>NC_091497.1:2549667-3149667 GCF_947461875.1 Haliaeetus albicilla | reverse complement strand
GCTAAATAAGAGTGTCTACACCAGTTTAGCACTGATTTAAGTGAATTAGTTTAATGAAAAGGTACAGGTTTGCATAAAGATGAGGTTTCACCTTTCCTGCTCCCTGACAGCTGTGCTTAATTCTGCTTTATGTGAAAAAGGCAAAGGAGGAGAAGGGGAGAAATGTCTTTGAGATAATCTCATTGGAAAGAAAGAAAACAAATGCGTGCCCTGCCTACTCCAGCTGCTCTCCACCCCAGGAGGAATAGTTTGAAGTGAGCTTATACATAAACAATAAACAAGTTATTCCTGGAGCATTTGCTTTGAGCTAGGACTGTGTGTAAAGTATTGGTTTTGGAAGTGCTGTCAAAGTAGCTACTTTTTAAAATTAGACTTTGCATCTCAGGTTCATTAAGACAGCCTCGAGCAAGAATCTTTTATTCAACCTTTCTTTTAAGGTATGAAGTGTGAATTTGATGAGTAAAAATAACTTGAGTGAGGAATGTCTAAAAATGGAGGAATTAACCACAGTGATATTTATGCAGCCTAGCAATGGATTTCAAGACACCTCTTTAACTCCTTTCTTCCTGCGGTAATCTCTCCTTCCTGCTTGCATTCTCTGTTTGAAAGCTTAAAATTAATGCTTCAAAATGGGAAAAGGCTAAAATGGGATCTCTAGTACTGGCGCACATCTCTGGAGGATCTTTTGGCAATTTGTCATGCCAATTTTTCTGCACAGAGAAGACAAATCTACCATCCTGTACAGAGTTGGAGAGATGTATTTGAGAGGATTTGATTTTCTCCTCCCTTCTCAAAGTCAGCTTGAAATCAATCACTTGGACAAGATGCAAATTATTAATCTTGGGTCAGGTTTGTCACAAATACTAACCTTGTAGCATGTATGTGTGTGGTAATAGCAAATAATACCATCCATGAGAGCAATTGATAACAAAATTATTAGCCAGCATTTTCCATGGATAGTTATGAACAAGTACTGTCTGTGTACAATTCAAGAGAAACCCTGGGGAGGGGGGGTGGAAGAGAGAAAAAAAAGAGCATAAGCCTTAAAGCAGGAAAAGCAGGATAAATACCTTAGTGAATTTCTTGAAGCATTAGTAACTTGAAGCATCTACAACAAAGCCAGGGCAAGCTCAATGTTTTCTGCTGCTGCACTAAATAAAATGTTGATGCTAAGTCTCAATACTTAAGAACAAATGACAACCCTTTAGAAAGTGCTGTAGTTCTAAAATGTCAAAAAAACCGAAACTGATTTTCAAAGCACATTGTATAGTGTTTTCTTTTAAGGGAACATGATCCCCCGTGCCTTTAATAAAAAGCTGGGTAACAATTCCTCTTTAATTCCTTGTGATTTCACCCTAGAAATGACTGCTGTACTTCATTCATCTGCCATTGCTTCTAACCACAAACATATTAAGTTATAAAAAAGGCACAAATCAAGTTGACAAATCATTTTAAAACATTTCTGGAAGGTGAGAAAAAATAAATGGAGAGGAAAATGTTCAGCTTTGAAGTATCTACCTCACCTTTTTATATCTTCATTTTAAAGGCTATACACTAATACTAATTTTCACAAAATAGCACTCAATTCCTGAGTGACCTTACTGTAAACAGCCAAGCTATCAGTATAAGAACAACTGTTCAAAATGGCAGAATCAGGCTCCAACATTTCTAGAACTGTCTTTAATTTCTCTTTCAGACAATCAAGTAATTTCAGATAACTAGCACTTTGATATTTGTCTTCTGTGTTGTTTGCCTTCTTAATTAAAGAGCAGAATATATTGGCATTCTAGAGTCAAAGAAACACTTCTTAAATGAATCATCCTATTTAATAAATTGTCCCCTTGCAAACACTGTTTTCCTTGATAAGTGCATGCACAAATAAAAGAATGGAAAAGGGTAATTGGTTGAGATGTAAGGGCACACAAAGTGGTTAGCACTAAATAACCTGGTCAGCAGCCCAACTAATCTGCTGCGGTTTGTTTTCACAGCTTTGCTCTGAACATCAGTGCTGATGGCCTGACACTCCCTGCAGAGCCTGAGAGCGAATGGTGAGTCAAGATACCAGCCGCACAATGCTTCACCTGCGATGCCAGAGATTTGGAGGAGGGAGAATAACAGTTTGTAAAAACACTCATAAACTTCCCTGGATTTTTCTTTCTTTCTTTTTTTTTTTCCTCACCCTGCAAACTTCCTGTCAAAGCTGCCAAATACATTGCAAGGTCATTTAAAGAAGTAGAATGCTTTAATTTTTTTTCTTTCTCTTTCTAATTTTAAATCAAGCCTGAGTTTTTTGTGGTGTTGGGGGGTTTTTTAAATTTTAATTTCAAATCTGGAGTGGTAATGTGACAGATGAAGGGAATCCAATTTCTCTCAAGGGGACTACGCACCACGGAAGATCCCTAAAGGGTCTGCATTACCTATTCCAAAACCTGCTCATGCAAAACTTCCACTCCAGCCAGCATCTGCCTTGTAAAGGCAGCAAGATCCAGGACAGTCAGCGTGATCGCAAATCAGCCTCGACTTCAGCAAGACTGAGCTCATTTTCTGAGCCACACGATGCAAGAATGAATGAACTCTGCAGAACCCTACTGCAGAGCTGATCCTGCCTTTGTCCTCGCTTTGTTGCTCGGTGAGGTAAAAACAGCCAAATTGCCTGAGTGAGATTTTGCAATCTGTTCAAAGCAAACGTTTATCTAATAATAGTTTCCTACCTAATTATGCTTTGAGGCCTGACCCTGTTTGGTGCTAAGTGTTTCCTGCTAAGGTCCGTCATCTTCCAGTGAAAGCACGGCTGCGTGCTCAAACAGGATCCTGTGTTACCGCTGGGGTCAAATGGGAGTTTCACCACTGTGACAGACCTGTCCTCAGCGTACGTATGGCTGGGTTAGATCGTTTCCAACTCAGCATGAGAGCTGTTATGAGTTATACTGACAGACCTAATCGTGCCCATTCATTGCCTATAATACCTTAAGAACAGCTGTAAAGTGGCAGGCAAAAAAATCCACCCACTGCAGTATCGTATTCGACTGTGGCCAACAGCAGGTGCCTAGGGAACAGGACTAGAATACAGTCATAGTTCCCTTATTTACTTTCTCATCCTCCCTCAACTTGCAACAGAAAGCCTTCCTGAGCCAGAGTCAGGAACTTTGTGTTGAATACTATGGGTATTTTTCCCCCTATGTCTAATCACTTTTCTGAACCCAGGTAAACTTTCAGTATCTACAACAACTTAAGGTGCAGAGTTCCACAGCTTGTCTACCATGGAGGTGATGTCTCTTTTTGTTAATTTTCAACCTAGCCCCTGCCAATCTCATTTGATTTCCTCTAGTTCTTGCATTAGGAGAAACAGCAAATAATTGTTTTCCAACACAATTTTTCTGGGCCACCCATCTTTTTCACAAATCATTCATATCCCACTTAAATAATTTCTTTTTCAATCTAAAGAGTCCTAGTCTATTTAGTTACCCATTGTGCTGAAGCCATTCCACACTTTTAATCATTGCCATCATCCTTCACTATAACCATTTTCAGCTTTACTGTATTGTTTTTCACTTGCCAGTCAATTGCCCATTCACTCATTTCAGTAACTTCTACAAAGACCTTTGCAGGAAGCTTTTTTTTCTTATTGCATTTAATAACTTATGACTCTTAGCAAACTCTATCTTTCTGTTAGTTGCTCTCTGTCCAGACAATTTATGGTTATGTTGAAAGGTATATGATCTAGGAGAGACCCCTAAGGGTCTTCACTTGACACATCCTCCCAGGGAAAAAACTGACAGTAATTCCCTTCTCTTTGCTTCTTGCTTTTTAAAGCAAAGCTTACGTATTAACCTCATGGTTCCAAACTGCACCGGATGTCCTTTTAGGTGCCAAAAAGGTGTTCACTACAATGCTCAGCTGCGCAGTAACCAACACCAGTTTTGGATCTAATCCAAATTGCAACTGTAAATTCTAGGAGACATCTGATCATCTGAGTAATAAGCATTGCAGTGGTTGCTTATGTGCTTTTGGTGCCATAACTTTAAATCTCTAACACGTACAGTGAAAAAAAGTCATTTTTATGGTTAAACACAAGTCAACATGCTGTAACAGTGGTCTATTCATGACTCTGCCACAGATTTGTGATGTGTAGCAAATGTTTTTGATAACTCTCTTAGCTTCGGGTCCCAATCGTCTGCTCAATATTTGTCATCCCTTTTAAATTTAAGGTCTTCAGGGGCACAAGCTGCATTTTGTTATGGCTGTCTGTGACAACCCATACAGTGATTCTTGAGCTGTTGGCTATTCTTGGATGGAGCTTCAAGGTACTATCGCAATAACAAATATAAATAATAATGTGTATCAGAAATGTAGGACTTTGAATGCCTTAGCATTGTTCACTGCTCTCCTTCATGATGCTTTCTATCACCAAGATGGAGCTTGATTTCTCTCACAGATGTAGGCCTAGGTAGAGACTAGACAATGGGGTTTTTGCTAGTTCAGTTGGAAAGGAGTCTTGTCATGGCAGTCCGGCAAGCCTATCGATCTAAATGTTCACTTTCCTGGGAAGTACACGAGGATGGGATATTTAAGTCCCCTGCTTGTTTCCCCTGGAGCGTTATTTAACTCAGGAGGTAAGTCAGAACGATTAGTCAGGGGAATACAGGCACTGCTGCAGTTACTTAACTGTTTGCACATGCAAAGGAGTTGTATCTCTGCTTTAGCTATCTCCTTGTGCCACCCTCATCCCCCCGGGACTCTTAGTTCAGGGATCTGTATGTAAAATGAAGATCTGGACAAAATAAGGAGAAGACTCAAATTTATTTAGGTATTTATTTCGTCAACAACAGCTGATTCCATTTATTTATTTAATGGCAGTAGGGTAAGGCTTTAACTAAAGTAAGCATCTACCTATTTGAGACCCAAGCCTGATGTCGTCAACTAGACTTTCCAAAAGACCCACCTGATGTGCCTGGTAAGTGTCACCTGACTCTTGAAATGAGGTGCCTGATCATTCCATGGGAATGAGATTCTCCTTCACTAGCTGGGACTCAGTAGCTGCAATTTGAAAAGCTACGAATGGAAAAGGAAAGTAAAAACAAACCAGAGATGTCTGAAGTTACATTTGCAAAGTTAGCACTTTTGTGTTAAAAAAGGTAGGAGGCTTTTTGACAATACGATCACATCTCATTCAATCAGATTCAGACTTAGATTTTTAAATCTATTAAACTTATAACACATTCATTTTTAACATTCATGTTTTTAATTCATGAAAAGGCTTTAATTCTACAAAGCTGAAAAAAATAATGCTTACAAGGAATTGTAATTTGTAGGTTGGTAGAAGACGAACATTCACATTTTTCTATTGTGAGAATTTCTACATGATCTCCTAAATTTCCTAATACACTGCAGTGGAATATCTGGGTCTCAGATATGTTTTGTGACACTTTAATAAGAGAGTGGAAGAAGCCATTTCTTGCAACAGTATTTCAGGAATAAGTTCACTCATGCAGTGCCTAGAGCAGGGGTGAAAAAAGGATAATCTCTGTAAAAGGAGATCAGACATCCAGTGCTCATCCTGAAACTATTCCCTTTGTATTGAAGGCATGTAAGTGCTGATTTAATAATCTCTGGGTAGAGGTGTTAGTTTGAACACGGAGACTGCAAATAGTGTGCCATTAACTGCACTTTCATGAGAGAAGCTGTTTGAAAAGTAAATAAAAAAGTTTATTCTAATGTGAGAGATTCAGCATATGTGATCAAAAGATGCAAGTTTGACACTACATACTGAAAGCGAGACTTCAGTAGTAAGAATATTCAATACGTCAGGAATTCTAGTGGGCTCTGTCTCCGTATTATATGGAAACAATTATGAAATTCAAATGTTTATAAACTACATACACGAAACTGCAGTCTTCAGTATAATTTTTAGAGAAAATGAAATATCTTAATACTAAAGTGCTCCTACCCTGCTGTTTGGAGAAAATGGGATAAGAAGTTCCTACAGTGTCAGATGATTCCTGCTTTGTTGAACAATATTGAAATCAGCTTGATTTTCCATTGATGTTTTGTGTTTCTAATTCCACTTAAAAGAGTAAGTGCTGACAATGCAAATGCTGAGCTTATGGATAGAAGGGCTGAATTTACTGAATTGCAAAAAAAGGCTTCATACAGAGAGTGGTTTGTCTGGGTTTACTTTATTATTTTGAGTGGGTTTGTTTGGGTTTTTTTTTTAATTTTGACTGGAAAATAAGGTTATGGATTGGAGATATTGCAGTCCCATGAGTGTAATTCTGGCAGCCGGTAAGAGAACTTAAATAACCGGGCATGCAGCCTGTATGGCTCAGACATGATACTGTCACGATTCAAACAATTTAGATGCTGTTTGGATCTACTTTTCATCATGTTTTACGGAAGAAATTAGGGAACACAGAGACTCCATGTCAAACTCTTCTGGTTTAATGTACCTTTTCAGAAAAATAAGCTTCTGTACTCAAACAAGTTGTGGAGAGCAAGGAGAAAGACTGATAAAATTGGACTTTATTCGGGTTTTGTTTCCCTGAGAAAGGAAGGGTGGCAGTGACAAAAGACTTGGAGCTGATCTGGGATTTCTCAGCACAATATTTATTTACCATACATCTACTATCAGTTTTGAAAGCAAAAATAAAAATTCTCAGCACATAAGCAAAACGTTTCAACATTAAGGGAATTCAATCTATCACTTGACCTAAGGAAATACACACACAAAGACCATTTTTGAGATTCAGGCTTTCTATCTGAAGCCTAAGTGAGAAATATTATTAGCTATCTGAATCTTTAAGAGGGATAGGTAAAAGGAGAAGTTCCCCTTCCAGCCCTAAAAGTTAATGTGGTGTAAGAACAATTTCCATCTGCCAAAGGAAAAATCATCGGTTTCATACTTAAAAGTTACAACATTAAATTGCACTTACTGAGTACAGCAGACTAAGATCAGTCCCTAAGTGTCAACCATTGTGTAGACTGTCACTGTAAAGTAATTTTTCAATCTTTCAGTTAAGCACACTGTGTAATTTTACGGCTTCGGTCTGCGCGCACCGTTCGTGCACAGCTGTGTTAAACAATGACAGGAGCAGCCTGGAATGAGGAAGAGACTACTGGGAGGATCCAGTCTGACACAGCAAAGGTAAAGGAGGCTTAACGGCTGACAGACACCCAGGATTTTTAATTATCCTTTCCCGCGCTGGTTGTTGCGACCCGCCTCGCCCCCGCGCCTCTCCCTTTCTCTGCCCTCCTCTTCGCAGCAAGCCTGCTCCCCCCTCTCTCCTCCACATCCCCAAATGCCCTCGCGTCTCTTTCTCTGCCTTTTCGGTGTCCTGGTTAACTCATCTCCACCTACCCCAAACCCTATCAAACGAAAATAAAAATGTTTGGAACTCGCAGGGTGCCTCCTGACAGGCCGTTGCTCATTCCTCCCCTGTGACTCAGCCCTTCCCATCCCCACTCTCCTCCTGTGTGAGCCCTTCATTTCCACCTACACACCCTCACCCCACTTTTCTTTTGTATTTTCAAGGCAAAGACCATCTGCTCCTTCACTGTGCAATCAGTGCACTAGTGTGTATTCAATACCAATATAAATTGCAGGCCTTTTCAAAATTAATGAGACTATTTAGCCATAGTAGTACATAATGAACTTTATGGTATTTTTAGCAAACCTTCTTAGATGCAGGTACAACCCGTAACGAATGGCAGAGGATCACGGTGTTCTCACATCACTCCTGTACAGCAATACCTCTGGAAAACGAATGTATCAAAGCTGTAGTGGGTATTTCCTAACTTCACCCACTTCTGGGAATTCTGCTATTTAAAACAGTCATAAATTTGGAAATCCGTCAGAAGACAGAAAGAAGAATAAATAAAAAAAAAAAACTGTTCTGTTTGTGGGTGGCCGTGGGTAGGATTTACAAAAGTGACAAGTAATAGACTGGCTCTTAGATGCTTATCTCAGATTTTTTTTCATCAGTTCAGCCTGTCTCCGGTATATTCAGGATGTCAAGAAGTGAGAAAGAAGAAAAAAAGAAAGAAAGAAAGAAAGAGAGTGAGAGCACAAACTTTATAAAATATTTTGGGGACAATCACAGTGGCACTGCAGGTTTACGGGCAGGCTGACAGGTACTCTGGAAGTATTGGCGTACATTCCAGGTTTACTCAGTTATAGCTCATTGAGTATTAGGCACAATGAATACACTGCCAAGTATAATGACATCTTCTTCCTAACTGACACAGAAGACTCTTTCAGAACACATTATTGCACTCTAAAGCAGTCTCCCTTATGATAGTCATTACCTAAATATTTCACACAAGAGATTTATTCTATTAAGAAGCCCTGAAACTTTTATAAAATTAATTATATTTTACTTAAGGTTTTTTGATTGGTTCTGGTTAATTAAAAATATGCTTGGATTGCAATAACTTCATGCTGTTTAATTATTCAAATACAGGCTTTTGATTCTTCCATTTCTTTGTCTGTTCCATATAGGTTGCTTCCTCTGTATTACATGTACGTGCTGTACAAAAGTGACTAAAGAAAAAAACACCAGTAGTGGCACATCTAACTAATAGCTGTACATCATATAATGTAATCTTATATGGAAATATTTCAGATGCTGCATACAATATTCTAAGATACTCCCAGGTGATAGTCACCATGTTACATAATGTTCTAATCTTACCGGTGCTTCTCTCTCTCCTTCTTTCAGGCTCTGCAAACTTTCTCACATGCTGAAAGCTAACTTCACACATACGTGCAGGCTTTCAGCATCAAGTGCTAAGGTTTAATTGCTCAAAGAAATGCATATGAGTTAGGCACCTTTGGTCTATTCTAGGCACCTAACTTCACAGTCATGTACAGTGAGGCATTTTAGTTTATGAGCATGATCAGTGATTCAGATCCCCTGTAGCTCAGATTGCTGAGAACTTGCCTCCCTAAGCTGTCAATGGATGAAAAGGAGTCACAGGATTTAGTCTAAATATTGTGTGTATGGGAACCATATCCAAAGGGGAATAAACCAAATTAGCTTGATTCTCCTCTGACGTGTTTATTAGAAGGTGCAGTATGTTCTGTAATTAATAACAAACAGCAGTTATTAAAATCCACATGTTGAGGGGGAAAAGAATCCCAAACATCTTCCATTGTTTTAATCAAAACATTTCCACCTTGATTTTTTTAAGCCAATCTCTTTTGCATCTGTGAAAATTTTGGCAGTTCCATTCTTGAAACATCTAGCTGGAAAAGAAGTGTTTTCTGGGAACATTGCACAAAGTGCTGACATAATTTTAAAGAAAAATTTTCTGGCCTTGTATGCTGCACTGCACAGAAGCATTGTAAACTATCACATAATCCAAAATCAAGGTTTTCTGCCTTGTCGCTTTAAAGGAAACAACCAATAAAAGTCTTGAACTTTAACAGGTCAGAGAGACCAGATTCCTTACTGGAGTGCAGACTGGCTGCTTTAAGGAGGCTGAACAAACTGGTGATTTTTATGAAAATAATTTCTAGTGAAGGAATTTCCTCATTTGGACTTTCTCACCAGAAGTGGTAACTGTAAATTTAAAGGCAAAGATAAAAAACACTAGGGAAGAGAAGCAGAAGTCTCACAGAGGAAAAACACAACAAAACAAAAGCCTCAAAAAAACCAACCCAGAAACAAACTCAGATCACTTTAGAGGAATGCAGTTAACACTTAAAAGTACTGGGATTTTTTCTAGGTATTCATTTAGGGAAATAGACTAAGCCACTGTGTTTTTAGGGAAGAACAAACAGCCGCAACTAATGGTTCCCATGGAAGACTCCTGTAGGCTGTAAAAGTCTGAATAGCTGAGTTCTTGTCCATATGTGCAATTTTGTTCAATTCATCTTTATAACTACAAGAAGAGGTGATCCCATAGAAATTACCTATACATGATGTGAAAAAGAAAGAAGATAACTAAAAGGCTACTTCCACAAGGTAGTAATTTGCATGCGGTTCAGAATAGCTCTTAATGAGAAGAACCTCACAAGAAAAAGCCACATCAGAACCTGTGTTCCTGCCACCGGTGAACTGTGAGATACGGTGTCTTAGCAGTAAAATACTTGTTGTTCAGCAGTGACAAGACAAGCTGAATGGCTGTTTTAAATGAGGTACAGATCATATCAGTCAACTGTGCTGCTACTGCTGCTGAATTTTGGGAAATGATTTGGAACGAGTTAAAAGAACTGTGTTTCAAGGAACCATGACAAAGAAAGCAATTAAACTTGTCACAACTTTTATTACAATCGATGCAGAGCTAAATAAAAAATGTGTCCTCTGACACAGAAAGTCCTAAGCCACAAAGCACTGGAAACTGAGGAACTGCATAAAGTATCACTCTATGAACAGTAGGTAAGATAAGTCTCCAGTTTGATCTAGCACAGTTTTTCTTATAAAGCACATCTTTCAACAATGGTGAGAGGGAAGTAGCACTAGTCAGTGAAGCCTTGTATCCAGCAAAACTGATTTTTTACTTACTGCATCCAACTGTGCATGTCAGACTCTAAATGTATTTCATTTGGCAAAGCACTGGAGCTGTTACACTCGCTCTGCGCCAAATTCTGCCCTTGGCTTCAGGCACACAGCTCCCATTGACGCCAGTGGAAGTTGTACAGAAGGAGATGGATTGTGTAAATTAGACATGCTCTTGAGATAGCAAAGGAAGGGAGGTTCACCGCTGGACCCCAGGGTGGGGGTTCACCAAGGGCCAGGGAAGTCAATCTCACCAGTCAGTCCTCTCAACTCCTCAGAGCAATGGCTTGCAAGATCCATAAAATAAGTAGCTCGTACACACTGCTTGAAAAATAAAAGGATTTTCTCAGCCTTTGAGGCCGGCCTTCCCTTCACTCATTACCTCAGAAGCAGTCCATCCTCAAAGCATTTTGGTTCTGTACTGTAATTGGTGAAAGGTGCTGTCTTTTCCTCAAAACTGCATTTACCCAGACCTGTCCAAGACCCTTTCTCACCTACGCTGCCATAACCCACATCATCCTGCTGCCAGCTACATCCCCGCTTTTTTCCCTATCCTGGCACTGGTTATTCCCTTTGACTTTGCTTGTTGTTTGACTACTTTTGATTTCTTTCACTCCTAGAATTAAAGGCTTTATTTCTAATTTTCTCATAGGTTTAGAGTAACACACTTTATGTCATGCAAAGTTTAACAGATGGGTGCTTTAACTTGGACCTCTCAGTTAAACCTCAGTGACAGCAGAAAAGGCCTCTAAGCATAATGGAAATGAGCCCAACTTACTGCAGTTCTCCCACATCCATCTTCTTAACCAAAACCCATGCTGTTCTGAAAATCCCAAAAGTCCTGGAAACTATAGTAGGCTTGCAAAGAAACAAATACCAGAACCAAATCAATAGCACCAATTCCAGTTTACTTTTTTACATGCTTCTAGTACATAGATAAAAAATTCTCCTTAGGTCACATTTACAAATGCAGTCAAGGTCAGATTCTGCTGTGCTAGTCACATCGCAGGTTCTGCTTCTCTTGTAGATGAAATAGATATGTTCAGCAAGTGGATGAGAAGGCTGCAGCCTAAATTTTATGGATCTATGTATTAAGGAAAAATCTTTTCCTTTATTATTTTTTATTTATAAATATTGTCACACCAGAAGAATAAGCTGTACTGTGCAGGTACTTGCAGGGGAAAAAAAAAATCTTGTTAAAAACTAACCCAATGTAAATATGTTACAGACTTAGACCCAGAATAGCTTGTGAAAAAGATAAAGCATAATAAAACAGAGATAAGAGTGTGATAGAAGAAGTGAGTGACTAAATGACTGAGGTATGCTGGGTTTGTACGTTACGAGATAGACTTGTATTTTTTCCAGTTCTTTCTATCAGTTAACATCAGTTTGTTTGGGGGTTCCTGCCTCCAACCAGCAGACCCTCTGCCATTTTCAAGCAGGGAAAGATCAATTTTCAGCTGTCTCACAACGACTGTTTTGGTCTCCAGAAAAACTTCAGTCCACCTCTTGCTGCTGGCTGGAAGCATTGTATAATCTCTTCAAAACATGTACACTCAGTGACTTCATAACATTAGTGCCTGGCTTGTTATAGAAAGTGTTTTAAATACATAATCCTAGCAAATATAAAACTTTCTGTAAGCCAAGAGGGAGGTCAGTCTTCTCTTGTTTCTTCTCTGTTTGACAAAAGCAGCCTTCAGTGAAGTATTCCAGGATCCAGTTGTTTGCTTCATCCAAGAAAAATCTTAGAAAGGACTTGAAACATCTTAATGCTCTGTAAAGTCTCTATCTGCCTTGCTGGGAAAATATGAATATACCATCCTTTCCCCATTTCTCCTTGTGTTGCTACTAACAAGATCTTTCGAAATATTTGGTCATTAATTACAAAGTTCCTATGAATAGCCCATTGGTTTCACACATAGACATGCAATCTACTACTGACAGGGTTTCTAAGTGACTCCAGAGATCTTTTTTTTTGCCACTGGATTTGTGAATAAAATTGCTGAAAGGCAGATCTGTGTGACATTGATATTAGTCCTTCATTCAAATGAAGACATGGTCACTTTTTGTTATGTCCCTCATTCTGAAAATCCACTACCTATAAATCAGATATCTGAAAAACAAATTTTCTTACAAATGACATCTTATAAAACCTCCTTATCAACACTAAAGGTTCAAAGGAGTGAAGAGATGCCTGCCAGCCCTGTTTGATGAAGTATTTTCTTGAATTATCAGCTATCAGGGATCTCTTCAGTACTCCAAACCCTCCTGACTGGCTTGTCACCTTTTAAAATCCTTCAATCCATCTCTCCAAAAAATAAACAAACAAAATCCTTCTTTGATCTTTGCAGATAACTGAGGTAGTTTGGTGGAAGGTTTTTACAGTTTTTTATACTCATTTAGCAACTCCTAGACACCATAAAAGACCAGCAAGTACCTGAAACACACAGGGCTCAGCAGAAAGAGGGAGAGGCTCCTGTAATCCAAGCCATTATAAGAAGCCCCTACATTTCTCAGTTTACATTCCATATATACAACAAAAAACTGATCTGAGAAATCACTTCCTCCTCCAATTATCTATCCAATTCTCTTTCCTCTTTCTAATTCTCTTTAAGTATGAGTTGTTTATAAGTTAAGCAAAAGAATGACAAATATGTTCAAAAGTAAATATTTTTCACTTGATTGATCAATTTCTACATAATTTAGGGTATAAATGCTAGAATAACAAGTTGCTCACTTATTTTACTTATTTCTACATATTATGAAAAATGTATAAAAACTCTGTAATTAGTGAAAAGAATTGAAATTTTATATGAAAGAGGAGGACAGAATTAGTATTTTAGAAGTGTCATGGGTAAGTAACTACGGTTCTTTATCCAAGGACTGTTAACAAAAGTGCAAGAGATATTTAACATCAGGAAACTTCCCAGATAATGAAGTTTCTTTGCAGATTAGGTTATACCAAATCTTAAAGATCCGACCAGTTAGATGCAACAATTAATCCCAACAGCTGCTTTTCACAAATAAAACTTCTTTTATCAATTTTACAAGCAAGGAAAAAGAACAGGCTTGCTAAGGCTAATTCAGATGAATAACGGAATCAAACACAGACTACATCTAGTAAAAAAAGGACATCTTCTATCAAAGATTTTCAGCCATAGAATAAGATGAGTTAACAGATATTTTCCCTTTTTGAATATTACTATTCTTGTAAGGTTTTCTCAGACTATTTCTTTAGTGCTTCACTTCAAAACATGCTTCTTCCCCTGTTGATAAAGCTGGATTAAGCATTAGTAATTCTTCTGGTGACCTTTTATGTTCGTAAGTGCTAGAACCCTGTTGAAGTTCACCTGATTCATTGTGGCTTAATTCCCCA
Source organism: Haliaeetus albicilla (assembly GCF_947461875.1). NCBI lineage: Eukaryota > Metazoa > Chordata > Aves > Accipitriformes > Accipitridae > Haliaeetus > Haliaeetus albicilla. Next base: position 3,135,795 of record NC_091497.1, on the reverse strand, counting down.
CTGCTGATGATTACAGTGGGAGCCATTCTCTAGTGGGTTAGAGCAAAAAAAGACCCAGGGAGGAAATGTTAGTGGCAGCCAGGTTAATAAGGGGAGTTTATACTGAAGTTTTTGTGGGAATGTTGGGTTTTTTCATAGCAGTAAAGGGCAGCACTCAGAAAGCTAATTTGGATAGCACTGTGAACACCAGCCTGTTCATAGAAATTTACTTCTCTGAGGTCTTTTCCATCTCACTGTTACTGACTTTTTTTTTCTGCTTCCATTGTGCATACCATATGATTTGTAACATTCAGTCACAGTTGAGGTCAAGCCCCAAGAACTGCAATTCAGTTGAAATAACTGGATTTTGTAGTTACTCGGTAATAATCCCGGAGCCTTCTGTGGCTCAGAGAAACTTGGTCTCTCTGGAAGAAAGACCTCTTAGAGCTCCTCTTACAGTAGAAGCATTTGAATTTTTAATATTTATTGCAGATCTTAACAGAAATTCTATGAGGTACTTTCCTTCAGGTATGAAAGAAACATAAAGGCCAAGTTTGATTTTTCTTTACCTGTTTATGCAATTTCCCGAAGAGGTAGACACACAATTAATTTCTCATTAAAATAAGAATAACAATGTGATGGAAATGCATTGATCTATTTAATGAAGGATTGTAAAGTCGGCATCATTGGAGAAACAAGGATTATTGATTCTGTTAAGTAACATTTGGAGGATTTTATTCTTTGGCTTAGAATTAAAGTCTGTCCCATACAAAAAGTGACCTACCAAAAAGCTTGTAGAAAGATTTGAATACCTAGAGACTGCTATCCGTACATAGATAAATGACTGTGTATTGCAATCTAGTATAAGATATATCTTGCTCTGATAAAGAAAATAGAGCACATTGCATAAAAATTGCCAATAGCAGCATATTCAATGCACACATGTTCTTCCATGATTCATAAGGGAAATAAGCACATATGCCTACCATTTTATTTACAGCATATACTGGAAAGCAGCCAAAATCATGATAAAGATGGACACAACAAACCAGCCTGCTCCTTCTAGTAGCAGGACACCTAGGACTAGTGAGGCCCAGACAATTAATAGGACTGGTTCGTTTGTGACCAGTTAACAATTAATAGAAACCACCTGGCTTCTGCTATAAAAGGCAACACAAGACTAAAGAAGATGCTCTTGAAAAGCTGTGGAAAACAGGAAAGAAAAAATAATAATTAAAAAAAAAAAAATTGAAGTCTTAAAGGATTAAACCTAGAAGCCAGTGTTCTTGTCAAAGAACTGGAGCAGTAGAAACGATTGTGTGTAAGCAGGCAGTGTTTATTTTAGGACATGTGTTTTGAATACTTCTCCAGGCAATGATATTAGCTATAGTAGCCTCCTCAGGACTCTCATTGCCTAAGCATGCCATCCTTTGAGTTATCCACAGGTTGCTATGTGTCAGAAACTCTTTCATAAAACAGAATCTTTTACCCACTTTCAGGGCAAGTGCTGCTATTTGCAGGAAAAATGCAGACCCCAGCAATTTTGGAGGCGCAGCGTACATTAGGTGTTACAGCACCTCCACTAAATTTTAAAAGGCCAACTTTCTGCACCAGCAGGGGTGCAATGCCAACAAGTTCTTTCACCAGCTGACATGCCCGACATGCTGCCTGAGCATTGGCACCTTCCTCTCTCGTGAGTCACTGTACCAGGTCACGGCTAGCTCCGTGCTTTCTAAGGATCCTGGAGTCGCTTATGCTTTTTTTACTGGAGCAGCAGGACCTGGACTTCCTCCGTGGAGTCCCTTAGCAGGAAAGACCGAGAGCTGAACGTCAGCTGCTCACCACCACAGATATGTCCAAGTAACCCAGACTGTATGAGGAAACACTAGCCCTTCATAAGCCTCATTTTCTCTTTTACTTGATGTTCTCTTCCCTCCCCCAAGAGCTTTTCACTATTTCTGGCATCCTCCTCTTTATTCTGAATTCACTCTTCCCAGCAGAAGACAGGTACTTTCCAGCTGAAGCGCAAGCTACAGGTGGCCTGGGGATGCTGATGGTGTAGTCCTTGTTGGCCTGGGGCCACCTGGCCTTGAAACAACTGGCCCTTTCTAATCTGTCTTCCCTAGAAGACTCATATCACTATCACCATGGGGCTCCTCGTTAGCATGAATCAACATGTACTCTATTCTCAGCAAATATCACACTAACTTTTCCTCCCGTTCCAGGAAAAATTAAGCCCCTATGGCCTCGGGGTTCTGTATAGCTGAAGTTTTGGCAACACTGTCCAAACTGGCCCTTCTGTCTATCTCCTGCGCTCATTAAAGGTGTCTGAGAATATTATCTGATTATATGCACTTCTGTAATATTAAAGATAAAGGAAGAATCTAGAGAAAGACTGGTACAATTTATGGTACGGGTCTGTACACACTTTACTTTGCTATGTAAGTTGTTTTCCACTTTCCTCTTCCAAATAATATACAATTGTGTGGCAGCAGGTAAGGCGTTTCCACCACCTACATTTTGTGACAAATTCTAAGTTTGGATGTAGTCTCAGAGGAGACAGGTAGAAAAAGGAAGGCGAGAAAACATTTTTTAAAAATATTTCTTGGGGGAACAATTAATCATCTTTTACAGGTGCTCAAAGAAGAGAAGCAGCCTCACAGATCATCATTCTTTATTAAATCTCTGCAGCGAACTCAGCTGCAATCCCTACAAAGAAAACTGACATTGCTTTTACCTAAAGGCAAAGCTACTGTGAGCCTTCACACAGGAACTTGTGTGCTGCAGTAGACTGAAACCCAAATAGCTTTAGCAGCAGAGAGAGGCGTATGATGCAAACTCGGGTGGGAAGGGGGGCTGGCTTTTCCCTGTGCACTTCCAGAGGCTCTGGGTGAGACCACGGACTGGAATCTTCCTTGGGTTATTCCATCAGTGCTTAAATCTCCCCTCAAGCTGAGCAGACAGAGCAAGATTGGAAAGTCAGATCTAATCTGACATCATCACATCAAGTCTAGTGCTTCTGATACAGTAAAGGAAAGAGGCTACAGGGACATAAGGCAACTGTTTACCAGAATTACCAGTTACGAGTGATTCCTGGAAAAATTACTTCAGTAGGGCATGACAGCACTAACTGAAATGATTAAGCCATTTCATATGCTGTATTCCAGGCCAAAGTCTTTACTTTGTTGTTGTTGTTTGCTCTTTTTATGAAAACCAGCCTTTTCAACTGAGCTGTATATATGTCCATTTATCTTGTAAATGTTTGGTCCCCAGTACACTCTAGTACTGGAAAAAGAGCCCAAACACTTTTGAATGAACCCATAGAAAGATGAACCCTCCACTCCAACACCACCCTGCCAGCAAATATTTAGTATCATATTTTCTTACATTAATCCCAGACCCACCAAAACAACACATAAACGTTTCCATATGGTTTCCAAATAAATCTCCCATATCCCATATTCCATAAATTGTTCCCTCAAGAGATATAAGCTAAAGAAGGTTAGTCGTCTATTCCAGCTCTCATGGGGGCACCAGACCTGATTTTCCAGGCTTTGGGTCAGGCAACTCCACTGAAGTTAGCATCTCCCAGAAAATAACAGTCGTGGGATTGGTGTGAGCACAAAGAATCAAAGACACCATCTTTCACCCCCAGACTGAAGCATTATGAAGATTTTTCTCCCTCTGACATGTTCGGATCAGAAGGATCAGGTGAGCATGGTCTGGCAACAACCAGCCAGCTTGTAGGTGGTGCCTGACGGACCCTGGCATGGGCTACCAGGGCTGCAGCTCCACCAAGATCCCTCAGAGACTGTATCTGCACTGGGCTAGTGGGACACAAACCCTACTTCTGGCTGTAATTTCAGGCTTCCCTTATATATTCTGTGGGACTATTTGTAACATTTATTTATAAATGATGAATATTTCACCAGAGTTTGTTAATGCATTAGCACGGAAGGAATGCGTGTGAACAAGAAATTCTTACAAGCCTTTGGCTTGTGCAGCATAAAACATTGTCTCATACCCAGTCTCCCCATAGACATCGGCTTCTGCTTTAAATAGTCTAACTACAACTCCCTGAGTATAATATAAATGGCACAACCCTTATAAACGCAGTGAATACTCAGCCCACAGGATGGCTAGAGTAGCTGAGTAAAGCAGCAGTTCGTTACAGTCACACTCTTTGTTATAACTCGTTATAGTAATGAATCACTTTAAAGATATATTCCTACAATTCAGGGAAAAGTTTTCCAGTAGAACTAAAATTCCCTTTGTGGATCTAATGTGTATGAGATAAGATTTGAAAACTTTATTTGTAATCCGATTATTTTTCTCAACAAAACATGCGCATCCATGTAAGTCTGCACATAGGATGAATATGTTTTCCTGACTTTCAGCTTTCTTCTTCTTTTTTTTTTTTTTTCTGGAAACACAAGAAATACTTCAGGAAAGGGAAACTAATTTGGCTTGATTTCAAACCAGAAGGGTTTTTTCCTCCCAGAAGAACAAGATTTAAAATAAGTGCTGGGGAAATGGTTCTTTACAAAACTGAGCATGAATATGAACCGTAGCTTTGTATTTCCTGATCAGGATGGAAACAGAAACATGGACCCTTCCGACCTAAACCCTAAAATTAACTCTGAGAGCACCATTCACAAACATTTCCTCAAGTCAGCAGGGGAGAAGGGCAATGAAAGGCTTGATGAGAGCTTGGTGAATAAAGAGGAAATAAGGGAGGGACAAGGGAAATGACAGTGGACCCTCAATCCCATACAAACTCTTTTTTAGTTCTCCTTCATATGCATACATTGTAGTTATTAGCATGACCAATTTGCAAGGAAGGATTTAGTTGCCCCAAATGTGGACATGCCTTTTGCACAACACTTTAGACTCCCTAGACTCATGCACTGGAGAAAGAGCTATAACCATGCTTGGGTTTTTAAGTGAAATATAATTGGAAAAGCAACAGCAATAACAATATTCCCTTAGTCAAGTCTATGAAAGACACCTATCACTAATTGTTTATTAATATTTTTGTTACCTAAACTGTCTTGGGTTAGGCCTGCTGTGAATAAATTGTAAGGTCAAAGAGCAAGTTGTTTATATCAGTGACTAGACCAGATTATTACACTGAGAAATGGTCAGCACATCCTGTTATTGCTAGTACCAGCAAAAACATCACATGAAAAGAACTAGACAGACCAGTTGCTTGAGTTCTCAAAAGGTTTTATTTTTAGCCTAATGACAAAAATGTCTGTATTTGCACAGGAAACCAGAATGATTGATAAAAGGGAGTGGAAATAAAATTCTTCATTTAATTTTCAGCGATACATTAAAGACTAGTCCCCCAGAGTGTCAGAGAAGTGTTTAGTGAACCTTAGAAGGATGACTTTTCCACCAGCCCCCCATCTCCCCCCAGTCCTCTGGTCATGGAAGCTCCTACATACAAATCAACTCCTTGTGCACGTTAGAGCATTTTCAGAACCGCTCTTAGCTGCACCAGCAAATAATGATGCTACAGAGAACAGCTGGCATAGCCGGAACAGCCTGTCCTTCCCCCAAGGCATTTCAAGTTGGCCCTCTGGGAACAGAGGCAGAAAGTGGATAGATGTCTTGCTGTTCCCCAGTGGAGTCTTTCACTGTTGCTGTAAATTGCTTTAAGCTCTTTTTGCTACAGTTGTGCAAAAGGTACTTATTTGGGGTTAAGAACATGGATCAAAATGTAATCACCCTGGACCAAATCATCAATACCTACTTTCCATGGACCTCAGCAAGGCTTCCACACATATTAGGGCCTCCTTCCAAGTACTAATGACAGCTCTAACTTCTAGACTATTTTTGCCCAAGCTAAACTAACATTTGAGAACATGCTGTGGTAAGAAAAATGGGTAAAGTCCTGCCTACGCTGGCACCAACAGTAGTTTTGCTATTAACATAGTACCAGCAAAGCTAGTACTTCACTGAGTGCAGTAAAAAATAAAATATTTCATTTCTTTTATTGAAATTAGCATTATGCTTCAGTTCTGAATGTTCAGAGAATGTCCGTTGCTGTTAATTAAGTTACTTATCAGTGCTTCAGAAATGCCCTAAGGTTTCAGTCAGGACCAGTGCCCCGTTCTGCTGTAAGTTAAATGAAACGAAGTGGAAAGGGCTGTTTCAAAAGAAATACTAGGGCTTGCTCCTATATCCCCATCTCCATAAGATCATAAATCAGAATGCAGGATCAAGTGTTTTGGGAGGAGTTGCTCATTTCGGGTGTATTTCCAGTGAAGGAACTGGAATGTCCAGGTTTGTAGGCACAGAACTAATTGTTGGGGATTTCTGAATTCCTTTAGCAGTGTCCTCCGTAACTTGATGGCTACTTGATTTAAAGCTGACCTGGAGATTTCAATTAATCTAGTACTTGGGAAATTTATGTTGTTGGTATTTCGACCATTTTTTTAAAGAGCATAATAGTGCAACTTGCTCATTAATTACAGCTATGTCTGTTTCTTGTGCATCTTCATTTTCTTTAGATAGGGAAAGCAATTCACCCTCAGTTAAAACCTCCATTTGCTTTACAAGAGCCACTTTATTGTGGAAACACTGACACCAAGGGAGGAGATATTTCTCTCAGCCTGAAATACTGGAACTTTGGGTGTGCAAAAGGGACAGATACACATGTGTGCTGTAGCTGGCAGAAGCACGGAGGTGATACAGAGAGTCTGGGAGCTGGGGAAAGGCAGCTCAGAATCCTTCTCCTTAGCCGGTAAAGGAGTCTTACAGTGACTACACACAGCCTTGTCCATTCAGTAGCTGAAATCGCTTACACAGGAATTTACATAAACATTAACAGAAAAGATGGGAACAGTCTTCAGAGAGGCAATCCAATCCTGCTTTTTTGCTCTGCAGTTCTGGGGCTTTACATGAGGCAGGTATAAAGGACATGTACACAAGTGTCTTCCACTATGCTGGGACAGACTTTCTTAAGAAGACATGCCAAATTTTCCAAAACTTCCAGAAAGACCTAGGAGAGGAAGGAGACAAAAGTACAAACAATTTGCACTTTAATACCATGTCTGGGCTGGCTGAAGTCCTCAAGCAACCTCATTCACATCAAGGGTGAGGAAGGGGAGATTTTAAGCCTTTCTTCCAAGCTCAAGGAGTGACAAAGACCAAGTCTTTTCTTCTTGACTGGAGAGAATATGGCCAACACTCCCATCTTGATTCCACTTTGACTCTGAGGGATGGGATCATCCAGCAACAGGAATCTTCTCTGTGTGTTTTTTCAGAAAGCAAATTGAACGAATGAAGCTAGAAGAGCACAGCAGTTCTATGTGCTATTTTCTTTAGCAACTGAATGACTGCTTGTGGTTAGCTTGTAAATCTTAAACCTCCTCGCTTCATTTAAAAGATTGAAAGATACAGGGACACTATGGTAAACTGGATATATAAGTACTTCATACACTGGAATATTTATCATTAGTGTTTATTAAGGAAAGCCATTTGAAAGGCATTTTGTGGAGCTAAAGACAAGACTGACCTGAAAAGTATGCAGGTACGTTATTTCAGCAGAGAACCTGAAACTAGTCAAACAAAGAAGGAATTCTGGAATACATACAAACAGCATAAGTCATTTAAAGCCAATGCACTGTGCTTATAAACTCTGGCTATTTTTAAAAGAATAAAGGGAGAAGATAAGAGAACACCAGGAAGAGGAAATAAGATCAGATTATTTGCTTCCTAATAGCCATACTTTTCTGTTTGTCCTAGGAAGGGTCTTTAAGCTCAAGCTTAACTGCAAGCAATTGGTGATGCTTCAGGACAACTGAGTGATCAGACCATGGGCTGTGGAAGAAAGCAAGTCAGGAGGGACTTCTGGGGACAACATCACATATCCTGGCAACACAACACCCTGAAAAGGACATATGGAACCTCCATTATTTTTTTCTTATCCATTAAACAGCTCCAGAGATACTTTTCCTCTGTTTCCCTGAGCTATATGGTGTCTGTCTTGTAGCTAGTTCTCAGTTATCTGAAGATTTTGGTAGGCAGCTTGTAAAATCAGGAAAATTTTCTACCACAGTCATTGAATATTTTACAGTGCTAAGATAGGTCATTTTGTCATCAAAGTACTTCCATAAGATACATGGGTTTTCTCTGATTTAAACCCAGAACAAATACTGGTTGAAGATAGATGTCAATGCCAAAAAATCAAAAGTTCAAATTCCAGCAACAGAGTATAATCCTATTTTGAATGGGGCCTATGTGTTGTATTTCTATAGCTAACACGGAGGTCTTATTTTACCAGTGCTTTACTACAGTGCCTGTATACATTCTCATGCCAACATCACCTCCTGGAATTCAACTGGTTTATATTTGCTTTTCTCCTAGGCCCAGGCAACAGTGTGGAAGTGTCATAGGTTCAGCTGCAGCAACAAGGTATGAAGAGGAGGCACTATAAAGAGTAGCAAAGAGGTGGAGTGATGAAAGATGAGGTGCTGGGGCAGAGCTGCAAAGAGAGAGCCCTGAAAACGCATCTGCAGTGTAGATGTAAGAAGCCACATGATAAGATAAAGTGAACAGTGTGGGGTAAAGAAATAACAGTTTTTAAAGAAGCTGAGATAAAAAGAGCATGATTTTGAAAATTAATTAAATGTCCTAGGGGTTAGGCTGGAGGAGGGGAGGGGAAGAAATGCCTGGAGTGAAAAAAAAAAACCCAAACAAAAAAAAGAAGAGGAGGAGGAGGAGGAGGTAAATAGCAGCTGTGGAAAAGGGTTGGGAGTGCTAATGATTGGGCAGCCAATGCATGCTTTTTCATTTTGTGCCAGGCTCTATAAATCTTCCCTGTTACCCTGAACCCAGAGGTGTGGAAGCTTGAGTATAAATTCAGAAGTTTGGATACTTTTCCAGATCTTACCTAAATCATATAAACCTCCTTATATCTTAGCCAGAAATAACTTAAGAACTCATTTTTTCTCATGCTACTTAGCACAGCTGGATGGATTATTCATCCTCAGTAATACTCATAGCAAATACAACCTTTTTTCTGTTTGAGAATCATTTGTGAATAGGCTTTGAGCCTGATCTCCAAAATGTGAAATGCCTCTTGATCCTGTTGATTCCTCTGAGCTTTTTTTTTTTTTAAATGTAGTCACTGTCTGACATTAGCATTTTGCACAAGTTAGGTGAGTAGACTCTAACTTGTCTCAGCACCATCAAATGTGGACTATATTTGACTATAAGCAGAACATGAGGAAATATGTAAAGGTACAGTCTCAGTCTTGCAGCTGGTCTCTAATCTCAGCTTTTCTTTCATAGGCTCTACAGTAAATGTTGCTCGACTCTTAACTGATAACTGCCTGAGTTTGCAGAAAGCCTGAAGCAGTGGCTCTAGAGGAGTAATGGCATTCTTTGTTTCAAGAGGAGTTAAGTAAGTTGTTTTAAACATCAACAAGTTTCTTTCTACGCTGTTCAAAGCATGTTTTGGAAGGAGAGGAAGTATCTGAACATGCAGATCCACACAGATGTCTCCGAGTGTCTGTTCATTTTGGTATGCTTTTAATAACACATGGGAGGGGTGAAGAGTGCAATTGTTCTTATTTTCCTAATGGGAGGGTTCAACTTTCAAAGGTTTGGGAAATGCCAACCTGGGGGTTCAGATACTGTGCAGTTTAAGTATTCACTGCCTCCTATTTGGAGCATGTTATTGGTTAGCTAAGTCACGGGATATTCTTCCAGCTCACTAATTGGGTTAGTGTATCCTTTTAAACAGAGGAATAATGAACGCTCTTGTTTGTAAAGGAATAGCCTCGTTCGCATGCAAATACGGGTATTCACACAAATCAGCCATTCCTCAAACCTCCTCAGGAACAAAAACCTTTCTGTCTGAAACTGCAGGAGCAGCAGATAACAAGGGGCCTTGATATGGATAGATCAAACAGCCATTTCAAATTCCTGCAAATGTTCATGAATACTGTTGTACAATATTCAACCAGTTCTGGCTTTTCCTGCATTATGGAAAAGAAAACAAAAAGTTAAAATAGGATGTAAAGGAACGAAGACTATGAAATAGTTGTGCTTTCCAAACCAGTTCATGTATTCTGGTGTAGTACTTTTCAGGTTGTTGCCCTGTATTTGAAAGACAAACGATTACAAAAAATAAATTATGTTAAAACACTTTTGGGGATTCATTGTTCAAATTGGACATAGCTCAAGCCCAAACAACAGACCCAATAAGCATGAGGTAATCCATAATTTCAGATGCCTGAAAATTCGAGATACACAGTATCAAAGCAGACAAGAAATAACACTTGCCATCTGAAGGTTTACCAGAAATTCTTTGCTGATTCTCCAAGACTCCTCAAAGAATGAGTTATGTCCTCATCTGGCTATAAAAATAGCTGTTTAGCCATAAAGTATTATACAAAAGTAAGTGAAAAGAAAAGAGCCTTGCAAAGAGTGACAGCTCCAAGGGTAACTTGGCTCCCTTTCCTCACTCTGTTTTTATAGCTGTAGGAATTCCTTATTACTTTTTCTCAAGCTGTCATCAGAGCAACAGAACCCGCTGTTATTTGGGTTTCTATTCTCTTCAGATGGAAAGAAAGGGATGTAATAAAGGCAGGTCATGAGCAATAGGTTGTAATCTATCCACAAAATGGCCCCACCTTGCCATTTGTTCCCTTGTATTGTGTTCCAACAGACTCCCAGTAAATATGTCTGCTTCACATTGATCATCACTGATAGTAGCATCCTTAATAGTGGCTCCATCTTGACAGAAAAATGGTAAGCGCCATTGTGCTCCAACGTTTTTGTCTCTTTCTACAGCCACTGCAAAACAAAGCTGTTAATTTATCTGGCGAAAGACAAGATGGTGAATGTTATGTACAACCCAGATGTTTCCCCACTGATTTCTTAAATAGGAGCACATAATTGTGATGATTGGGAGGCCATTGATTCAAACTACTTGTAAGCAAAAGAAAAAGAAGACCTCAGCTTACACTTTCACTGTGACAAGCTTCTTTGCGTGAGATGTCTGTCGTTCTGTTCACTGTTTTATCAACCTAACCAGTCAAATAATTCCCCCAGTTCTTCTCCATCTGTTCTCTCACAACAGTGTTAATGTTCACTTAAATAAGCATAGCAGCATTAACCTTTTGAACTCTTTGTCTCTCGACTCTGCTCGGATCAGGTTTGTGGTCTAGAAAGTTGACTCTTCCCTCAACTTTGACAGATTTTCTTATTATCCCCTGCTGACCTGTAGAGAATTGCACTGGCTCAATTCCTGAGGCATCTAGAAGTTTCAGATGGACTCAGCCTCCCTATCTGATTGCCTGTCATGAGAAGCGTCAGTGGTATGCTTTTTATTTCAGTTTATTCCCTTCGTCTCAATAGATATAATGAATTCTTTTGCACTCCTGCGCTCTTCTTTTCAGCAGGCTTGCATATCACATTTTCATCCGCAATGCAAAGACTGCTTCAGAAAATCTGTCTTCAAAAAAAATTTTGACAGAACACATAACAACAAGGGCATTAATATGTGCTTTATACGGATCTGATTTTACTGATACTGTCCAGAGTAAATTGTATATAAGTTGCACAAGCCATTACCTCTGTGATTCAATCTTTCTATTTGCATAAGTACTATTAGTACTGATAACTAAGCCTGATAAGTTAGGCTTAGATAGAGCAATATGTTGACAAAGATGGCTACTCTTCATGCATGAAAACTGTGGAAGGAATTATGACTCTAGAGCAAAGCTGAAGATTTGGATAGTGCCACTCAACACAGAGGCTGGTAAGTAGCTAAAAGCATAAGCACATTAAAAATCTGGTTAGGATAAAAAAAAATTACAGACATTGGTGAATCTCCAGTAACAGCCCAGGTATCTATTTTTAACCCCTAATACAAATATGACTTAGGTCAGCCACTTTCCACTGACAGAGGTTGATTTCTCCTCTTTCACCGACAGCTGTGCTAATATGAATTACATCACATTAGCCGTGCGAGTTATCACAAATCAGCTGGCCTGTAGTAAACTGGGGTGAACTCTAGGCCAAGAAAGGGTTTTTTAGATAGGATTGGTGGTGCTGTTTGAGTTATGCTCAGAGCCAGAAATATAAACACTCAAAAAACTATGGGCAAACAGTTGAGGTATGACCTTGGGAGAGTGTTTGCGGGGGGAATATAATTGGAAACAATGCTTAGAATATGGAGCAAGGAAGTTCCTACCTGCTCAATTTCGACCCTGTTTGGAAAGCACACCTTTGGTATACTTTTTATAAATGAACAGAAATAAGAATTCGTCTGTGTCGTCTAAGGACAATGGTCAAAATAAAGGCTGGCACTAAAAAACAGATCCCAAGAATGTGGTATAATGCATAAAGAGTCTAGAAGCAGAAAAAAATACTAGGATCTCCACCCTTTTAGTACACTTATCCCATTGCAGCAACTTCTGGTTTTGCAGCAGTTTCTGTTTTCTGTGCTCGAGGGTTTATGCTCTAGTCTGTAGCTCCTACAGCAAGCTTTCCCCTGCCCCAATCTGGGCTTGTTCTGCTGAGAAAGAGCTGTGAGAATGACTGCACAGAGAAGAGAAAGGCCAAAATTACAAAGTTGAGATTGCTTAGGTGGGATCGTCTATAAATCAAGGATTCAGGAGGGAAAACACAAGCATGGACAGGAACGGACAAAGCCAGGTGCGGTGGGAGTTAGGGCGGTGAGGTCCCAGGCAGGAATCTCAAGCCGAGCTTCAATGTCATCGCTGGAGACAGTGGGACCTCCCGGGTGCTGTGGGGCCTCTGGGAGAGCTGTGAGGGCCAGTCCTGCCCCTTTCTGGCAACACTGGTCCGGGCAGCAACAGCTTTTTGCTTGCCTCGTTCATCAAAGTGATGAGCACGCAAGTGCTTAGCCTAACACTTACTGATTCCAGCTATCTTCTGTGCATGCTAGCCTGGGAAAAACTGCTTTACGCCGTTTCATCGCGTATGTTACTCTTGCAGAATATCTTCGCATTTCTCTGAAGACACCTGAACAAGCCAATGACAGAGGGGCCGTAAGGAAGACGAGGAGCAGAGAAGGAGCACTGCCGTGACTTTGCTGTTAACGCGGCACGCACTACGCTTCATGCAACAGGGCTGGCACGCTGCGGGAGCTCCTCTGCCAACCTCAGTACGTGCAGACCCCTGGTATCTCACGTGGCCTAAGAGGACCTGTTGTAGACCGTACTGACTTAATACCACTTGCACAGACTAGCGGCACAAATGCCACAGTTTAGCCCCCAGGGCGCGGAGTACAATCCTCCCCTATTATGCATAGCTGCTAAGATGCGAGTCAGAAAGCGATTCCTCGAGGAACAGCAAGACAGCTTGCAGAATGCCGTATGACTCTGTTGGAGCAACTGACAGGGAAAATCAGACACCAGTTAACTGAGGCACTGATCCAAAGCCCCTTTAAACACCTCGGTGACTCTCTTGAAAATAAGATGTAGGAGCTTTTCAAAAGATTACCCTTAATCTGTCACAGCGTGCAAAACAACTTAATACATTTATCATTTTTTTTCAGCTAGTGAATTCAAATCCCCCTGCGACAATTGAACTAGCAACTCAAACTTCTCCTACATAGCAAACATCTGTCCTAAAATTGCAAAGGGTGGGTCCTTTTGTCACTGCCTCGACCCGCACAGGCCAGGTCTCCCATCTCTGAATCAAACGGCAGTAGCACTGGGGGACCGCTGGCCTTTGTGTGTCTCTGAAATCTTGTTTTTTACTATCTTGTTTGATCAAGTCACCTCTCAAGCAACAGCTGAGTCACCCTCAAGCACCAGTTCAGGTCAGGTCAACAGACACAAGCTTACTTGTTAACCTGGACCCAATGCACCACGGATTACTTTTAACCATTTAGCAACTTTTCTTCTGATCTTATGCTGATCTTCTCAGCAAAGCAAATGAGCTGCCTTTTCCCCTTTTTTGTAATGATTGTCAGCTTGTGCTTTAAACAACAAATCAGCCCTCTGTCGGGCTTGTAAAAATCCTTGAGACACAGTGCAATAGAAATCTGTTTTGTCTTTCATTTTATATCCGGCTTGCCAGAAAGTATGATTATTTGCTTTTCAGCCATACTGTTTGGGTATTAAGGTATTTCCTTCACGATCCTCAAAAGATGATTATTCTAATACAGCTCAGGAAAAGTCTAGTATTTGCCTTCTTTCAAGTCAGAAATACACAGAGTTTTATTTTAAAAAATTCTGTTAGATCATTCAGTATTAGATATATTCAAACCAAAGTCACCTTAATACTAAAAATCAAATTGTCAGACATTAAATGCTCTGGCTAGTGACTGTTAAAGAGCAGGAGTTGCTCTGGAGTAAGTGCACATTTCTCAGTGGCCAGATACAAATTTGAAGTGCTTATTATCCATCTGAGCATAGAATTTTTAAATACCTTGTTCTATTACATCCATTCTATTACATCCATTCTTTCAGCAATTTCCTTGTAAAATTAGATTTGTGCTAGGTTTCCCTCCCTTAAAGCAGTGAACCAGAGAACTGCAGTAATCTCTATTGCCTCTCACGCCATATTTAACCTTATACATGTATTAGATATAGATTAACATCTTGTCTTGGAGAAGCATATGTTTTGTAGAATATGGCAGAGTTTCATTTAAAAAAACCAAATCAATATACCCTTCATGCTTTAGGAAAAGTAGGAGGGTGTTTTCAGTGTTCTCCCTCGCAGGCACAATTCTCAAGCTTTTCCAGTGTGACTAGGCTAATGGCACTATCATGATCAGTGTTTTTGCAGTGTAATGAAACCTCGTTGAACAAAACGGCTTTTTTTTTTCAGTCACATAAATCATTATTTGCAACTCACTAAAATGGGACCGTATGAAACCTTCTCCAGCCTAATGGATCTCTGTGGATTTAAAAATTTAATTTCGACTTTAAGAACACAATGTCCAGGGGAGAGGGGATTCCATCCTGGAAAACTTGTATAGGCCAGGAGGGGCGCCATTTTGTTTCCTGCCAACGAACGAAAGCGGGGAAGAAACATAAACACTCCGCAATTTCACCAGGCCGTCTGAACGCTGGCAAAACACAGATACGCCATGCTCTGGCCCCGGGCGGACACCCAACAACCCGTGATGAAGCCGCGGTAATTAGACCAAGCCCTCATCAAGGCCGTCTCCCACCGCGCAGGCTGAGAACTGAGGCGAGACGCGGCGGGGCTGGACGACGCCGGAGGGGTTCCCCGTCACGGGGGGAATGGGGGGCCCGGGGGGACGCGGGTCCTGCTCCGGCGGCAGCCCTCTCCTCCGCTTGGCTCAGCCTCTCCCAATTCTTGGCAGCTGCCGCCACTCCGTGTTTAAGGTTTGTGTGCTACAGTGCACGAAGGGAGGGAGGAGGGTGGTGGGGAGAGGGGAGCGGCGTGATGGGACCACCCAGGTGCTTCTCCAGGTGAGGAGGGAGGGGGAGAGGAGCCCATTTGCCCCAGGACCCAAAACAGCTCTTGGTGTGGGTTCTAATAGCGCTGCTGGAACCAGCAGACCTGCGAAACATTCGTAAACACAAGGGTTTCTTTTTCCTTTTTGTTCTTTTTTTGGTTGGTTTCGCTTTCCTTCTCCACTTTTTTCTTTCTTCCTTTCTTTCCTTCCCTTTTTCTTTCTTTTTCCTTTTCTTTCTTTCATTTCCTTCTTCCTCTTTCTCTCTTTCTTTCCTTCTTCCTCTTTCTCTCTTTCTTCCCTTCTTTCTCTCTTTTGCTTTTTCTTCCTTCCTCCCCCTCTCTCTTTCTTGCCCTTTCTCTCTTTTTCTGTGTTTCTCTCTCTCTCTCACAGAGGCACAAACACACACGCCACTTCTCCAGAGAACACCACTCTATACTTTAATGGCAAAAAGCACCAAGGGCTCTCAACGGCATCAAAACCAGTGCTATTGCTCCACCGGTTTAATTCAGAGATGCTCCCTATAGATAAACTGCTTTTCTTAAAGCATAGTTACATAAAGAGTTTATTGCAAACCGAGCCAGAGTGTGCATTTATAATATGGGTTTGGGGGCAGGAATTGTCTGAAAACAGCCCTTCTAAACATTCACAGGCCACGGTAAATATAAGGAAAGTTCCTGCTGATGATGATTGCAGTAAACCACTTTTCCTTTTGCTTAGGGGAAGGGTGCATCCAAAGGAAGTTTCTTCAGAGTAACTTGGTATAAATCCATATCCTCACTTATCTCACAGAAATACTCATAAAATCAAAACCTTTAACATAGTGTTCAACTACCAGCAGACCCTGGAGGGCACATTACCTTTGCTTTTTGATAAGTTTAAAAATTTTTATTTTCATGATCTTCAGTCATTATGGTGGTACAATCTAGGCACTAAACTTGATGGACTTGTTTACAACATATTTACAACAACATAAATTATTGCAGAAACAGAGAAAAGTGCAGAGTGTGAAAAAGAGAACATAATTTTAATAAAAAGCTTCTGTGATTTTACTGTCTTTTTAGTAGAAATTTCTCCTTTCAAATTTTTTCTACTAGCAAAATATCTGGCCAAAATATTTCATAAAGCTTCAAAAAAATTTTGACTAAAATAATATACCTTTTATTGGGGGGTGTCAAAAAATTGTGTCAAAATTACATCCTTTGAAATATTTTTACTGAAGTTATGAAAAAAATCAGAAGTGCAGGCCCAAGGTTGATTATTACTATAGTAATGTAGCTTCCCCAGAGGTGTAAATTATTCTTAAAGTTAAATAAAGGAGGTTATTTTTATTGAAGAACAAAATAGCAGCAAAAGGAAGTTACAATAATGTTCCAATTCCACACTAAGAATGAATCAATGTAGAATTACAGTGCACCGCACCAGTCCTGAAGCAGCAGACGTATCTGAATCTCCTCCAGTTTAAAGGGCTGGAGCAAAGGGTACTTTGAGGTCCTTCCCATCACTGCTTTTCCGTAATGCTTTGGTCAGAAACATCCATAAAACCACTGCTCCAGCCACTGTATTGTCTTCCTGACCGGAAGACAAATAATCCAGTCCCGGTGCCAAGTAATACAATATCTTGGTATTGTCTCATACTGTCACTTTCTTCATTTATTGAGCTGGATGAGACTTTGTTAGTACATCCAACTGCAGTGGGGCAAGATCTATATGATGGTGTGTGTTGTCATAAACCCTATACACGAGAGTCCATGGTCTCTCTAGGAAGCCTATTCCAGCCTCTTTTGGTTCTTGTAGTCATTCTTTTCCCTCAGGAATGGTGAAGGAATATGTTTCACATCTTTCCATCAGTGGGTGATTGTGAGCAATTAATCACCGCCCTCTTTACAGCATTTTTTACACATTAGAAGATAAAGTAATCATGTCCCTACTTAGTCTTTCCTATTTTAGACTAAGAAAAAACAATCCCCGTCATCACAGGGCATCTATCTAACCTCTTGGGGACTCTCACCACTTTTTCTTGAAGTGTGATAGCTGCATGTGAAGGTGAAGCTTGGGCTGATGAAACTTAAATACTAATGGGAAGTAAAAAATTACCTCCCCTTTCATGCGTACAGTACTCCAATCATTATATTCCTGAACAGGATTTCCTTTCTTCTTTTGCAGTAGCCATACAACAGATGCTTCAAGATTTTGTATTTGATGAGTGCTTGCTGTAAGACACCACAGGGTCCTGCCGTCATCATTCTTCAAAGAGCAGTGTGGCACAAACACACTTTCTATGGATGGAGCCAGAGCTCTTGGGAGGTAGATGCTTGTGTGCATGTGGGTCCCATCCTAGTGTGGCTTTGCAAGTGGCTGGCATATAGACCAGAACCCACGGAATTTCTCCTGACTGCAGTAGTATAGACATAAATGTTACTAAGTCTTACTAAGGTACAATAGATATGATCCAAGGTAGTCTCCTGCCTTCTTTTTTGTATATTAATCACCACCTATTTAATCTCTTTTTCATATTTGTTCTTTTTTTTTCCTGTTTTGTTTCCTCTTCCTCAGCATAGCACTTTATGCTTATCTATATTGTTTTTACTTCGCAAATTTCTTTTCACAGTTTATCATGACCATCTTGAACTCTACTGCTGTCGTCCAAAGAGTTTGCACATTTGTCAGCTTATGTCGCTATCAAATTTCCTCTTAAATCCAAGTTCTTAACTAAACCATGAAGCTGAGCCAAGTCTAGGACAGACAAGTCATTATTGTTTACCTAGATAACAAGTATTATGTGCAAATATCAAAGCAGAAAAGAATGTTTAGTATGACAGTTTAAGGCATCGAAGAAGAGTTAATGGTCATTGACCATCGTTGTTTGGAAGAGTTATGTTTGCACCAATTAAAGAGTCAAGAGCCACCGAGTAAGGAAAAGCATGAGGAAAGATAAAAGCCACTGCAAGAAAGGTAACTTCAAACCCTGGCAAGAAACTTGAAGACCTGAACAGGAGGAAAATCTAGTGAAATAACAGCAAGAAAGCAACAGAGGGAATTAAAGAAAGACATCCTTAACTGTGCCTCATGTGTTTCAAGTTGTTTCTATGGTCACAGAATAAGAAGGTCAAATCAGATCAAATAAAGCAGGGCAGAACTGAACAGTACAATTAGGCCATAGTCAAAAAGTAATTACTTTTCCATCCAGTAGAGATTGCATGTTATTTCTTGGAACTGTACATTATTATCTAAATAATAGATACTAGCCAGCGAAGCAACTGGGAATGAATCGGGAAAAAGCAGCTAAAAAGCCACTTGGCTAAATATTATAACATTATAATTTATATTAAAGCTCAGATAAACTTGAAAGTTGGACACCGGTGGGTCTTTCCATATTTATGCTAATTCACCAAGAGACTAGAGAAATAAAGAATGCACCACAGCACTAAAACAGAGTAGTACTGAAAAAAATTTAATTTTTAAGCTACCAAGACAGCTAAAGTAGCATTCCCTTTGCTCTATACTCTTTGCATTTTAATCTTTTGATATTATAATTATGATTATGGTATATATCCTATCCTATTGATGGTGTTGGTACGTTAGATAACTTTAACTCTCTATGGAGTCTTATTTTTGCTTCATCACCCTTTATCCCAGCCATACATTTTTTCCCTATTTTCTTCACAGAACATGGGATGTACTTCACAATGCATTCAGTCTTCACATTTTTGTCAGTCATATATCCTCTATAACAGCTTACTAAATAAGTCAACTATTTTGCAGTGCTGAAGACAATCCTTGGCTGAACTAAGTGACACAGCACTGCGGATGCAAGTGGAGCTTCCTGATCTATCCTGCATGAAGATGTAACTCAGTGTTTGAAAAGGTACCCCTGTCCTTATGGATTCTTATGGATATGTTACCCTTAGCAACATATCTTCATTCAGCATGGCAAGAATCAGCATACAGCACCTGAAAATCAGTAAGACCACTCCACTACTGATGGAAATAAAGTCCGAAGTAGTGGGAGTCAGCCTCCCCAGTCAACAACCGTCTTTCTTCAGAAGCCCAAATTACTCTGTGTTATTTACAGCACACCAGGGGCTACCAAATCCAAAGAAAGTTTAGTAAATCATTCCCATGTCACCGAGAAACTATGCCATGATCATACTACCCAAGTTACTGTCATCCCAAACCAGCCATAATTCTACACTGTACTATCACTTAAAAAAAACACTCCTAACCAAAAGTAATTCCTTCAGCTCCATCTGCCAGCCCTGGAATCAAGAGGGTTAAAGAAGCTATAATTTATTTCTACCAAGTGAATAGAAAATTAGGATCTTTCTCTCTTTCTCATGCATCCCTAAGAAAAAAATTATTTCACTGGAAATTATGATTTTATCAGCTGAACTGAAAATCAAGAAGTAGACCACTTTAAATATTCACACCATCTTGATTAAAGCAGGTGTCTCCAAGCCCTATTATTGCAAAGTGATTGTCAGAATTTCCATTGTAAATCTCTTCCCTCCTTTTCAGTGGTTTTATACTTGTGCCTTGGCTATGAGACTGCATTCCAGGCTGGAATTTAGGCTGGCTGATTATTAAAAAGAGTAGAATTTTCCTTTACAAATTGTATTAAAAGAATTGTAGGACTAATAAAATGTTGGCTTTTCAGTACGGGGGAAAGGCAGGGCATGTTTTTCTATATTACACATATTGATCCAAAACAGTAACCACAATCTGGTGGAGAAAGCAGAGCTGAAAAATTGTCACATTTCCCCAGATGGCAAAGGAATACTCGGAGCTGGCAGCCTGTTATCCCACTTTACTCTGCTTCATTCCCTGCAACTTCTGGAATGGAACAAACGGTGTGGGACAGGAAGGGATGCGGTTATTCTCTCTAATTAGAGAAATCACAGGCCTCACTATCATCTCATGCCTAGCCTTTACTATGTTTATTCGCCTGATACCCTGTGGAGTACAGAAATGCTTTTGTTCATTTCATAGATAAGAAATAAACATAAGAGATTTTCACCTAATAAACTCAAGGTTGAACGTCAAGACACCAGCCCATTCTTTTCTTGTGCTCAGTGTTTAGGCTATGTTCCCACTAATAAAATCAGTTGTCCCAGGACACCTACCAAGGGACATACCTAGGCACTGAAAATCAACGGTAAAGACTGTTAAGTGCGTACCAGACTCACAGCAGCCTGTGATATGTTTTTGGCTTATGGCAATCAGTACCCTCCCAAGCAACTCTTGGGCATGGCTCAGGAGTTAGCACTGGCCAGGGACCATTCCTAGCAGGAGAGAGAGTTTAATGGCATCGGCATTAGCTGTTCCCTGTCAGCTGGCCAGAGAACAGTCCCAGACATGTTTAATTTACTACTGCTGCAGAAGAAGCCAAAATGGTGAGCACCAGCTAGCACAGTGCATATAAGCCATGTCTTTGTGCTGAATTACACCTATGCTGGCAGCAGCCTGTCTCAGCTTCGGGTACAAGAACCCCCTCTCTATCTGCCATATGCTGCAGTACTTCACCATGGCTGCGAGTGTGGTCTTTTCTCCTCTTTCCATCTATATTAAGGTTATACACTGATTTATCAGTGTAGCAGCAATTTTTAGTGCAACTCTGATGAGGGAAAATTCGTGCGTATTGATACTTTCATGGGAGTAGGAGTATAACTGCTCAAAGGAATTGGCAATAAGACACAGACTGCTTTTTCTGTGCACTCTCTGTAACAACATTTCATAAGTATTTTATTCTCTTTTAGTAAAGATTCAGTGTTACAGGTCCATAAAATGAAAACATGTGTTCTCTTTAATATGCATTCAGAGTGAAAATCGCTTCACTCACATAAAACTTAATAACTGGACATTATGTAGGGAAAGGCTGAAAAAAGATGTGAAGCCTCCCGTGAAGTGACACTAAAGATGTTTCGCAATCCTGACACCAGCCACAAAAATGTCTAAGCCATCTTCCCCCACTGGCTTGAGTAAACACTATGTTTTCCTTACATCTACATGCAAAAACTTCTAGGACACAAACCTACATCTGACTGAAGTAAGAAAAAAAAAAAAAAAGTAGTGTGTCTATTACTAATAAAACTCATTGTTCATTTATTTGAAAATAATAAGCCCATATGTGATTAAATGGCATTGGTGACATTGATTTAAATATAGATCACTGTTCAACCCTCTGCTGGTTTTGGCTGGGGTAGAGTTAATTTTCTTCATAATAGCTAGCATGAGACCGTGTTTTGGATTTGTGCTGAAAACGGTGTTGATAATACAGACATGTTTTCATTATTGCTGAGCTGGGCTCACCCAGAGTCAGGACCTTTTCTGCTTCTCCCCCCACCCCAGCAGTGAGCAGGCTGGGGGGGCACAAGGAGCTGGGGGGGACACAGCCGGGACAGCTGACCCCGACTGACCAGAGGGACATCCCACACCATAGGACGTCATGCTCAGTAATATAACGCTGGGGGAAGAAGGAGGAGGGGGGGATGTTTAGAGTTATGGCATTTTTCTTCCCAAGTCCCCGTTAGGGATGATGGAGCCCTGCTGTCCTGGAGATGGCAGAACACCTGCCTGCCCGTGGGGAGTGGGGAATGAATTCCTGGGTTTGCTTTGGTTGCGTGCACGGCTTTTGCTTTACCCGTTAAACTGTCTTTATCTCAACCCATGACTTTTCTCATTTTCACCCTTCCAATTCTCTCCCCCATCCCACTGGGGAGGAGTGAGCGAGTGGCTGCATGGTCCTTAGTTGCTTCCTGGTGTTAAACCATGACAAGCCCTTTTTAAATGTCTGGGGTCACAAAGGAGGGAAATGAATTTCTGTTTCCTAAAATCCGAGATGCACACTGAAGACTTCTCTTCCTCCCACAAATTAAAGGAATCAAAAGCTGGATTATTTAATACTGGGCACAACTGCATGCATCAAGGAGGGAATTTTTTGTTTAATTCTGGATTCTGTATACACTTTGGTTATATAGCCTTCATTTTACATCATTTAAGCTTTAGCGTCCCAACCTACAGACCCATCAATACTGATGGAAGGCTTTTATCATTCTGAGGAGGTTGAGCCAAACACTGACTCAAAGACAGCTTTCAAAAGGAACAGAATAAAAGTGATGTCAAATTCAAGCTCACAATCAGCTCCAGAAGACTGCCTATTTTTTTCTTCTCCCCTTTAAGGTATGTAACAAGTAGTAGTAAAAGTGCCTTAATGTTTAAAACACAGATTTGTTTCAAACTACAGCTTTGAAAGTAGGGGGCTGCAGATTCTATAATGTCACTGAATTCTTTTTATGATAACCACTGTGGAAATGTTGAGGCAGCAATAACTCTCAGTAGGATTACATCCTGGCAAGAAGCAAAGCAAAACGCCTGAAGTGATCCTACTGTGTGTTAATCACATGGTTAATTTGTTAAATTTGCATTTCATTTGTTTCTGTAGCTTGGCAGAAATTTTATTGATAAGGGGTTTTTTTATTGTTTGGTTTGGGTTTGTGGGTTTTTTTCCTTTGTCTTCCAAGAGATTCTGCATTGATCAATCTGTTTTCTGTCCGCGACTCCATCACAATTAGTGACTGAGTACGTAGCTGAGTAAGAAGAGTTAATGATAGGGCATAGTCTTTTGTGTAGTCTCTTGTTGTGTAATTGTTGCTTTTCTGGGTTCATAGGTTGCACGCAATTTGCTTTGGTTTTGATCTTATTTTCTTGTGAAATTGCTTTAAGATAAGCCTCTCTCAGTGATTTTTTCTAAGTCTTTCTTCTTTGTTTGATTAATTTTCATCCTCTTGATTTCCTTATTTTCTTTTATAGCAAATGATTGGGGTGAGAATTCTAATATGGGGCCAGGTGGAGAATCCGGCTCTCTTGCTCCCCCCAGCTGCTGAAGAAAAATCGCAATAGCAATGTCATAAACCCTGAAATGTGCCCATCGCTTCTCTGGCCAGACACGCCACCGAATTAAAAACAATCACTTTTGAAGCAGAAGAATATTTGCACCGGGACTTAGACACTCAGCAACAATAAAAATTCTTGTATAGTAACAACTTCAGCCCCACTGCTAACTCAAAAGAATACATCAGTGCATAGGAGAATCTAAAGCTAAACCAAGCATTTCTAACACAGATTCTTGCAACTCACTGGAGCCAAGCATAAGTATAACCTCGGCTAGATCACAGTCCATCTAAAATGTAGGATGTTGCAAACTCCTTAGAGCAACAGAAGCGAAGAACCGATACATGAAATAGCCAGGACACAAATTGATTAGACTTCATAGACAATACCATTAAATGTCCTTCAAAACAGGCAGGCAACTAGTCCTTGGTTATGCAGCTGGGATTCCTCTAGTAGTATGTATTTGTTATTACCCTTTGCCTGACTTAAAGGATCAGCACTGCATTTTGCATTGCCTGAAAACTGCAACTGCTTTTCAGAGGCAGCGCCAAAAGACAGCACTATATAATGAACTATCCCGCAGGTATGGATCAAAGCCACACTGCTTTTAACTGGAGTAAGGTCTTGGACCAAACACTTAGCAGAGCAGGAAAAGGAAAAATAAGTTACAATGGCAGACCCAGTATCTCCAGGTCTCATAAACGCTTCTGATTTCTCCTTGTTTTTTTTTCTCTGCAGGAGCAATCACATACCCTTGAACTTTTTTTCAGACAGACTAAGAGGTGGCATTTGAATCCTTGATTCATTGTGACTACAGGAATCTTCTTTGGATAAATACAGGGTTTCATCTTTCAGTTGTTCAAGCCTTCTCTTGCAATTAGTTTCACTACTTCACTCACCGACGTTCCTTCTGACACTCGAATTTCACTAATGGATCAGCAAACTCAGTTTCCATAGGCAGAACTGTATTCCCAACAAAAAATCCTGTACACGGAGGAAACCTTCAGAAGATCTCACCACTCACTACTGCGTCTGGAAAGGTGGAAACTGTCGAACTCGGTTCCCCACTCAATGCCATGGCATCTCTCACCCAAGGGTATGGAAAATGAAGAAAACAATTTCCACTAGAGGAAAGAGCAGAAGAGGTCCATCTACGTGTGTATGGCATTCCTTTATTCTCAGGTATGACACGTACCCGCAAGAGATACTCTCTGCTAGCAGAAATCCTTCAAGGGGATCCTTCAATGATTTGAAAGGAGACTTAAGTGCACAGCAAAGGTCTGACAGAGGCCCTTGGGAGGGGATAGTGAACTGAGAAAAGTGCAGCAGGGAGTTCTGTGGTCCCATCTTTTCCTATCTTTCCAGGAAGAAGGTAAATGGTTTGGTCTTTGCACTGTCTTTCAGAGAATACCACCCCCCATGAACCACTGGCTTTTGTTTTGAAGGCCTGGGGGGGCGGTTAAGGCCACAGTACTTTTTCTGACAGATATATGTTCCAACACAAACATGGTTAGAAAATGAACATGCTCAGCAGGCAGAGAAGAGCTTGGAAGGTTGTTTGCACTTTCTCAGAATAAAGCAAGAAATACTTATTAGATGTCAATGCAACAACAATAGCAGGCCACTGTCTCAGGGTCTGGACCGTAAGGTGGTAAGGAACACAAACCATATCTGACAATATGTGGAGTAATAAAGTCATCTTCTAGGTTCAGCGCTAACTGGGGTTCAGGCTAGCTTTTAGCATCAAAGCTGGTCAATGTCAACACCAATTTCAAGACCTGGTGCCACATTTTACTGCAATCCTTACAGAGTGGTTGTATTATCTCTGGTGTTTCATCCCCTTTGGCCACATCCAGATTGGAACCAGGAATAAAGTCCTCTCTAATTTCAGTTGTGACATAGGTCCCTGTCCAAAGTCAGAGAACTAAATTCTGAATCTAAGATGTCAAATTCAGAAATCAGTTTTGATCTCACAGTCTGGCTAGAACTCAAGCTGATGGAATAATTCAGGCACACCCTGCCTAATTGGTCAAATGATTAGGGAAACACCAATCCAAACTTTTACACTTAAGTTTGACAAAAAACCCTACCTACCAGTCCAACTCCAGAGTGTTATATAAAACAGTCCAAAAAGCTTTCCTTCAGTATTCTAGATCTGTGAATGCAAAACATTCAAAAAAAATTCAGAATATCACTTTTAGTTGTATTGCCCCCAAAGAAAGAAAGCTTGGTTTATTTAATGCCCCATTATTATCAGAACTACCCAAAAGAATAAAAACAAGAGAAGAAACTCTTTGCCCATGTTCATAGAAAATCTGTTTAAGGAAAGCATTTTAAAAAAACATGAGAAAAATGTCACTTTTTAGTCTATATTGGAAAATGTCCTACAATATCAACAGTAGCTCCTTTATTCTAATCAGTCTGTAATTAAGGACTTGCTAACCAGATATATTAGGAGAAAAAAAATGAGTCCAGTAGTGTCCGTTCCTTGTGAACTCATATCTGTTGTACATAGAAGAGAATGCCCTAAAGAAAACTCCTAAAAAGTGGTTAATTAACATATAAACCACAAATGTCGGAGTATCATAAATATTCAAGTAGTGATGGATAGTGGGATAAACCCTGAGTGCATGCCGTAAGTTTTTTATCTCCATAGCTATCTTGAGTTGGATATTTACAGTAAATTACAGCTGCACATGCTTTACTCCAGAGCCATATGTTTTATTATTCAACCAGATGTAAGCCATAAAACTGTTTTATCTATTTTGTGGTTCAGCCTAGTACTAATAAAATAAACTACAAATACCTGACTTATAGCTTTGCTGGCATTTTTGCACTCCAGTGAAGTGCAGTGCCAATGCCTCATGCAGTGAAAGTGATCTAAGAAAATCATATGTTCTTCCCATTTCTTATACTTTCATAAGGACCTTAAATATTTGAATGAACAGTGTTGAGCTATAACTTGTTCTTTTATTGTTTTTCATCACATGGACTATCACCATCACTGATAATTCATTTTTGTTTCCTGCAGATTGGAAAGGACATTATAAAGGGCCTGCACTCTGTCTTGGCATTTACATCACTGATTTTTCTTAAGCATTACAGAGTAGTATCAATTTACTAAAATAATCATATATCCTAGGAAGGATGTATTTAGCTATATAAAAAAGGTATTGTTACAATTAACAAGACATTCTTCTTTTTTTTCTTTTTTTAATCTGTCATATTAAACCTTGGACACAAGAATCAAAAAGTATGAATTTGTCTTGCCACTATTTCGGGGTTAAGATTCCTTTAAGCACCTGTGAAAGCTGTCTTAAGTGCACATACAAATGTTTTCCATTTATGTCAAGTGTGTTGGAAGACAAATTCAGCTTTCATATCAATGTTTTTGCCAAAATAAGTGTTCTCAGAGGTTTTAGAATCCTATTTTTGGTGTGGAATGTGACCATAAGCAACACAGTGTATAATGGGAGTAGAGAAGACATAAAGAATATTGTGAAAAGATCACAAAATACAGCCAATTTTCTGAACATTTTTAGATACACTGCTGGCCTTGGACTAATATGCTCAGTCTTGAGGTTGTCATGGACGTCTGTTAATAAGTCTCCCTAGCCCAACAACATTCATTTGACTCTCAAAATGCATAACCCTAACAGACTAATGAGGAACTGAATGCTGAATGTTTATCAAAGGGGACTCTCTTCCATTCCATCCAACTCTTGCATACTTTCAAAGAATTAATCTATTTTAACAAGGGACCGTCTCCCTAGTCTATGGCCCCAATTCAATCTATAAAGCAGGGGATTAAATCCAACATTCTGCAAGTCGAAATTAAAGTGGTTTTGGTTGTTGTTTTTCAAGCTACCCTGAGTGTTAATTGGGGTAAAATCTGCAGCTTCTGGATTACCATTCACATTTCGATTAACAGAGGAGGAAAACTTTGCCAGAAGTACCACAAGGACTAAGGAAAATGAAGTCTTTTAACTCTTTCTCAGCATAGTAAGCAGGTATCTCTTGGAGGAACGCAGGCAATTTAAAATGCTTCAGTTGCACTGCACACAATAATAAAGTTGAAGAAAAAACAAAGTACTGTGTCATTTTTTACTCCTCAAAATCCTTCAGATTTCATTATGATTGATTAAAAATATTTGAGCAGATGTTACAGGCAGTAATGTTTTTAAACCTTTTGTGCTTAGATTTAAATCTGAAATAATGCAGATAAAGGAAGTGTGAAAGATTTCATACCATGGTCCCACAAGTATTCATAAAATGTAAGTGCTGTTTAGATACTTTCTTATACCCGATACTTTATCATTTTTATGTTGCTGCTGAAAGGATAAGGTCTCAAGTGTGAGTTCCTGTGATAAATACATTTTCTTTTGGCTCATGAGTCATAGACAATGTAAAAAGACATTTTCCTCTCAAAAAGCCAATATTGTGAACATCTGGTTCATACCCTTCTTAGTAAAATTTGTTCCACTGCTCTGTTACATATAAACATCTGTCATTTATATCAAGCAGTTGACAAATGCACTATCGTGAATTCTAAGAACTGGCATGCTGGATCGTTAAATATCTTTTTTATACAAAATGAAAACTCTTTGTGTTGAAGACTGAATCCTATTCAACAGAGGTGACTTCTTTATCAAATGAGAAAATGGGTTAAATTTATATCAACAGTCTTAAATTTTCTTTCTCCTGACAACTGTATGTAATTACTGTAAATCACTCTTCACTCTTCACATAAAAGACAATGATGTGCTACTGGGTGACACTACGTGGATACTGCTCAGTGAATGGTTTTGTCTACCTAAAAGACTGAAAGTTTTGAGAAGTTCCAGACCATCAGAGTTTTCCAGATATTCACAGTTAAAGAATTAATTCTTTCTTTTTTTTTTTTTTTTTTAAAGCAGTTTTCTGCTTGCGGTTGGCGCTAAGAGGTTGTTTTGTCCTTTGCTTTGTTCAGAAGGGACACCGCAGATGAGCAATTCTTTCCAGGAAACATTCTTCCTCCGGAGGTGTGGAACCATTTCTGCCTCTCCTTCTTGAGACTTAGAGGCCCATGAAATCAAAATCTGGGGCAGCTATCACTCATTTTGGTAGTGCCCCAACAACTGTTCAAGCACAAGGAGATCACTTGAATTTTTTCTTTCAGGCCAAATGGCTATTTTGTGGGCCCCTCTACATCCAGGGAAGAGCAACCTCTTCCACAGCAGAATAGGACAAACTCTCAGGAGGCTTCAGCCAGAATCACCACAGGATCCTGTCTCCTTGAGTATTAAAGTTAGAACTGGGACCCAAATAGGAAGGGCTTTCTGTAATTTTGTGATTCATGACTCCAAGAAATGAATCCAAAATCTATATATGATCTCCAAACCCAGCTGCTTTGGGTAGAGTCCACTATTAAGAGCAAGTCAAGATGTGTAAATGAGGTGTCTCCTTCTCTCCATTGACTGTACAGACTAAACAGAGAGTCACCTGGCAACAATTAATAGAAAAATGGATTGCATTTCCTAAATGAGGTGCATAAAGTGGGCAGCCTGCACCTGGCTGCATGAGTGTTAAATTTGCCATCCTTATTCACAACGTATGAAGTATTTTTCATAGCTTTTCAGGACAGGCATTGCACAAGACATTTGTAACTAGCTGAAAACAAAGAAACCCTGTGATTCACTGAGAAAAAGGATATTTAGTTAGATGCATGACAGAGCCAGAGGCAACTTCAGAGCTGCAAATGCAATTACTGCTGGCCAGAGGCATTTGCGTTTCACTTAAAAAAAAAAAAAATAGTCTGCTCTGATTTGTCTGATTTCTGTCCAGAGAAGAACAGCATAAAACATGTTCAGTCTTAGGAGATCTGGAAGATCCTCCCTAAGAAGAAAACAGATTTGGAAAAGGTCCCTTTACCTACATGTGTAACATGAAAGAAGATAATTTCATCATCCTCTGCCTTCCTCGTGCCCTCATTATAATAGGCTGAACATTGCTTTTTCATTGCAGGATGGGCAAAAAATATGGAGCAATTTGATATGCAGCCTGCACTAACATTGAGAAAGCCAAATCTAGTGTCCTGATGAAATCTATTGAAATATAAAAATGGTGTGTTTATTAATAAGGCAGAACATTATTAGATTTTCTTATTGAGCTAGAGCATTTCAAGGCCATTTGGGGCAGGGAGAGAGGGCAATGCCTTTACAGTACATTCTTTGTTTCCTTAACACTGATCACCTGTCATACTTGATTCCCACAGTGGACCTTTTATACCAATTTGCTATTCTGACCTTTGCATACATTTGTTGCAAGCTTTTCTCTGGGATCGTTTAAGCTGGGATGGGTGGGCATATGCTGAGTAGAGTAGCAAAGAGTAGGGAAGGATTAAATTTCGGTTGTGAACTGGCTGCATCTCTTGAACCATTCATTACCAGTTTCCCTAACATTTGGGTTTTCAAAAGGTGATGAATTCTTGTGTGGAAAAGGGTATTTTGTTGGCTGGACTCCACTGAAGCATACTTTCAACATTAACTCCCTATTGGCAGCAGTTTCTGCTTATGATTTGTTTTAATGAACACCAGTTTAAACTGGGCTAATCATAATGTCTGCTGGAGAAAGGTTAAACCCCAGCATATTTTGTACAAGCCTGACCCAACCGGAGCTCATGTGCTGCAGATGGACTTTTTTGAGTGTGGGAGTTAAGTCTATACAGGATATGGTTAGAATACATGGGGGAAATAATTATCATTTTTCTATTTCTTTTTTCTTCCTGTTACCTCAGTTCCCTATCTCCCTAACCATTGCACGCACCCACCACCTTCTTCTCTCTGACCTTGTTGAAGTCTCCCCTTCGCCTGCAACCTCTTCTCCTACTGCATCCCCCACTGACCTCAGTTCCCTCATGCTCACTTTACATCCTCTCAATATCCTGACCCCACTATTCTTTGTTGTCCCCCAGCCAAACATCTTCTCAGTCTCCTCACACATTTCCGTGATTTCCAGAATCCTCCCTCTCACATTTTAGGCCAAACAGCTGGAACCAGAAAAGGAACAGTTTCTAATTGAAAACCTCCAATTGTAAATATCATATGTTTAACAACTACTTGTTGAATCTCTCAGAAATGTCCCTAATTAAATCCCCTTGAAAATACTGAAAGGTCTTCCTTACCAAAGTCCACAGAACAAAGCCAAAGCAAAGTTATGTTTATTACTGATGTCATGAACTGAAAAGGCATTTTTCATTAAAACTAAACCATAACCAAATATCATAGCAATAATAATTTTAATCTGAGTTTTACCTAGCTATTCAGAATTAAATTTAGAATAAAGAATTTTTGAAAAAAGTACGTAGTTCTGATGAAATTTGGAAATCAGCAGGCAATCAGCTTTACAACAAGACGTCAGCTAAACCCCCATTGATAGAGTGCCCATATCATTCTGCATCTGGTTTGCATCAGTGTTGCATTTCTAATTAGACCTTGCCGATCCATTTGTCAGTACTGGTCTACGAGTGACAGGGTTGAAATATTTTTTCTATAGAGATACCTGCCAGTGTTTCATGTATTTTGGTTTAAAACAGGTTAAAGCAAGCACGGATCATAGCAGAATGGTGAAATACTCTTTGGGGATAGTAACCATTACAAATTGAGGACAAAACTGAATAGGTTAAGCATTAAATATGAAGGGGCAGATCCTCAGATAACATAAATTGTTATTGCTGTTCCACTGATGTCATTAAGGTTGTATTGATCCAACCCTGCTGAGAATATGCTGAAAAGTGGTACCACATCTCGCAGGCAGAAGGAATACTGAAAAACCTACACCTGCCCCTTATCAGAATCCACTTTGCTTACAAAAGAATGCTATTTCTTTGTAACTTTATATTAAATTTTATTCCTGTGAATATTTCTCTTTGAGTTACCTTCAACTCCCTTGGAGCCTTTTCCCTTTGAAATGCAAGGGGCTCAGTGTTTCATTATTGCAAGGAACAATAACTTTATGCAATTTACATGTATAACTAAGCACTTGGATTTCAAACCTCGAGAGTATGGTATTAGAACAGAAAAAGTTCCTTCTTGAATACATAACCCTTTTCAATTATACCTATAGTGACTCCGTTTAGTTAAGAAAGTAAAGCAACACTTATTTTATTTTCTAGTGCACTATTTATTCTTCCTCCTCCTTCTTTCTACTGCAAACATCTATGTACGGCTCTGTTTAGTAACATTAACAGATAAGCGTGTGGAGGCTGGAAATCCTGCCTCCAGAATGGTTAAAAAAAAAAAGGCTACAAAGGACTCAAAAGGAGCTGCAAATATGGAGACCAGAGGTGAGATTTCTAATGCATCAGGCATGTAATTGCATTAATTCAATACAATGATTAAAGAGCTTTGAAGCAATGCTACTGCCTCATCCAGACAGATTCTGATTAAGCGACAGAGGTGTGAGAAACTGTTAGGATCAAAGATTGATAAGATATAGGTTGGGGAAGAAAATAGGTTGGGAAGATTTAGAAAAGATATTTAGTGGCTCTGAGGAAAAAGAAAATGCATTAGATATAAGCTATACAATAGATTGTTATGTAGCATTACAATTTTGTCATTAAATGCATGCTTCAAGGAACACAAAGTGATGATGGATAATTTAAAGTTTTTATTTTAAGGTTATTATAAGAACAAGAAAATATATGGTTCAGTTGCAGTTCAAACATTAGCCTCTTTTACCTCCAACTTAAGATATCTAAATTTAAATGCTGGTAAAATAGCTCAGCTTCTGAAATATCTAAAATCATTAAGGAGGTATCACAGGGCCAGTAATACATGCCCCTGTTAGCACCACAAACCCAGTGTTCACGCTGGGCAGCCAGATCACCCCAACTTGATTTTCAGGACTGCAGAGGATTCACTGTAATTAGATTTCTTCCCGAGTACAAATATCTCGCTCAAAATTGTAAAAAGCAAGGCAATACCTTAAGCCATTCAGTCATATAAAACTCAGTAACTTAGTGATATCACAAGTCCTGAAAATCAACAGCCAAGCACAGGAACATTATTTCTGATTCCCTTTCTTTGCTGCTTGTGTTCAGATTAGTGCCCTGTTTTGAGAAGAGGTAGTCCAGAAAGCCAGGGTATGGTTGATGATCGTAGTTTCTGGTATGCATGAAATGGCCATGAAATGGCATGGGCCGCTGGAGAAGGCAACAAGAGACTGATATGCTAGTAAATAAGTTTTCATTTCCTAATTTTTTGTGGATGTAAGTTAACTGGACTGTGTATTAATATGGAGGCTCCCTAATACTTCTCAGCAAATTGCTTATATTTATATTTTTTAAAAGTTATTTTAAGGATTCAGCAGGAAAGGGCTACTGCATCAGGGAGAGAGGAGTAGGCTAAACCATGACGAGGGTTTATGAGCAGCCACTGACATAACAAAATTTATGTACTAGCAGCTGCTACAGGTGAGCATTTATATTCCAGAAACCGTAGCTTCACATCATAAGCTTGTTCAA
Organism: Haliaeetus albicilla; assembly: GCF_947461875.1. NCBI lineage: Eukaryota > Metazoa > Chordata > Aves > Accipitriformes > Accipitridae > Haliaeetus > Haliaeetus albicilla. The sequence continues at coordinate 3,103,009 of NC_091497.1, read as the reverse complement.
GAGTTTTCCAATGGACAATTGCTTGCTTATACAATTTTTCTTGTGATATATAGCTGCAAAAAATCACCCAGAATCATCTTTCTTCTATTATTTATTTTACAAATTTCCAGTTGCTTCAGATCTTTTCAGGATACACTCCTCTAACAAATGAAGGGGACCAAAACAGTGGGGGTTTTGAGAGTTATGTGTCAGCAAGAGATGGTCAAGTTGCTACTGTAGACTCTTCAGATGGTGCTAAATTCTGCACCCTCCCTATGAGAAGATGAAGGGATGTGGCGGTTTAACCCCAGCCAGAAGCTAAGCACCATCCAGCTGTTCACTCACTCCTCCCCGCTGCCTGGTGGGATGGGGAGGAGAATTGAAAACAACTGGTGGGTTTAGATAAGAACAGTTTAATAACTGAAATAAAAATTTAAATATAATACTAATAATAGTAATGAAAAGGAAGATTAAAAAAAGAGAGTGAACTATAACCCAAGAAAGATAAGTGATGCACAATGCAATTGCTCACCACCTGCTGACCGATGCTCAGCTGGTCCCTGACCAGCAATCCACCCTTCCGAGCCAACTCCCCCCAGTTTATATACTGGGCATGATGTCACATGGTACGGAATATTCCTTTGGCCAGTTTGGGTCAGCTGCCCTGGCTGTGTCCCCTCTCAATTTCTTGTGCCCCTCCAGCCTTCTTGCTGGCTGGGCATGAGAAGCTGAAAAATCCTTGACTTAGTCTAAACACTACTTAGCAACAACTGAAAACATCAGTGTGTTATCAATGTTCTTCTCATACTGAACCTAAAACATAACACTGTACCAACTACTAGAAAGAAAATTGACTCTATCCCAGCCAATGCTAGGACAGAAGTGAAAAATACCATGATGTAAAACAAGTATAAAACTACACAGAAGGCCCCAAAATGAGCCACGCTTGAAACTGTTCAGGAAAACCATTTTCTATGCCCATTTTAAAACCCTGTGTTAAGCCAAATACAGTTGTGATGTCTTTCTCAACATGCTTTGGCAATCTGAATTAGATGTTCTAACTTTGGCCAAGCTATGCCAGACACGAGAAATGGGAAATAGGTGACAAAGATTCCTCTGTGTCCATCCTGTGGTCCTCTAATGAACAAAAATCGAGTTTTGACTCCTGGATAATTTTAGCACTCTCAGCACCTCTCCACATTACATCTACCCACAGTAGCCTAAGAAACTTCGCCAGCAGCTGGTGTTTGCAGTGAGACAGCAGGGTTTGCCTTTCAGAATCTCCGTCCTGTTTGGGGAATTCCCCCAGATAACACCACTTTCACTCCCCCTTTTGTCATTTTTCATTAGTGCTATGCTGCAGCTCAACAAAAACATAATGCTAATGAGTTCCCATATACCAACACTGACTGAAAGGACAGGCTATGGCTCACTGAACCAGCACTGTCGCTTCCTACACTATAAGTAGTTTCTGGCCTATTTTAACATCTCTTCCAAGTAGCAGTCATGCTCTTTAGAAATAAGCCCAAAACCATGCTTTTTCTGACAGCTGAAAGGAGTATAGCACAAAATAACGTGGCTGCAGAGCTGTAGTCATTGCATAGGTGGGGTTTGGAATTCTTAACGTTATGTTTATCCCCTGGAATTGCTTATATTTGGAGCTTTCTTGTGCTTAGCACTTTTAATCCCACTGCTTAACAGGCTGTATAGAGGAATACATGCTTTGCATATAATTATTGTCTTCAGCAAGTTGCCCTGTGAAAGTTATAATGTTGAGTCCTCAATGTTCTGCATAGCAGTTTTATTAATATCTGGATGAGTACCTCCAGAAACAGTAAAATATCTCTTCCTAGTGTTCTGTTGTCTGTCTCTCTAGTGAGTGAATAATTAATTTCAATCACCTGTAATTTTACGTTTTCCCACTGCATGCCAAATATCTCTTACTACTCATTTTTTTGACTCTTGGACTGGGCAGAGATGTTGGTATTGAGTAGATCAGATCAGCAGCACATGACAGAATCCCTGGTGTAGGGAGGAAGAAAAAGAGAATTATGTAGTTAGCTGCATTGGTCTGTAGGTTTTCATTAAATGGATGTCTCTGGCTTGCTATCATTCACTGTAATTGCAGTGTCTGGAAAGTTGACTTTCCCTTGAGACTAATCTATTTAAGTTCAATGGATCAGGGGAAGCTTTTGAAAGACTTGTAAAATTCTTTACACTTGACTTCTTAAGTCCAAGCAAAGACAATACTGTGTATAATATGTACTTCTTAGTCAAGAATTTATTAGAATATTAATTTGAGACAATTTTTGGTGTGAATTTCCAAAAACACGCACAGTGGAACACCACACACACATACAATTATATAGATATTAATTGTTTTCAGATACTACTTCTAGATACATTTAGCTGTCACAGTTGAAATTATATTCTTTCCGTTTGACTATATTTCCCATGTTTTACCATCAGCTCTGGCAGAACTATCAAGGCAGTCCAAAGTTGCTGCAGAGAGTTTCAGACGTGGCCTGAAGGAAAGAATTTTATACTTTAAGACTTTTTTTGCATTTTGTCCAAATATATACGGTATAAATAGGACAACTACTCCTTTAGCCCTTCTTGAGGTTCATTTCTTCACGGAAATAACCTGGAGAGACTATTCAAAGCCCTAAACTCACTCCAAAAAACAAAGAGGATTTCCATTATGCCCTGAAATCTCTAGTGGGCAAAATATCATCCTTCTTGCTTAGAGATTCAAACTATGGCAACCCCATCAAACATGATAAACAAAGAACAATGGGACAGGTGGCCTTCCAGAATCTCATTTCTGTGGCTACTGTAATCTCTGTGACTACTGCAATCTCTATTCAGATCTCGAAATCAACTCAAGATTCATACAGTATACCAGTCGCATACTTACACCATAACTATTCGTCTGAATATGACACAGCTTAAGAGAAGAGCTCTACATGATCATCATGGTCAATGGCAACAGAAAGCAAGCAGTGGTAAAAAATGAGTGGTTTAATTTCTTTTATCAAAAGCCAAAAGTGACCAACCTTGTGGCTTTCACTGAAAAAAAAACATGCCACAGGGGATGTACCATTCCTGGCCCATAGCATTGCCTACACAGGTTCCATCTTGTGTGAGAGAGAGAACAACCGCAAGTAACAGTCGTTATGCACGTTGCTTAATGCATAGCTGGAACATGAATATTTACCCTGTAAAGACAACCATGTAAAAAATGAAGAATATTTGTTTTCAGTCTTTGTAAGGTAGCATGCTCAGACCTTTCAGACTCCATCTTCTTTCCTTTTTCAGGGCTGCTTAAGGACCCCATATAACAAGATGTCTAATGGCTATTAAGAGATCCTGGTGTTAAACAGATGCATAAGCAGGCAGTGAAGTACTGCATTGCAGGTGATAAGCCTTGAAATGCACCCAGCCTTCTTCTAAACAGCTATGGTCAGAAATCAGGAGCACTGAAGATACTCCATGTCTGGGCTCCTTTCTCTAGCACCTCAGCACATATATCTCTTTCTGAGAGGAGAACATTATTACACTCAAAGACTGATATTAAATGTGAACCTCTGAACTCTAATTTAAGAAAACCTAACGTTCCACCTTGCCCACTCTTAGAAAGCACCAACGTACACCCCTTCTTTGTGGGCCAGCATGAAGAAAGGGCACTGAGAGTTTCCCCCTGAGGGGATGCAAAGGCACAACACTGCCTTGGCGTGGTCTCGCAGAATATTCTACATCCCACTGCTGGTCCGCTCTACACTCAGCCTGGAAGGGGCTGCAGGATCGTGCCCAGCCTCCCGTCTGCTCTGCAGTGCCTTCAGCTGCTCCGCAGTCTTGAACGCACAAAAGGGGCAGTAGCTGAGGCTGGTAGTGAGGTCACCTTAGAGGCATTTTTTTATGGCCAGCATCATCAGCGTAGATTTTGCCAGCATTTCGCGTGGCTTATGACAGAGGATGGTAGGAAACAGAAGCGTGGCTGCTCCGTCAGCCTTGGGCGGTGGTAGCAGACTGCCTACGGTATGACTGGTCCTGCAACAGGAAAGCCACAGCTGAACCTCACACCCATCACATGATATCATATCAGGGATTAGTGCCATCAAAACCACAGCCAGACTGTACTCGCATGGTGGTTTACACGAGAGGAGAAGGCTCCCTCCTACTCCTGTTTGGGTAGATGCAGATTACACACGTTTGCTCAATCTGTCCCTGTGTTTCCACCAACGGTGCCTCGTTGCCTAACACGGCTCTTGTGCTGATATTGCTTTTAAGGCGTTTTTCTATTCTGTTAGCATTAAACACCTTTTGAGATCATTCTTTCTTCCTTTTCTCTTCGGATTGGATCTGCTGTGAACTCAACAGGTTTCTCCATATCCGGCTGCGGGAATGAGAGACTTTGAAGACTTTGCTGAATCAAGAAACTGGAGTGATTGACTAGAACAGCAGTACAGTAATAGATGGAATCACTAGGGGGATGTTGGAGCAGACAGCTGGTATATTATTTCGGACAGGCAGTTTTCCTTATAAATATTTACTGTATTGAAAAACAGACAGCTATTGTAGTAGTGATCTGGAAAAAAATTTGAAAAATGACTGGGATTTTCCCTGTGAGACCGACATCAAAAGCTGTAACTGAATATACTTATGGTCCAATATTGCACAAAATATGGGGTCGACCTTTATTTAGGCAAAACTTCCAGTGAAGCACTGTATTTTTAATATGAAGGGTCAATGTGACTTTTGTTTGGACAGACGTTTCAGGATTCTCACCTATTTATCGCATATTTTACCCAACCCGAGACATATGCCTGACAAAAATAGCCAAACATTGCTCTGATATAAAGGGGCCTTCACAGCCCTCACCACAGCTAGCTTGATTTACACCAGTAGAAGCTTTGATCCAGCATTAGAGATCAGTAAATTTATTAAGAAATCATTTAAATGCATCCAAAATATTTTTCTGAGAAGCAGCTGCTACTTTTATCAGAAACTCCTGATATTATATAAATACGATAAAACATTTCTAATAGCCGTACCAAACAAAGATTACTTGAAAAAAATCACACTATGAAATTTCAAGAACTTAAATATTTGAGAGAGCCATAATTTAGTTGCTGTCATCGTTGTTGTTGTTTTTAAATTGGCTCCTTCGTTATGTAAAATGCTGTACCTATGAGATAATTGACTTTTCCCTGTAATTAAACCTGCAATTAAAAAATTGTTATCATCACTTAAATAACTGCTTGGGAAACAATTCGATGAAAAGATGAGCCGAAATCAAACGAACGGTCCTTTCTCAGAGTGTGAATAACAACAAGGTTTCATAGTCTGTCAGTCACGGCACCAGCAAGCTTGTCTTTGAAAACGCTTCCATTTTTCAAGCTGTTAGAGGGATTGCTATAGATCCTGGGGGCATAAGCCTGAAAGAAAGATCATAATTCAGCAATAGGAGGTCCGCTTATCTCACTCAACAGTGAGCTGGCAGAGGACGGGGACCCTCGTTTTGTTTAGAGGAGGAATAAACATCGTACCTGCTCGGTGCCTCGACGGGCTTCCAACGCCCTCGGCACAGAGGGCAGGCGGAGGGAAGAGCGAGGCGGAGGTGGCCAGTGGGTAGGTGTGTAATTAGTGGGGCTATTCACACCTTCAAAAAAGAAAAAGGCATCTGCCTTGCCCTTACAGTATCCCTTGATCTCTTTGTTAAACTGTATTTGTAGGTTTCTATTGAAATGTCATTCAGGAAACACCATTCAGCTTCCCTCGACGCAGAAAGAGGGAGGACAGTATTAAGTGACCTGTGGGGTGAGAGGAAAGCTGTGACTCAGTTTTATATTATTTCTAATTAAACAGAGATAATTACAAAAGAGATGGGGAAAATGGGAACGGGGGGGGGGGGGGGGGAAGAGAGCGAAGAAATTAGATCCTATTTATAACACACATTTCACAGGGCTAAATTCTGCTATGCCTACTTATTCTGAATTACTCTTCCACCTAGGGTAGCCCCATTGATTCCAGTGAATTGGTCTACTTGCAAAATATTCCTCTCAAAAACCACAAAGGTGCGAGAGAGGTTAAACTGACTGTTAACAGCACTGTGATGATTTATCTAGTAAGAACTGGTCATTTCACCCTTTTAGAAGAAATGTATTTCAAACCCAATTACAATGGTATATATTAATTTGGAGTTATAGGTGACATTCGCCAAGTACAAAGATTAGTAATTACCCTAGCTGGCTGCTACAAAGCCAAGAAAACCAAACCAAACAAAAAGAGTCTGGGCTGACAAGGAAATATAGTAGAAGAATTTAGACATGATAACACTATTGTATCAAATAGCGATACACTTAGACTTTGGCTCCTGATTTTCTCTACACATTTCTAAATAGCTTCCTGTTTGGATATGACAGGAAAATAGGTTGAAAAAAAAATTATTATATTTAAGTGCACCACCTTTAAAAAAGACCTTTTGTAAGTTGCAAACTGAAGATAAAAATTATTATTTATATTCTGCTACCTATGGTGCAAAAGATAGTCTGACTTGAACTTACATTTAAAGGTCTTGAAGAATTTAACAAAGTAAATATTTCTATTTTCCTTTTTTTTTTTTTTACCCCATCAAAGCTCAATGAATGTAAAGCAGTTTTAACTGTTTTAAGTAATCAGCTTGACTCTCTCAGCTCTTCATGAAAGATAATGAGGTGTATTTGATCAGAAGGTTCATTAAAAATGATTACATGAAAAAAAGGAAAGTCATTCCAAACAGTGTTGTTAATTGGAAAAGATGAGTTGACATATGACTGAAGTTTGGATCCAAGTTCAGAGTCAAAGAAAATGTGTAACAATTTGTTTTCCCATGTGCATTAGTTTGTGTGATGTTATGACATTAACAAGTCCCTCAGTTATATCAACTTTCATTTCACTTTGAGATGTTGAAATAACTTACATTTTTCAAAATTACATTTGAGTTTCTGAGTATGAATTACCCAAGAAAGTAATTGGCTGTTTAAAAATCAATGTTTCTAATAACCAAACAAGCGTGGAATCATCACATTTGCCAATGTCAGTCATATGCTTCATATGATTTCTGAATTGAGCACGTCACATTGTTGATATCCCTTTTAAATTGAATTAGAATAAAAATTGTAGCTGGAGAAAGTCACTATTTTTCATATTCCATCTGCATAACTAATGTCATCAGAGGAACAAATAGTACGCTTTCTTTAACTTGTCATGGGCAAATACTGCTTGAATAGCACTACAGAGCTCACAGAAGCCACACCTTTGATTAAGATTTACAGAATTGACCAACCTGTACCACCGTCACCTTTTCAGAGGAAAGGGAGCCTTCTCTTTCCAGACATAACACAAAGCATTGCTGTAATAAGAACACTCACAGCTTAACATTGAAGATACCTAAAATAATCAGGTAAGGTAAACGCAAAGGAGAAAGGAGTATACATAGGGTTGCTCAAAAGAAGGAGATCTCCACTGAAACCTACAGCAAGATTTCAGCCTATGGAGACTGGATAATTCCACGAACATAGAATCAATAAAATTTTCTTCCTCAACAAATTACATAGTACTTTGGAGTACAGGTAGGCAATAGGAGTGGGAGTTCCCCTCCAAAACCTATTCATCCTAAACACCTCGTCGAGACAGAACGAATGCCATATCTCTCTCCATTGCTACAGAGAGATTTTAGATAGTAAACTTAAACTAGACTCCTCACTTCCACACAGCCGATGGGTGATGAGATGAATCCCAAGTGCTCTGTGCTCTTTTTGGGGGGTTTTGCAGCAAGACACCAACGTTCAGGTAGCTGCTCAGGATCTATGAAGGATAGGAGAATAGGTTTGTTTTTAAAGAGTCTATTAGGTGGAATTTTTGGAAAACAGTCAAAGCTTCAACTTGATCAAACAAAGGTGTGAAAGTACTCGCTTTCTTGTGCCGAATATGTGTTTGATTACTCGAAAAGTAGATTACTCTTTAAAAAAAATTGTATCCGTGGCATGCATCAGCTGTCTTCTCTGTTGAATGGGTGTACCTGAAGGCTTCGCAGGGCTGTTCAAGGCTCACTTACACAGTAAGTTTGTAAAGTAATTAAATACTTTGGAGAGAAATGTTATTGACTGCTGTGTCTTTAAGAGATGAGAATGTATTCTTTATCAGAAACTCTAATCAAGGAGCAACAAAGAAAAATACTGTGAAGACAATGTTTGCTTTACCTTTTTCAAGAAGTTGTTGTATCTTATGTAGTTACAACTGATACTGTGAAGTAAGCAGGAAATTAGGTCACTCATACTAATTTTCAAGTTAAATTCTACAGAAAATAAATTCAATTCTAACGCATTTAAGCACCTGGAACTTGATTGTTCATTGCCTTGCCCTTGAGTGAGGGTATTTTTTGAATGCAGTTTGTACAAGGTAATGACAATGCAAGATACGAGAGTGTAAATAGTTCAGTCATTGCATCCTAAAGCTTTCAATCTGAAACAGTCTCTCTATAAGCAAATTTCTCTCCCAGAAAATTCAGAGAGGACATAAATATTAATAAACAGGCATTAGACGGAAGAATGACTTACAGATAGAAATGGTGTTGCTGATTCCTGTTCGAGGAAAGCAAAAAAATGTTGGTGGAATGTATCAGTTGATGTTAGTTGCACCACCAAATTGCAGGGTATATCTTTACAACTGAAATCGTTAAAAACTTTGTTGGGATCCAGGGAATCATTAAACATCCTGGGACCCTGGTTCTGTAAAGAACTGCTTCATATTACACTTGCCCAAAAATAGTTTCCGCAGAGAAACCTCTAGACAGTGCACTATTGTAGGCTGCAGATCCTCCGAAAAGGCATGGTGTACTGAATATTAACACCATTTCACACATTCCCAAGATGTATGCAATTACCTCAGGGAGAGGAGCTGGGAATGTGAGGTCTCAAGGGCTTAGATAATGACATAAAATAAATTGCAACGATTACCCATGTATTTTTCCAAGAGACATATTATTTAAAACCTGTCTAGGCTTTCGAGAATGAAAGACAGAGGAATGTCCACTTTATGAAATTGCTATTAGTGTGTGACCTAGAGTTGAAGACAAGGTTAATTATGGGTTTTTAACAGAAGTATCATTCTGGTTTAATATCAGTACCCAGGCCTTAAATATTGAAGTAAGTCACATTTTTCAGGGACAATTGCCTTTGAATGAAGAATGGCGGGGCTCTGATCTTTGCTGACCCTACTGACTCCCACTGCGTAAGCCATAGCAACAGCGTTGCTACAGCAACTGGGGAACACGTCGTAAAATAGGATAAGACCATGAAATCTGATGTCATACTTCCATGAGATGCAAAATTGCAAATAGCTTCCTAACGCAGATTTATTAAATGATTGATATATTGTATACAAATTACATGGGATCAGTCTGAAGTGAACAGGGATCGTCGTGCTGTGACACCGTCAAAATAACTGGAAGGCAAGCCAACCTTACTGGACATATTAGTGTTCTGGTCAAATGTTGGGCTCTTAAGACAATTATCCTCAAATCGTGTGCATCTTTCCTCAATGTTTTCATTCTCTCGAGCTTTCTTCTCTCATCTAGATGTAGTAGGCAATCAGGTACACTTGATCTAATCCCATAAAGTTATTCCTAAATTAAAAGGATAAGAAGATACAACTGTAATCAGTGCTGTGTGAATGAGAGGGAATTGTTCAGGATATTGTATACAAAGTTTCTTTTTCACCAGGTCTACAAGCTCATCTTTCCTTGGGTTAGTGTACATCCATCCAACCAGCATGTAATTTACATGGATGTTCACAAATACAACAGATAAGCTGGTAACTTTAAATTATACTATCTGACAAAGAAAAATTATTTTTGACCACAATATGCTTCAGGAAAAAAAAGCATAAGTGGCATGTTATAGCTTTTAACCATAAACATAAAAACCTACGCATAAAATACACCAACACAGAGGCTGAACTACCAGCAATTTTTAAAAGGCTATGTTTTATCAAGAGCACAAAAAAACAATCTCAGGACAGAAGTTCTATTCATTAGAAAAAAGTTCTTGTTGCTCAACCCTCACAACTTTTGTTTATTAATATAACTTTGCAGTAAGCTTAAGTATGTCTCACTGAATAGATGGATTGCACTATACATACTGTAACAGGCTCAGTAGCTACACAGCACAATGTGGGAAATTTTTTGGAAGGATGAGAAGGACTTACACTAATCAATTTCATACAGTTTTTCTTCCTCTGTTTAACAATAGTCAAAGCTGGATATTTCAGAAGCAGCTGTAAAACCCTTACATTGTATGCAACCATAGATTTCTATACCATAAAGCAACATTTCTGCCAAAGTACAGATGCTGATCTACCTATTTACGTAAGCACAAGGTTTGATGGCTCCTGTAATTTGATTCTTTTGTTAGCACAGCTAGTCAATGAGGAGTGTCTTTCTCTGAAAGTTTTGCCTGTATATTAATAGCTTGTGGTGCTATGCTCTACTGCATGTATTATGCTGGAGACATTCTGCCTCCATAGGAGATTTTAAAAGTATGTTGGTCCAAAATATTAACCTTACTAACATCTGCATCTTTAAAGATGACTTTTTGATACAGAAAGTTCAAAGAGACACTCATACTAATCACAAATTCAAACAACAGTGATCCGGTTCTTAGATAGAAAGGAATGAGTTGGTGTATGCTCTTTGAATGGCCATACAGATGATCACTGCAAACCAAGAATGTTATTTTTCAATTCCTTTTTTGGATATTTTGAGGCTATTATGTGACAAAATATGTATTTTATCTAATCACTCACTTTTTGACTAAACGTATGAAAACTGATCATGCACTTCTGCTTTTAATCAACTACCCTTCATATTTATGGCTCCTGAAAACAAAACAATATAGTATTTTCTTTTTCAACTAAAAGCTAAAAAACCCCCAGTACTTTATTTAAAAAAAATCATTATTACTCAACCAGATCTAACATTCCGATAGTTATCTGCCACAGAAGTTTCACTGGAAACACAGATTATCTTTTTAAACTAATTGAAACAAGTCAGCAAAAGAATTTGATCTTAAGGCTGAAATTCTAATGCTGACACCAGTTTGAAACTGCTTGTGAAATCTGGCTGCAAACTCAGGGGCACAGAATTGAATATATATATATATATATATATATTCTTTTTTTTGGGGAAAAAAAAAAAAGGTAAGATATTCACAGCTTTGGTCTCCCTGGTGAATTATACAATTATGTCCACTAGCTGGTAATATAGGAAAATCTTCTGGGAGACCTGTTTACAGAAAAAAAAGAATTTTCTATGTCCATTACCTGTAATTACAACAATACCTCTTCCAGTGGGGTCATTTTCAGAGTTAAAATAGAAACTCCCTCAACAACGTCTTTCCTTCACTTTGACTCTACATTTCTATAGGGTCCAGGTAGAAAATTGTATTAAACTGAAATCATGACATTGTTGGGAAAGCAGGAAGTTTCTTTTAGGGTTAGGCTGGGGGGGGGTGGTTAGTAGTGCTTCATTTTTGAGTATCCCCTTCCACCACAGAAAGGACAGGGCCCGAGTCCTGCGTCTCGTTTGTGAGGGATGCCGCCGAAGGCAGGGTCGAAGCGCCCAGCCGTCGGTAATGGCCGTTCTGGCCTGCGGGGCAGGTGCGTGATCCCGAATCCCACCCCGACTCCAGGGCTGTCACTCTCCACCGTACACCCCATGGAGAGGGTGCCCTAACCACCCAAACCGGGGGGGACCTATCGGGGGGTGCGTCAGCACCTTCCCTGCTCGTGTGCCTGGGGTTTCCTCAAAGGGAAGGACACCTCTAACTAAAACAGAGATACAACCAGGGAGATTTAAACACTTGCCTAGATCCTTTCTCGTGTGGACTTCCAGTTCAAGAAAGTGTTTAGCTTTTTTGTTTCCTCAGCTGAGATGATCTGAGGCAGTCCTTAACAGCCTTCATTTCCCTGTACAGCACATAAGATCGGGATTTCAGTTTTCCAAGCTCATCTGTCTGCCATTTATTTCAATTATCTCCCTGTACTTCAGATTTTCCTGCCAGTCTGCTGGGAATTACTCATCCATTTATCTTTCTCATATCCCTAGGTACACACACACGTACACACACGCTTGCACTCATGCGGGAGGTCAAGCACAGACTCTCGTACTGGGGATTCAGAGGCAGCAGGAACACCTAAATTAAGAAACACATCCCACTCCACTCCTTCCAAATGCAGGTCAGATTCTGAAGATCTCCTGCTTCTTGCTACCGATTCATATAGTCTGCAACCAGCAACTCATAAGCCTTATTTTCTTTACCCGAAATAAAATTAGTCACAAAATATCCCATGAGGGTCAAACTCTTTTCAGTGGATACAGCTTATTTTATGGATGATTCTTCGTCTATGCAAGTTTCTCTGTTTTCACAGAGGTCCCCTTCCCTGTTATGAGTAGTATTCTGTGTGAAAAGCAAGCAAAACTAATTGTTATGTCTGTTCCCCTTATGTTTCCTGCTCCGCTGGCATCGGGAGGAACTTTGCCGTTAAGCTCCGAGGATGTTTGATCCAGCCCTAAACAGGCTCATGTACCGCAGCGACATCGTTTCCTCTTGTTTTCAATGGCATACCTCGTTCTTTCTATTAATGTCCACCGAACACATCAAAGACCCATTGAGTCAAGGCAGGTTATAGCTAAAAAGAACATAAGCCCCACCAGCGAAGCTTAAGGCTGAAGCTATGACCTACTTTAGTTAATAAACAAAATGGGCTTCACAGGTGTCAGAATTCCACTGCAATCAACCCCTAATCTTTGTTTTGCAAGAGTGAAATAACAACAAAAGCAATTTATCTGCAAAATGACGAGCTGGCTCTTGCCAGTTTTGTGTTAAAACAAGAGACTTCTGTAGGTATTTTTGAATGTATTTTTAATCGTGGACTTTTAATTCTTCACATATGCGAGGTTGGGAGGGAATATTTATATTATTTGATTGTTTTATCTACTTTCCAGGCTCCATTATTTTATCAGCTGAAAAGCTGGAAAATATTCTTATGACTAAATAACTTCATGTTTATCATTCTTTTTTTTTTTTTTTAGCCAGTCCCCATGATACCATTCTAATTCTGATAATGTTGATAGAAGGAGCTGGAAACATTTACATTAAGTTGTCTACTAATTCTATTCATTCAAAGGCATTGACAAATATATAAACCACTTGCCAATAAACTGGCATAATAAATATACCTCATACTGCATAGTTCTCTCGCACAGATAGATCCTAATCTTTTTTTACGTGTTCTATATTTTCATAGGTTTATGTATAGCTTAGTTTTGTATGTAAGCGTTGGTTCTGGGAAGAACAAATCATAAATAAATCAGATTCCTATTAAACTGTAAGATCTTTAGAGCTGACATTCTTGTTTTAATCTGTGAAGGAGGATTTACAAGAACGCTGGTGCTGGTGCATGAATAAAAAATAATTATCATCTCCAGTTTCCTCGCATTTTCCCTATTTTGTACCCTGTTGTTATCAAATACCTTGCAGAATCAGAGTGAGTCTTTATCTTGCAGGCTATGTAGGTAACTGATTTTTGCAAGCAATTTTTGTGGCAATTAAATCTTGATGGTCTGTCAGACATGTGCAGCCAGTAACGTAATTGGCTCTAATTTAAAAAATAATAATTTTTGCTATACAAGTAGCCAAAGAAAACAAAGAAAGGGGACAAAGGGTTAAAATCTGAGCCAACTGCCTTTCCTCAGGAAAAGCCTGTAGTTGAGACAAGGGGAAATCATATATGAGAATCATTTTCTCACTCTATATATAAATAAAGAGAAACTTTACTGTGAAAATATTAGCCATGAGGTTGTTTCTGACAGATGTCCTTACATCTTGATTCCATCACAGTCCAATGTAATGTTTTTGAACTCTACCTCATTTCAATATATATTTACTCAGAGAGTGGGGAGAATGACAGCAAAATGTAATATTCAGGGGTTTTATTACAATTTTAGAGTACAGAATATGCAGATAGCCATCATCCAAATCATTACCCAATAGTGCCGGGCAAGCAGCAATCACAAGATTTACTATGTGCACAAATGTTTCACATTAAAATCTGATAGACTGTATAGTACCTCCCACTAAAAGGAAAAGGAGGGGAAAAGAACAATAAAAAGATGTGGAGGGAGCTGTAAACTGTTACGCCGTTGTTTGCTGTTGTTTGCCCCTTTATACCCGTAAGAACTCCGTCCCTCTCCAAGAGGCTGCCGCGTTTTAGAACAGTGCGTGGCAGAAGAGACGGTCACTGCGGGAAGAGAGTTTCTGATATTCCCTACTGAAGTCTTACCTTCGCCAAAAAAAAACCCTCTCCACCACACCGCAGAGGGCTCCAAATTTCCCTCTGCCTCCTCAGGCTCCAGAGGCTCAATGATTGGGCTCCCCATCTTTTCATCTCTGCTGTTCCTTTAATGGATGATGGTCAAGATGAAACCCCTCAAATGACATGCTTTCAAAATAGGCTGGGTGGGTCTTCCCCACATTTTTTTTTTCTTTTTGTTTATTTTTAATGAATGTAAAAATATGACCGTAAGTGTGATGTTTAAGGAGAAAGAAATCCTGCTGTGAAGAAAATGGAGAAAAAAAAACAGTCAGAAGAGTATGCTATTGTTTGTTCCAGAAGGTTCTCATGGAGATGACCAACTTCACCTAACATTGGCAGAGTCAGTTTAATTATTTTTTAAAAAAGTAAAAAGTAAATCTGGGTCGCAGTCAGCTCCATATGCTGTTTATGAAAATCCTGTCTCACTCACCAGAAAGTCATTGTTTGATAGCTGTGAAACAGAGCTTAAAGAAACATCATTGATTAATATGGTACAGACTGATACAACAATCTCCATTTATTTTAAGCGTTCACTGATCATCATTTCAGATATTCAGTAGGGACCTGGAAGAGACAAAATGAAAAGGTGCTGAAGATCCAGATTTATGTCTCTAGGGATTCCTTGGACACCCCATTAGGCTTCCTGAGATGCAAAGAAAGGAAAAATAAATTTTTCCCACCCTCCCGAACACAATAACCAGAAAAGGATCTCACCACCAGAAGTCAACAATGAAGTTACCGTTGAGGTTTGGCTACCCAAAGGGATTTGCAAAACTTCCAAGAAGATAGAAAAGTTTTTGTCATCCTCCCAGCAAAGGAAGCCAGAAAAGTCACTGTTAATCAGGAGGTAATGTAATTCCAAACATGCCCTTTAGAATACTTATACTACCACTGTGTTTAACACTGATGTATGACTTTGATTGCCCTGACTTCATGTAACCATCCTGAGTTTAAAAGGCTTGATTTTTAAAGGATGGAGCTGAGGCATTTGAAACCACTAATTCAAAAAAAATCTCAATTTTCCAGCATATACAGCAATACCTTAAAAAAGTGAAGTTCTGCCATCGGTTATCTGAGACTGCTCCCCAATTATCTCACTGTTCCTAGGATATGGCTGCTGAGAAGTGAGTTCCCTGAAGCACAGAGCTATCTGGACTAACTTAACCTAGTTAGCTCAGACATCATTACCACTCCAGTGGCAGCAGTCCGAGCTAATTTCTCCTCCTCAACAGAGCAAATCGCTCTAACTTTGGTGGAGGTAGTCTTAGAATGAGAAATTGCCAGTTTCTGTAGACGTGGTGTACAACCTCTTCTTAAAGTTAGCTTTTAATGTGGGCACAGTAAATCATCATTTGCATTTGTGTAACATACTGGGGATTTTTCAAGTGGTGACAGGTTTTCAGGTATGCAATAAAACTCTTTTTTTGCCCGTGAAGGGATGAAATGGTGAAGCAAAACTGAACATTTACAAATGTTATCATTCATGGTACTGAAAGATCAAGTAGCAGAACTAAAGGGACAAGCAGATGCACTTAGAAAAAAAATCAATGCATATGAGATATTTCTTTGATGACACATGCCTAGTTCTAGACTCCAAAGAGGTGACAGGAGAGGGAGGCCAGCTGCAGGGATGGAAAAGATGAGTGAAACAGAGATAAGGCACAAGAGAAACAGGATAATATAAAAGATAATGATTGATTAATTGTGAAGACAGATATTAAGACAGGAAGGAAGCATGGCAAAAACAGTCAATGCAGTAACACTGTCTAATATATCAAGTGCTGGATATCATAGATGGTGAATCAGAAGTTTTAATACAACACTTGAAAATAAATAAGAAAAGAAGTGAGAAAACAATGTAATCCAGGCTAGAATATTTTTCACTAGAGGCAAAATGAAAGCATAGAAGGGAACACTGAGAAAGAGAGAGGCATCTCAAAGAAGAAAAAATACAGAAGCAAAAACATTGTGAATTTTTTCCTTTAATTAAAGTTCATCTTTATTCTTTTGTCTCAGTCAGCAATAGTTGCTGCTTGTTACTGAATTTTATTTTCTTTACTGTATTGGGTTTTTTACTATTATTATTACAAAGCTGTTCAGTTAATAGCTGCTTTTGTTTCACAGGCACATTGCTGCTGGGAAGCATCTCGTAAAGACTACCTTTGTCAGCAGGTACCCTCAGTACCAAATTTACCCCTCGGTATCAGCCTCCCATGGGTGGGTAGGGCTGCACAATCTCAGCAAAGGACAAGTCCGACCAGGTAAACACTCCGCTGAGTGACACACCATTCCCACCAAGACACCATTCCCACCAAAAGACACCTTCATGGCAGAGTTGTGTCGCTAAAAATGAATGGAGACGTACTCAAGAGGAATAAGTAGAAGACATGCCATGGAGGAGGGCCTGTTCCACAAAGCCATAGCCAGGCAATATGTCTTCTGGTGGGAGTCCTTTCCCCAGGGAGCCTGATGAGAAGACACACTCCTTCTGTATTTGCACCCCCCCATCAGTATCCCCCAGTGCCCCCGGGACAACAGCACAACTGCTGTGGGTACCACTGCACCAGCTACGAACTGCAGACTGTGATTGAACAGTTTGCTCAACACGTGAGATGGGAAAGGTGCACCAAGACTTTTTTTTTTCTATTATCCCTCCTAGTGATCTTCCGAGAATAAAAAGCAGTCTGATCTTTATGGATGTGATGGGCCTTGCATTGCAGGGGAAGGAGGGTGCCCCACAAGAAAAGTTCTACTTCCAGCTTAAGGTCTAATACAAGACCTTGTCTCCAGCACAGATCCTGACTTTATCATTATGCAAAGAGCTATAATTAAATGCATCAGAAACCACAACCCTGTATATATAGAATTAAATCAAAAATATCATATCATCCATGAATCAATCTTATTGAATTTTTGACTAAGATATAGAACAGAAAATGTCGACATGAGAATATTTGGGTTTCCAACAGCGAAGTTGATTCTTGGTTGAAAGTAAAAAAAAATGTTAGACTTATGTAAGTTTTTTGTCTTACTCTTTTTCCTTCTTCTTTAAACTAAAAAAAAGAAAAAAAATTAAAGAAAAGTATTTTCTTGATCTAATTTAAACTAGATCTAGTACGGAGTTATTAATCTACAAAACTAAGAAGGCAAGCAGTGAAATTAGCTCATCCTTTTTCATATCGTTGTTGTAATCACTTTCTTGATAGCTGCTTCTCAAAGTTAATTCAGCTGTAGATAATACCAAGCATGCAGGTGTCAATTGACTTTTCTGAAATTTCTAAATGTTTTCATTGAATCGCTCATACTGAAACTACTGGATAATTTGGTCCCCCACACCATGCTGAAACTCTGTATCAGCCATTGTTTGTCTTCCATACAAACGAAGCTTAAGCGTCACATTACCATGGGCTTCACTCCCTGCAAGTTGCATTTATAGTAAAAGAGACTGAAATTTTAAATTGTTTGAAAGTACAGCCAAAGTTGCAAGTTTTCCAGCTGAAGAGAACTTTATCTTAACAGCTAAAACTCACACCTGTCCAGAGGACCATGCCAGGTCCTTAAAATGAATTTAAGCCCTCATAATATTGCTATAAATTTAAACAATAACTTGTCACATGAGCCTTGATCTGGCTCTAGACCCAGGAATGAATTTCACCTGTGGTGAGTGTTGTGTGAAGGGAAAAAAATGTATGAGAAAGATTCCACAGAACTAAGCAAGCTGATAAGTTAAACAAGAGGATTGGCAGAGAGCCTGCTATGATTGGTCATATTGGATAAACAATGTGAGAAAAGTAATCTGAGATATTTTAAAAGCCATTCTAAATCCTTACCTAGAAACAAAGAAGAGACATACTACACTTTCTTTGTGTTAGCCAAGAAGAAGGAGTGAGGATATCGTTCTTCCATTCATGCCTTTATTGAGGCTCTGAATTTTCAAACGTACTGAATCAAAGCCAGAGGAAAATCTGAGCTCTAGAGATACAAAACAAAGCAGTGATAAAGGAAAAGACTGTATAATAGGATAACTATTAAATATTATTTTCCACCAATTAATATCATAACAGATACTGCTCTAACAGGATTAGAAAAATATAGTTTGACATGGTATCTCTGTGATATAGAGCACAAAATAAAAAGGGCTATAGCTGAAGAAAACTAAAAATGTTGAGTTGTATGAGCCAACCGAATAGATTAATAACTATAAAAACAGCAAATATTTAATGCAAGCATTAACAATCTAGTAGCAGATATCTAAAACCAACTTTAAAAGGCTTCATTGATCTAGTATTCGAGCTGCAAGGCTGCTATTTCACACCTTGACTGTGCTGCCAACTTCTGCAGGGATTTATCTGCTTACACAACGTGAGTACTTTAGGTGTTTATGTGCCTGGCCACACAAACTACACATCCAAATGCAGGTTTGTGCTGGTTTGGGCTGGGACAGAGTTAATTTTCTTCGCAGTAGCTTGTATAAGGCTGTGTTTTGGATTTGTGCTGAAAACGGTGTTGATAACCCAGGGATGTTTAGCTGTTGCTGAGCAGGGCTCACCCAGAGTCAGGACCTTTTCTGCTTCTCCCCCCACCCCAGCAGCGAGCAGGCTGGGGGGGGCACAAGGAGCTGGGGGGGACACAGCCGGGACAGCTGACCCCCAGTGACCAGAGGGACATCCCACACCATAGGATGTCATGATCAGTAATATAACGCTGGGGGAAGAAGGAGGAGGGGGGGACGTTCGGAGCGATGGTGTTTGTCTTCCCAAGTCACTGTTAGGGATGATGGAGCCCTGCTGTCCTGGGGATGGCTGAACACCTGATGGGAAGTGGGGAATGAATTCCTTGTTTTGCTTTGCTTGCTTGCATGGCTTTTGCTTTACCTGTTAAACTGTCTTTATCCCAACCCATGAGTTTTCTCATTTTTACCCTTCCCGATTCTCTCCCCCGTCCCACAGGGGAGAGCAGCGAGTGGCCGCGTGGTCCTTAGCTGCTGCTGGGGTTAAAGCACGACAAGGTTGTACGTTCATCTTCAAGCTTTTACACGTGATTGGTGCCTGTAACAAATAAGTGGTTTTGACGTGAAGGTTAAATGAATTACCATATTTATCTGGGCCCCTGAGCTGTTACCAGGCCTTCCACAGGCTAGCACTGCACTTAGAAATGCGTATTTCAAAGCACAATGTTAAGGGTTTTAGAGAGAGAGAAATAACCAAGTAATCAACCAATTCATTTGCTAAGTCAGGTGATAAAGATGCTTTATCCTTAAGTCAGGATAGAGGTAACATGGTTTGTAAAATCCTTTATGAAACTTGGGAATGTTGAGGGGTTTCTTTAAAACATCATCTTTCAGTGGGAAATGCAATTTAGCTTAACAAGGTAATATATATGCTTTTGAATGACCTTCCTTTTGTTTTACAGTGACATGAGATATTCTGACATAACACTAGAGCCAAGCAGAATAGAAAGCAGACGGAAACTCTTGGTAGGAAGTCTGCAGATTTTGGAACTTAGGTTCACATTTGCAGGTACTCAAATACGGATTTCACTTCAGGAAATACAGCATACAATTACAAGATAACTGTCTAAACATTACTCCTGTATGGCAACCGTATTTCATTCCCCTATTACGCATGATTTCTGAAACTAGTTTCAAAGCTGCACTCTAGAAATGGCTTCATTCCAAGTCATTGTGTGCTGGATATTACTGAATATAATAAAGCCCAGTTACTGCTGAATATTAAATGGCTGTTATTCATGTATTTGCTGCGCTAGTGACAAGCTTACCCTAAATTTGTGGTTAACCAAAGCAAAACTCGATGTGTGATGCAAGAAAGAACTGAGTTAATTAATTATCTAAAGCTTATATGCTATCAGCAGTGATAATAAAATGCCTTTATTCACACTTTTAGAGGCTCCATCTTATTGCTTAAATTTAAAGCAATATTTTGAGGGCGTAATTGGAGTAGCATTCATTGGATAGAAATGGAGTCATCCTTCATCCTGCTGTACCTGAGCAAAGCTTGTAAAAATGAGCTCTAGCTAGAAAAAAATTGTTGCAACCTATAACAGACTAAGTGTACAGTCCTTCTGCAGAGTGTGAATGCATAACATGAAAAAAATTATAATAGGCTACCAGTTTTTACTTGTTTTTAAATATTCTGCATGCTTTTTATAAATGGTTATTGTTCTGAAAGGCAGCAGTTGTGACATATTGTACTCCTTTTTTCCCCAAGTATTAATTTAATAAGTTTTAATTAAATACAAGCATATGAAGATTACAGGAGCACGGACATGAAAGCACATACTGTGGCACATGCATGTGTACACATTATTTTTAAGAGAGGCTCAGTACACCTGCAAGTGAGTGATAAGGTCT
Organism: Haliaeetus albicilla; assembly: GCF_947461875.1. Lineage (NCBI taxonomy): Eukaryota > Metazoa > Chordata > Aves > Accipitriformes > Accipitridae > Haliaeetus > Haliaeetus albicilla. The sequence continues at coordinate 3,082,245 of NC_091497.1, read as the reverse complement.
AATTTGAGGGTTCTAATTTCCATTTAATTTGAAGCTAAACCAATAAGTAAATGAAACATAAGTTCCTGGACCAAGCTGTCTTTTCCTCTCCAGCAAACCATCGTGCTCCACAGGGATAACAGGAGTTAACTATTTCAGCCATGTGCCATGGGTAAAAACGGCTGAATCGGTATTTCTGAACGTTAGTGCTTGACTTGATTTCGCCATATGCCACAGGAGCTTATTGAATTTAATTATGACTTTGCATCACAAAAAATTAAGGATTTTAAATCTTCCAAGTAAAACTCTCCAGAGCTCTCCTAAGGGAATGCCATTGTCGTTATTATTGTTTTTTGACAGGCCCGCTGCGTGGAGCAGACTTATCATTTCATTCCTCCAGGACACGAAGTTGCTGAGCGGAGGGAGCGCGTTCCCCTCGCGGTGCGCTCAGCCACGCAGCGCCTGCGCAGGGTTTGCAAAACTCCTTTACCTGCCGTCACCTCTGTGACCCACGCCAGGGACTGACGGCACCTTCGCTGTGTGCGGCGTGGATACCTCCAGGCTCTCGCTTTGAGGGGCTTTTGTAAACTGTCCTTTTAAAAGCTGAACAAGGCCTTCGCAATTATGAAGTAATCCAGGAACCTTTTCTGCCTTTCCTAAATTCTTGCACAAGAGCCCCGTGTCAATGAACCCATGCGCCTAAATGAGCTCTGTTACAAAAAGAGATCAAGATTCCAGCCGTAGCGTTTGAGCTGACCTGCGATTATCTGAACTGAATCAGACACAGATATGCTCCCTTCTGAAAGTTGCAGTGGCCGCTGGCAGGTTACCAAACCCTGGCAACTCAACAAACATTTTCATTTTAATCATATCAAAATGATGACCCAGTTCATATCGTCCCATCTTCATCATCAGGGTTGGAAACATCAGCTGATAATGTTGTCAGTAAAATCAGCCGTCCCAGCCACAAAACTGACAGCCCTGGGCAATGGCGGCTTCTTTCAATTAGCACTTTGCTTTGCAAAGTTGGCCCACGCGTTAATGGGCGCAAACACTCATTGAGCTAAATCAGATGAGACTGAATAGCCAAACACGTGAGAAGAGATGGAATTTATCCTGACCAATCTGCAAAAAAAACCCTAAAAAATATGGCAATTTTTTTTTTTTTAATAAAACAGTAGTACAACAATCTGCCTAATAGTTTTGCCTCAGGGAATGGGTATATGCACAAAGGTACAGACCTGATTAGTTTGGACTTGATTGTTTGAAATAAATGTTCAAGTACAAAACTAAAGAGGAAAAAATTATATACCATCATCTAATTTTTGGCTGTGCATGAAAGATACAAGTTTAAAGTATGAGACATGCATGAAGTTACTTATTTTTCAATCTGTTCTGTCATTTATATCCTTGTGAAATTACACAGTTTTACAGCGTGAGCACACATTAAAAATGAAGAGACAAAGGGAAGAGAGCGGTTCTGTGCCTATCCACAATAGTTGCATATTGCCTTAAGAAAAATAAGAGATATTGCACAAAACAAATCAACAAGAAACAGTAGCCATGATCCTCCCGTAAGAGGAAGGTAATGTAAGCCTACAGCCACGAAGCACTGAAGGGCATGTGAATCACACGATTAGTCTTGTGGTAATGTATACGCATTTCCTTGAAACAAGGTGGCACTAATATATACTACTGTGACATTTTTGGTACCAAAAAAAAAAAAGAAATATTGATCTGTTCTATACCAGGTGTATATGCTACTACAAAATGAGCAAGGAATCAAACACTGCCAATAGAATAGGACTACTTTTCACTTTCCCAGTGCCCTGGATCTTAGTGGTCAAAAGCTTCACGATATTTCCGATTAGCCGAGACCAGATTTTAATATCTACATGCCACACCCTGTGAACGCCACGCCGATCTCAAGCTGCCAGTACGGGGAATAAGGAACTAAGAGGACATGAAGCGGGTTTCTAGAAAGCATTGCTCCCTGCCTACCAGCATTTGTTCCGCTGGATCTGTACAGTGTTGCCCTCGCTTACCGAATCCAGCCCATCCTGCATCCCAGTCTGCCTGCCCATCCTTCTCCAGGAATACCTCCCCGCTGCACTCCCAGCTCTGCACACTCCTGATCTCCCGATGGAACTGTTCCTTGCCCCAGCATTGCACTATGATAACTGATGATGAAATAGTTGTCAGGCATGACTGTTTTTCTGGCTTCTGTTTCCTTTCCTGAGGCCAGCATCGGTGGAAAAATCAAAGGGATTGTCATGACATTTCTTATTGTCTATAAATACAAATTTTCAGGTGTAAGACTCATCAGCAGTTGTAGTTTATATATGATTTCACTGCAAAAGAGGATTTTTAGGTTTGGTGATTTCGTTGTTTGGTTTTTTGTTGTTTTTTAAATGGCCAGCAAAAGGGCACTGAGAGCACGGACATCTTCCTTAGCTACTCAGTAGCATTTTGCATTGGTATTTCCAAGATAAATTTACACTTAAAATGGCACGGTGTTTTTCCTTATTTTATTAGTCATTATACTCCTGGCGTTTTCCCTCTGAACTTTCTTTTCTAAAAGTTTCCTCAAAGGCAGCCAAGTATGCAAGTTCCCTTTTATTTCTTAATTCCAAAAGGGAATATGGTAAGTGCCTGGTCTGCTTTTTATTAATGCATAGTTTACAATGGAGATAATCCACATGATCCAGGGAACAAAACCACCCACTTCATGCAGGTGTGTGGGCATGGCTGAGTCTCGCTGCGCTACCAGAAATCTAACGCAGGCCTTACAATTGATGCTCACTGGATAAATATGCAATCCTTCAAATGATTTTGCATCCAATATACCACTAATTTATAAAAGTAATGTCCTGGTTTCAGCTGGGATGTAGTTAACTGTCTTCCTAGTAGCTGGTACAGCGCTATGGTTTGAGTTCAGTATGCGAAGAATGTTGATAACACTGATGTTTTCAGTTGTTGCTCAGTAGTGTTTAGACTAGAGTCAAGGATTTTTCAGCTTCTCATGCCCAGCCAGGGCACCTGACCCAAACTGGCCAACAGTGTATTCCATACCATGGGACGTCCCATCTGGTTTAGGAACTGGGAAGGGGGGGGCAGGGAATCGCCGCTCAGGGACTGGCTGGGTGTCGGTCGGTGAGTGGTGAGCAATTGCCCTGCGCATCATTTGTACATTTCAATCCTTTTATTATTACTGTTGTCATTTTATTAGTGGTATCATTATCATTATTAGTTTCTTCTTCTCTGTTCTATTAAACCGTTCTTATCTCAACCCAGGAGTTTTACTTCTTTTCCTGATTTTCTCCCCCATCCCACTGGATGGGGGGGGAGTGAGTGAGCGGCTGCGTGGTGCTTAGTTGCTGGCTGGGGTTAAACCACGACAAGTAAATAAATAAACAAAAAGCTGGCACTTGCCACTTAGTACAGTCTTTGAAAAGCCTTGGTACATTAATGATCTATCATGTTTAACAAGGGGAAAATAATGCCTAATATGCAGTTGTTAACACTTCTTATAAACCTCTAAAACAACCTTTTTTTGCTCAGTGACAGAAGAAATCTTCACAGGTTTTAGCACAAAATCTCTAAGCAGCTATCCAAGACCCACAGGTTTTTTCCCCCAGCGTTCTTCCTCCTTCCGTTTGCTCTTCTACTTGGCTCTGCTCGTATGTGCTAATATGAGGTGTCATTCTAAAACAAGAAGTTTAATCAAGAGCACATAGATTTGCTGATGTGACGGTGTATCAAACACAACAGCTGCTAGAGCAGGCTTTAAAGAAAACCCACAACATTCTGCAATACCTCGAGCATATACTGCACTAGAGGATGTGCGTGCTTCATTATTGCATCTCAGAAATAAATTCTCCATATCCTGACATAACAAGAGCCAGCTCGGTCCACGAGGTACTGCGGCTTTTTTTTCACCTGGATCTGTGCCCTACTTAGTGAGCCCTCTTCTACCTAGAGATATTAGAATGCTAGAATATTCATCTTGGGTAAAGGCTGGTCAAATGCAGCTTTACTGTTTCTGGACAATGGCTCCAAGTATTCATGCCACAGGATACCTGATCTAATAAGTATGGCCAGATCTGTGTTGCTTCGGTGGAGCCATACCCGGCTTTACATCGCGGCTGTACTCGTGTTCGAATGTACCTACTGAGGTCTCAGACCGAGGTTTCCTCCTTTCACCTCTCCAGACCTGACCTCGTGCGTGCGTGGCCCATGGGAAGAAGGAGAGACCGGTGATGGCCAGTACCGTTAATAGAAACCTTATCTCCTGATTCACAAAGCAGCACAGTAGTCTTTTGACACTGCTCTCTCTCATCTTCAAACGAAAGCGCTGCAAAGACAACTCCTAGCCATTCATTTTAATACATTTTAACCTTGTGCCTTACTTTGCCACACTTACTTAAACTTACTCCACAAGTCCTCCCATTGATGTTATTGAAATGTCAGCGTACAGCGATCAGGCTACTTTGAAGATCCTTCCTGAAAAAAGATGGAGCAGTTTTGTGTCTATAAATGTTATCATCTCATACAGATAAAAAACGTCTTCAAACAAATGCCCAACAGAACAGGTATCATACGAAATTATGTGGGCAGATAATTACATTAATTTATTATGATTATTACTGCCTTTTCCCATTCCTAAACTATTGCCTATTAAGACAGACAAATAATTTCCCCCTTAACACGCGTCGAATAATCTGCACGTTAACAGATTTCCAAAATAGAGGTTCTCACAATACAAGAAGAGTTGCAAACAAGGCACGGCTGCGTGTTTTGGCTCACAACGGGAGCGAGTACCTGGCTGTCACAAGGAGTGCCTGCAGCACAGCAGCCCTTGGTAGGGTGCAGAGCGACGTGTGGGAGCACACCCGAAAACTGGGGAAAGGTTTTTTACATAAGATATGTCTGTAGCAGTATATAAGTGCATGACGGTTTTGGTAACTCTCCCCTGTCTTCTGTTGTTTACAATTCTCCATCGCTATATCCCGTTTCTCATCAGACTGCAATACTTCTGAGTCCGGGCTTGTGTCTAGCTGATCCGTCTCCAAGGTATCTAAGATACTACGGGGGTGTCATAAGTACATATTTTTAATCCTTTCTTCTCCCTAGCCATATTGTCATCTCTGTTTATTAACTGCCACTCTTTAGAAATCCTGGTCTTGAAGATTTGCCGCTTCCCTGTTTCTCTGTGGTGTTATACGCTGCCTTCAATTCAAGCAACTAAATTAAGTCAATGGCACCCAGCTTCTCTCTCTAGGCTTTCACCTGCTGCTTCAAGGCAGAAAAAAGAGCAGTTCTCCCCAGTTTGCAGCTGTAGGCTAATTATCTCTGGTCTGTCAGCAGAAAATTTAAAGAAATACACACTTTTACTCTTTTTTTCTTCTCTTTCAAGTAAACCACAGGCCAAGTGGTCTCCATTTAATTTTTAATTTAACCCCACTGACTTCAGAGCCTGTACCTAATAGCTGAATGTAGTTGGGCAGATTATGATCACCTAGTTCTTCTCCCCAGGCACTAGATGCGGAATTCACGCACCACATTTGGGTCTCTGGCAGAAGTCAGACACCTAAAGTTTAGGTTTGAGCATTGCCATGCCTACAACTCTTTCAGTATCTGGAGCACAGAGACCTACATCAGCTGCGCCTAAGGCTGCTTTTCCCTCCCACAGCCCTTCAGACTGAGGTTTTCTGCCCCACCTTAGCAAATAAATGGATGAAGGGCATTAAAGACACAGAGTCTCCCTTTCCCTTTTTCAGATTACAAATGTTTAAGATGGTGCCTCTGATTTTAGGGGAAAATTCGGCCTCATTTCCAGGGATACAGAGTTTTTCTAAAAGCAGGAGTTTGATAAGAACTCTAGGTGTATTAGCAAGATAAGAAGTTTATTATTCCTCTTCATGGCAGCAGGAAGGAATTAAAAAAAAAAAACAGTTCAATAGGCGACAGCTTCCTTTAATGACTCACTTAAATATGAAAAAATAAGGTGACCCAAAGTTTATACCTGTACTGTTGGAACACCACTAAAAGAAGCATATGGAGCAATGTTAAATTCTCTGTTGACCTAGCAGTAATTTTATTCGTGTTGCCATGGGGAATACACTGCTCATTAATTAGTTCACTCATCCTTAATATTTTTTTGCTTTAGCTTGTATATCGACATTTCTAGGTTAAATCAGTCATTTGTCAGGAATCTGATGGGTCGGCCATGTCCTTGTCGGAGAAAATGGTTAACACTGCATTAAGCAGTGAAAAATTGTCATCTCTGCTAATGGAAGAGAGATAGGAATCTGTCCAAATCTCGTGGAACTAATTCTAAAATAACAAGACAAACCAGGGAGGCTTTCATACACTTCTTTTCCACCTCGTAGTGGAGAACTGAAAGCAGCTGTAGACACCTAAGCAACTGAAGCCCGTGGAAGAGACGTGCGGCATGGGATACATCATGCGATTGCCTGGATGCAAAGTACTACAGACATCTGAAAATGTCATCTGTGAATCTCGACTGTTGGTGGGAACATCTCTCACCCAGAGCCAAGCTTTTTGAAGCGCAAGGCCTCAGCTGTTTCCTCGGCACTTCCCGCTGACATCCTTGTCTTTGATGCCAGTACCAGCTCTGCCTCTTTTAGGATAAAGTACGTGTCTTTGACATGAGGATAGGTTTTATTTATTGAACCCTAAACAATGTTTTTCTCTTGCTTTGTTTTTCCAAGTGTTTGTAATGCCATTTCTTTTAATAAATTCGGGGTTGTGACTGTTATAAAGTCCCCCAAATGTTCCAGTGGGATGGTATTTTCTTCAGTTATTGTACACTTTGCAAAATTGTCCCTGCTGCCTGACCATTCGGTATAAGCCAGCTTGTTCTGGCTCTTAGTGGTAGAAAATGCACAAGTAAGTTGAATTCATAAGATATGTTTACACCAGTCTTCCCTTCTGCCTTTACTCTTGTTGAGAAAAAGAAGGCTATTGATTTCCTATTATTTATTTTCCACTGTTCTGATTTTAAGCCCTTTGCAGTTATATGAACCTCAGGGGATCTAAAGCCGCAGTGCTGAAGGGGTTAAGCAGGTTTTTAAGCAAAGAAAATGTGTGTCCAGACTTGTTGAAGCTTTTAAAATGCCTTCTAAAAAATCAGCGTATACGCATCAGCACTGGCTCAGCCACTGAACACAGAAAGCAGTGCTTTGAAAAGAGCACTTTATTGTTCAAGTACTCGAAAAGTGTATTTTTAAACATCTGGAGCTGCGAAAGCTGTACGGTTGAGGCTGTTCGTCACCGGAGGAGGCAGGGGATGGCAAACAGCCGTGGGATCAACAACGAAACACCTGGTTCCTGACCTAAAGTGACTAAAAAACTGAAGATCTCATCACTGGCAGCCACCACTCCCCTGCAACATGATCTCTTCTCTCCTGTATTTGTTTAATGCTCTTTTTAGGCCTCCTGCAGGCCCTCACTCCAGAAAACAATCCCTCTGAGTTCTTTCTTTCCTTATAGAAACTGGCAGAGAGATGAGAAACAAAGTATGAAGGATGGCAAATGGATCCCGGCGGGGGGAGCCCCTTTCCCCGTATAATGACCAGCCAGCCTGCCTGTTGCTCCAACGCAGAAATCCAAGTTTGGTCTTTAAAATCACCAGGTGTCTCCTAGACCTCATGGATTCCCTAATTTTTCCTCCATTTCCACATTACAGCATTCACGCTTCCTGCTACGAAATTGTTTCGCAGCCTGCCAGAAGGATTGCCTACCAGCACCATATATTTGTTTCGGTCCTACGCACTTCCCTACATTTTTTGGGTGTAGACATGTACAAAGTCAGCAGGAATTATGCCTGCGTACGCCAGAGCTGAGTACGGCCCTGGATTTACTGTGTCATCCAGTATTCGTAACACAATAGCGTTTGTCAAAGCGCCAGCGTGAAGTGTGAGCGGATTTCCAACAGCTGCAGTGCTGCCATATGCTGCCCTTTGGTTAAGCCATGACTTAAAGTTCAGCTTCCCATTTAGAGCAAAAATTGACAGATTCATCTTTTTCGGATCTTCAGAAGCGGTCAGGCTCTTTGCTGTGCCTTTCCTCATCTAAATCCTTCAGATGGGCACTGCTGACATCCCCCCCGCTCCCAACATTGGACGCAGCAGGTGCCTTGATTTCCGAAAAAACCCCTCCTGACGGAGTTCACCCTCCACCATTAATGAAGTGTGTGGGGTCTCAGCCCAAGCCAAAAGCTCAGGGGAGAGCTTACAACCAGGCACACTGCCAGTAAGACCCAATCTCCCACTTGGGACACGTGCCGAATCGGGACAACGTCAGGGTCGCAGCCCTCAGACAAGATTTAGGCTGTGTAGATGGGCTTGCAGCCTCTTCTGCGACATGAGCCAGCCCTCCGTGTTAAAGGGGGAATTCCCTAAATGTCAAGTTTGGGGATATCCTTGATCCACCTCTCTTCCTGAACAGCCGCAGGGTAATGCCACTCACATCGCTGGCACAGCTGGCCGAGCAGGGTTAGAGCCTGACTCCCTGGACCACTGGTTTGTGAATTTTAGTACATTGGAGGCTCTTCCGAGCAGTTCAGCTGTCAAAAGTGATGGTAGAACTCCTCCAGAAAAGAACGACACTCAAAACACCCGGCAGGGCACTAACCTGAGATCATATATCCATCTCTCTGTCCCGAGTCACACTGGCCGTGTATATAAACCCGGGGCTCCTACAGCCCTGGCGAGTGCCCTGAACTGGAAGGCAAATGGATGGTTTTGGAGGCGATGGAGGTGGTGACAGCCTGGCTGCTAGCAGGGACCCTTAGTACATGGGAAAGGACCCAGCCTTTGCTCAAAGTGTGGTCTGTCTACAAAAGGTGGATTGAGAAATAAGGCAAATTGTTAGTACAGGGGAGATTCACGCGGTTTGTAAGGAAAAAAAATGGATTAAGAGGCCTATTTGAAAATGGAGTTTTATGCACCAGGTTGGAAGATACGACGACAGAGTATTCAGAGAAACATTTCCCGTTAATGTATTATGAAGGAAACATCCTGATTTTGCTCTAGAGAAACATAGGTAGAAACCTCTTAAGCTTTGTGACACAGCCAAAAATATAATCCTCTCTTTCTGGATAGGATGCCTAAGAGGTGCTGAGCAGTTTCAAATCCTACTACTATTAATGCAAGCTTAAAGTGCCTATCACCATCCGAGATGTTTTACAGGAGCAGTTTCCCACAATGCTGTGAACAAAACAATTGGCCATGATGACATCCAAACTCTTCCACACGCAGTGCCTCTTCAGCTCTTCTAAGATTACACTATAGGAAAAAGCCATGCAGTCTCAGCTAGCAAACTATATATATTCCCTCTCTTTTTTTTTTAAAGGATAAAGCAGGACTAAGGGAGAGTTCAAAATACAGTTTTGTATTGTTTGTGGGCATGGAAATTGTTTGGGGCATGGAAAATTCACTAAATGGAAATAGACTGAGGAGCATGGGTACCATAAGAATGAGATGAACAATTTTTTTTTAAAGGTAGAAATATGCTAAGAAGTGATAGAACTTCAGAGTTGATTTCTCTGTCTCAGAAGAAAATGAACAGAGAGAGTTTCAAAGGTGGAAAGCTAAAAATTGATCAAAGAAAACACTCTTTTATATGATGTGTGACTCAACTATAAAACTCACCTCCGCAGAAAGCCACTCAGGCCTAGAATTTAGAAAGATTAAAAAAATCAGAATTTGAACACTGATTAAGAGTGCTCAGAGTTCTGATTTTCATTGTTTTTAAAGAAGAAGAGCTTGGTACACTCAACGATTATGTTTATCTTAAAATAGCTGGCAACGGGTAGGATTTTTGCAAGAGCCATTATTTCTAAGACTTGGAAATGTTACTAAATGGGTCTTATATTTTACAGTGATTTAATTGCCACCCGATTCACGGGTGTCAACCGGTTAGTAATCTGGGACCAATTTCTTCAGGGCGCTGAAGTCAGTCAACTGCATCAATGAAAAAACTCCACTTCAGGTTTAAGAAAGCACGTTTAGGTCAAATGCTGTTCTAGGAGGCAGCAGTAATGTTAAGTGGAGCCGTCAAATAATAAATAGAGAGTAGGAGCCTTCCCTGACCTCCTTCTGCGACCCAGAAACAGCCTCTCCCGAGAAGCCCACCTCCGGGTCTGCAGAAGATGCTGCTGTGATAGTTGCATTTGTTTCTCCCTGCCTCCGTGATTCTCGCCACCCGTGCGGCTTCCAAGGGTTTAATTAAGCCGGATCCTCCTCGCCGTTCGTTTCTTGCAAAGCACGGCCGATGGAGCGCTCGGCAGCAGCGCGGCAGATGCGCGGAGGTACGCCAAAAGCCCTGGGTCGTTCCCCACATGACACAAGTAAAATGCGACGGTAAGATATCTCTCAAAAAAAACCGATGCAAAAATAAGTCTCCTGAGTCTCATCTGCATGTTCGTAGGCACCGGTCTGTTAACGGTGTCTTGAGTGACGGGACGCTGTGGAAACGTTGCAAGCAGCCAGCTACACAGAAAAACCAAGAGCGTTGTATAACTTGATAAATATAGTTCTGATGCTATCTCTGAAATATTTAGACTGGGTGAAAAATCCCAAGGAAAAAACGTCTGCTGTTTCAAAACGCAGCACTAGAAGGGGGCGGAGGGGAGCTGGCAGAAGGGATTTACGTTTCTCCTGCAGGAACAATGTCTCAGTATAAATCCCTTGTATTGTGTGTAATCACATAGGTTACACCTACCGGTGGCCAAAGCATCCAGACTTTAGTTTTATCACTGCTCGTCGTAAGAGACTGAAAGGACAAAGTTACGTAAATAAGCCCCAAGCTGGCTGCCACCAGGCTGGTGCACAGGCAGGAAAACCAATAGCACTTTCTTCTTCTCAGTATTGCGCTGGCTTAAGGAAACAAAACAAAACCAAATATTGGCTATTGCCAAAAGTCATTCTGTCTTTCAAATATGCTCACTCAATTTGGAGCTGCACACCAATCACTGTTTCTTAATTCTGCTCAAATGATGCGTTCCAAAGTGAACTGCTTACACTTTTCTGAAACGAGATTTTAATAGATTTTTTTTATTTATTTACAAGAAACAAGACAAAATAATCTGAGATATTTTTAGCTTAAGGTATTGATGAACGGAGACGTAAAACCAACTGGACTGAAATGAGCTATATTTAAATTGTATTTAGGAATTTTACTGCACGCTGCTTTCCTTCAGATGCAATTGAATAAATACAGAAGGAAGAGAGAAAGCCACATAAAAATTCAAACTAAAGCTGATTGGAAAATAAGGGGCTTAGAAGAAAACACACTCTTGGTACAAGGACTGTTCCTGTGTTCCATCAGAACTTTTTTTTTTTCCTCCCAGGAAAAGGTTGTCACCAGCTGAAATCCAGAGCCAGTCATATAAAAGGAGGAAAGCCTAGGGCAACGTTTGAAAAGAAACTTTCAGGGTGAGCAACAAAAGCTTTGTCCAGACGTGAAACCTTATCTGGGAAGATAGGAAGCCCCAGACAGGGCTTTGGGACTGACAGGGCTGGGGTACCCAGCAGGCAGGTGACCAGGGCATGGCATCGGAGAATGGGATCAACAGGCTGAAGGAAAGCAGCCACCACGTTCTCAATAGTGGAAATCCGAAAGAAGACCTCCAGACCCACCAGTATGAATGTCTACAGCTTGAACACTGTTTTGAGGCCTGGAAAATTCACATGTGCTTTGTTAGTTATGTACAAAACGAAAACATAGCACGGAATGAAGGAAAGACTGTGAAGCAAAAGCAGCACATGCAACTATTTTTAACTCTTACATCATCACTTGGGTTTCCCCAAATCTTGAGATTTTTCGGAATGACGCACAAAGAATTCTTTTGCATCTTCTTCTGCCTTCTGGCCTCATGTCCCCCAGTAATCCTCACGGTGATGAAGGCTAAAATGCTATTGCTTCTGAATAATTACTAAATTGTTCACGTGATCATATACTTCCAACAGCTGAGATTAAACAAAGCCAAAATTTGGTATTTTGATCCAATTTCAGGATTTGGAAACACTGGGAACACGGCGTGTGGGGATTAACAGATAATGTAATAACAGCGGACAGCTGACCTGCTGGTCATGCGTATGGAATGAATTGAATGCAGGAATAGGAAGGAATGAGTTTAAATATTAGAAGAGCAGACAAAAAGACACATTAAAATGAGAACAATTTTTATTATACATTTGCTAGTAATCCAACCTTCTTTTAATGAACAGATACAACAAATTGCTGAAGATGTTCAGTAAAATGCAAATTACAATTTTTATGGCATTTAATAGCAGTCTTTTATAAAAGCATGTCATTGTTGGTAAGTTTTTGAGTACAGTTTTTGTAATATTCAGGACAACGCTCTTATAAAGCACTTTCATAGCTAAGAGGTATAATAAAATCTGTATGAGTATTGCTTATGCATATGCAATTCTGAACTGTGATAAGCAGGATCAGATATCAAACTGAACTACACTAATTTATATCCACTGAAGGTCTGATCTAGAAGCAACCGTTCTTCCACACTCAACGGATTGCCCGTATTAAATTAATTGCACTTCTTCAGCAGCCTAAGCACATGAGGCTCTGTCAACGCATGCACTTAGGAAAACGCAGGTCCTGTTCCAGAGGTTATGACAGCCATGTTCAAGGTTCTCTGCTCTTTAGACTTTTAATAGTCCTACAGCTATTCAGTTCTTGCAGATCTTTGATCTCCTTTTCACAGGCACCCAGCTTGCAGAACGCACGGAGTTCTGATGGTGGCTCTCCATCCCACGTAGGCTCTTTCTCCTCTCAGTGCCTGGCAGAACAACCTGGCCTGATCTCCTCACCTGCTTGAAACAGCCAACACCGACCAAGTCACTACGCCTTTCATCTGTCAACATTTTTCTTCTGCTTGCTGTTACCTGTTTCCCACCGAAGCCTTCACCAGAGCTGTGAAGACCCTGTCTCTCCAACCACCCCCACAGCTGGGCCCATCATCTTCGTCGCAGGACAGCATCTGCACCCCACCTCCAACGGGAACTCCAGTTCCACCGTCAGCCCCGTGATTTCGTCTGTGGGGTCACTCCTGCGGGTTGCGTTATGGCTTAATTAAGCGTCAAAGTGTTTCCGTCAGTCATGTGAGAGGCAGATACTGCTTTATTTCAGAGACGACAGCTCAGCCAGCTGAATCCAGCACCATTCGGATTAAAAATGGCACAATCATGAATACACTGTGGTATACCCTCCAACACTCGTCTTCTTCCAAAACAAATATTAATTGATTTCTGATCTGATGCTTCATGTAACGACATGCCAACTGTGTAAGGAGTATGTTTGGTGGTTTTAAACCCTGGGCTTTTTCCCCACCAAAATTTCTATTGTGGCTACAAAGGTGGAGAGCGTCTCTTAGAAAGACCGGGTTTTCATTTGCCTTTATTTTGCTCACCACTACACAATTCTAAGCTTTTCTGCAAAAAGAAAATCTGCGGTGCCGATATAGATTCAAAACGAGCATGCTGCTGACTGAGCATTTGATCAATGCATCACGGCAAAGCTAAAGAGAAAGGCTAAAGAAAGAGGCATAACGTTTTAAACCTAGGCAGTAACACTGTTATGCTTACTTTGTGAGGTGCTATTTTATGTAACGGATCCTTATTCCACTCTAGATGGATAACAACTGTGAATTATAATTTTATTTTCCACTTAGCGGAGCCTATTGACTTGGACTACTTCTTGCTGGGGAACCGGTTTCGTAATAAAGGCAGTAAATTCTGATTTTGTGCTTGTTTGATAATTAATAGTGCAGTGTCAGCACCAGTGCAAAATGCAAGTATGATTTTTTTTTCCCCCTCTGCAAGTTATAAAAGATGGGTTATAAGTCAATGACTTTATCCTGAGCGTCTAAGGCACGTATCATTTACGAAAATGAGTTCAGCAGGCTCGGTGGAGGTTCCGTGGTGTTGGTAAAGGTCGGTGTGCCAGGCGCTCCTGTTAACCCGGCAGCCTTGTCCCCAGGCGTACCTATACCGATAGTTCCACTGCCAGCCGTTAACCACCTCCCCGTGGAGACACCGATTATAGCAACGCTCCTTTTCCCTTACTGCTAAAACAGCGACAAAAATAGGGGCGTGTGGGTGTCAGTATACACAGTAGTTATAAATACGTACATCATTATACGTGTTTATCATAGATGGAAAAAAAGAGGCTCAGAAATGAAAATGCCATGTAAACTCGACACTATCAAATTATTTTTCTTAGTGCCGTCTCCCAGTGTTTCCCAAGGCCTAAACCAAACCCAACAGCCTTGGCCTTAACTAAGCTGGAGTCACAGCTCTAACAGCCAGCTCCCCCCGACCAGCCTTCAGCACGGAGCAGACCCGAGCACCCACAGCCGCTCACCGCGTGGGGACCCCCACGACGACCCTCTGGGACGAGCAGGCGAACCCCCCCCGTGCGCTGGCCCGGAGCGGGGAGCGAAGTCCCAGCCCAGTCGAGTACGTGTCTGCCTCCCAGTATGCGAGACCACCTCCTTGGGAGCGACTCCCAGCCCTCGGCGCAGGATCGGACCCACGTCAGCTCCCGAGCAGCCGGTGGGTGCTCACACGCTGCCCCAGGGACACTTACTGTCTTCTGCTGGAGCAAGTAACTCGCCCGCGGACATCCGTAGCAGAGCCAGGAGGTGAACCTAAGTGCCACTCCGGGACGTTCCCTCTAAGGTCAACTTCCAGCCCAGATTCGGTAAACTGGACCTGCAAAATGAGCTCCATCAGCAAGAAGCCACGCTCGCCCAACCGCTCCACAGCCTCTAGGGCTTTCTGTATGTCCAGTTTCGGAATACTTGTGCCATTGCAACACATACATACAGCGCCTCTGCCACAGAGTCGTTTTTTCCCCCGATTATTCAGAAAAGAAAAAATAATTTGACAAATGGGAATTGCGTGACCAATGCTATGAATAACCAGCCGCCTTTCTTCAGTGAAAATTCTGTGACAAACTGGCATCTGTTGTCAAAGTGAGAAATGCATCTTTCCCCTCTGTAGACCTCCCCACCTGTTACTCCCTGGATGATCACACCATTTATGCGCTGCTAACAAACTGAACGGTGCTTTGCTTTCCAGGTGACCGGGCTTTGTCAAAAAATGAAGGTGTTATTTACTAAATGAGGGAATCGGTTATCCTAATGAAAAATTAGAGCAACGCCGCCACAGCTCTTGCATTAAGGCTTGTGTCACCTGCACACACATCGGCCCCACCTCCCGTAACTCGAGGCACAGTAAAGCGGGGACGGGACGGTGCATGGCCCCACCGAGAGAACCACGCAGAGATGCTGTGATTTTGCAGCATTTCTAACCCTTCGCCATTCTCCCAGGGGCATCCATCTCCTGTCCCTTCTTGCTCACCCCACCACCCCAGGCTTGCCGCTCCTCCTCCTCAGGAGCAGCACGGACAGCAACAGCACCCGCCTTCACGTATATATATATTTTTTTCCCTGACTCTGCCCACAGTATAATTCAACTCCATAATGTCTGGGAATTATTTGTGTGGTTATAATCTCACCTCCCAGATCATCCGGGCAACCTGGCTACTGCACCTGGCTGAAGCTCACGGACTTCCGAGGGCTTAAGACCTCCATGTGGTTTTTAAAATCTGCTGATAGATGGAAGAGAAAGCCTGGGGAAGAAGTAGGTTAACAGAAGCCAGTGTATTATAAGGCGCTTTCTTTCCTATAAACCACTAGCAATCAGGGTGGAGAGATGGGGGAGAGGAGAAAGAGAGAGAAGGAGGGAGGGAGGGAGACAGGCTTGGTGGCTTGCTTTATTTTCATCTTTTAAAACAGAAAAAAAATCCCAAAACAAAAGAAGAAAACACTTAGAAGGCAAGGTTTCCATAGGAAAAAAATATTTTATTTTTTTAAGAACAAATTCAGTTTGAAACAGACCTGGAATGTGATTTTCATAATTTTCATTTTCTGGGAACTAATTGTAATGTGGAACTAAAGCAGATTTCAAACTTATGACCGGCTAGTTTTAAAACAGAACAAAACAAACAAACAAACAAAACAAAACAAAACAAAATAAAAAAAAAAAAGAAGAAATTATTTATAACTCAAGCATAATACTGTGTTACTTACAAACTGGACAAAGAAATCCTTAAATAAATATTCATGGTACACAATTTCAGCACAAATATGCGGCAATTTGGCAACCTTTTTTACCATTTTTTTCCTCAATACAGTGCAAAGGGGAATGACACTGCCTTTAAACAAGCTGTAGCTAAATACATTGCAAAATTCAAATTTTATACAAAACATCTTGCTCAGACTTTATAAAAAACCAACATTGCTCTATATACACAATCTGGTTAAGAAAAGCCATTTTTGTCTTGTTTTCATGTGGGTTTTTTTTATTATTTAAAAAGGTGAATAAGGCTACTGTAACACCCCAAATCCATATACAGTAAATCTGAACCTATTTACAGCATCTTCACTTAGACATGATGGTGCAAATTCCAAGTCGGGTGACTAGGGATGATCATACAAGCAAGGCATTCACAGTAACTTTTCAAAGCTGGACCAACGTCAAATAAAGGAACAGTTGGTAGATTGTCATAATTTTGCACCAGACACAAAACAGACGCACAATACATTTTTTTTTTTTCAACTGGTTGCAGGTTGCTCTTGAGCAATTCGTCTGATTTTTTTTTTCACAGTTTAGTACATAACTAGAATGTAGCCAACTGATGAAGCATAATTTGATTTAATAAAAATCAGTATCAGTAAACCCATCTTTTCCCTTCCTCCCCCTCCCCCAAAATAAAACCTTAATGACTTACAAGAGAACCTTGTATGGATGGATTCACAGAAAGGAAGGGTTGTTGAAAAGAATTACATATGTACTGTAGTTAGTCACCATGGTAACCTTCCACAGAACCATGGGTTGGGATTTTTTTTTTTTGTTTTGTTTCTCTCTTTTGGACCAACATCCCAACATCATTTTCAGGTTCAGGAAACAGAGAGAGTGATCATTTCTATGGCAGATTTTTTTTTTTTTCCTTTTTTTTTTTTCTTGCAGGTGCTCACCGGAGGCCTGAGAACCCCAAAATGCTGTTGCTACATTTTCTTTCCAAATCAGAAAGCAAAGTGTTACCATAGTAACATGACTATGTTAGAAATGTCTATTTGCATAGCACATATAAAAGTAGAGGTTTTTTATTTCCTCCCCAGGGTGGGAGCTTTAGGGGAATAGCCACGCTAAAATCAAAACTTTAACCTGAACCCCCCCCCCCATGAACCTCAATGAAATCTACAGAACACATCAGCCCGTAAGGCAAGGGAAAACACAACACAGAAAATAAATGCCGGCACACCTTGTCATTGTTAAATCCGTGATGCAGTAACATTGACTTCCTGGTATTTTGGGCCTTATATTTCCTAGTTTTCTCTTATGAGATGCTTTGGATTTATTTCTTTTTCAATATGCTCCCATTGTTATTTTTGGATGGCTGATGTTTTTCCCAGAAGCAGTTTCTTTTTTTTTTTTTCATGTGTGTATACATATATATATATGCATATATAAACATACATATGTTTGTATACACATATATAAACACACACATATATATGTAAAATGATGACAAGTTAAGACTATCTAATTGCCGCAAATGAATTTCACATCTTCTGGTGTAGATACTGTGCAATCTCAAAATATATATTAGTAGAAAAAGCAAACCAAACCAAAAAAGTAAGAAAGAACAAACGAAAGAAAAACTCTCACTTTATATCCCTTGTGTTCTATACACCTATTATAAATAAGACATATCTTCCTTCTCCATCTCAGTGTCATAATTTATTTGATTCTTACGGACTGCAAGAGGTTTGCCATATGTGCTTTAACTTTGCAACAGAGCACCAACGAATGGCTGTGTCAGTCACAGTACCTACCCCCACTGTGCAGGGACAGCACTACGATAAACCAAAGTGTCAAAAGGCTCAGTCAGAAAGAAATTCTGTCTTACTTTTAGAGATGAGAAAGGGTTTTTTGTGTTGTTTTCTTTTTTTTTATTTTATTTTCTTCCACAACTTTACCAGTGACAGAATTACAATTCATTTGACCTGTTGGCTTATAATCATCTTGGTCAGATTTGGCTCTCTGCTATTTTCTTAAATGCTTTCCCTGTGTTTACTACAATGTGATAGTATAGCAGCTGAGTCTGCTTAAAAGTCATCCACAGCAGACTACGTTTTCGCTACAGCTTCAAAGCTGTGTATTTTATTGCCAGTACCACAACAGCCCTGCCCTAATGTATCCTCGGCGGCCTTCTATTGTCTTGTCCTCTCCAAGCTTGTTCGCTTACTAACAATACCCCTTTGTTCTACTGTATTGAAGGTACTATTTTTTTTCTGCACACTGGTATTTGATAACCATGAATTCCTTCAAATGCAGCCCTAAACCACTGCGCGTGTTACTGTGTCTCCTACTTGTCTCTTAAAACTTAGCGTACCAAAGTGCTGTGCTACCTAAATGTTTTTTTTTTGTCTTTTTTTTCTTCCCAGCTTCTATTTTTGAGGCAGCAGTGTTTGAACTGCAACTGCAGTCAGCCCTTCCCTCCACCACCCAGTCCTGCTCTTGAGACTTTGTTGACAGCCTAACTTTTTGGCTGGAAGGCTCCTTACTATCAAACACAATTTCTATTAATGCATTACCCATTCAAGTGAGGCTGCTGTAGCAGATGGATGGAGTGCGGATCTCCAAACATTAATGTTCCATTAGTGATTCAGGAGGTGGAGTGAAAGGAAATCTTATGTGAAGGATGGCAGAGCCCCGGATAACAGAACAAATGGAACAGTGACCGACTAAAAGCAAGAGAACTTTAACAAGTCTTACTTAGACACTAAGGTCTGTGTGACAAATCCAGTACGCACTGAGAGAGACACACAAAAGTCAGAAGATTGCATTTCAAGCTTGATATATCCTAGAGCACCTTCCCAGGATGCCTAGAGCTATTAACATCCACGGATCACTCCGTCTTCCCTTGGCTTTTGTACATGCCTGAACGCCCGCAGCACATGGCTTTGAGGATGATGAATGTAACAAGAGTACAGCAATCAGAATGGGCATCTTCTACATAAAAGTCTTCCAGCTTTTAGTGAATACTTATTCACTGAGATAGGAATTCTACAGACTAGGTAAGCTGTCCAGCTCGCGTCGGCTCCCAGTGAAAGAGCTGTCGCCTTCTCCCCCCTGTGCTTGAGTCAATGCTAGCGCACAAGGCGTCATCACAAACCCCAACAGAAAGCATTCGACCAGTGAGTTTCCTCTACAACTCAACTGTACCACAGAGTTGATTGTGTGTTTCTCAGACCTTGTAATAAATGTTTGCTGGACTCTGAGGAGGCATCTCTTGAACTATGTACACTGGATGTCCATAGTCGCCGCTGACCTTTTCATAGTGGGGGCAAAAGACACTGTCTGCAGTCCTTAGAGGAATGATAATGTCACTGGGCTCAGAACCATTGTTGTTGCCACTGCGTTTTGGGGTGGCTAACGTACTAAGTGAGAGAGTTGTCGTGTGTTGCGGGGAATGCTTCCTGTGTCTTCTCCGGTACTTCAACAAAAGAACCACCAAAGTGATGATGATGACGATGAAAATGATGCACCCTGATGCAATCCCTGCAAATAAGGCCACCTCTGAACCCAGTATACTGGAATGCCCAGCCTTACTGCCATCTGTGCTAGATCCTGGAAAGAACGGAAATACAACAGACAGAAGTTATTGCCATCCTGCGACCCGTTTACGCTGCTTAAAAATGTGTAGAGTAAGCACGACTGGAAGAATTAACTGACAGCTAAACTTTGACAAACCAATTACCCTGTCAGATAGCTAAATGCAAACAGCCGAAGTCAGCAATCAATATTAAACAAGACTTTGTGTCTGTTGG
Source organism: Haliaeetus albicilla (assembly GCF_947461875.1). Taxonomy (NCBI): domain Eukaryota; kingdom Metazoa; phylum Chordata; class Aves; order Accipitriformes; family Accipitridae; genus Haliaeetus; species Haliaeetus albicilla. The sequence goes on along the minus strand of NC_091497.1, from coordinate 3,062,315 downwards.
TCTCACTTTTGTGCTGCTCCCAAACCACCCCGTTTCATACATCATCATCCATCAGCGGCGAGGACTGGCACTGACAAGGCAGCCTTTGATGCACACTGCATCTTTTAACAGATGCCGGCCAGCCCCGGGCAGCGGAGAGGGGTGGGATAGGACTGCGAGGGGAAAATAACCCAGGGAAATGACAATTCTTAGGACAACTGGTACTGTTCAGCGTCACACCATTCTTCTGCTATTTTATCTTTCACATATCAATGTAAGTTAAACCATCCTTAGCGCCTCTTTACGTGGAATCCTCTGGCTTGCATGTGAAACAAAGGAGCTTGAGGCAGTGCGGCAGATAGATAGGCAAAATGCCTATGGCATGTATCTGTTTGTATTAACTTATATTTACTTATAAGAAAACAACACCACGCCTTTGGTAGTCGGGAAAAGCTCAGGTGACGAACAGCCTGTTGAATATTTGGTGCCATCACACTGTCGTATTATTTGTCACAAAAATTAAATGAACACTCACTTGACACTTTCTCACTTGAAAATTTGAACTGACTTCCCTCTCCTGATGCTCGCTCACAGGTGGAGGAACGCTGCAGATGCTACGTCCACGTAACTGTGAACTTTTCCCACTGGAACCTCCGCAGGAAATGGCTGAAGCCTCCCAGTGACCGCCATATCAAAGATTCATTAGACCAGTAACTAATGACAGAGCTAGCGAGGAAAACTTGCAGCCATTTTCGGGAACCCCAGAATCAAGTGTCAGTAAGATCTGCTTTGTAGCATTCCCAATTCACCAATTTTTTTGACTGGAGACCTTGGGTCGTAAGAGTCTTTTTTCTTGTTCACCTAATGTCTCAAATGCATCCTGAAGATATTGGTTTGGAACCATCTTGTTTATCTTGTTTAGATAATAAATAAAAAATAAATAAATCTTTAAATTTAGTGAAAGACCAGCCATTCGTGTGTAGACGTTATAGGGTCAGTTAAAAGATCAGGACATTAATTATAGATGCCTTGAAATAAACTTTATAAATGGCTGTCGAGAACCACTTGATAATGTATTATACGGGAAGAGATAGACAGAAAGACTCGTTCGTCTGCCAGACTACTAAATGTAAGGCAGCATTTACCCTCGTAAAGCTGCCTAGCGCATGTCCTATCCAAAAAGTTTCCTGTAAATGAGTGATATTCTCCCAAGATGTAATTAACTTCTACTGCAGAGCAGAAGAGGGGAGAGAGCGGCTGTTGCCAAAACTTGCAGCTCGCAGACACTATCCACCGGAGCATCAGAACTGGCTTTCGCTTCCTCTCAGTACGAAAACATTCATTTTTCTGGCACTTTAACGGTAAAATAAAAGGCATTTGGGGAAAAAGAAGCAGACTCCGCCAGAGCCCGACAGCAGGCACAAGCCCCAGCACACCTACCTGAGTGGTCCTTCACAAAGGGGCTGGTGGTGGAACTCTTCCCGTTGGTGCCAGCTTCTTGCTCGGGGCGCTTGGTGGGATCCGTGTGCCGGGGCAGCCCCGCCGAGTTGGGATCTGGGGGAGAGAAAGGGAACTCATGCAGCTTCGGTGCTTGACGGTACGGAGCCTTATAAGCCGGCTCTAGGTACCTCGTGAGACACGAATGGTTTTGAACAGAAGAATCTCTATGCAAAGGACTGGGAGATATAAGAACGTAATTTCCCTTCTAAAGCGAAATGGTTATATTAGTTATTTCAGAGGTTTAAATTGTGAGGCCATCTGCAGAAACTATAGGGACTCCTGTAATTGGCAAGAAAAGCTTTGCAGATGACATTTCGGTTTAACTGAGGATGCTGATTGACTATTAAACCAACTTCTACTTAGAAGAATAATTCTTTCTTCCTGCACAATAGGTTATCTATATGTGAAAAGAGACAATGAACAAAAACCTCTCTGTAATCAGAATTCATAACAAGCAAACTATAGAAATATTAGCTTCCCTCCTTTCATGTATTTTAAATAATTCTGAGCAGCAGAGTTGTGGCTGTTGTTTTTAAAATAAAAATAAAAATGACTAAAACACACTACTCCCAGGTGACCTTTCCTTCTAGGGATCTCTCCAGTGAAGAGATCTTATTACGCTAACCCTCCTTCTGTAGAAATCTGTCAGTAGCCGAGGAAGAGAAAATAGGCTTTGCTTTCAGACTATCGAGGAGGAATGACCACACTGGAGTCGGCTGGCTCTCTGCTCTACACCACTAAAAGAAGCCTGAAAACTAAAAGGACATTGAGACTGATCAAAGTGAGTTCATGAAACAGCAGATGGTCTTTACCTTGTCCAACTTTCATGAGGATCTTCATGGTTTTTGTCTGGCACACCCCTCCCTCCTGGTTATCCAGGCCCTCCAAAGACCCATTTGATGTTGCTGATTAAAAATAAAAGAAAAATAAAAAAATAAAAATAAATAAAAATCGGAAAATCAACAGGCAAAGTGATGTGAACATGAGTGTCTGAAAGCGGAAATCTGTCAATCTACCAGGACCTGTTCTTGTTGCTCAGGCTGACCTATGGAAAGTTGTGAAATGTTGAAAGCCAAAGGAATGAATACATTGGTAAGTCGTACAATATATACAAATGGAGGAATGTGTTGTCAAGGTTTCAAATTTACCCAGCAACCTTTTTCTCTATGCACAATTGACTGACTGACTGACTGACTTGGCCGAAAACACTGCACCTTGCTAAAAGGTGAGGGACTCAGCTGAAAAGGAAGCCCTGGCAGCCTCAGAGGAGCAAAGCACTGAAAATTCACCCTTTTTTTTTTTTTCCCCCCAACAATATCTTTATAATCACCACGTTACACCTGCTTCCTCTATTACAAATCTCCTGCTGGAAGAAGTGAACACATACAAAAGACCCAGGTGAAAGCTGAGATTCTGCGCTGATTGGAAAACCGTTTAATATTTTAAAGTACAATCTCACTTTTCTCAGCATTGAGGAGCCTCCGCGGGGGCGGAGGGGAGTGCGCTCTATTCTCACAGAAACCTTTTAGCTCGTTACAAACAAATGGGTGCTTTCCCCCGCGTTTATATTGTTCTCGCTTATCTGGGCGCCGGCTGGAACCGCGCAACCCCACCGCGAGCCGATGCTGCCACGCAATTTACGCGCCAAGCGCAACTGCCTCGGAGGACCCAAAACGTGGAGTCACGGTCTAGGGGTTCACCTCCGCTGCCGCCCCAGCCGGCTGGCACTTGCAAACCCCCAAAAGCTGCTGAAAAGCTATTCCAGAGCTCCTCAGCTCCGGGCATCGCGGCCGTCCCGCACCGCGCCAAGCTCCGGCCGCGTCGGCGTGCGGGCCGGTGCCCCGGCCACGGGTGGCGAAGCAGACGCGGCCACCGACGGTGGGCTCCGGCTTCGCTACGTGGGGAAGGCAGCGGGGCTTTTCCCACCCCGGTTGTCCCGGGGGTGGGAATTTCACCGTCGTTTCTCGGAGCTGGTTCATCCAAGGCGTAGGACGCGCAGGCGGGCGGGTGCGCGCACATGCACCGGCGCCAGACCGCCAGGCGGAGAAAACAAACAGAAAATGGGATATAGCGGAGCTCGTTATATAGAACGGGATATAACGGAGCTCACTGCTCGTCGCGGCTGCGGTGAACTGCTTAAGCAGCACTTTCCTGCCTCTGCCCCTCTCCTTTCAGCTCGGGATCTAATTCAGCCAGGGCTTCACACTGTTCAGATCTTTGTTTTTAATTCTCACTCCTTCTCTTTCGCCTTCCTTGGGGATTTTCTTTCAAATGCAGCCTATGTGTATTTCCTTTTTCCTTCACAATGTCCTCCTAGCCCCATGGCAGTGTTTTCCTTGCTCTAATCTTCTCTCTAGCCGTAAAGATATAAACCCCATACCGCTGAACCCTGCTTCCTTGCCTTTGATCTACTTCTTGGTTTTGTTCCACTTCTGCCTCTTTTGTGACTAACTCAAATTACAGCCACCATAAAAACTTCCTAAATTGTGCTTTCTTTTCCCAAAATTCCCTTCTCCTCATACTTGGTCCCTCCCAGTTCCTCCTCTTGTTCCCTCCCCCTGTAAAAAAGTGACAAAGGCCGTACATGCAACTACTTCTTTTTTTTCCAACTTGCAAAAAAGACTTTTTAAAATATAAAAGAGCACAATGAGTAATTTAAGATAAAAGCCGATCTGAAATGTGCCACTGCACTGCCAGGCTCAGAAAATAATGGAGACATATAGTTTTGTTTTCTTTTGTTTTTTTCCAGAGGGGAAAAAAATCAATACTAAGAACCAGTTCTGGACATAAATCAAATGTGTCTTTGCTGAAAGTGGTTTTTATGACCTATTTGCCAATGTACCAGCACAAGGACAAGGGAAAAAAAGCAGTAAATAGAAATACCAAAGCTGAGCATCAGCTGAAAGTACAACTAATAAATACTGACTTTGTCTTGCATTTTTTTTATATTCTTCATTTGTTTCTCAATCGAGGCGATGGGGGCTCACATCTCCTTAAACACCTTCTACTTGATTTTAATTGAATAGAGTGCTGCTGCTTCTGAACATCAATGCCTTTTTATTCTTTAAAGGCCTATCCATTTAACCCACAGAGCCGGAGACCTCAATAAGATGCAGAGGATACAGTCTGACCACAGTACAGAATAAGAAAGTAAGACGGCAAAAAGAATGTAAAATTACTTCAAATACAGTCTCCAGACGGGAAGGCCCAGATGCACAATGAGTCTGGTTGTGTGCCTATGTGAGCGCAATCTGCCTCGCCTGCTTGCTGAAAGAATGCTTTATAGCTTTGATGTCAGATGAATGAATTTGCAGAAGTATTCAATTTTTCCACAGTTCTTCAAGGGGTTTTCGAAAAGCCTATGTTATAGCTCAGAGTAGAGACTGCTACGTCCCGAGAACCGGGGAATTTTCAAAGAGGAGCATTTCAGTGACAAAGCAAAGTTTCCATCTCAGCTTCTCCCTGTAATTAAACTGACAATTACCCAAGGCCACTGGAGGAAATTATTTTTCAAAATTCATTAAGGCTATCGAAATATAACCTCATACATCCCTAGCGTACCAGGAAGAAAGTGGGTAGTTTTAAACACATAGTTTCAAGCTTTGAAGAGCTGCACGGAGAAAAAGAAGTAACCTGGGACATCGGAGAAAACAGTTTCATACTGCTAACGTCCCTTGACAGTTTAGCGTGCAGAAGTCAAACAAGGGAGTAGGTACAAAATATTCCTCAAACACTTGCCGCTGCCTTTCTATAGTGATCTCCAAACGAAAATTATACCCGCTATCATGTAAGCTCCCCCACCGTACTCATGCTTCAGCAGGAACGGGACCCCGTACCTGGAGCTCTGCTCACACTGAAAGGGTATTGCCAAAAAAAAAGTGTCTGTGACAGAGTTGTGGGTATAAACACAGAAACGTAACACAAATTCCTTGCACGTAAAATGGAAATGCTACTACCCTCTGGTGTGTTTATATGATCAAATTCTAGGCCTTCCATCCAGTTTATTTTTATATACATATATATAAAAAAGAACAGGTTTGGGTTTTTTTATATTTAGGTCTAAATATGGGTATATTTTAGAGGCCATTACTCACACACAAACTACCATGCACACAGCCCTGTGCTAAGAAGACTAGATACTACTTAAATATTAACATTAATAAACATAATTAATGATTAATATGAAGTTTCTCATGAGTATTAAATGTTCTCAGGATGCCACACTTCACTTAATACAGCAAGACATAGGAAACTAAAAGTAAGTACAATGTTGCTAAACAGGCAGCAAAACGTTTTTACATCTTTTTGATGGATAGGTACCTCTGATTTTCTAAGACCTGTCCTGTTCCGCTGGTGTCAATTGCAAAACTAATAATTACAGTCAAAAGCGCACTAAATTATTCAGTCAGCAGTTTATCCACATCTATAAATAAACACATATAATTGCCCTAAAACCTCTATTAATTTTAAGACTTTCTGACAAAATCATAATAATTTATAGGCAATGTTTACAGGAGTCAGTCAAAAATGATGTTCGAGCTCCATATAAACACTGTGTGTCTGCATTCCTTGAATATAACAGCAGCTGCCATTTTATGAGGAGTATCAGATTGGGTTCTCAACTTTCAGAAAAAACTGACTTCTTACAAAATTATAGTTAAGAGTCTGCTGATACATACTCACTTTGGAGAAGCTAGCATACATTTTCAGTTTCGTAAACCACTGCCTTAACATATCCTTTCCCTTGCACAAGAGGAAATGAAACAATTCAGACCAAAGAATTTCATTCCAGCTCTCCCTTCCCTTCTTCGAAATATATAAATCATTAAAAAACAAACAAACAAACCAACAAAACCCCCGGAACTCACATAAATCAATGTATGATGTTCTACATTTATTTGCTTTTAAAACTTCACAAGTATTTATTGTACAAAATGCATTAGTCATAAATGCAGAGGCAGGGAATCAGTAAGCGAAACAGAGTCAGCTGACAAGAATAGTTCCTGGCTATGATTCTTATACAGTCCCTGTGGAGAGGAAGTAATATTACATTTTAATATATCTTCATTTGATTGTTATTACTCTACCTCCCAGCAGGCTTAGCCACTGCATGGATCTTGGCTGTTTTCAATCTATCAGGTTGGTAACATTGCTCTAATCAGATGGAGAATTAAGCTGCTGGATTTGTGCCTGTATATAGCTTTCCATTCACAAAGAGATTAGAAATGAAGGCACAGTCACAAAAATTCAGCTTCCTTCGCTCCTGAAAACACACATTACAAAATGAAAAAATGCCATGACTATTACTTTAAAGAAAACACCAGCAGACAAAAATCTCAGCCTCTTAATTCTGCCACAATTACTACCCCTACTTTTATGTTTTAGGATTACGAAAAACACTACCTACTTGCAAATTAAATGTCACATCCTTTGAACCAACACAACTTTATAACACATTTCTTTCTAGAGCTTGAATATGAAATGGACTACACAGCTGCAGAGAGAAATTGTGATTGTCGTACTTAATTTTCCTGTGAAAACTAAATGGACCTTAAGCCACAGACTATAAGAATGAATGAGTAGTGATGTCAACTGATGGGTGAGGGCAAAATTGGTTTTGTCCCCCCTCCATGTGCTGGATGATACAAGCCATTTGGCAGTGTATCAAAGACAAGGTCATCAAGAATTAATTGCTGCTGGTGTGGATCTGTTAATAGAAAAATGAGAATTACAGGTTTCTTTGGGGTAGATCGCTACTGTCCAATAGTAGTGATTTTCACCATTTTTTTTCTTAAATACTGCTTGAACTCAGCATCAGAAAACAGGCTTCTCAAAATCAAGAGCTAAATAAAATCAAATAACCCTACCCATCTCCACTTTTCCCCCGCTGTGCTTAGAAATGGAATGGAAAAGCCTAAACAGCAGCAAAAATCCCCGAAAGCTTTAGATCCAACAGTAGTAAGAAGTTATTCTTAAAGCAAAGCTGCACTTGATCTCATATGCACTCACGGGATTACTAAGCGCATGTAAAGCTTTTGAGGGTTTTTTATTTTATTAAGTAATAGAACACTATTTTGGCCAGGCATCGTGTGTTTGTGCTCTGGCTGCTTTCATCTGCTTTTGGTCCTTTTAATGACTCTCTTAGTAAAGCACCAAATAAATAATTCTTCTTTCCCATAAATTATCTAAATTTATGGGACAGGTTTAAGAACACCAGAAATCACACACTGCGAAACCACAAATCACAGATCACAACACGGAGGTTGTTTCTAGACCAGCCAGGGATGAAGAACAAGGCAGCTGAGGTAATAGAAAGAGTGTTTTAATTAAATGAAATTAAATTCTTTTTTTTTTTTCCCTCCCACTTAGTAGCAATGCCAGATCTGCATGGAGATCTGAAACAACCAAAAGAAATTGTTCAGGCCACTCACCAAAGAACAGGTAGCTTGGCAAACACTACATTGGGTGAGCTGCAGAAAGTTTGAAGAGAAGATAAATATACTAATTTCAACTACTAGCAACTAACGGTTTACCCTTGCTTGTAGTGACAAAAAATGAGACTGACACTGAAATCTTCACTTTATAAAAAAATGAAATTGTCTTCCAAAATTTAACTAACAGCAGCCCCAAACCTGGACCACAAGTGCTAAAACTGAAATGCATTAGGAATAGTTGCACTGACTAGTGTCAACATGTTGTCTGTGTTTCTATCTACAGACAAAAAAACCCATATCCTAACTTTTCTACTGATCTTATAGAGACAAAAAAAGGATCCTTAATAAAAAAAGATAAAAACCTGCTGAATTTGCTCAATTAATATGATTTAGGACAGCGAGACTGTAATGAAAAATGTATAAAAATGGTTTACCAATAATTTTGCATTTTCCTAACATCTGCTTTTTTATTTGTCCTACTTGCAAAGCCAAGGTGGCAGCAGAATTTTGAGGAGTTTCTCAACCCAAAGGCCATTCAGCAACTCATTCTCGCAATCTTATTCCACACATTTCTTCAAATTAAGGTAGATTTTTTTTTTCTTAAACTAAAGCTTACAGAGTGTTTATAAATACTCTTGAAGCCAGTCTTTTTTCCCCTCTATCCACCCACAAGGCAAAGCTTCTATGCGAAGGAAAGGACAAGAATTCTCCCTTCTTCTTTTCCGCTTCTCATCCTTGTTGTTTTTTAAATTAAGTCCTATGTCGTATGTCTCAGGATTTATATCTAAACAGGATCCACAAGTTATATTCTGCACAGCAAGTAAGCAGCAATGCTCTCCCCCGTCAAGCTAAAACCAGAACAAAATGAAGTAAAATAAAAAACAGGCCTCTTCTTGCCTGGAAGAAGACAAAGGCTCTGCAGTGAAACTTGAGTGATTCACTTTTCTAACCACTGCTCTAAAATGTATCTTGTCCAAATGCGAATGGCGTGACTTGTGGTACTTCGATGGGACTCATGATATAGGGGTCTTTACATAATTCCCCATAAAAGTCCCCACTTGTGTTCGTATGTTAAGAGAGGGACAGATTTTATTACTGTTTCAATTTTTTTGGGGGGGATGCAACATGGAGGACACAAACAAGACAGAGTCAATCCATTCTGTAGTGTAATATACCTTGGTATATACCAACTGCTTAATTCCAGGCACACCTCTGGAAATCCATAGACTCTCTTTCCCGCATCTCATGTCGTCCAACTGAGAAGGACCACCCAAGCATCAAGCACAAAATAGGGAGAGAGTTCTTGTGAAGTTTCCTACATTCAGAATGATTCTATTAATTCCAGGGAGACACGGCATCATACAACAAGAATACAGGTGGTAAAAAAAAAAAAGGCCCTTTATGTCAACAAAGTCTTTCCATAAAGGGAAAAAGAGACAGCGAGCAAGACGGAATTGGAAAGCATCAAAAAAGCTGTGAGCTCCGACTGGTTTCTGCTGCCTATCATTTTAAAAACAGCACCACTTTATCTCTGGGTTAAGGAACACCACAGCTGAAGTGTACTAAACAGTAAACTATTTGCTGAATTATTATCCATTACAGAAGGTCACAGCATCTACCCACCCACAACAAAATCCTGCTTGCTTCACTGCTGCCAAGTGTCCCTTTGCAAAATTCTCTTGGAATGGTTTAGAGATTATATAAAAAAAAAAAAAGAAGAAATAAAAGCATCTCAATACTGTATCACCATGAATGACAATTTTAAGTCTTTCATGACAGTTAAGCATTTCTGAAAGTATTTCAGTTCTATATTTCACATACTCTGAGAAATGTTGTCAGATAATGATCTACTGCACACATGGTTGCTTCTAGTTTACATAAACAAATTATACATTGGTGAGCACTGAAGTAACTGTGGCAGATGTAAGCCCACTAATTATCATGTATTCAGCGTCTATCAGAAAGTATGCATCTAAAACAGATCACTACCTAGTTAACTTCACCAACCACAAACAGGTATTTTACGTAAATCTGTCCTTTCTCCCTGCACACTACCGGCAAAAGCCTCTCACAGATGGGGAGAAACATCTCCCCACTGCCACAGCAGGCTCTGCTTAACAGTTCAGCTGAACATAACTAATAGAATTAGTTACCATTCAGGTTACACTGATTGTTGCTAATGACAAGCAGGCTTGCTGGAAACAAAAGCAGAAGCTTTAACATTAAACGAGGACCTCTATTCTGTATCATACGAACGCAACACCGCTCTTCAAGGACGTTCATCTGCCTTGAAAATCTCTCTGGTTTCTGTCTGTAGCACTTGGATAAGAAAGGGTTATAGTGAAAGTTCATATTAAATAAATAACAAACCTCTTGCTCATTCTACTGTCACTAATTGCATGCAATGATATTAATGACCCAGTAATTGCTATACGAGTAGCACTGAAGTGGAAAACATCATTTTGAGGCAGAGTTCATCTCTAGGTGGTAGGACTTCACCAGTGGCTGAGTTAATGCCTAGTGACAGTTTAGAATATAACACTATAGATGAGAAAATGTGCCAGTCTCATGGTTATAACAGTTTAGATGGACATGATGTTATTTGCTTTGACCACACAGAGTCCAGGAGTAACCCCAATAAAGTGCCACAGTCAGAGTTTGCCCTATAGATGAACCTCATTCCTTTCAGGGGAGATGCTCTGTACTATAACAATCTAGAGCAATTTTCCACATGTTTGCTTCAATAAAAGAATACCTTCATCTCCTGCTTTTACATCAAGCACAATAAAAGTGTGCTTTATTGCAAAACACAAAAAGCTATTTACATCATCTCACTATCCTTCAGCAAGACAGAGTTTGGCACCTCAGTACCAAGATCAATTATGATACCATCGGATGACTGTGCATTTGGCAAAGATCAGAAGCTAAGCGCTGTTTTGATTGCAGTATGCTTATGTTTGTGTTTAGAACTTTAAAATACCCCCCAAGTAAAACTTAATGAGGGAACATTGCTGAAATAAAGCAATCTGAATTTCCAAAGTGCTACAGGACTTCTAGTTCAAATACTCGCCATAAGAAATTAAGGGGTTTAGCTTCTTCAGAAATTATTACACCGGCGCATCTCGGTTCTTTTTAAGAAACTCTGATGGGAGGGATATGTTAATCCTCCAGCGTTCGGAATTTTGAAAAGTCATAGCTAGAGAGGAGAACCGATACTTTTAATAGTTAGGTTCATACAGAATTTAATATTTCACTGGAGTCTCAATAGTGTAACATTAGTAAGCCTTTTTTTTTTTTTTCCTTTTGCAACACAGATTATTTAATTAACACCTTGATTCTGCTACCAGATCTGCTGCGGCAGCCCCTGGCCAGCAGCTGGACTCGAGTTCCAGCACGGCCCCGGGGCCAAACCCCCACAAAGCAGCTGGGCAGAAACGGCGGCGGGGGTCCGTCCCGGTGGACGCCACGCTGACCACGAGCCAGCGACGGGCCCTGGCGGCGAAGGCGGCCACCGGCCCCCAGTCCGCGTTCGGCAGAGCACGGCCGAGGGAGGGAGGGAGGGGATCCACGGGCTCCCCGGTACGCGACGGAGCCGGACTTACGGGACTTACGCGGCCAGACGCGGTCCCGGGCGACTGGCCGCAGCCCGGTCTGCTCCAGCAAGGGCTTGAGCCGGGACGGGATGATCTCCAGGGGCGCCGTCCCAGGGCAGCCATGCCGTGATTCCGCCCTCAACCGCGCCGCTGCCGTCGAGCGCGTTTACGTGCCAACGTGGAATCCTTGAAGAAACAGATCCCCCTCGGCTTCCCCGGCAGGATTTGGAGTCAGACCTCGGCTTCTCTCACAGCAGCTCGGCGAGCGCACAAAAGACTAGTCTGCTGCTGCGGTTTAGTCATTTTTGCTGTCTTTATCTAGCGAACGGAAAACAGATGAATCGTGCTAACAAAGATCCGAACATGCTCTGTAAAACCAGCCTTATCAGCTTAATACGGAGTCTTCTCCAAGAACTGCTAAGACTACCTTAAGCCTAATCCTGCTTTTACTCACAGAAATACTTGCATCATTTCCTTGAGACTGAAAGAAAGCAACTGGAAGACTGCCTACTAGGGCTTAGTTTTACAGTCTGATTTATCAGAGATAAATCCTGAAATACTCATCCTCCAAAGTTTCCAGGATTGACTAAAGTCAGGAGACAGAGTCTGAACTGACATTTAACCCTGTTTTTCAACCATTTCAACCCTGTGTTTTAGCTAGTGCAGGTCTCCAGCAAAAGTATGTATTTCCCTCCAATCCAGCTATGTGAAGACTTTAATGAGGCAAACAAAGTATTTAAATTTCATTAAAGCCTTTGTAAACACTTAGGCGGTTCCTGGTCTTTTATTTTAGGACATGATATGTAACAGATATAATAAAAGCACCTGTATAAAATAAAGACTGATCATCCCACTTGAGGACATAAATGCTTATCACGAAACTTAGGTACAAAACAAAAGTTAAATGTGTTTCACTATGCTAGTGCACTTCTAAGCTTCAGTTTAGACAGGCACTTTCCTCACAGCATGGCATGTCTCCCAATACACACCCTCTTGATTTAAACAATTACTCATACCCTGCATATAAAGCATAAAATACACACTCAACACAACCTTCTTCTGGATGTAGTCCTATTAAGGATGTATATGTAAATCTAAGAACATATACAACGTGTGGAAGATCAGGGTTTAAGCTGGTTTTTGCAAAGCACTTCAAGTGACCGTTATTGTTGATGTGTATACTATATATATAAAGACTTCTAAGTGAGAATATTGTATCTTTCTTTGTGAATGTACCATATTTTCAGTATTTATAAATTGTTTATGAGGAACTAAAAAAAAAGAGAAAAATAAATAGTGACTAAAAATATTAAACAGCTTCCTATGAATTTTTAAAACCTGTTTAATTCCTAAGTATTTCCTGAATAATTCTTTCTTCCAGTCTGAATAATTATTCTTCATTTTCATCTGATTCCATATCTATCTGGAATATCTGGGGGGTGTGGGGGAGGATAAATGTATTTTTTCACAAGATGCCATCAATTAACAAACTGAGCCTTCCTATCTGTCATTTCCTTCCCTTAGGAACAGAGAAATAATAAAAGATTTCCTGCTGAACTATCTCTGTCTACTTTAAAGGAGATAAACGGTCGGTATTGCCTAGGTAATGGCACCAAATATGAACAAAGTCCATCAATCTAAAATAGCCCTATTCCCTTACAAGACCTGTGTGGTCTGGGACAAAACCCCAAAGGACCATGACTCCATTAATCCTGTAGGTCTTAGACTCTGTTAGAAATCTGAAGCTGCACAGACTGATTTTTTTCTCCAATAATATTATTTGTATGAGCTGTATTTATATTTAATTCAACAAGAGCTAAGTGGTATTGCTGATATATCGCTTAAAAGACTCTCAGCAAAGTCAAAGACTGACCTCTGGATATCATTTTGCACTAAGAAGAAATCATTTATCTAATTTTCTGAGGCAGGAGGAGGAGAAAGGAAAGAAAAAAATGTGATCTTTCTACAACTGGAATCGGGGCGGCTATTATCACATAGGCTTTCATCAACACCGCCACCACCACCAAAAAATAATATTGGATCCCTGGACCACGGAGTCTTTAACAAAAAGCACGAAAAACGTCTTTGTTGCAAAAGAAATGGAATTGAAATTCTGATACAGTTTTTGTCCCCTTTTTGGCTAGTTTGGAATTAACCTCCAAACAAAGGAAAACCTACTGTTTGCCTTCGGGTAGCTCTCACTAGGTGTTCGGGAGGTTGCAGGGGGCTGCGGACTGAAACCTGCCTGAGAGAGGTGTCAGAACGCCCAGCCAGCCAGATCAACCAGCGCTTAAACTGTTTGGTCAGAATACTAAAATAACATTTTAATGTAAATCTATTTGGCCACGCAAAGAGATTTATTCTTCCCAGCTGGGCCGTATTTCAGGGCACAATCTATACTGTCCTTTAATGTGTTCTTCCTCAGACAGTTATTGCCCTTTAATTGTAACAGAATGACAAAGTGAAAACATAAAAAGCCTTGTGATTTTTTTCAAACCCAGCTAATGCTTAAGTTTCAGAATGACTGTTTCAATTTTAAAAGCCACAGTACCATTAAAGCAGTTATCCAAAACGTAGCGCTACTAGCCAGTATAAACCTTTAAATCAGTCAGGGATCAAATATATATATATGTGTGTGTGTGTGTGTGTGTATATATATGTTTTTTAACTTAAGCCAGAGGCCAATTATGTAAGTGGGTCACTTGAAAAAAGTTGACAAAAAACATGTAAGGGAAGCTGCGCACTCCGTTTTGCCAATGTCAAAGCCAACGAGCATCGTTAGCTTGGCAAGCTTGGCTAACGAGGTCGCAGGCAGAGCAAGCGTTTGCGAGGAACCTTTCCTCGGACCACGCTGTAGCCTCTCCCCGAGTCTCAAGCCATTCCTTCGCAAATTTTGAACAGGCGAAGACTTCATCGCAGGCGACTTATCTTTTAACGCTGATGATGCCAGCCCGTAATCCTCGCTTTACTTACGCAAAGGAAGAGCCGAAGAGAGCAGGGGAGGTGCTCGCTGGGCCACGCGATCTCCGGAGCGCGAGGGCGGCCGGGAGGCGAGCGGCACTGCCGCCTTCCCTCCGGCGCAGCTCCTGGCAGGCTTCGCGCGCCCAGGGGACCGCCGCGCTCTCCGTGCCCTCTGACCCAGGGCCAAAATTTGTCGGGAAGGGCTCAGGGCAACTCCTGTTCGCCCAAAGTAAACATCTCTGGCGTACCGTATATGCTTGCGCGATGCTAACACGTCCCCCTGCCGTACGAGAAACGCTGCGTCTGAGAGAGGTGCTGAAGCACGCGCTTACGCCACCACCCAAGTACGTGCAGATCACTCCCCTAGTACCGAGAAGACACTCGTTGCTCCTTCTGAGCCATCCACAACAGCAGAAAATTATACTTCATTCCCTCACCATGCAAAGACACACAAAGACTTTTTAATGCAAACATCAGAGTCGCAAATCTGCACACCCTTCCTCTGCTTAACTTTGCCCTTTGCGAAGATATTTATGTTGTTGGGCATGATGTATCTTCCTTCATGCATCTGATTAAGGATTTCCTTAGAGACTCACGATATGTTAGCTAAATGGTCGCATATTTTAGGATAATCTAACATTAATACTTCTGAGATCTCGAGTACATTTGACCTTCTCCAGTTCTGCTGAAAAGAAATCAGGTAACTGTAGGAAAATGAATCTATTAATTTCCCAGTAACCAAAAATTGATGATGGCAAAGAAAAGAAAAGCAAGGACACTCTGTTACATCATTTATTCACTTTCACAATACCATCAGTATCATTTTACCAAGTACTGCTGTTCACAGAATTAACTCTTTGGACCCTGACACTCATATTGAGGAATATCTTGCCAAGAAGTGGATTAGATTATTTTTGGATTAAAGAACCATTAAATGTATCAGAAACCCACCTACATTTTTACTTTAAAAAAAAAGTGAATTGTGGAATGAGAAAAGTTGCATCTTTTATATGCTTAGACCAAGGGAGTATTGAGTAGAAAAGATCTCTTTCTGCTACACCTATCACAAATACATCTGGATGATATAAAAATTATGGCTTGAAGAATTCCAGTACAATCACATTTCCCTAAAAGTACACAGGGTTCAGGAAGCTGCTTCACCCTGTGTTACAACTCCTCATCCCCAAATGACTAACCCCCTAATCTGAATAGAGATTTTACTGTTTAATACAGCTCCACAAACCACACACTATTACCTCAGGAAAACAAACTGTGTTTTCAAATAATGGCAAGTTGATAAAGGTACATGACAATGCACTAAATACTTAAAGGGCTGACAACAGCTTGCCAGCATAAACAGCGTGAGATTAGGCTGCAGACGCAGCCATAGCAAGCACTGCAAAGATGCTGGGCTCAGTAAACTCTTGTGTCAGGTTTGTTTGATGCCCCTTAGTCGAGGGAATACAAGATCCTAAAATACTTCAAAATCAAAAGCTGGCACACAAAATGCGTCATTGCTTTCACTTGACAGCACTCCCGACCCGCAAAAAAGGCCCTTAATAAATTAAAACAAAACTCAAAACTCCTGAACAAACAGAAAAGAAAGAAAGAAAGAAAGAAAAGAAAAAAAGAAAGAAAGGAAGAAAGAAAGAAAGGAAGAAAGAGAAAGAAAGGAAGAAAGAGAAAGAAAGGAAGAAAGAAAGAGCAGTATTGGAGTCGGTGGGAGACCCAGTGCACTCCCCTTTGGGGCCCGAGCACACCTGTTAAATTACAGGTCTGGGAATAGGGATGTATGCAAACAATTCGCGGCCTGATTTGCGTACATGATTAAGATGTATTATATTACTTATAAAAATGACAGTAAATGCCCTGACTACCAGAACTTGCATCTGACAAGGCTGTGTCGGGTCATGAGCTTTTGAACACAAGCTGTTAAAATCCTATCTAGCTCCGGTATCGCTGTAAAATGGTGTCCTAGCTGAGCCCTGGCCTAGTTTTCTACCCCTCTTAGTGTTTCTGAGACCAACATCACTGAGTTCATTGTTTTCTCCCTGAATGATAGAAAAGCGAGAATTTTAGCTTCAGGATGGCTGGGTTTTCAGGGTTGAGGGTTTTTTTTGTCCAACCTATTAAAATGTACGGGTACCCCTGCTGCAGCTCAGTTAGTATGCTAGCAATATAGTGATAAATTAGCCATTTGTTTATGCCAGAATGAGCAGGGAAAGCAATATCCTAAGGCACTCCAGTATTACTGCAAGGCCAGTGTGATTTTTGAGGCATTAGGCTGAAGGCTGAGCAAGTTCTTTCAACCAAACTATACTGTAATCTTCCAGGAAATGCAACGTCTATTATGTCTTATTGCTATAATGAAACAATTATACAAAACTAATGAAAATGAGACATATTTAATAATTCTCTGGGTAAATCCATGACATAGATATGACAGAACTGCCTGGGTATCAGAAAGCTCCATTTGTGCCCATAATTTTCAGGTAATAATTGTAACAGTGCCATTTGTTCCACTACAGCTGGTCTGCTGTGGATGTTTTTAAAAGCAGCATTAAAGACTGAACATATTTCATCATTAAAGCCAGCTATTTCAGTGTGGTCATTTTACGCTACACATTTTCACTGGAGTTACAGACAACTGTCTCTCAGCATCTAAACTTGCAGCTTTTACCCCAGTAAATCTCACTGGAATTCAGTGGGAAGTTTGTCAAAGTTAAATGCTGTGTAAGTGGGATCAGGTTTTTATATACCCCCGACTAAACAGAGAAAGAGCCTATATTAACTGATCTTTTTGTCAAACCTGAAAATCCAAAGAATGGTATTTTATATCTCCCACAACTGTTATTTAGTAATTTCTACATTTAATATTTAATACAGTGAATTCTTAGTTTCTGTGACATACAACCTGTTTTATACAGTGTGTACCATTATGGATGTAACTGGGAAGGGAGCATTAATTTGTATTAAATGCCATTTCCATTTTAAAAGTACTTGCTCAGAGCACTTGTAAAATTACCAATAATTTTAATTACGAAATTAAGAAATATTTAGAGTGGCAGACTTTACATGAAATAGTTATCAGCCCTCCGGTTTTCAAGCAGGTGGCAGAAATGTGTTTGGGGACAAACTTTTTAGCAGGGCCTGTTGCAATAGGACAAGAGGTAATGGGTTTAAACTAAAAGAGGGTAGATTTAGACTAGGCATTAGGAAGACATTTTTTAAGATCAGAGTGGTGAAACACCGGCACAGGTTGCCCAGAGAGGTGGTCAATGCCCCATCCCCGAACATTCCAGGTCAGGTTGGACGGGGCTCTGAGCAACCTGATCGAGTTGGAGACATCCCTGCCCATGGCAGGGTGGGTTGGACTAAATGATCTTTAAAGGTCCTTTCCAACCCAAACCATTCTATGATTCTATGAAATAAGACACGCCAGTACCTAACTTCCTCATAACTGCAGAAAAGCCAAGGCACGGAATTTGTCCGTCTCCTACTAACTGGTGATCCTTGCTCAAGACTTCAAAAGTCCCCATGGGGCCAAACGAGATCCACAGACCATAGTATTACAATGACAAAACCTAAACGAATGTAAATTGCTGTTGCACTGCTGAGGTCTCAGCTTATGCTAACTCCTGATTCACATCATTAACTTTACACATCATAACTAATTTGAATCACTAAACACAGCGGTTACCTCCAGGCTCACTTTCAGCCATAAACCCCTGATCAGACTAAAACTCGCACAACGTTTATATTGTTGGACACGGGCCTGTATCACCCGCATTCTTTTTACAAGTCCAGGACCATGAAAAAGGAGGAAATTCAAGATCATCCCAGCCTAGGTTTTGCCCAAGAACGCTCCTAGCTACTGTCTGGACGCAGTAGATATGTATTGCGGCTAGGCATGCTCAACTAGAGCCCACCAGTAATCCTCGTGGGGAAATTGTACTGTCAAAGTTGGCACCGAAAAGGTGTTTCCTGCGAGAATCCCTGGACCACTTGGAGCAACGGCCAGCCACCTCCGGCAGAACGCCTCAGCTCGGAACGGCGGGCCACCCCACCGCTCCTCCTGGTGTACGACCACCCGAGGGCAAGGCCAGTCGCACGGCACACTGCCAGGGCTGCGAGCAGGAGACATCGTGGTTTAGCTGCATGCAACTTTCGGTGTGAATACAGGAGACAATATTGTGCGCAAAAGGAGAAGCCCTTTACGGGCATAGAAATGCAATCTAATTGGATTTACACAAACCAAGGACCAAGGAGACAGAGCCCCCATGGAAGTCAGCAACAATGTCAAAAATACGCTGGCAAGAAAATATTTCCAGAGAAAAAAATACAAACCCATTCATATTCTTTGTTTGCTTATAATGTACAAGGCAACATATGAACAAACAATTACATTTAAAGGAATGAACAACTGAAAATTTGAACTTACATATGACGTAATAATCTTTGTTCTTCTGAAATTCCAGGCCCCAGAGATTAGGACTGAACTCTTGAAACTTGATGGTAAACTTAACATCTTGATCTGGCTTGGCACAGTTGAGTAGAGGTGTATTGTCCTTTTTAATAGCACAGCTATCTGCTTGGTCTTTATCAACCATGTAGACCTTATAATATTCATACTGGCCAACAGTTTTAGAGTCCACTTTTGGGCATATAATATCCAGTTTGTCTCCTATTTGTGGATATAGTACCAATCCTTGTCCAGGAAGGAATCTAAACCAGGAAAACAGGAGAAAAAAGAGAGAGGGAGAGGAAAAAAAAAAAAAAAGGAAAATGTGAGACACTTGATAAACTCCCATCCAGAAAAGTAGCAATTGCAGTGGACAAAAAGGAACAAACACATAGTTTACAAAACCAAAATGACACACTGAGCAAACCAGATCTTAATACTTTGGGCCTGACTCAATTTAGTATGAACAAAATGTTTATTTAGATCTTCGAAATTACAGATGGATTGAGTCTTATGGTCCTTACCCTGGTTTGGGGAACTCAGGTAGGTTTTACATCTCTGGCAGGCACTGCCGTTTCTTCCACATTTGGCCATTTACAGCAGCTAGTACAACCTCTGGTGGGCTACAATCCTGTTTTTCTGCTTTGGTAACATTTCTCTTATTCTTGCACGTATTTTGCTAATTTTGGACATGGGAGAACGACAAGAATAATCTTTCAAACCCCCTGAGCAGCCATGTGGGAAAGGAAACAACTTAGACTTTAAGAGTTCACAACATATTAAGATGCTGATTGATATTACTAGCACAACACAAAGGAACATCAGTCACTCACCAGGATCATGCTTACAGACCTGGGGTGGACAGAGATCTACCTGACCCAAGGACCACACATGCTTCTGATAAAACATGCCTCTGAGACAGTGTAACTGCTACACTACAATGATTTCTTCCCTTCATAAACTCCACCATTACCGTAATTATTTTAGCTTTTTAAATTTCTTGTGCTACAAGTGAAACATGGGTGTGCTTCTGCCCCTTTAGTATAGATGAAGACTTCTTGCACAAACTGGCAGTGAGCTTTAATGTTTGGGGTTAGACTCAATATTGTATCTTTCCTACTCGTGTTAATTAATAGGCAAACTTCACCACTTCTCCAGGAAAGAAAAATATAAATAATTACTTATAGTATTGATTCATCCACAAAATGAGGAGCCTTGTTCTCACAAGGACGAAAGCCACAGCAGGTTTGTTTGTTTCTTTCTCCGTAAGATGTATTTGTTCCAATTAAGGCCAAGAAGTGCGTGTTTTAGAACTACAGCCAATGACACAACATCCTCGAATGCACAGACCTAAAAGACTGACTTTCTTTCCTCTTTCTCCTGCCTGCCAGCCTTTTCCAAAGATCTTCCTTAATGGAGAATCGGCCTGAAAAACCAACTGAAACAATTGCCGCCTAATGAACACCCTTCTCCAAGTGCTAGCATTTAAACAGCACACATAGTAAATCTGGCTTATTCACAGGCAGCCTTCCTGGAAACTCTAAATTAGAGTATTAAGGCCCAAGAAGAACAAAGCTGTAGGCATCGGTGACCTCCAGCCTCTGGCTTGGCTAAAGGAGCCCACCAGCATGTAGTAGTGCTGGGGGAGAACTTGCTAAATTAGAAAAAAGGATGATGTGACGCCCCAAATTTCAAATCCATCATTTACAACTGCTTGCTCCCACACAAGGCAAGTTCATCATCTGTGCCAATTGAGCCGGATTATTTTCACTCACAAAACCTGTGTAAGAATTATATTTGTTGTGAAGCAACATGTAGCAGGACAAATACACGTAATTACAGATTTAGGGAAAAAGAACAATGAAACGTTATGGCAAGAAAAGCGACCGTTGATGTATAAATCACTGCGCTCTTTTGTGTTGCGCGGTCTAATTTCCAGACTACAGAAACGAGCCCTGGCCATGGCTGTTCAGACTGAGACGCGCTGGAGACGGGGCCAAGCCGTGCCTCCTCCTCCAGTTTCGGGAGACGCTGAAGGAATGAGTGACCACCACCTCCCGAAAGCCAGAAGGGTGAAACAAATGGAAAGGTGGAAACGCATCCTCCGTGGAGCCAGCGCCCTGGTGAGGGACGACGGTGGGGAGCCCAGCTCTGCAAACATTCCCAAGGGAGCAGCACGGATCCGGACTTGGACTCTCCTCAGGGATCGACTCTGACTGGGCAAAGGCAAAAGGACAGAGTTTCTGAGCTGATCTCCATCACCTGCGACTGAC
Source organism: Haliaeetus albicilla (assembly GCF_947461875.1). Taxonomy (NCBI): domain Eukaryota; kingdom Metazoa; phylum Chordata; class Aves; order Accipitriformes; family Accipitridae; genus Haliaeetus; species Haliaeetus albicilla. Next base: position 3,041,113 of record NC_091497.1, on the reverse strand, counting down.
TCTATCACCTTATCTGACCACAGCCCCATTTTGCTTCGCTGCTGTGTGGCGGTGTTGTACCAGAAAGAAAATTACTCGGATTCCCCCCATCCGCATGCCAGGACAAAGGCCGGTCACTCTGTGATCCCACCGCTGCAAATATTTCTTCTTGCTAGTAATTCTTCTTCACATAATGGGAATGTGTAATATGAAACACGTGACATTTCAGAGGACCGGATCTTCGCTTCTAGATTAATCGATTTAGATTCCCATGCATAATAAATACGAAATTCATATGGTCAGAAACGTGCACCTGTCTGTCATTATCAATAATATGACCTAAATGCTGCCCTGAAAAACAAACCCCCACCGATTCTAATTTTAGATTTTGTGTACATATAGGTGTGTGTAATGAAGCAGCAGCGGTACACGCTTTCCATGCAAACTCCGAGTGCCAACAGGACGGGTGCAGAGACGGCGTGCCAGGTCACCCTCAGAAACGGCTACCGGACAGACAGCACCGCTGTGTGCCCTGGGGAAGCAGCCAGGAATTGCCCCGTAAAAGGTAGAGGACAGAACCACCCCCAACAGACAGCTAAAACACATTTTACAGGAGCTTTAAACCGACGCACTCGTTGTTAAGACTTTATGGCAGGGGAATATTCTCGCTATGGCTCTGAAGTCTGTTCGGTTTGAGAACTGAACTCGGTAAATCTCCTTCCACTTGAGGGTCTGAGCTTGTAGGATCTAAGGCTGGTGGGATTAGGAAAGAAAAAAGGCTGAAAATGAAAGAATTAATCTGAGAACTTGATTGTATTGAAATTTTTTCCACAGTTTGCAGTTTTGATCGTGACCTTTGCAAGAAAGATATTTTTCCAATCTACTTTCCTGATTTTCTTACAACAATAAAGCACAAATATGGATGGAGAGAATAAAAAAGTTTCACCTCACGCATTTCAGTTCGACCACAAAACTTACAGTGGCCTATTAGTAGTAGGCATGATGATTATCCCTGCATTAGTATAGTACTTTTGCTATTGTATTTTCATGAAGACTTTAAATAAGTCATTTGCTGGGTACTAAGCATTTTCTGAAGCTATTTATTAAATGTCAGGAGGATTACGACTACTGTTTTATGATCCTGTTTTTGAAAACCTTATACCAGGGGGAAAAAAAAAGGACAGTGTACATTCAGCCTTGGTAGAGGTTAACAAAAACTTCAGGATTACTTCTGAATCTTTATTTCTGCAAGTGCTAAGGTAGCCTTAAGCATTCTGAGGTAGCATCAACACTTATGAAATGTTTGCAGGATGGCATCTGTAAAAATAAAGTTAATGAACTGGCTTTTAAAGTCTGATCAGAATGTGCCTTCAATTAATTAGATATTTTTTTTTTCCCCCAAACAGAAATATAATAAAGTCGGAGCAAGAGGTTTTCAGAATCCTGTGACTGATCCCGAGGAAGCTGCTCTACTCCAGCGGTCGCTTGGGACAGTGACGCGCTCTTTGAGCAGTTGGGATAGAGACAGCACTGGAACCATTGCTTTCTATAAAAAGATAACCTTCTAATTTTCTGCTTTTCAGCTCTCAATGTTCTTTACTGAGAAACCTACATGCCAGTACAGGCCCCTGTACCCCAACTTCAGAAACTTAGGAGAAAAGCTTAGCGAGTTTCCCGACTCATTTCTGTTGGCAGTCAGATATAGTCATACTAAAGCATTTGAAGAATCTTGCTTGCAATTAATAACCTAGTGTTTACCATGAGAAAGCCCAGAAAAGTATATTAAGTACAGTAAAAGCTGTACGATGAAATTAGTGCGCTTTCTGTTTCGCACTTTTGGATACAGAGGGCATTTTTTACTGTCAGCCCAAAACTGGTGTATTGCAGGTGACATTTGACATCTGTACAAAGCCCATGGATGTGAATCCCTCCCCCACGTCCAACTAGTCAGGCCACTTATCAAATAACAGCAACATGCAGAGTTCCCAAACCTTTTTAAAAATAAGTACTATATTAGACCAAAAAGTCACGAGACACGAACAGAAAATAGGAACAGAGCAGTCTGTTCCCCACTCCCACCAATGTTACAGTAATTTTCTGTACCACACTTATTTTAAAGCCCAGCAGTTCCTGGCACTTATGTACCCTTACCGTTCAAAGTCCTGGAGAAGTTAAATTTTATTTTGAAATTTTACCAAAAATAAAATTTATATTATGCACAGTTTCCAACTAATTTCTTAAGAATCTACTTCTTGTTTAGAGAAAGTTAGCACATTCAACCATATTAAATTATAAAGGGGTTTTCCTTAATGATAACCACTCAAACCTGCCTAATTTCATCGTAGTAAATTCTCAAAAAAAATTAGAACTTTACCTGTCAGCACTTTTTCACTGAAATATCTACTATTCCTCACTACACAGACATTTCTGAAACTGTAAGATTATTGACAGTTAAAATTCTTAGAGAAATAAATTCTTAAAGAGATTTTGTTAATCAGTATTGACTGATGTAACAAATGTGTTGTCATGCTTTTCCCAACTTGTAAAACTATATATATATATACATACTATAAATATATATGTGCACTCTTAGCTTTAACTATATCCTAGTAATTATAAAATAAATGCAAATTTAGAAAGCATGTTAGTACTCGTTGCTAGTCTTGTCTATTTAACTGGGGAAACAATGCCAAATTTCTGTGCTTTAATACCTTACCTGAACTAATTGGTGTAGGCAGTTAGCTTTAAATTAATGTAAAAAAAAATAACCCTAAAAATGCGAACAATCAAGACGCTTCTTAAAATGCAGCCTGAAACCTTCTGTTGGGGAATCCTACCCACTTAACTTTATGAAGTTTAACTACCAGCCTGACTATAAAGTTATTCATTGAAAAGTTTTATTAAGGAAATGTCATGAATACTAATAACACAGTACATTAGCCCGTTACTTGTACAAGTGCAAACCGAAACAGAATACAGAATAGCATTCCACATACAAGTCCTTACTGTTTAAAAAGAATGGTTATTAAACTGTGTATGTATTCATCATCTGGCTTTTGAGAACATAACAACTTTCATATTTTAAATATCATTTTGTCCACAGGAGAAATATTTGAGCAAGGCAGAAGTCCTACCAGCTTGATGCAAAGCAAATAAAAATTCCAAGAAAAGGTCCTAGTGATTTCAGTGAAGTAGCAGTGTGCTAATCACAGCCTGCTGAACCAGATGAAAACCAGTTTACCGATTCCCAAAGACTCTGAACTGCCTAAAATCCAAAAACATAGACCAGAGCTCTCTGTCAGAGTCCTTTGATCCATACAGAGCCTTCACATTAGTTTCTGTCATATTCAACATCATATACAAAGATATGCCATGTGGATATAAGGTATACACCCAGCTGTAAACCCAAAATGCTTTTTTGCAGAAGCGGTGATTTTATAGGACTGATCTCACTCCAGTTTAAATGGATTAAGTAAACGTGAATTCAGTGAGAAGAGGATCAGTAACTGCTGTGGAACTGACAGGAAAAAAAGCTTCATCAAAAAAGATTAATGTGGAGTGAGTGCCTCAAAATGGGTATGGAATTTCGTTAAAAAGAAAGGCACCACTCTTAGGTGAAGTCTCTGCAAGAAAAATTCCCATAGTGTGACACAGCAAGACGACAGACTGGTTTTATACACAGACTAACAAATGAAACTTTGAAAACAAAGTAAGTACAGCATTTCATATTATTAAATTTTTAAAGTGAGTTTTGGAAGCTACTTTTCTTTGCCAGTGCAGTATTATTAGATTATTTTAATACTATAACAAAGTTTTACAGAACATGCTAAATAGGGACAGTTTTGAATTTAAATAAATTTAAGAAGTTTAATCTGCTGACCTTTATTTATATGTAACATTTTTCCACACAGTTAATGAAACCATTAATGTAAGCAATGGTTACTTGCATTAATAGGACTTGCAGGCTAGAAACTAAATGGAATTCAAACAAATAAATAAACAAATACATTCACGCTCATCCCTTAAGATCTTTAATGGTGAGTACCACATTATACAAAACCAGATTATAAAATACCATAACACAAGTTTCTAAAGCTGCAGCACTGGTATTCCTCACTTCCACTGGAAGGGAAGAACCTCTTCTCAGGGCTCAGGCTCTCCTGCAATAAAATCCTGCAGCAAGCCCATAAATGCTTTGAAAGAGTCCCCTGAAACTGTAGCTCATCTCCATCCCAGGGTTTGTGGTACCTCCTTGTCCTCCCCCTTCCTCACCTCTGATGGAGCCCATCTGCTTTGGGACTACCTGGGGGAAATGCTTGCAGGGCACTGAGAAAGGGAACGGTCAAGGGTTTATTTTCTTTTAATCACCACCCTGGACACAAAAGGGTAGTGGTGCCACCATTTTGTGCGTCTCGAGTAGCCATGCCAATGGATGCTGTTCTTGGTGCCTTTTCCTGGACCCATTCTTACTGAAATCAGTTGCAAAACTTCCATTGACTCCAGTAGGGCAAAACAATGCAATATGTTTACAACTGAAATCTTAATAACCTATACAGAATTATTCTGCAGCATTATTACGTTTTCTCAAAATTTTAAGTGGACAGGGAATGAGGAGCATGTATGAAATTTTAGCTGTTTCATTTAACAAGTCATTGCACTACCTTTTGAAGAATACTAGAGGAACGCATTTAAAATACAACAAAGGATTTCTAATAAGCGTAAAACAAGGATGGGCTGAAAGTGCATGCACTTCTCCCCAAAGAAAACATTTTTTTGCATGGACCCACAGGATTTGACAGCCAAATTGTACCATCTCATCACAGTCTTAAAGGCACAGAGCTTCCAGTGTACAAAGAGACACCCACAGATGCCATCCCTCTTCAACCATGTCAGAAAATGCCCTGACCGGTCTCCTAGAAAGATGTGTCATGAGCTTCCTTCACCAAATAACTGGTGTGACTATTGCTGTTGCAGAGATACAGACACTCACTTCTTTGCTCCATCCAGCTTAGGACGGTCACAAGTCTAAAGGCGCCTTGCGCTCGAGAGAGCCCAAAACCTGCAGCCAAGACGTGACACTTGGCAAGAACCGTACCCCTGCCACCCTTTGCAGATACGGAAGGTCACCTGCAAGCCGGCACCAAAGACATCCTCTTGGAGACACTCTAAGAGAAAAGAAAACCTGGTTCCTTAAAAGCTGTGATGTACGAAGTTACGGATGCGATTCATCCCGTGGAAAAGGAAACGAGCCAAAGGAGGTGCCGCAGACTCTCCTTCAGGGCTACCCCGATCCTGGGCTCCGGCAGAGGCAGCTGACTCTGCCGTTCCTGCCCAGGGGACCAGGGCATCTCAGGGTGGCCATGGACTCGGGGGTGCCAGGAGCCCCCTGTTCCCAGCCCACCCAGCCAAGCAGAGGCAGTGCCCTCCCTGCCTTCAGCCCACCAGCGGGCAGCTGCCGGGAGGGTTTTGCTGTAAGATGGCCTTGTCTGGTTCAACTGGACACCACCGCCGCCTGCAAGAGATGGTTTAGTTTTGCTGGAAAGCTGCCCTTTCCCTCGCCACTTGGCTCTCACTCACAGAACAAAGCAAAAAACCACTCGCATAACTAAAACCTTCAGACCAACTTGTGCTTTTTACCCCTCTGTCCCCAGTGTAAATCCAGGGTGCAAAAATGGATGTGCAGTTTTTCCTCCTGTAAAAGGGAAGCACATTTTCCTCTGCCTTAAAAAAACCCTCTGAGAGCAAAGATCCATCTGTTTGGTTTTTCCTCTACAATGAGAACCGAGATCCGGGGTTTTTGCACAAGGACATGTAGCCTGGCTTAGAACATCTACCACATGGGTAAGGCTTGAAATGCTGAGAAGATGTACGATTTGTTTTTTTACCAAAGTTGACACAGGTATTTTTTCAAAAAGATCTAGATTTTATATTCAGTTTTCATACATGACCTCCACATAAAGCACTATTAATAGCAATTAACTTTTTGTATTATTGTGCAGAAAGCAATTACTGCTCTGCTAAAAGTACTTAAAGCACTAGAGAATTCTGATCCATTTACTAAATCAATTCCGGTTACCACAAAAGAACCGCTAATGTGCTTCAGGACAGTCTTCTAACTAAGGGGGGGGGGGCGGGGGGAGGGAGGATGGATATGACCAATGTTCTATTTTAAAGTGTATTATATTAACATTTCATCAGCATTTACAGAAATATGAACCCTCACACCAGTGCTGGACTTTCTCAGCTTCAGCAAACAGGGAATCACTCCTCAAATCACTGCTCGCTCTCTCTCCTACACAAGCATGGAAACACACACAGGCACATTCTCCTTTTTATTGCATTTCAGCAGAAACATGCTTTCTACATAGAGTTTAAAAACTGCAAGTGGCTGCAGTGGAGAGCAGCAGCCAATCTGTATAAATGGCTTATTCTGAGGAATTTCTGAAAGAGAAAACACTCAGTAGGTGCATTGTAATTAGTCGCTCTTTCTAGTTACCTCTTGACAAATGATGCATATGGGTCTGGATGAGAGCCCAACTCTTGACCCATGCCACCACTACACACTTTAGTACTTCAAGCTGAAACCCCTAGCCTCAGCATTCTTTTGTTTTTTCAGAAACGCGGTGCTGGTAATGCACAACTTGAGAACCAGACATGAGTAGCAAAGTTGGAATTCTTTCAGAAGTGCTTAGTATAACTATGTCCTAAATATATCTGACGAAAGCTTCCTTCCTTCGATTCCTTCCAAATATGTAGCATGTATCAGGACCGGGTTAAGGGACAGAACGTGGAAATAACACACAGCAAAACACCATTCCGGCAATGCTTAACGATATGTTCTGGCCACATCTGTAAGCCTTTCGAACTGAAGATTTTCATGTGATTATTATTTTAAACAGGGGAGCTTAGAAGCCTATTGAGAAATGCAATTTTTGCCACAAAAAGGACCCTTAAAAAATAACTATTTTTTTGGACAGCCCGTGACTGCCCCCTTTGGCACTTCCCCATTAGGACAGGTTTCAGCACAACACCCGGAGCAGCACAGCGGGTCTCGGGGTACGGGCTCAGGGTACAGCCACCGGGAACCCCCCTACACACCACCGCACCGGCGGGCCCTGCTCGGGGACACCTTCTGCTCACCTGCGCTGTGAATAAATAAAATACCGAGCCTTCACAGTCCCTCATCTTCCATGGAAGAGATCAGGAATGGATGGTCTAAATCACCGTCTTCCATTTTCATCTGCATGTATATGGGCAACCCGGAAAGAAGGGGATATTGCTCATTAACACTAGTTGTCTCTCTAGGAGAGTTTTCTAAAGCAAAGCTCATCTGCAACTCGCATTTGGTTTTCTTCATCAGGAAGAAAAGAATGACAAAGGGCTTTCCAGTCAGAGGCCGTTCATGTGTTAGCGTTCCCTTAGCTGAAAGGATGGGTGTACCCTTCAGAAGAAAACTTCACAAACTGGCAGGCAAGAATACTTTCATGAAAGGTGAAGACAAGAAGCCTAGACATTCAAATACCCTGCAAGCCTACAGGCATAAACCCGTTCTGCAACTCCGCACTGCAATTACAGTCAGTACGGAATCCACGTATGTCTGCGTGTGTCCACCTATATCTACAAAAGGTAATAAATCTACAGTCTAGTGGCCAGTTATTTACAAAACACTAATTCATTATGACAGAGCCAGAGGGGGACCTGTCCTGCCCCAACCCTCAGCTTCCATTTGACAAAGTCCATGTGCCGCTGTGTAGACTTATATTTAAACTTAATCCATTTTCCTCTGTCATCTTACAATTACAATACAAGTCACAATAATATTAAATTTCACTGCCTACAGCATTGCACAATTGAACCATTACTGTAATGAAAACTGACTCCCTTTGATATTAACACTGGTGTTTTCTCTCATTTGCTAGCCATGAAGTACAGGAAGAAACCAATGTTGTTTTAATTAAAGAATTGTTGTTCAAAATATGCTACTGGGAATATTAAAGTAGTTCTTTCCTCTTGCAGCAAAGATAATCAGGTATTTATATGGCTTGGATTTTTTGGGGGGGAAAAAAAAAAATCTGTGCCATGAATTCAGCGTTAACACAAACCCACTGCTCTACTTGACCTGTGCTCACAGAAGCAGGGTGTGCCAAACCCAAGAAAGATGGTGCTTGACTGAAAAGCTGAAGAGCAGTAGTTAGCATGGAATGGAAAGTCAAACCAAACCGTGTGTGCTTCCTACACAAGTCACTAAAGTCTTTGCTTTTACAAAGCTGACAGAGAGCAGCCGGCATTTGCCAAAGAACTACTTTTCAAAAAGGGCACTGTAAATCACAAGAGAGAAACAATAAAACCAGATTGTTCTATTGCTGTGCTATTCTGTGCTCTTCTCCACCGCTCCTATTACAAAAACAAATGTCTTGTGTCGGCCACAATACAAGGATACCAACCAAAGTTCGCAGTCTTCCTTCTCTTGACTACAATTTGTTCACACCTGTACAGTCTTGTTCCAAGACATGCTCCGAGCAAAGTCTATAGAAGAGGGCGGGGACTGTCTTGTTACTTGATGAGACATTAATAATCGGTGATTAGATCTCAAATTCAAAGAAAAAATTTCAGCTGCTTTGCAGTTGTTAGAAAATATATTATTGCATACCATTTGCCTGCATAAGTAAACACTGGAAGCAGCAGAAGTCGTTAGCTCACAACTTTCAGGAAAAGTTATGCCAAATCAATAACAGCATTGTATGACAAACCAAAGCTATTTTGGCAAATCATTGTTATGCAAAGATTTTCAGAATCCAGTTACAACTCTCTATCAGTCCTATACCACAACCTTTTCCTCTTTATATTAAAAAGACAGTTTTCAGGTGAGAGAAAATGACCTTGAGCAAAAATCCAAATGGGAGATTACAAGCAGCCTGCACTTGCATCTCACATTAAACCCAAGATTCAGCCACTTGCAAGTGTGGAGAGCCCACGTTCTTACATTAAATACCAGCTTTTCCAAAGTTTGACTGACTTGCAGAAGCAGCATAAAACTGGGTGGCCACTGCCACCTCCAAGACAGTAGTAATATATGACCTCCCAAGAACCAGTTTTTGGCCCACTGCAGGTCCAACCCTCTCAAACTAAGCTAAACTGATGCTGGAATAGTTTAAAAACTCCTGTAAAGGTCCAGAAGTGCATTCAAGACTAGATCGGTCATCCCCACCCCGGGTGGAAGAGTCCATCAGAGGGGTTCAGCAGATGGCTGGGAACAGCGGGAGCTCCAGCCACTCCATTTGAAACCACTGATTGAAATTTGAAATTGCCAGACACTGGCATTTTAACAAAATGCTCAGCCTGTGCACTCCGTGCAAACTGGGTTCTCTCCCAGGGGGTCACCCAGGCTCCTGGGAACAGCTAGGTCGCCCTCAGCAATCAGTCATCAGTGGAAATGTGCTGCTGGCATTACACGGAAATGCAAGCAAAAGCACAGAAAACTGGGTTCCAGCAGAGCTACTGCTGCAGCCAGACCTCCAGGAACAAAGCTGGTGGACCCGCTCGAGCTTCCCAGCCGGCACAAGGTATCACCATTGGTACGGCTACGCTGACTACTGGCAAGCCACATGAAAATTAAGACTCTGCCCAAATGCAGACAGGGCTGTAGCTTCTGACATCATTTTCTGATATAAAAAAAAACTGTAATGAAGCTTCAGAGAGATCTGTTTTTGTCCAACCCCAAAAAAACTTTTCACTCTGGCCTTGGTTCAAGACAGCTCATGCTTAAATTCGTCCCGCTTCAGCAAAAATATTCAGCATTCAGCACATGCTTAACACAAGATTTTCTCAATAAGGACGGTTTCCTGAGTCAGGCATCAGTGCCATCTTGCTCGCCTTGCTGTCACAGACCAATCCACAGAATGGAAAAGACTGTAATAAGCAACAAATTTATGAAGATTCGGCTTTTGTTTTTCTTCAAAAAGTGCCTGAAAACTGTCTGATAGAAGGAACGATTACCACTAAAAATCGTCTCTTTCAAAATATTTATCACGCAGACTAGTAGTCTTGCCTGCCAATGTGACCTTCCCTGTTCAGCTCATCTATATAGCTTGGAAATACCTTGGAAAAAGAAAACCCCACAAAACTTAAAGGTCAGGTGTTGTGCAGCGATTAAGCTAGCCTGCTTATGAACTAAACTGAAATTAATTAAGTATCAAGAAACCAACCGAAGTGTGGACAGTGAATGCTATGGGATTGCAAATCCTCAAAAGGAGTCAAGATGTTCCCAACTCCAAATTTACACTTTTATCCAGTCAGGTATAGAAACCAACTGCTGCTCAGGCAGTAGGTAAGCAGATGGCAAGCACCAGCAAAAATGAAAATGTGAAACGATGCACCACTCGAAGAGTCAGAAGCGCAGTTATGTGTGCTTTCATCAGTGCTCGCTGCATAGGTTCCTTAAACAAACTGCTTCAAACTTGCAGAACATCAAAAGCCAGATGGGTCTTCCTGAATGAATCCACAGGCAAGGAGCCAGGATTCCCGTTTGCTGCAGAAATAGGCCTGGACTTGATTTGAGTCTTCTGAGCTCTGACAGGCTGGAGTCTGGCAGAACTCCCAATCCAAAATAAAATAGCATTCAATTGCGAATGGGCTTTAACTAATAATAATAATAAATTTTAAATCCCTCTTATTAGCTTTAACATGCACTTCCCTTTACAGTGCATTGTTCACCTTCCCCACCGCTGTTCTTTGATTTGGGTTCCGGAGTAAATGCACTATTCAAACAAAAGCTAACAAAACGGTGAGAAGTAATTTGCAGCATCACGGATTTTTCAGCCTAACGTATCATTCCACCACCTAACCTATCCTCCCGCGTAAGACAAGCCATATAATTTCTCATTTTCTGTTGACGATGTGTAAAACTTGATTATGCTTTAAAGTGTACACAGCTCTGAAGCCTACTAAATAAAGTCTTGTAAATCCTATTTTAGCCATTAACCACGAGACACTTCAAAAGAACACTATAGGTAGAAACCCCATCTTATAGTTATGTATATGCCATACATCAGGAATGATTCACCTAGCAACATAATCCTCTACCAGCCTTTATCTTTTTTGGCTCGGAACCTACATTTAAGACCAGAAGAAAGCATACACTATTACATCAAAGTTTAAATCAGCTGCATTATAATTATCATGCTGATACCGCAATAAACACTGGGTGTTGGCTGGCCAGGATTGCCAAAAAAGATAGAGGTCCTGCCCTTATTTGCTGTCTTTGACAAAGTATATAATCACATCAAAGGAAAGTTCTCTGCAGCACAGTTAACAGGGGAAAAAAAAAAACAACTGGATGTTCTCTTTCCTCAAGTAAAATGATAGATTTTGTTCATTACAAGAAAATTAAAATTTGGCCTATAACGAAAAAACAATTATAATGTAAAGCCCTTGTAGGCTCATGTAATACTCACTGAAATCACTGGAGGTATTTTGATGGAGTTGGACAGAAGCTAGACAGAAGCCTTGAACATATTTATCTACTTGCAACTAGAAACACAAAGTACTAAATGACACGTCTGAATACGGAATTTAAAATTATCTCTCGTAATGCTGCATCTAAGTCTGCTCGAAGACTGTTGAAAATCAGGCTAAGATTGACAAGCACCAAAAAAAAAAAGACAAAAAGTAACAAATAATTCAAAGTGACCCTGAGGACACTTCAGGTTTAGGGAATTTCTGTGCGCCCGCTCTCCAGCCTCGGTTTTGAAGCCCCAGCCGCCCGGGTCTGGGCCGCCATTTTGGCGTCAGGCCTGGCCCTCAGAGCCGCACCGAGGGCCGCGGGCCCGTTTCCCCAAGCCCCTCTGCTGTCCTGGGGCTGGCGCTGGGGTCTTCTTCCCCCCAGTTAGGGAACTGGAGTGCAAATGGCAAAACCTCTGTGTTTTAAGTACATCTTGGAGTTGATGTACGTCAGTGAAAAACGTGCGCGTCAGGCGAGGGGAGCCTGCGGCGGCTTCGGCAGGGGCCCAGGGCGCCCGGGCCTGCTCTGCCCGGGATGGGCCCCGTGAAGAAGAATTACCCCCCGACCCCCTCTCTGGCTCTCCCAAACCCGCCGAGCCCGATCCGGTACATCTCCGAAATGTGACGTGACAGGCAGGTTCGAAAGCTAAATGTTGGATAATGGTGGGCAAACAAAGGACATCGGTTTTTGCATTATTTCTTTAATTACTTTAACCCTTGTTCGAACAGAAAGCATAAGGCCAGAGTAATTCAGCTTCTCCCTTTGTCATTTGCCTGCCATAAATATGCACCAGTCTGCATTTGAAAAGCTGAAGGAGGCCGCAAGCTTGCTGGACATTTATCATGCTCTGTTCCCTGTTAACAAGCAAATACTTTAGTTGAATGGCCCATTAGCAATCATTGTCAAATGCAGAATGCAAGGTGCTTGGATGTGACCCGCCTGTAAATTAGATGAGAGTGCCCCTGCGCTTTGGAGAATTTCAGCAAATGAATCGGGTCTTTTGATATACGTTTGTGAAGGTTAAGCTGCAAGAGAGGAGACGTATCTCAGCTCTTCAGGCCCCGTATATTCCGCCAATCCGTTCGGCTCCCTATATGCACTTGTTTATTTTGCATTTGTTCGGCTCCAGCAGCTTGACAGTTTTGGTTCTGGTTCCCTTTTCAGTCAGAATTGTGAAGCTTTCCAGCTTACTACAGGGTAGGCTAAGAATGACAAATTCAAGCATGTAATCAACATCTTCATAAAAAAAAATCCAGAAAATGAAAGAAAAAACCCCCCAAACTTAAAAAGTGTCCGAGTCACTGCCAAAGAAACAGCATGAATTCCATTTTGCCGAGCTCATCCCAGGCTCATTCCCACTAAAGAAAGACACAACTGTTATTGTAGGCTTCGGTGTTTTTTCCCCTTATGTCTAGACTCTGCCTAACAAATGCAGAGTGCCTTCTTTCGCCTCTTAGCAGAGAAATGAGCAGGCAATAAAGTAAATATTTCTCGTTTGAATCGTGCCCCTGATTTGCAATGTAATGCTGACTTTAAGTTGTGGCTGTTCACGGTTGTCAGGTGGGTGGAAAAGCAAGTCTTAACTATTTAGAAGGCTCTTGAAGAGAAAAGGCAAGGGAAAAAAAAAAATCCAAGCAGCTGCACTAGGAGAGGTATTTTACTACCTATACAGCCGCAAATCGCTTAAAGTAAATGACAAAACAATGGCTAAATTGTCTGCCGGCTGAACTCCAGGGGCTGACGGCAAACTCATCCCAATGATTCTAAGTTGGGGAGAAGGGGTAGGCAGATGCTTATCTCATGCATTTCTAGATTTCAGCCTGCCTTTCGGAAATAAATACCACCTAGAGACTAAGCCAGATCAATTTGCTTATCTGCAGCTTTATTGGTAAATAGGAATGGATGCTGGTTTGCTTGTGGTTTGGGTATTGGTTGGGTTTTTTTCTTTTGTATTTTTGCAGGATGGGAAACACAAGAGATGCTGAAGTATCACCTGGCCAAGGCACAGACAATGCAGCATGTTTATCTTTGCTGCTCCCATGGAGTGCGAGATGGAGACCCCAGCCTGAAACACAGCCGAAATCAAAAGGTCTGTTTTCTTTCCAGATAACTCCGGTCCTACCTATCCCCTCTGCTCTCTGTTCCTTGCCAGCATGCCCCTGCCCAAAGCCCAAACAGATTAAGGCAACAAACCCCAAGTGCAGCTAATTCTTCAGAAAGGCTGCTGCTAGGGCAGGAGTTAAAAAGGAAAATCTTCCACACCTAACAATTGCAGCCATCTCAAGTTTTAATCGGTCCCCATCTCGGCAGAAAGCAGTAAATGAAATCTATCTTTACCATATTATACGCCACCAATGAGCAAGAACTGAGCAGCTTTTCTTTACTGCTTTAACCATCCCAAGCCACAAGTAGGCCTTTCATACTTTCTAATCCCGGCCCCCAAGTTTTGTGTGGTTCTCACATAATACCTTACAGCCTGGAGCAAGGCCCTTCGTCTCCAACACCCCTTTCAGAGACGTGTCATTTCTAACATCAAGCTAATCTATATGTTGCCATGGCATCACCCTTTATCTGCCTTTACATCTTATGAACTGCATGGATTTACCACATTATTTTTATCTGAAAGACAGAAAATGGTGGTTTTATTGCCATACAATCAGATTACTGCTGCTAGTTTCTCTATGCCTTTTTACCATACTTCAATCAAAAGGGATCAGTTTCTTTATACTCTGCCCTTGATTTACATTACATCTGTAAAGACCTAGTCTGGGTTGTAATCCCCTTATTAACTATGACCAGGGTTGATTTGCCTAAAAATAAAAGCAAATTGTGTCAGACCTTTTCACTTTGTTTTTGATTCGGAACTACAAAATGGATTACTAAAGAAATCTTCAGAGTTCACACGGCTGGTATAGTACTGAATTTAAAATGAGAATTAAACAAGTTAAACATGGGAGCTGTGTCAACGGTTTACATTTTCCATCATGGGAGAAAGGCTGAACTGCGTTTGTCTTTGTGTTCTCTGGCTTTAAAGAGACAATGAAGCCACAGGAGTTTTTCCAAGCTCTTCTGACACTGTCCATTTGCCATCCCTCCCTTCCTCTGCTTTTCATGCAACTCCCCCCCAAAACTCTTCTCCCTTGCCACTCCCTCCCCACCCCCCCAAAAAACCCTCCCCTCGCTCAAGACAACAGTGTTCCGCTTAAAAGTCTGTATTCTGTGGCACTGCGTATTTTAATCAAAATATTTCGAGCAGTTTAACATTCCTATTTAAGTTTCCACAACGCCTCGCAAAGAATGAGCTCATAAGCAAATCCATGTAGATGTATGATAAATGACCTGAAAAACAGGTTTCTTTATGTCAGCAGCCAAGGCAGGCAGACATTAGGCATACATGAATAACATTTTAATCACTATTTTTTTTTCAGAAGAACACTTTCTTCTCATTTGCAACAAGCAATTTCAAGTGCTACAGGTTGCACAACACACGAAGATCAGATTCTCAAAAAAAAAAAAAAAAAAAAAGCCCCAAAAGCAACCCTGGCCCTGGCTGCTGCGCAGGTCTCTCTCTGTGCCAGCATGTCAGGGCAGCCACCTCGGGTCCTCCCCTGACTTCCCATTACAGGAGCCTGGGCTGAATTCGAGACCATCCCTCACACGTAAAGTGATGGGACTTCCTCAAAATGAAACAGGAAAAGGGGGGAAAAAGGGAGGGGGGGGAAGAGGGAGAACTTGAGTGATTTTAGCTTGACTTGTAGTCACTGCCTTTCTAAAGGCAATTAGTTCATTAAACAAAGTGAAATAACATAGCACAGCTTACAGATAACATGCCTTAAGATAATTACTATAAATAATATAGCAATTATACTCCACGTATAAAAGGCAGAGGAAAATAACCAGCTGAAGAATTCGGCCTTCAGTTTGTTCTGAATTCATTTTGCTAATTCACTTGTGCTTCGGAGACCTGGCTACGAATGCCAGAGATATCAAATGGCCTGGAAGCCACCACTCACTCCTTGTATTAGCATGCCAAGTGTCAACAGCTATGTTTTGGGTACAATTTAGGAGCATGTGTTTAAATCATTTTAACCTTCCACTCCTGTTTCTCCAGCTTGAAGCTGTAATTGCCAAGGTTAGAAAGTGCGGTCCCACGACACAGGGCTCCCAAATAAATTCTTGTCTAGCTGAGAGGCTCCCAAACATGTTGTGAGATATCGTTTCAGCAAGCTCTTTGTGCTCCGGCTGGCTCGCCTGTCCTGTGAAACAACGGCTGTCCATTACCTACAGTTTATCATCCTGACAAAATGTGAGGAATGTGGATGTGAAAGCACTAACAATTCCACCCCTGGTGCTTTCTCCTTTTTTTCCCCTCTCTATATTAAAACCGACAAGATTAACCCAAATGCAAACTGCAGAGCATAGTTCAAGGGGCTATTCAATCCGCAGTGAATGCGCATTTGTTTACCTACAAAAATAAGAATTTCAGATACAATGAGAAGCAGACTAGTCTATATGCTACTGAATAGAACATTTAACAGGGTCATCAATTGTAGTTTATTTTATCAGTTTCTGACATGTTAGCATTCATTCAGAGGTGGGCTGTGAAATGTCCCATATATAACTGGTTATCAGAGGGAGAGAAAAACAGCTATATAATCTAACTTAATCAGTGTCAAAGGCACCAATTGTGAGGATAACCTTCCACATGTCACCAAGGGGAACCGCTTTGCTCACCGGCCTATAGCACGCAGTGAGTAGCGACACTTGGACATAAGCAATGGTTTTTTCAATGAGATTTCTCCACCGGCTGACTAAAAGGCACCCCATATACCACTATGTGCGGTCCTGTGTGCCAAAGGCGGTGCTGAGGCCTTGTGAGGTGAAACTGAGGTAAGCCGTGCTATCTCATATACATCGTTTGTCTTGGCAGAAACAACACAGGCAGAAAGTCCCCCATTAAAAAGTGTCAACAGGAGTTAAGTCCTCAGAGCAATTTTTCTCGTGTTTTCAGATCATGAGATCTAAGGTCCTTCAGAGGCCAAGTGTGTAAAGTCTACCAAAAGCATCCTGCAACACTGATGTTTAACCTCCCCAGCAATAAAGTCGCAGGTATAATTATTTTATGTATCTTAAATCTTACGATTTGGTCGAGGCAATAAAAGCAGATCTCTATGAAGGGAAGGGGGGGGTGGGGGTGGAAAGGGGGAGGGAGCTCTGTGTTCAAATGGCTACCGCATGCGCTCCGTCCCAGCCACCTGCTAGAAATTATAACCTCTAAACTTCTGTGCAAAGCCAATTCAGTTTATACGTTCACCTTCACCTAAAATTTATTATTTCATACTTTATATTAACCTGACTAACAACTTCTCCCAGCATTTAATTGCCTACCTGTTCGGCAGATTTATGCGTTGAGGCTTTCAATAGAGTTAAATGCACAGCTTCCCTGAATAAATTAACCGGCACCGAAGATAGTTATTATTTCAAACCGAGGAAGGAGCTTTATTATTATACTTCGCCAAGACCCATTCAGCAGCTTACTTCTGGAGCTAACATCCAGCCTGAATCCAGAGCGAGGACAACCTCGTCTAAGGAGAAATTATTCAGTATCCTTCAGGCGAACAGTTGTGATGAGAATTAGTAAGAAATCCTTGCTCCCAGAAGCAGAGCCGTCTCACCGGCAGCAATATCAGTAATGCGTTTGTAAGCTTCCTCGAACTCCGGGCCTGCGAGTGCCCTATAAATCACTAGCCCCAGCAATTGAAAAGACTAATTTTAATAGTGCACTCCTTCACCGTGGTGATTAAGCCTCGATGAATCACTCAAGAAAACTCAATTACATCAACAGCACAGCCTATTTTTAAGCGCGCGTTTAAGTTGAAAAAGTAATTAGGCACTATCATTAGATCTACCATTAACAACATCCAAACCTTTTTTTTGTAATCAGGGAGTTCGGAATTAGCCGAGAGGAGACGCCGCTCGCAGCTGACACGGGAACCGTACCCCCAGGCCCGCACGGAGGGCTGAAGGCGGCGGCTCGGACGCCCTCCCGTCCCCGCCGGCGATAACGAGGGACACGGCGGCCAGCGGCCGGGGGAGCGGCCGGGGGGAGCGCCCGGCGCGGCCCGGGCTCTCCCGCGTTGGCACAGTGACCTCTGGAGGCACCGGCCGGGCCGGCCCACGGACCCGGGCGACGCGACCCCGGCTCGCAGCCTCCCGACTGTCGAGAACGCAGCGGCCAGGTCGCTTTGTTCGCGGATGCTCCGTCGTACCTTCCTCACGGCGAAGGAAGGCTTGGGCTGGGCGGCAGCAGCAAAGCTGCCGAGCCACAGGCTGGAGCTAAACTTTATTTTAACTGGCTTCCCGCCTGGCGCAGAGATAAAACGATCATCTGTCACACAGTGCTAGGAATAAAACCACCGGACTGAGCAGTCCGCAGCAGTCCTGTCGGTCTCCATGTGATTTTTTTTATTTAAAGAGAGATCAGGAAACTTTTCGGTAAAGAATCTTACAGAGATGCAGCAAATATGTCCATTATTGAAAAAACACTGGCAGACATCTGCAGTGAGTTTTTCCTTCAGTGGGAGCAAGGGTAGGTAAGTAGTCTTGCTCTCCAGCCGTCATTGATAAACTGGAGATGCTGCTCCGAACTTTGAAATCTCCACCCCACTCCCGGAGACCCTGCCACCTACCCGGCGTGAACCCCCGAGCCAGGAGACACTCACTCTGCTCGCCTTGCCTCATCGCCACCCAACATCGCCTCTAAAAAGTCCCCCGGGAAAACAAGACGTGGGTTCAATCGGAAATTCGAAATTCAGCTAACACACTGCATACGGTTTGCTTTCAAATACACAGAAGTGAAGACACAGCACGAGTTAAAAGAAGTTATTTTAACCCAGTTCTGGTGTAAAACGCCCTAAACTCATTACAGACCACGTCTTCCCCCCGTGATCTCCGTTCTCTAAAACAGTGGTTCTAATCACAGAAGTTCAGAGGATTTCACAACTGAACCAAGCCAACTTTTATTTTGCATGTCAAAAATGAAAGGGGACAAAAAGAGAAGTGGGAACACTTTTTCATCACCGACTGGGATTTCTCTTTAGAAACACGGGCCACTTCCCGAAGAGTTCTTCTTCCCCACAGCAAGAATTGTGTATGTTTAAGAAGTTTTTTAAAGGATACGCTTCTGTTTTAAGAGTGTGCTTTGCGAGCGAAGTCCTGGGAACGCATGTACTTTTTCGCCTGGGTTTGTTAATGAAGAATGACACTAAATGGTTGTGTGACGGGTAATGCTTACTTCATTACTCACTGCCATGTGCCTCCATACCATCAACTCCACGACCAAATTTAGCCCTGCTATAACCAGATGGAACTTCGCGGGAGTCAGCGGGATGAGTCTGCACCCGCAGACGGACGACTCTTAGAGGATCGCCCCCCTTCCCCCGCAGCCCACCGCCGCCCGCCTCCCCTGCTCCGACCCTGGGGGGGGGCAGCGGCTCCGCGGCGGAACTCCCGCGGGTTCCAGCCTGCCGCTGCCCCCCCTCCCGGGCCAGCTCCGCCGTCACACCGACCAGCCGACCCCGGGGAAGCCCCAGGCCCGAAGTCCCCGGCGGCCGCCGCTCGCAGCCTTCCCCCCCCCCCCCCCCGTGATTCCCGGCGCCCCCCCAGCTCCGCGCACCGCCGGCCCCCGGGATGGGAACTTACTTGGGGTTGGAGGAATTCCAGTAGATGGGATCTAAAACGATGGACCTGGCCAGCGCGGTTCTGCACAAAACCATCGCGACTCCCCAGCAGTACTTCCAGGCGGAGGCGTCGCGCCGCCGCGCTGCCATGGTGGCGGGCGGCACCGGGTCCGTCCCCCCCCCGGAGCCTCGCCAACGCCGCTGCCCCGGCACCTGAGCGGCAACGGCGGGGCGGGTGGGGGCGGTATCCCAACAGCCGGGACGGCCGGTAGGGAAGAAAGAACGAAAAAGAAAAGAATAAAAAAAAAAATAAAAACAGTTTACAAAAAATCACGACGATGCACTCGGTGAGAGCCGCAAGCAGATCTACTGAGTCACGTATGCCACTCGCACGTAGGAAACTCTCCTGCGAGGTAAGATCCAAAGCTACCTCCGAAGTAACAACAGCAAGAACGACAAAAAAAATCGCCGCCGCCTCAGTCCTTCCTCTGACCGGGGGTCTCCCGGCTGCCTCGGAAGATGCCACTCAAACTGCCAACTCCCATTTGGATCCAGTGCGCCAGACGCGTTCACAGTGTCTACGGCTCGCGTGGAAAGGAGCGAAAAAAGGTAAAAGGACAGAAGCGGCGGGGAGAGAAATGAGAGGGGTCGGTGGGGGGGGAAGGAAAGGGACACAGCCTCGGCGGGAGGCTCCTCCTGCGTGTCTCTCACTGCTCCCCGCAGTTTGCAATCCGCACAGGCACCAGCCCGGGCTGTTTCGGGGAGCTCGGAACCAACCGCGAGTCAATAAATCCACTCCGAGAGTCAGCTCCCCCGGTCCCGGGGAGGCGCATCGGCAGGGCTCCGGCTTCCCCGGGGGGGCACTGCTGTCCTTGTCGCCGGCAAAGCCCCCGGAGCGGAACAGGGCAAGAAAGAAGGGGCAAAAAATAAGAATTAAAAAAAATTAAGAGAAAAAAAAAAAAAACCCAAACAAACACAAAGCCAACAAAACGCGGGGGGGGGGGGGGGGGTCGCAGCGCCAAAACGTCCCTCTCTCCCTCTCTCCCCTGGCGAGATCCGCAGTGCGCGCCGCGGCAGGAGGAGGAGGAGGAGAGCCGGGCGTGGGACTTGCGCCGCCGCGCAGCCCGGCGCGGAGAGCAGGACGGAAGGAGGAGCGGCACACCAAGCCGGCCCGGCCCGCTCCGTTCCCTCCGCGGCGCCTTCCACCCGCGACGCCTCCGTTGCCGCTGTTGCCGTTGCCACCGCCGCGGCCAGTCCCCGGCGCAGGAGCGCGGCCGGCGGCAGCGCGCCGCCGTAGCCATATAAGCGCGGCCCCGCCGCCCCGCCGCCGCCGCTCATAGGGCCGCCGCCGGGCCGCCGCGCTGGTTGGGCGCCGCGTGTGTCACTTCAACCGCGGCGGGCGGGTGGGCGGGGCCGCGGCGGGGCCGGCCGAGCAGGGCCGGCAGGTAACACCCCCCCAGCCGGGACCGGGACCGGGACCGGGACCGGGACCGGGACCGGGACCCGCGATCGGGACCCGGGAGCCGAACCCCGGAGCCGGAGCCGGGAGCCGGCCGGCGGGGTGATGGGGGAGAGCCGGCCCGCTCGCTCGCTCTTAGTCCCGCTGTGGGGCTGTGCGGGAGAGCGCGGCTGGGGGAGAAAAATCGGGGGGGGGGGTAAAATAAAAGGAAATAAAACCCGCCCCAACGCCCGTCTTCGCTAAACCTGAGCGGTTCTCAAGCACGCCGCTGGTGGCAGAGCCGGGGGGGCTCTCCCGCACCCTCCCCGCTCGCCCGGGACGCGCCCCCCCCCCCCCCCGGGAGAAGCCGCCCGCCGGCCCTCCGCGGGCGCGGAGCTCCCGGCGCAACTTTCCGCGGGCGTCCCGCGGGGGCGGCTGCGGGCTCCCTTGCCTTTTTCTTTTTTTTTTTTTGGGGGGGGGGGAGTGGGTCAGTTTTAGCCCCCCGTTCTTTTCCGCCCCCCGCGTATCAACCCGACCCCTGGCTCTTTGACATCATTTCTGCCCGGGGTGGGGGGGGAGCAACCCACGGGCAGCGCTGGAGATGCTTCCCCCCCCGAGGGGGGGGGTCTCCGCACGGCAGCTCCCGCGGCACTTCCACGGGGCCACAGCTCCCACTAGCGGCCGGCGGCAGCTAAACCGCGGGGCGTGGGCGTGGGGAGCGGTCCCCCCTCGGTCCCTCTGTCTGTCCCTGTGTCTGTGTGTGTGTGTCCCCCGCGCCTCCCGCACTGCCCAGCCGGTTCTCCCCCCACGCCGAAAGAATTGCCGGCCGGTCGCGGGTGGGTGGCCCCGGGGGTGGGGGGGATGACGGGACACACACGGTTCGGGCTTAAAGGCTGGTGGGTGCGATGTCGGGGCGGCTGCTGTAAAACGAAGCGGGGAGGAGGGGGGGGGTATTACCGAATTTCTTCCAGCGGGGATTTCTTGCCAAGCCCGTACCTGCAGAAGGGATTAAAAGCGAAATCCGGGGGAAATGACGGCGCTCTCCCGTTCCCCTGCCCCTCAGCTGAGACACGCACAGAGCACGCTGCGACAGAGCGTGGAAAAGAGCCGGTTTCGCAGAGTTTTATTCCCGAAGAAGTGCGGGAATAAATCACTGAAAAACCGGGTCAGTGGTGGTGGTGCTCCTTCGGCTTTCGGACAAAGGCAAAGAAACCCTTATAAGGAAAAGGACTGGCACCGTAATCTAATTTATTTCCTTGATCAATTTGGAAGAAAATGATTTTTCCCCCACTACCGCCCTCTTTTTTTTTTTTTAACTAACCCGGTGTTTGAGGGCCCCCCCCCCGCTCCTCTCCCTCGCTACAGAAGGGAAAAGGAGATTTGAGGCGCGCTCGATGCCCCATAGATTTTGTGTTAATTGTGTTTGGGAGTTCTCTAATGAAATCTACCGCTCAAGGAAACGAGGAAATCAGTTTGCTTTTCCACACAAAACATCGAATACGTTTTAAGTAAACTGCTTAATTAAATTTAATTTGCAGTGAGGAAGGAATTGCAGATCCGGAGACGCAATTTGGTGCAAAAGGATCCGATTCCCAGGACGGAAACTTTAGCGCTCGGGTGGGAGCCGGCGCTGGGGTGTCTGTGCACATCGAGGGGCATCAAAGGAGAGCTCCGCCCGTGAGGGGAGGAAATCCCTTAATTATTAAACTTTTAAGCAAATGTACGGTGGGTATCCAGTGGCGAGGCAGTGCCAACACGGAGCCTGATCAACGCTTCTAGCGACGGAGACGTGTAAAATGGGTTTACCTCAATTTGGGGCTTGCTGCTTCTGCTGTTTGTTTTGAAGCAAAAGGTTACGAGCGGTGTTTCGTAAAAGCTGTGAGTAAACTGTGACCTCTAACTCCCCGTATCCTTGCTTTAAGTAAACCAGAGGAAATGAAGAGCCCTGGTATTGTCTGAAAATATCCTCCTGTAGCTAAATATATCGCTCGACTTCTATTGTCCAGCGGCTAATCATTTTACGTAAATACAGCTGTTTACTCTCCAGCATCCTACTGAGCTGTAGGTGTACAGAAACCCGCGTTAATAAAGTCACTTTTTAAGTAAGAACCTAGAAAAACCCGAGAACTTATCTCCGAGATAACCCAAGCCACAAGGGTGAAGGCAGCCGAAGAAACTCGGGCTCGCTGACCGCCCCGCTCCGCTCCCCCTTTTCTGCCGGAGGGGCCGATCCCCGCGGCTGGGCTGGGGGCCGCTTTCTTTTTATTTTATTTTATTTTATTTTATTTTATTTTTTTTTTTTTTGCGCCGCGGAGTTATTTGCGGGTCCGAGAAGGGGTCGGGACCGGGAGTGGGAGCGCAGAGACCCTGGGCAGCCGCGGTGCGGTCGCGGTCCCCCCCCCCATCCCCATCCTCGTCCCAGTCCCCATCCCCATCCCCGTCCCCCCGCTCCATCGGCCTCCAACTTTCCCGTCTCTCTTCCCAGGAGCAGCGGGAATCGCCCCGGACACGGAGGAAACCTGAGGGTACGCGTCGGGGCCGGGGGGGGCGGTTAAAACCAAGAAAAACTCACAGATAGTAGGAAGGGAGGAAGCGGCGGCTTCTCGGGGGGGTGCTTGGGAGGAGGGGCCCGGCAGATATTTCGGGTTTTGCGGAGAACGCGGTTTCCTGGCAGACAAACTCGCGGGGGACACGCTCCGGGGGAGAGGAAATCCTGCCGCGGGGCCGTGGGAGCCCGGGCGTGGGGGGGGGGCGTGGGTGGGTGAGCGGGGCCAGCGAGCAGGTGAGACCCGTCTTTCCCTCTACCTTCAGGGGGAAAAAAACGGGACTCTGCCATCGGCACCGCGGAAAACTTTTATTTCTGGTCCTCCAGCCGGCCTCACGGCCAAAATCGGGTCTCTCGCTGAATGACCCCTTTCGGCTTCTTTCCGACAGTGATGGGGGCAAGAAGGACGTAGATATTGGCTCTGATCCTACAGAATCTGTAACAAAAAGGCAGCTAATCCGAACGGGATCAGGATTGGCCCCACAACCCCCAATTCTCTTTTAAACATCAGCCTGAACAGCTGCAGCGAGAATACATGGCACATGAAATTTTCTATGAAGTGGAAAAGCTCACCATCGTTCACCGTTACTGGAAAATTTACTAATGTTGAAAAGAGATAACTCAATAGATACAATTATTGCTAAATTTTATACAGACAAATGATTGCATGGTTGACACTGATTTAAAGGGATTGTTTGTTGTTTGTACAAAACGCTAAGTATGCCGGATACTTGAAACAGCTCCTAAAATACCACTCACGCTATAACAATGCGTTTTCTGCACTTAGGGGTAGAGTGAGCATTTATTTAGATGTTAACTGGTCTCTTCCATGCCTGTTTTATAACCGCAATTTTGGTTAACCGTAGCTTCTTAGAAAATGAGCTTGGCTCCTCCTAAATACAGCCACAAAATTCAAGCAGCCTTGTAATAAAAATCAGAAAAAAAAAGTTGGTGCCGCCTAACCATGCATTTTAACTCTGTTTGACTTATTTTTATACTGATCCTCAGTTCCACTCTGTGAAAACAAAAATTCATGCGTTATTTTGTGGTCTACAATGAGATACGTGGGATGGGAAACAAGACCAGGGATCAAACTTCTGCTACACGACCGACCTTTAGAAGGGTTTGTGTGTCCCCCCCGCGCAGAGCTAACTGCTGAGCCAGCGTAACCCTCGCTTCAACATGTCAGTCCAGGAAAGACGATCGGAAGAATTAGGTTGTTCAGGACGGAAATGTCAACAGAGGCTCAGCACTCTTCAGTTGGCTAACAAAACAGTGGGATGGGAAGAGGGGGATAACCCTGACATGGACGCATTTGGTGGTACTGGCATGAAATCAGAACAGAGGTGCGCGAAAGCCGCGGTTCTGCTCCAGCTGGACAGGCCTGTTGGTCCGA
This sequence comes from Haliaeetus albicilla, assembly GCF_947461875.1. NCBI lineage: Eukaryota > Metazoa > Chordata > Aves > Accipitriformes > Accipitridae > Haliaeetus > Haliaeetus albicilla. The sequence continues at coordinate 3,016,576 of NC_091497.1, read as the reverse complement.
AACTGTACCAGCCCAGGCATCTGGACCATATCCTCCTGCCTTGGAATGAGCCTCGGGCACGCAGGCAGCTCCACCGTTCTCTTCAGAAAGAAATCACCTCTGCAATGCGAACTGAAGAGTGTTTATCAACTTGAATTTCACCTGAACTTGCACTGAGTTGAGACCCTGCAGCAACAGAGCTAATCATTTTCCTCCCACTTGCCAAAGGGACAACACATCCCCAAATACTCTGAAAATGTTTAACGAGACCCTCCACGCAGTTAAGAATGAATCACAACCAATGCCTTCACATTTGGTGAAAGTGCGGAAAACAGCACAGAAACTCGAAATGACAGTAAGAGGGCACGTTAATAGCATCAGAAAGAGGGCTTTACGATCTTTGCATCAGCAAGGGCGATAGGCAGCCTGAGATGTCCGAGGTGACACAAAGCTTAAGAGAAAAGGAGAGACAACGAAGATAGATCCTTCTTTTTCAAGACAAGATAGGAGCGAATAAAGTATTGATACTTTAGTAAGATAAGACTGACATATCTGTCTATACGTAGGTATGCAGTTGCTTGGCACCTTAGACATCTTGCCAACCTAATTGCCTCTGCTTTGCTAAGCTTCAAGGACATCAGCTCTCCAATACATTTCACAGCAGTCAGCTTTCCACTTGTGCTTGGAAAAATGATGGTAACGAACATGGGAAGTTCAAAGGGCAGTTTAACAAATCTCCAAAGTAACAGCACACTGCTAGGATACTGCTGTTAAGGCCTTCCGCTCGCTCCTGCCTCTGCTGGAAAGATGCATTGTTCAGTATTAAAATAAGTCTCCAGGGCATTTATGAATAGGAGTTGGGAAAACGAAGATCTCTTCTGTCATGACATAAGGGAAATGAATACTGCTCAAGGTAGGTAGCAACAAAAAAATGCCTACCTGCCTCCTTGGGGAGGGAAGGGGGAAGAAAAAAACCCCAACACACAACACAAAACCCCAAAACAATCCAAAAATTGTCTAACCAAAATTTGAAGTTGAAACTTCAAACTCTGTACTGAAAGAAAAATTAAAACAGCCAACACAATTTCTAATAGCAATTTTTTAGGTAAATCAATATCCTCATGTAGACACACACCCCCCAAGCTCTTATTCAGTTTAATCGCTATACCTAAACATCAGCCTATGTTCTAACCTGCTTTGCATTAGACGGGTATCAAGTTCTAAGGGAATACAAGAATATCTCAAGTTCTTACCACCAAATGCCAATTTACCCCCCTCCCAAACCGCACGCACCTCTGTTTTCCTAGAAATCAATAGCATCCTTGAAGTCCTACAGTAATTTTAAAAAGAAAGCAAAGCCCAGAATAATGCAAATGTGACATCGACCCGCACCGGGTCTACAAAAAGCTATGGAAGAAACGCAGCATGCTTTAGGACAGTAAAGAGGCAGTGGTTTCCACCAACTGAACATCTGCCCAACAGAAAAATAAATATTAGCTGCTTTTCCTTTTATGAGGGCAGCAGGGAAGGACACACAGGTAGGGAGGTGTGGAACAGCAGAAAGGGCCATCTAATTGTGATTTTGTCCACACAGTAGTCCTAAAGGTGCGACTGAAAATAACCTCTCGGAGCCTAAGCCTACGCAATGTTAAGCGTAAAGAACAAATGTTATCATTTAGCAGCAAATTAGTGAGGTAGAACAAAATGCTAGGTACCACAGCTGCGTGTATGAGAACTTAGCTTCTTGCTTTTTGAAGAGGAAACAAAAATGCATAGGTCTGTTTTGAGTATTGACTTTTAATAGCTTGTTTCTCATAAGGGAACAGGGGATGTTTTCTGTTTTAGAAATACAGGTATCAGTTGAGCTTTAAATACAGCCTGCTCCTGCCAACAGGTCATGTACATGATTTACTTGGCTTCAGTTTTTGCTTTTATGCGTTAAGCAACCTTCAACTTTCTTTTGTAATACAATATATAGACAAATTTAAGTACAGTAATAGTGTAGGTATTTTACTGTCTTCACATTTTTCTTGACATACTGGACAAAGCGATACATATCGGTCGGCCCCCAAGCCCAGGTTTCATACAAAGCATGTTGAACACTGCTTTCAGTGGCACACTTAACTTGCTCCCACATTTAATTTGCCAAATCTACAGAAACAGATCCTTTGGGAATACCCGGAATTATTTCCACCTTTGACCAGTGACATTCAAATGCTCAGGCAACTACCAGTAACTTTCATTTTACGGTTACTAGAGATGTTGCACACTGACAGGAAAAAGAAAGTTTTAGAACTGGACAAGCTATAGTAATCCAGGTTTTGTTAGAAGAATTATATACAAAAGGGGACTTTTATATATAGTTTTCAATCTGTAGTTTCATTTTTCAAAATAAAACCTGTATATATAAATGGATAACATTCAAGATCTGTATATGAGTAACAGTTGCTTTCTGGCTAAAACAATACATTTAGACAGAATTTCACTTTCTGTTTTTCACTTCGAGTATGCTAGCCGGTCCAGTCCTTTGGGAAAAAAGTTCCATTTTTAAATCCTTTAGGATCCATCAGATTCATTATGTGGTAACGACCTTAATTTATACAATATACTATATTATGAGGTGAACTGAAGGGGATTAGATATGGAAGTATTGGTCTGGGTGCAGTAAGCCAAACAGCTGCTTGAACATGATACTACAGCTGAAGTAAGTCTCTGTCAGAATAAAACCCAACATTCATGAAAACAGCAGCAGCCATCAAAAACATTCACAACTGCAGGGAATTTTTACTATGTGTAATTTTGCATTATAAGTAGGAGAAGCCACAATAGTTTAAAGCAAAATTTTAAAAATACCACTATAGTTTTGAATTTAATAATGTGAACTGTCACTCTTAAAGCCGTTTATAGAAGTGTACTAAAAAAATTTACTTAAACATATGAATTTAAGACTTTCACTTTATTCAGCAAATTGGTTTATTTACACAATGGGGAACGCTGGTTGAATGCTGTCAATGTAATAAAAACAAATCTAACAGAGACAATACTGAACTCTCTCTATGTATTCATAGCAGAAGTGACAAACTATTTCCTTACCTGTATCAGGAACATCAAGCGCAACAATGGGACAGTATCATAGGACACTGATTTAACAATAAACCACAGAGGTCCAGTAATACTATGGCAATTTACTCATGTATTTACTGACTTTAAAAAAAAAAAAAATTAAAAGTCAGCAATACCCAGTATAAATTTCTGTCAATTATCAGAGTCAAACTCTGATGCGTAGGTCAGTAAAACCTTATCAGATCATCCACGATTCATAAAGTGACCTGATCTGCTTCAGACCACTAATACGGAAACAAAATTGATGAGAACAGATTACCCTCTAAAAGGCAACAATGATCTGATAAGGGTTTAACTTAATGGAAGTTTAAAAAAAATTAAGAATTGCAGAGCACAGCCCCTATTAGAACAAGCTAACTTTCCAGACTTTCAAAAAAGACAAAAAAAAAAATTTTTTTGAGAGGAAAAAAAAAAACCAAAAAACACTTCAACATGAAGCTACCATACAAAGTTTCTTTTTGTTTTCCTTTTTTTGTTGGGTTTTTTTGTTTCTTTTTTTTTTTTCTTTTAAGAGTTCAGAGTTGCAATTTAATCCTGGCTTTTTAGTGAGAAGGACAGTTTTGGCCTAGACTTTCCTTTGCCCAGGATAATTTTTTGCTCTTCCTTTTGCTGACGTTGTCTCTCTTGTTCTAGTTTCATCCTCTCCTCATGAATCTTTCTTTGTTCTTCAACAATTTTCAATTGTTCTTCAGCCTATATATGAAAATGGTAGAATTTAGGCCAGCATATTTTGTAGTCATAAAAGCAATTTACAAGTCCATATTAACTTCCAAACACGTCCAATCCTGCACAGGTATGTAAGCAGTCCTACCTGAGCTAGATGCCATAGCTGGTTGCAGGGAAGCTATTTAGAAAATGGTTATTTGAATTGAGTTTAGAAGAAACACTGAAAACTTCCTACAGCTAATGTATCAAGATCTTGAGTGCTCACATGCAATATTTTTCAGCATTGCCTTGCAAACAACACATTACATTTTAATTAAGGAAGTCAGTGTAGGGAGAGAAATTCCCCTGACACCTGTCATGTGTCAGATGAAGGCACAATATAATGAAGTAACAGACCTGCAAACAGAGGTCTCCCCACTCCAAAACCCACCTAAAAACCCCTCCTAATTCAAAACCATCTTTACTTGATTTGTAACAAGTCAATTCTTACACTGACTTATGGTTCTTACAGCTGTTCCAGTGGTCTTCTAGAGCTGCTTATTTTGTTCATTACGTCAGTTAATACTTTACATTTTCTATCTGTTCCATTTCTACCATACGAAGTTGAGAAAAGGGTAAAACAGAAAGAGATCTAAAGCAGATGTCGTTCAAGCAAACAGTTTTAAGAAGCATCATCTTTACCTGAAAACGGTGTAATTACTTGGGTAACTGAAGCTGATAAGAGTTCAATCAGGATTTAGAAGCAGCTTTGTTTGGCTTATCATTAATTGATTAGAATCGGCTAAATCATAGTGAATGTTCTCATGAGACGGGCACCTGCTTAAATAGGATTGGAGTACCAACACAAGCTAGACTTTCATAAGTTAGACACCTTAAGCTTATGCTGAAAGCCCCTTTCAGCACTTGTACATCACCATTGTACTAGTCTCAAATCCAGTTTGTACTTGTCCTGCCCAACAAAACAGAATTAGTCACTTCTGCTCTAGAAGCTGAACGAGTTTGCAAACTTTCTTCAACCTTCCCTGTGAGATACAGTTAAGAATGTACTTTCCAAATTCTGAACGCAACTACCTTCCTCTAAATTAACTGCTCCTGAACTATTTTTTCAGACTAGTCTTATTGCTAAGGATCTGGTCTCTCATGCTGAAGGGAAGGAGAGCAACAGTACTGAGGTAACCAGCAACAGCCCGAGTTCAACTCTAGAAAGGGTCAATTTGTTTAATTGTGTTGCAAATCAGGCAGAGGGACCTGTATTCCCCTACAGAACGGTTAACTACATCTTCACATACCAGTTTAGCTTGTGCTTCTGCAATTTTTCGGTTATTCTCTTCTAGTATTCGCTCTAGTTCCTCACGCTTTGCACGCTCTTCTTCCTAAAGGGGAGGACAGGGCAAGATGTTAGTAAAGTAGAATACTCATTTCTGCATGTGCACTAATCTTTCTCAGAATTCTTCTGTGAACTGACTTAAAGTGGCAGCTTTACAGCCACCTATTTTGTCTCACAACGGTAAATTGTGCAGCCACTAAAACTGGTTTCTAGTACTCAATTTAAATCACCCCGCCCAGTCCAAACAGCAACCAACTAAACCCTCCCTAATCATAGAATCCTGACAATTTATTACTAGAATTTTAATATCACACAAATCAACAAGGACAACTACAAAAACTGGATAGTATTTACCAAATTAAAAAGTAAAATAGAAAATATAAATAAAGTGAATAGTTTGTCTCACCAATTAAGTATACCTACGTATTCTTTACCTATACTCCTTTAATCAGCATTAAAAGTTGAATATTTACTGTCTTGTCCAGTGTCCTGCAGAGTGTGCTCCTCGGCTGCCATACGCGCCAGCTTCCTCTTTAAAATGATTTGTACTGTTAGCTTGGCAATACCTGCATCAGCAGCTCAACCATTTATAAAGAAACAACATACAAGGAAGGCTGAGCTGAGGAATGCAGATGTTTATGATAAGAAGGAACAAAAATATGTAAATCATTCCTAAGGCAAACAATTAATAAGAAAAATACATTTACTGTTAGTGAAAAATACAAATGGTAATCCATACTTCATGGAGCTATGGGCTTCTTTCATGGGGAGAATGGACTTAACATTCAATATTTTGACAATTTTAAGACAGCTGAAACTGTCATTTGCAGTCTGAACTTGGAATTCAGGAGTCCAGGGAAGGCAAGATCAGGAAATAAAGCCTTGTAATTGTTGTTTTCTTGGTGAATTTTATGGAACTCTGTTATGCAAGTCATAAATATGAAGACTGCGTGAAAGCTTTTGAGGTGTTTCAGTTCACGTAATATATATATCCGAATTATTTTAGTATTTGGAAGATTTAAAGTTAGCCAGAGGTTTGTGTCTGTGTAAGAAAAAAAAGTTAATACGAACAAAGCAAGCATATGAAGAGAAAACTTCTTACTATGACTAGTAACCAGCTACTAGCTAGCACAGTTCACTCCAGGCATGGAAGTTTATTCTGCGTTATAAAGAACTGATGGGACTTCTCCACATCACACTGACAATAGCAAAAATACTTTAAAAAAAAAAAAAGTCATCCATCTGAACAAATGAAAACCTCTATACATGAAGCATTTGCTGACTACAGACGTCTACATTCAACTTAAATTCTTTCATAGTAAAGTCTGAATTTGAAAGACAAGTGTAATGTATATTCTTAATATTTGTTGTAACTCAGTGTTCCCGTGGTTTTTTTTGTTTGGTTTTTTTTTTTATTAATTTAAAGATACTATGTGACAGACAAGTCACTTCTAGTATGAAGGGGAAAGCTTCATTGCTACTGTCTTTCCTTTTGTAAGCCAATCAAAACATTAATTTAAAATAAATTGTGCAGGAAGTATAGAGTGAAAAAGGCATTTGAGACTTATGACTATTTAGCACAAACTTCCTTTACAGTTTAAAGTTTGTCTTGAATTTTCTGGATCCTGGAATGATTGGTGCAGGCAGGCGTCAAAGCCTTTAGTAGCAAATTACTGTCTCACAGAAAGACATTTTCAGCTTCTGCTCCAGCTGCTGATTAAAAAAAAAAAAAAAAACAAAACGGAAAAAAACCCACAAAAACCCAAGTCACATGTTCAGCTTGACTTCAGACAAGGGCAACCTGCTCTTTTATAACTTCTAGGGAAAAAAAAAGTTGTTAGTAGTTATTAAAAATGGATATAATGATTTGGACATAGATCCTTCGTGAAGACGTGGATGGGCTTATGCTCCAAGTCCCAGAATTAGTCCAATGTATGCTCAAGGAAAATGTTCATTTTAAATGAAGAGTAAGAAACCTATTTGTTAAAGACAGGTACTGCAGCTCACTGCTGGACCCTGCTTTTTGCCTGACTGAAGGCAAAAGCCTCTTACAGTCTATGTAAACAAAATGAAACAAATGAAGGATACATAATTACAGATTTTCAATACCCTTCCCCAAAAATGAAAGGACCGCTGATAAATCCTGCAGCCATGGCAAAAGTTTCAAACAATTCTGAAATATGTAGGTCAGTTCCATTAAAAATCAAGTATCCTTGTTCAGGTTTTAGGAGAATAACTGTTTAAGTATCAGTGAGCTCCTCTGAATAGGCTAGAAATTAAGTTTCGCAGCAATGCAAGTTTATATGAGAAGGGAATTAGATTTGCTGTATTCCATCTCTTTCTGAACCGAACAGGAGGCACAAACCGACACTGAAAGTTTTGCCATGGACTGTCTCTACTTTCCAAACGACCGAGCGTTACCTCTCTGGCTTTTTGTGCTGCAAGTTCAGCTTGTCGCTGTCGCTCGAGTTCTTCGAGCAACTGTTTTTCCATGATGCGCTTAGCCTCCTCCACCCTGCGGAGAACCTCTCGCTCAATCTCATCCTTCCTTTTCTCCAACTCTTCTTCTACACGTTTAGCCACAAGCTCTTCCACTCTTCGAGCAGTTTCTTCCTCTATGAGTTTCTCTTCAATTTCTTGTTGACGACTACGAAATGCAAACACAAGGATTACCTTTTTAATCAGTAAGGAATGGTTGCACTGAAACAAACTCTTTCAAATACACAGCATCAGCCACGCTACTGAATCACTTTTAAACAGTGATTTTATACCTCATACACACAGATTGCATACTTAAAGAATGTTCTGCCCTATATTTAAGGAAAGTGAATATTCAGGCAATCAGTGTTCCTGCCACAAGGAACCCATTCAAACTGTACCATATTTAGCATCTCTCCATATCTCAAGAGACGGCAATTAAGAATACTACTTATCATACTTCTTCTTGATCATTTGGGGGGGGGAAGACCCCAGTCAACTTTGGCCATCCTTCACCCTTCAGGAATTTAAATAGTCTCAATTTTAAGCCACATGTACCAATAATGTTTTGCAAAACCTTCTCGCAAAGCCACCACCTCAGATGCATCAAACTTATCTCTAATAACTAAAATAGAAGACAGAAGCAATAAAATTTGTGATTTGAATATTTTAACGAGAATTGCAGGTGTTGTATCTGTAATATAGTTATCCAATCATTTACCTTATCAAATTTCAAATACCTCAGCTCTCCTTAACTTCTTTATTGCAGCACTCTGTTTCTACCATAATTATCCAAAATAAAATATACCAATACCAAGTGCCAAATAAATCCTTGCAAACTTTACAGTTTTCCATGTTCCGAATTTTGGGAGCATTTTCAAATGTCTTCTTGTCTTTATTTTTGTTTAGCAGCAGCATTACCACTTAGCCTGATCACTGTTTTAAGTTCTCATTAAAAAGGATACAAAAAGATTAGGTCAATTTGCAGGTTTATTACCAAATGAAGGAAAAAAAATCTTCCAGGTCTTAATTACTAGTACAATATGGCAATTAGACATCCAAAGACCAATAAAAGTGAATACTGTATAGCTATGGTTCATATAGCACTGTTTATTTAGAATCATTATGGGCTTTGGGGAGAAGGTTGTTCTTTTTAACCTTGAAACTGAACCTTCATTTTAAGTATTCTGTGAAGAACGGAACAATTTTATAAACATATCTTCTGGCCTGTCAGCAACAGAAATACATGATTTAGAATAGCAACTACTGTTATAATATCCTAATATCCTGTCATTTTCATAATGTTTGCATTTTCTTATCTTATTTATATTGAGAGACATAAAAAAGCCTCATTTAAAAAAAAAAGTCACAGGATTTACTAACTTTTAGATTTCCCAGGGTACAATTTGCAAACATGCAATAGGAGATAATGAAGTAAGGATTACTGACCTAGACAAACAAGTGAAATACTGAGGTGAAAGGCTCCCAGTTTCCCCTGTTCATGTATCTTCTTTTCAAAAGTGTACTGAACCAAACAGATAGTCTATCTCCTTCAGTAAGAAGTTCTGGAACCCTCAACTTAAACATTCAGCCCCAGAAGACAAACTTTATTCTTGCGTTCCTCAAGAGATAGCAAACTTATCCTGTGGTGCATTAGGCCAGCATTCACTTTTCCTAAAGCAACACAAAAGATCTTGAGGTGGTCTTTTCAGAAAAACAAAAAAAAAACCTAGACCACCACCACCATCCAGAAAAACGCATCAACCCCATTCTGTTAGCGTGTCGCTGCCAAGCCACTACCTACAGTCCTTTCTGGACAGATTTTCAAACATCCTTTATATACCAAATACCCTTTTATTTTTAAAGGCTTTTCTTCCCTCTTATGAGTATTTATTCAACTGCAAGTACTCTCACCATCCTGTACTGATACAGCTTAGCATACATAAGAGGCTGTTCTACAGAAATAATTTTTCAGAAAGCTCATATTCACATGTTTTATTCAACTATTTTAGCTTTATGTTTAACATCAGGGAAACCTAGAATAAAAGTTAGCTAATTGAATAAAGATAGTACATAGTTACCAAAAAACCCCTGACACTCATGTCTGAAATAAGTTTTCAAATATGCTCAGCAACTGATGATGTACTCAAATTAAGCACTGTGCTCACACACATTTCATTCTTCTCACTCCAACAAGTTCCATTCAAATTTCATTAAACCAAGCAAATATATCTTTTCACATTCATAGGCTATGACATTATTACAAATATAGAATAGTATATATAATGGCTTTGAGTTTATCAAGAAAATCAAATTATAAACACAGATATAAATATCAACGATTTATTGTGTAGTTTATACCAACCATTAATTATTTTAACATTGCATGAACTTACAGTATTTTATAAACAGGTGTAAGTTTATCATCCTCACCTACTGAGCCATGACTTGAGAGCAACAGATAAGTCAATAAAGTTTTTTTCATATGCTCCACTTACTTCTTAAAAGACTAATTTTGTATAATCTGCAGAAAAGAAACTGCTTACATTTCAGCAGATTTCTGAGGAAAAAAAAATGTACTTGCAAGGCCTTTACAGAAGACTAGCGTTATAGGAAAAAGCAGAAGTTAGGCTATGTATTAAGATTTGAACAGACACGAGAAGAAGGTCATTTTCAATATATGAACTGTTCACTAGTTAATTCACTCAGCAAGAAAGTACTTCCTTCCTTAACATGAGTATATACTACCATCTATGACATGATTTACAGATGACTTACTCAAATACCATAGTTTTCTACTCTATTGAGTTTTGTTACTTCGCCTTTTTGAAATTTAAAGCGTATTCTAGAAGCATCAAAATTCTATACCCAATCTTTTCCGATATTGTTTCGCCCTCAAAAGTTTACTATTCTGTTGCCAATATCGCTCAAATCCTACACAGACTTCTGGAGTATTTTAAAATTTCAAAGGTAACTCATATAGAAAACGTACTTGCATATGAACTCACACGACTCCAGAAGACTAAGATAAACTATTATTCACTGTATTCTCAAATTGTTAAGCACATTCCAATTTTTTATTGCAGATATGCATGGAATATTTTTTATTAATTTAGGTACTGATTAAAATTATAAACCACAAAATTAGGATCAGCAACTCAAAAAGCCTTCAACATTTTCACGTGAGTCTGTGTTACTAGCCAAGTTTTTGATGGCATCGCTGTCACATTCCGGTTAGCAAAGGAGATCATGGACAAACAAAAGTGAAAGCGACAACTCGGGGCGACCAAGCCTTCTGAACTAGAATCAGTACTGCATTAGAATAAGATCGCTGAAATAAAACTCAAAGCTCCACCTGAGAATTAACAGAACTACTTGGCTGTAGTGCTATTTGTGGATTCGGTGCTCCAACGAGCAAGGGTAACAGCCAAAGAACAAGAATCACTTTATCACAACTGTTAAAACCATCGTTATCTCTACTGCATAAAGGCCTCCTTCATAACTCGACAGTATTGCTAAACGTCTTAACGCGCACCCAGTGCTCATTAAAAGAGAATTCATCTATCTCTGTAGACTTTATAAATAGCCACATTCCCCACAAGGAAAACTTGAAAAAAGGTTTCAGATGAAACAGGTCACCGGATCTCACCGTCCCGCTCGGCAAGAAAACGGACAGAAAACAAAACGAAACGAAAGAAACAAGACGACAACCGTCGCCCAGCACTGCCCCAAACCCCACGCCGAGGAGCTCCGGCCGCCTCCGCTCGACGCAGAACGGGCTCCACGCAGCCAAGGGGAGGGGCCGGGGCCGGGGCCGGGGCACAAAGCCCGCGGGGCGCGGAGGCCTCTGCCGCGGAGCGCGGTTTCCCCGCGGGGGGGGAGACCGGCGGCGGCGGGAGCGGGCTGGCACCCCGCGCCGGCAGCTTCTCCCGCAACCGGGCCTTTAGGAAGCGGAGGCGGGACGGCGGGCAGAAGGCGGGCCTCGGCGAGGGCCTGAAGGCCGTCGCCCCGGCCGCAGGCGGCCCCGGGGCTGGCGGAGGACGGCGCGGAGAGCACGGCAGCCCGCCTCGGCACCCCCCCTTCTCCCTTCCCCTCACCCCCCCCTCCGCGGCCGCCCCCGGGCTCACATTTTCCGCTGCCGCTCGAACTCCGCTTTTTTCTCCTCCTCCTCCCGCTTCTGCTTCTCGTCCAGGCTGCTGCGCTTGCTCACCGTGCGGCCGAAGATGTCGATGCGGTCGGGCGGGGAGGAGGCGCGGTCGCGCTCTCGCTCCCGGTCGCGGCGGGAGGAGGGGGCCGTGTTGGAGCGGGAGCGGGAGCGCGACTCCCGGCGCCGGTTCCGCTTGCTCTCCCGGGACTTGGAGCGTTTCCGCGCCCGCTCCTTCTCCCGGGAGCGGGACCGCGATCGGCTCCGGTTCTTCTTGTTGTGCTTGGAGCTCTTGGTGTGCTTGGAGCGGGACGAGCTCCGGCTGCGAGACCGGCCCATCCCGGCAGAGGAGGCGAGGAGAGGAGAGGCCGCGCCGGCGACCGCCCGGCCGCCCCCGTCCCCTTCCGCTAGCGGCGCCCGAGGGAGGTGCGGGGAGGCTCCGCACGCATCGGCGCCGCCCGGGCGGGCCCCTCGTCCTCTCCCTTCCCGCCGGCTCCGCGCTGCGAGGAGGAGGAGGAGGCCCCGAAAGCGGGAGCGAGTCCGGACGCAGGCAAGATGGCGGCCCTAGCAGAGCGGTGACTCTCCTCTTCCGCCCCACAATGCGCTGCGCCGCGCCCGAGCCGTTCGCTCCCCCGCCTTCGGCGTCGCGCCGGAGGAGCACGAACGCACTCGGCAATCTTCGGCGACCAATGGCGAGCGTCGCTCCAGGAGGGACCCCCCCCCACCTCAGGCAGACCGTGTGCCCCCGCGCATGCGCGCAGCCTAGTCTCGGCGTTGCCGCCGGCGGAGGAGGCGTTTCGGGGAGGTTACGCGGGGCCGGGCTGGGCCGGGGTGGTTAAGGGCGGCGGGGCCGGGCCGGGCCGTCGGGGGTCAGCCGGTGCGCTGGGGGGCTGCTTCGCTCGCCGGTGTCCCCAGCAGCCGTGCTGTCCTTGCCGTTAGTGCCGCGGGGCCGGGCGGGCGGCGGCTGGGCCGCGGTGAGGGCAGGCTCCTCAGGAGGGAGGGCGGGGGTGTGTGTGTGAGGCGCTGAGGAGGGAAAGGTAAGGGGGGGGGGGGGTCGCCGGGTATTGGAGCTCCATGCAGCCGAGAGCGGGAAGCGTGTAAGGGCCTGCGGGTGCTTCCCGGCTCTCCCCTCCCGCCCCCCCAGCCCGTTTGCAGGGCAGGGGCTGCCCGCCGGGTACCCCCCCACCCCGGCCGGCTTCCCCGGGGTGTGCTGTCCGGGGAGCCGCAGAGGAGGAATTACCGTATCTTTTTTTAACTAAAGTTTTTTTCAAGCTTTGATTGGTCTGGGGGTTTGGTTTTTTTGTTGTTGTTGTGTGTTTGTTTTTTGTTTTGACGTAGGAGGGAGAGGGAGTCTATCGCTGCGATTTTAAGGGAAGTTATGAAAAACAAAGCCCCCAATAAATTGTGAAAATTAATTTTTCTGAGTCCTCTGTCGAACCGCATAGTCACTGGGGTCTATTTTGTTGTAGCTAATCTCTAACGTGGCACAGCGAATGGCTGTTTGGACTGTATTTAGGGTAAGTTTGCCTGTATACGTTACTATCGTTAACAACAGGTATGTAGGCAAAGCAAGTGGCCTCTGGTCAAGTGGGGAGTATGAACTAGTGGTTCAGTAGGCATCTCTGTACGAGTATTTTTTTGTCCCTGTTCTGCCATGTAACTGTTAGTCTTTTCTGCCATAACAAAATTTTCAACTGATATTATTCTTGATTTCAGGTGGACAGGTGCAAGCTATAGGTAGTTAAGCTTGCTCTCTACTTTCAGTGGAAATCAGCTGCTTGATATCTTTCACAATTGTTGTTGTTGTTTTTTTAAATAGGTCTACATTTTTAGTAAGTTTTAAGTACACTTCTGTGGTGGGTTGACCCTAGCTGAACACCAGGTGCCCACCAAAGCTGTTCTATCACTCCCCCCGCCCAGCTGGACAAGGGAGAGAAAATATAACAAAGGGCTCATGGGTTGGGATAAGGACAGGAGAGATCACTCACCAATTACCATCACCATCAAAACAGACTTAGCTTGGGGAAAATTAACTCAATTTATTGCTAGTCAACCAGAGTAGGGTAATGAGAAATACAACCAAATCTCAGAACACCTTCCCTCCACCCCTCCCTTCTTCCTGGGCACAACTTACCCCCTGAATGCTCTACCTACCCAGTGGCGCAGGGGAATGGGGTTTATGATCAGTTCATCACACATTATTTCTGCTGGTTCATCCTCTTCAGGAGCAGGACTCATCACACTCTTCCCCTGGTCCAGCGTGGGGTCCCTCCCACAGGAGACAGTCCTCCACGAACTTCTCCAACGTGGGTCCTTCCCATGGGCTGCAGTCCTTCACAAACTGCTCCAGCATGCGTCCTTTCCACGGTGTGCAGTCCTTCAGGAGCACACTGCTCCAGCGTGGGTCCCCCATAGGGTTACAAGTCCTGCCAGAAAACCTGCTCCAGCATGGGCTCCTCTCTCCACAGACCCGCAGGTCCTGCCAGGAGCCTGCTCCAGCGCGGGGTTTCCACGGGGTCACAGCCTCCTTCGGGAACCCACCTGCTCCTGTGTGGGGTCCTCCTTGGGCTGCAGGTGGGTATCTGCTCCCCCGTGGACCTCCCTGGGCTGCAGGGGGACAGCCTGCCTCACCATGGTCTTCCCCATGGGCTGCAGGGGAATCTCTGCTCCAGCATCTGGAGCATCTCCTCCCCTCCTTCTGCACTGACCTGGGGGTCTGCAGGGCTGTTTCTCTTCTTACATGTTCTCACTCCTCTCTCCGGCTGCTGTTTTTGTTTGTCCCAGCAACTTTTTTTTCCTTCTTAAATACAGCCCTCCCCAGCCCCCCGCTACCAAAACCTTGCCACACAAAGCCAATACAACTTTGCAAAACGTTCCTTTGGTCACTGGACAAAATCCAATCTCATCTTAAGGTCTTGTCATCTAATTCTTTTGTCTGACTGACTTGTCTCATTTTTCTTGAAGGGAGGACTTCCTTATTTTGAAATTCAAACTTACTCTAATTAGTACCAAAAATAAATAAAATGGAAGCATCTTTCTGACAGACCACTTTGCAAGTAACAGCAGAGTAATGGACATTGTGAAACTTGCATGGCAGGAGTTCGAGAGTTACAGACCCTGGGCGCACTTGTTTGTCTCTAGAGCTTCTGGAAGTGCATGTAAGAGGTAACTAGGGAAGTTGACAATCGGACCTTTTAGCTCCAGACTGGGTAGGTGAGTTTCCAGCTGGCATAATTTCTACAGCAACTTGGCTACAATTGAGTACCGGAGCTTTTAAATTCATATGATGCAACAGGTTCTGGTTAAAAGGTCTATCATAATTTTATTAGTACTACATTCCATATTGGATGTACCAAACCTGACCTGGAATGGAGGGGGGGGGGGGGTGAAAGAGGGACATCAATAATTGTTTTGCAGTCAGTTATAAGTATAAATGAGTTTTAAAATATTCACTATAAGCTGAGTTTTCTCCTTGGTAAGCCACTATTAACAGAACCTATATTTAGCACCTTGCTTGTCTGAAGAAATATAAATTTGGACTGCAGAATTCTATCCCTATTTAGTAATATTGATTCATCAGAGCTATAAAATGCCATATACAATATTTTATGAGAACAATTCGTAATGATAGGTTGTGTGGAATTAAGAAATTATATAATATGTTATAATGAAATAACTTTCCCTAATCCATTATTGTATTGCTCCGTCTCAGTTTTTTTAAAACTCCTGAATTAATAAGAGCACAAGATTTTTATTACCTATACTAGGTCAGGGTCATTAGTCCATTTACTTCGTTATTATGAGAACTAAACTCTGCTACTTCTGGAAAAAGCTTCTTTTCCTCTTAAAAGATACATTCCTGAGAGCTGACAAATTGGTAGAAGAACATTGTATCTGTTGTTTCTTTTTTACTTTGAAGTTTGGTTGGTTTTTTTTTTATCGTATCGCCTTATTTTTCCCAGGTTAATAGTAATAAAATATTAATATTTAGGTTCCCCCCCCAGTGTAATTACAGTTGATATGGAATTACAGTGCCAAAAGGAAGTTTTAATAAATTCTAAATTTAAGAACCTTGTTTCATTATATAATTTCATTTCTTGTTTTCAGTTAATTGGAAAAGATGGTCATTTCCCATGTCACTTCCATTTCAAAATTTTCAATAATTGATTAAACTCATGTAATTTTTTTCTGGATTAAATAAATTAAATTTTTTGAGTTTTTAATCACATTTAAATCCATGTATTATTCATGGTTTGGTAGCCATACTTCATTTCTATGCACTGTTGTGTTTTTGCATTATTTTTCTCCATTTTAATATATCTCAGCATAATTTGCTTCTTAAACTGGTTGCCTTAGAGTTGGAAAACACCTTATTTGACAGACAAATGGTGGCATAATTAAAGTACCTCACCCTTCTTTACTTTGGCTGCTATCATCACATGAAATCTCTCAACCTGTAGGCATTTGGGGGTAGCCTTGTGGAGATACTGTGTTCTGATAAACTCCAGATCATACCTGCTCTCACACCATCGCTTTTGTCATTAGCTGGGTCAAGAGGAATCTTGGGATGTTAAAGGTTGTGTTAGTGTGGCACAGCTGGATGCAATGTTTTTGTAATGGGTCTAAAATGAAAGAACTCTGGAGGGTAAGCAGAGAAGGAAAGCAAGAGCATATTAGGATAAGGTGTTTGGTATATAATTTACTGTCATCTGGCGTAGTCTGGCTGACAACAGTAAGAGTGCAGGAATAGCACTGAAGAGCTAAGTTCTTGGAAGGAAAAAAAAAAAGTGGTTTAAATGTGTGCCTGTTGGTTCTTTCAAAGTAGCTACTTCAGCCTGAGTTTATTACAAGGTCAGAAACTATGTGTACAAGGTTTGGTTTTGTTTGTTTTTTTTTTTTAAAGTATGAGTCAGTGATCACAGAAGCTATGCAGGTGTAGAAATTGTATTACTTAATCGCCTTTTTTTTTTTACACCTAATGCCAAGGTTGCTTGTTTTGCTTATGCATTTTCTGTCAGCTGCTTTGTTTCTCTTTTAGCAGTGCTATGGAGTTCCGAGCTGCTAAGCTGTAGAGGTAGGGGGACATGAAGCACCTGGGAGACCGGCAGAACAGCTGTGAGGAAGGCATGCGAGGAGCATGGAATGGTTGGCAGAAAGGGAAGTATCTTTTCTAAAAATTGAGACAGTAAGCCATTAAAACTGCTGCTGCAAAGGACTCTGTTGAAAAGGGGGGGGGGAAGTTTAATTGAAAGAATGGAGGGGAAACCCTGTACAATGAGAAATTAAATAAATGGAAAGGGTTTTCACATTGTACCTACACAGAAAGGCGGGTAGATTGTATACATAAGTATAGTTATTAGCCAAAGTACTCCTATTTTCCATATGTTCAGATGATAATCATATCATTGGGAAATGAGCAGTACTGTACAGAATGCTGTTGGAAGTGTTTTGTAATTTGGATATGAAAAAAGGCACAGCTTGAGTAATCAGGACTAGTGTGTGGATATATGATAATCAAATTTAAAACAATATCTGTTTTCATTCCTATGTGGATTTAGTTTAGTGGGAATTTTAAAATAACATTAATTATCAATGTCAGAGGACATTTTACGATTTTTATTTTACTTACCAGTTTTTTAATGTTTGGACTACTTTCTACATAGAAGAAGGGAAAAAGAACATTCACTCGCTTGCTTTGTTCACATTGCCTAGTCCATTTATGTCCTAAACAAAAGCTCTCAAATACTATTAGAAGTGGTGAATATAAGTTTTGATCACAACTTGCAACACTGATCTGCAAGCTGTGTATCCATGGTGATATGCCTTTTTCTCATAATGAATACATTTTAAAAATCATTATATGGAGTATGCAGATTTAATATCACATATAAGTATTTATATCTGGACCTAAGAGTGGTTCATTGAAGACTGACTAATAAAAATCCAGCCAACCTTCTTCAGCAGCTGTATAATCATGGAGCTACTTTTAATTGTGTAGGCATATTCTGATTTATCTGAAAGACTTCATAGCAATTGCAGTGTTTGGTATGTGTAACTAGGGACTTAAGCCAATCAGAAATGAGTTGAAGTGTCATCTAAGCCTCATAAGGGACTGATGCAATGTGAATACTTGGATAATTCCTTTAAAAAAAAAACAAAACAACAACAAAACAAACCAGAGTAGCAACATACACTGTTATTCAAAACCAGGTTGCTCATGATCCAGTGGTTAGCATAGTGGTTAGACTAGTTGGACAAGCGAGAAAATTGGATTCAGGTGTGTCCTCCTTCACATCAATGTCTCTTCCTTCCCATGACAGTATTTTAATCACCAGGCCAGTGTCTAGGCTAGAGGAAGGTGAGAAGGGAGTTAGGGGCGAAGTCCCCCTCTGCTTCCTCAGTTGAAACCAAGTGGATTTCACAAAATACAAAATAGACATGTTAAGATGCAGGAGGCAACGTGGTTCTAACGTAATGACTGTGTGTATAGGGTTTGTGTGGCAAGGTTTTGGTAGCAGGGGGCTTGTAGGGGTGGCTTCTGTGAGAAGCAGCTAGAAGCTTCCCCTGTGTCTGACAGAGCCAATACCAGCCGGCTCCAAGACGGACCCGCTGCCGGCCAAGGCCGAGCCCATCAGCGATAGTGGTAGCACCTCTGTGATAACATATTTAAGAAGGAAAAAAAGTTGCGGCAGACACAGGAACAGCAGCCAGAGAGAGGAGTGAGAACATGTAAGAAGAGAAACAGCCCTGCAGACCCCCAGGTCAGTGAAGAAGGAGGGGAGGAGATGCTCCAGGTGCCAGAGCAGAGATTCTCCTGCAGCCCGTGGGGAAGACCATGGTGAGGCAGGCTGTCCCCCTGCAGCCCAGGGAGGTCCACAGTGGAGCAGATCTCCACCTGCAGCCTGTGGAGGACCCCATGCCGGAGCAGGTGGGTTCCCGAAGGAGGCTGTGACCCCCTGGGAAGCCCACGCTGGAGCAGGCTCCTGGCAGGACCTGTGGCCCCATGGAGAGAGGAGCCCACACTGGAGCAGGTTTTCTGGCAGGACTTGTGACCCCACAGGGGACCCACACTGGAGCAGTCTGTGCGTGAAGGACTGTAGCCTGTGGAAGGGACGCATGCTGGAGCAGTTTGTGAAGGACTGCAGCCCATGGGAAGGACCCACTTTGGAGAAGTTTGTGGGAGGGACCCCACACTGGAGCAGGGGAAGAGTATGAGGAGTCCTGCCCCTGAGGAGGATGAACCAGCAGAGACAGTGTGTGATGAACTGATCATAATCCCCATTCCCCGTCCCCCTGTGCTGCTGTTAGGGGTGTAGGTAGAGAATCCGGGGGGGAAGTCATGCCCAGGAAGAAGGGAGGGGTAGAGGGAGGGTGTTTTAAGATTTGGTTTTATTTCTCATTACCCTACTCTGGTTTGATTGGCAATAAATTAAGTTAATTTTCCCCAAGTGGAGTCTGTTTTGCCTGTGACAGTAATTGATTGAGTGATCTATCCTGTCCTTATCTTGACCCATGAGCTTTTTGTTGTATTTTCTTTCCCCTGTCTAGCTGAGGGGGGGAGTGATAGAGCAGCTTTGGTGGGCACTTGATGTCCAGTCAGGGTCAACCCACCACACTGTGGTACTCTGGAAGGGGGGGAGCAAGTCGTCCTGGATTAAAGTCTATTCAAAATACTGGTTTTGAATTTTGTTAAATAATCATGAGAAAAGAAACAGGGCTAATCTTGAGAGCTCGAGCACAAAACTTGGCAGGTGCTGCAACTGCCTGGGTCTTGCATAACATGCCCCCTCCCATGGCAGCTGCGTTTCCAAAGGGGTGAGCTGTGCTTAGTTCTTCAAAGGCTACTGTAGGCACTGCCCTCAGGAGAGGACTCCAGTTTTTGGCTCCTACATAGATGAAGATGCCACTGTTGCGGTGCTGACTCAGACACCTTGGCTTTAATGGGGCAACAGCCATGCCTCCCTGTGCAGCATTTCCGCTTGGCTTGGTGACTCCTAGTTAGCATGTGTATTTTATGAGTTCCTAATCCTCGTTTAATTTTGAAAAACTATTTGGATGAAGTACTGGCTGTGGAAATTTTATATCCAGAATGTTTTGCATAGTTTATTTGTAAGCAGAATTTTTCCTGGTTTTTTTTCCCCCCAATTTCTTTAAACACACTAATATGTCTAGCAGTACCACTTTTTTCCATGTGAATATGAAAATGACTGGGAGCGGTTACTTTTTTTTTTTTGAAAAGCAGTCAAGAAGTAACTTGTTTATGATAAAAATAGGGTTGCAGGTATGGGAAAAGCATCCTACCTACACTTAAAAATTAAATCAACATTACCACAATTAATGAGAATTGACCCTGAAGCATTTTTGAATGTTAACAGCTATTCTGTTAAAATTTTATCAAAAAAGGTTGAATGAAACCTTTTTTTCTTACCACCATGCAAATTGATGAACTTTAAAATTAAAATTTGCACGTATTAACGGGCAGAAAATAGGAGTTACTACTTTCCTAAAATGTTTTGTTAAAAAGTATAAGACAAATATGCTGTCTATATGGGCAAGCCAGTTTAGCAGGAAGTCTTCTGTGTGCCAGATCCTGCCTCCTGTATTCACAAAAGTAGCGCTTCATTTTGCAAGCAGATTCATTAATTCATTTCCCTGACTAGCTAGGTTAAAGGTTGAAGGAATAAAGCATTTGGGCATGATGCAATTTTATTATATAGTTTAATTTTAACAGAAGATTTAAACTTTTTTTTTCAAGTTTTTGTGAAAATCTCATTAAAATGGCAAAAGCTGAGAGACTATACTTGTAGAGGTCTTCCCTAATGATCTGAAGAGAAACAAAATGCTAGAGAAAAATGGACATTTTGAAGTCCATCCTTCTGGGAATTTTCATTAGAATGTCTCTTCACTCTTTTTGAAAGGCATTGAAAGCATCGTGGCATGTGTTGTTTGACTCTATTATTGTTCCTCATGCCTTTTATTCCTAAATTATATCAGTAGTACTTGTCTGCAGATGGTTTGATAACTTTTAAACCGCAGTGATAGCAATTGTGCTGGTCAAACTGAATTGTATTTTCGTGAGTGATCTGGCTGGCTTTGTTGTCCCAGCTGATCTGCCACAGAGCTATAGCCATGACTTCAGCAATGTTAGAACAGGGCTGTCTTGAAGGATCACAAAGCTCTGAACAGTGGGTGCCCTCAGCGCACACAGCCATCTAACCCACTGCTTACGTCGTGTAGTGTCGTGCTGTACACAGCTGTGCACCCTGTCGAGTCTGTGCACAGTGTATTTAATCTGCCGTCAGCCCTGCCGTGCGTTGGTTTCAGAATGGGCTTGGGGCCTGGTTCGTTTGGGTCTGTGTCTGAGGCAGCAATGTGTTAGAGCAGGATAGGCTTCTAAAGGCATGGAATATCTAATGCCTATATGTACTACTTCTCTATAGAGATACAGCTGACATCATTAATGTGTATGTGGTTACCGGTCATTGATAGTGTTCTGTGTTCACATACAAGTTTGATAAAGTTGTTTTCTGGTTTCTACAACAGATGCTAATTGCAGCTTTATGAATTCTTGGGATATAATCTCATTAGTGTGGGAAACAAAGTAAATGTGGAAAGGAATGCACCAATCGTTCTCCTTTATCTCTTATTTGCATTATTACCAAGCTTTGAATGGATGAAGCACATTCTTCTATGACTTAAACCATTGCAACGCATAATGTGGTGGTATATTTGTATTTAAACAGTCCTCTGTATTTTACTTTGTGTCCTGTTTTTGGAGATGGGGAAGCAGCTAAGGAAGAAGAAAACTGCCCATACCGTGTTAAAACATTTAAAGAAATACTGTATTAAACACCACTTTTTAAAGTCAGGCACTGCTGATTGTGAATAAGGGTGGTAGAAAACGGTTGTTATAGAAGAACCAGTGAATGAATGTACAAAGGCATTTCAGCTTGGATAAATGGTTGTGGTTTTGCTGTTGAAGCAAATCTCTCGAACGTCAATTTGATTGCATTGGAGTGGTCTCAGACTGGGTAAACTGGATTCTTTTTGGATAAGACTAAGTCTAAAATAAAAACTGAAACATGGTAGGTTCTATTTGAACATAAAGAAACACTTTTTTTTACTGTGAGGGTGACCCAGCGCTGGCACAGGTTGTCCGAAGTGGTTGTGGAGTCTCCATCCTTGGAGATACTCTGGACATGGTCCTGGGCAACCAGCAGCTCTAGGTGGCCTTGCTTGAGCAGGGCAGGTTGGGCAAGATGACCTCCAGATGTCCTTTCCAGTATGAACCGTTCTGTGTTTCTATGAAATTGGATGGTGTATTCTAGGACTGCTGTTGAGGTTTCAGTCTGCAGGACTGGTCTAGAGCTATTGGAAAGTAAAGCACTTCCCGAAAGCATGTAGCGTGGGCATCCAGTTCTCAGCAGGCACTGTCTTAGTTCACAGACTTTCTGTTGTAAACTGCTACTTGCTAATGTGGACTTAGCCACTAACATCACGTAGAGCTGAGTTAGCAAGTCCTTTGGTGTTGGCTTCTTTGCTCAGGAGCACATAGATACTGCAGAAAGCGCAGGCCAAAAGTTGACACAATTACTTTGTATATTGGATTTATACACAATAGCCCCTTAAGCCATTTTTTTTTGCAGGCTAGAAGGCTGTGGTATTTGGCTGCCAGCATCTGATAGATCGGCACTAGGCCAATTTGAATGTATATAGCATTGGAATATCTAGCCAATCTGAATTTGTAGATTTTCCTGCTAGTTGGTTGATGAGTTAGCATACCCTAGACTCTCTTCATTTAGCTCCTCACTGGACAATTATGTAGTCTTTCTGGCTTGCCAAAGGTACCTAGAAGAAACGAGTAGGGGAAGGTAATACTGAGTTTGAATGGCACAGGAGGCATGGGAAGAGATGATGGTATTGTACTAGATGCTTAGGGAGGATGTATGTAGTTTAGGGTTGGTATGATGAAGGTTCATCTGCCCACTCAAGTCTGGTGCTCCTGCTGTGTATATTAGGCAATGAAATAATACACTGACATGCTCTGACTGCTCAAAACAGGACTCCCAGGGCAAAATGCCATCCATGCTTACTCACCCCGCTGGATAGCATTGTCTGCGATTTTTCTCAAGCTGCTTCTACAGATATTCAGTCTTGGAGGTGCAGAGGGACCTGAAATTCTCTAAGAAGCTGTACTTCAGGAAAAGGTGACTTTGCTGCATCTGTGTGAAAGTGCTGCTGCAAAGAGCAAATGTGAAGAAAGTCTGGAGCTTCCCTCAGGCTTGGAGCCAAGAGCAGGCTTGTAGCTGATTGTGAGACATCTGTCATCAGCAGGAGTTGCCAGTAGTGGAGCTGGGGGCTACAAATGAGAGTGACAGAAGTACATGATGACCTAGTGAAAGAAGAGGATTTTCTAGGACAAAGGGTAGTAGTTCATGATAAGAAGGCAAAATAAACTATGTACCTGAAAGAGGACGATCAGGTGGGGAGGGTGGAGGGGTAAGTAAAGAGGACAAAACCACACCAAGAAATAAGCTGTCAGTGAGTAAGATTGGGGACAGATAGTAAAATGCATGCATTGGTGAGAAAAGAATGAACATGGTGAGAAAACAAGTAGGAAGTGAAGAGCAAAAAAGCAAAGACATGAAGGATGCAAAACCCCAGGCAACACTCACTGCATTAAGGAAAGAAAAAACTACAAAAATGTATTTTCGATACTACTTTTCTGTATGGTCTGTTGCTAATGTTGCCAGCATGAATGTTAAACAGTTTAAATGGAATGGTGTCTGAGATGAATTCTCTTCAGCTGTACGTCTCCTAGGCAAGTGTGTGAGAACTGCTGATCTGTTCGTCTTGTTCAGATCACATGAATGTGAACACAGCAGAGATTTGACTTGGTGTGCCCATCTACAAATAGAGAGGGCAGGGGGAAATGGAAAGAGAAAGCCTCCCCTGGGAAGAAAGGGAGTGATCCCATTATAAATGAGAGTCATACAACATCCCTTCTGGAGGCGTGTTGAAATTTCCCATGGGAGGAAGAAGAATAAACAAAGGTTGGTATTGCTAATAAAAGAAAAATAGTTGGCAACCAAGGAAACAATAATTATTTGATTGTAGTGTCCTGAAAAGCTAGCAACAGAAACAATACTAGCTAAAAGCAACAGGCCAAATGCGTCTCAGTTGCAACCCTACCTGTCATTACATCACGGATGTGTTTGCCTTACTGCTCTGAGAGCAGTGCTTTGCCAGCAAAATAAATATGCCCTGACTTTTTGCCTTTGCTGCTTTACTCTTCTTACGACCACAGTGTTCCTGAGGGTTTATTGTGTTTAACGTCTCAACGCTATTGTGAATCAAGCAAGGAGTTGCTATTATCCCTGTTTCACAAATGAGGAACAGAGCCTGCAGGAGAGCTGTGCTTAGAGCCGCACAGCTTATGGTAGGCAAGGGAGTTTCCAAATCACAGGCCAGTAACTTTCTTCGCTCGCTTTCTGCGGTGGCAGAAACAGTAATGGAATAGTAGTACTGGGAGGGCATGTATAATGTTTTGTCTTGGGCAGTGCAGTTTCCCTACCAGGAAATAAATGAGCAAAGTTTGGCTATTGCAAAAAGACATCCCCAAATCATGACTTCAGCAATTTCAAGAAGAGATCCACGTAGTCTTGAAAAACACATCAGTAATGAAATATTTCCGTCTGGACAGCAGCAAGACTGTTTTTAAAACCAGTACAGTTTCATTTTAAGTTCAAAGTGGCAAAGCCTGTTAAGGCCAAATTGCAACAGGGATTATTATTTCTTTATGGAGATGTGTGTGGTGAGCTGGGCAGAAGGAAGCTGTGCAGTGCTCTCTGGTCGTGTTTCCAGTCTGCCTGACGATGCAGCCGCGGCCCGAACTGCACCTCCTCGGAGGTAACCTCACTGAATGGCACCATCTAGTTTAGCTTTGTCACAGTGCCAACAGCTGTTCTGCATTCCCAGTGACCTTATCTTTACTAGCAGGGTATAGCCCAGTTGTGGGATGGTTTGTTCCTAGTTCACTGGGGGTTACACGGAAAACAGTGTGCTAGAGGTAGTATCACTTTCTCAAGCCTGAGCACATGCTGAAAGTGATTGAGAGGCAGCACTCTGATAAGAGTCCGAGCTAACGCTGGTAGGAAGGGTTAGATTGTGTAACACCAGCTCAGTCCTCTTTTGGCTAGAGAATGGAAAGGTGTTGGGTGTTGCCAACACACCAATTGCTGCCCTTCTGTAAGGGCGGTAGCACACTGCTTTTCATCTGCAGGAAGACAAAGCCATTTGGCTAGATTGTCTTTCCTGATTATTTTTTTTTGTTTCAGTGATGTCCATTTCTTATGTTAGCTATTAATATTAGCGTGGGTCTTCAAGAGCTTCAGGGTCATCTTTGCTTTTTTTTACTGCATCTTTGAGTTTTTCTTCTATCTCCTTTGTGTCTCTGTTGGGCATCGCTACCCCCTAAATGAGATCAGTCTTTTAGGATTGTTACTTCCTCTTAGTACCTTGGAGAACAGAAGAGAAAGACAAACACCACTTTGAATTCTCGAGCTTTTTTTCTCACGAAAACAGATTATAAAACTGAATATTGGTTACAAGCAGAATCATCTTTTAGAACTTAGTTGCATCGCAGGAGCGAAAAACACAGACCATGCCAATTGGTGTTACTAATAATGCTGGGGTTTTATTATGCCTGTAGCTTTTTAGGTATTTTAATATTAATTACATTTTCCTTATTGAAAGAAAGCCAAATCTGAAACTACACTGATAGCTGAAGACTGATAGTGGTCATTGTGCAGGGACCCTTTCATATGGCTGTGCATGCAAGTGACTGCTTCATTTTGTAGTGTTAATTTATGATAGGAATTTATACCACGAATGAAAGTAACTGTTCTTATTTCTGACATAGCTCTGCAAAGTTAGATATCAGCAGTATGTATTTTCCAAAGAGGTTGTAAATTTATCTTTCATTAGACATTTGTATGCAGCTTATTTAAAAATGTCAACCTCCCGAATTCGTATGAAAGCGATCAGTTCAAATATGCTGTTTGAAACAGCGATCTGAAAAACAGCATGTAGAAGTGAGAATTCCCGATTTTTTTTTTCTTTCCCTTTTCGGTGACTGCCTTGCCTGTAAGAAAAAAACAGCCACATTTTAGTTTCCTGTTTTGGTTTTCCTCTGTGGAAAACAGTGCTAACAGTGCTTCTCAGTCTCTTTACAATTCTTTGAGATATGTAGAAGGAAAATGCAAGCAGATAATTCAAATATTTTCTAACAGTGCTCTACGCAGTTTATTTTCCTTTGCCCAAAGAAGAAAATGCTAGAAAATCTATTTTCTTCTTGCCTGTTCCAAGACGGGATAAAGAGTTTTCCGTGTAGCTAGGTACTTTGGTTAACACTTTTGAATTAAAAAGACCTTTTTAAGAGCTCCAGATAGACTCACGGAGGTTGGCAAAAGGATTTGCACTCATGCTTGTGGATTGGGGTGGTGGTCTAGCTGTGTGCGTAAAAGAAGAATGCCAGGATGATTGTATAAATATTACATTAGCATGCCCTTCTAAAAACAGTCTGCAAGGCACTCTTGGATTGCCCTACTCTAGAATTCATAAGAGAGTACGACTGAGATAGGAATAGCCTAAGTGGGTACGTATTTAGACGTGTGCTGGGATCTGTGACCGCAGGAGGTGCTCGAGCGGCCGGTTGATGCTTTCGGTGCCAGGAGATGGCACTCGAGAGCACGTTCCCCACCTGGCGGGTCCGGCCGTGTAGGCTCCAGAACCACGGCGTGGTTGGTGCGACTGACTCCTACCTGAAGTTCTCTGCACGGTGCTCTTAATGCAAGTTAAGCCTATTTTAAGCCCACTGCTAAAACGGGGCTTGGGGAACTTGCGTTTGAAAACTGTTGCCCTGTGAATGCGAATTGTACGTTTATTTTTCTGCTGAAGTCCACCGGCTTCGTTCCGGTTCTCAACGCTTGTTCTGCTTGTGCAATTTTTTTCAAAGCATAGACGATTTTAAATGAATGCGTCCATTTGAATATATAAAAGGCTGCAATGAGAAGAATTGGAATGGTACAATTAGAGGAACCCTGCTTCCCATTCTGAACAAAAGCAGTGTCGACAAAAATCTACAGGAGCAGGTCAACCTTTGTTGAACAACATTCCATTTCCTGCTTTATGGGCACTATGCTAAACGCAGCCCCTTGCCTTTGATGGAAATAAACGCACCATTTGTCAGTCCCAGTAGAAGCAGAATTCTTGAATGAGCCTAAATTTCCCTTTTATAAGCAAGTAAGTAAGTAAGAACAATCCTCGGTGACTAGTCTGACGCCTGTTATTACCGGTTTATCAAAGCCTCCGCCCGTTCCATGTGGATAATGGACTCACTCTGTCCTTAACATAATTATTAGTCTAGACTGGAGACATGTCAGGTTAATATTTCCACAGAGAAGGGTTTTCCCCTTTAAAACCAGATGGTGGCTTCAATCATGGCACTACATCTGGAACGTGGTCCTAAAAAGACCGTGATTTGGTCCCATTGGTGAAGATTACTATACTGGGAACCACTCCCAGAAAAGGAAAAAAAACATGAATCAGAAATATACTGTTTGATTCTGTGTGGAAGGGATCTAGTGAAAAAGTCTTAAGAACAGTTTAAAGGTATTTTACATTAACAGTGAGTTTCATTTCATGTTTGGCCTTGGCCTACTGCTGTACAGAAATTACTGTACCCAAATATCTGATTAATTTCTGGGAGTGTCAGGTAGTACTTTTTGCTAAACTGTAATGAAAGCCATGCGTGATTTGATTGCTCTTTCTCCAGCTTGTATTGGATAGATAATCTGAAACAAATGCCTTCAATTTGCCCTGGAAAGGGAAAGTTAACTTTGCAATGATATTTTGGCCATGGTGACTTCTTTAAAGAATGGTCTCTTAACAAAAAAAGTGAAAAGTGTAATTCATGCCTCATTAGCACTTCTTATAATACATCTTCACTCACGACTTACAATAATTCTTGCTTCAAAGCTATTCTGGGAAGTCAGGAAATTTGCAAGATAGGGATTTCTGCGCTTGTATCTGTGCTGAGCTGAAAAGCTGGGAAAGGTGGTCATTCATTTTTGGTTACGGAAGCAGAGTTTATCAAAGAAAGCTTCAGATTCTTAGAGTGTCTGTGAGCATTTATGTGTCTAGCTAGCACTGGTGAAGTAGTCAGTCAGCATTTCCATTATGAACCTTAATTTCCAGTGTTTTGTAATAGTAACAGTCCCTAAAATTTCTTTCCAAGTGGAAACTTGGCATGTAAATTCTCAGTCCAATTATTTTTGTATAAATTTTTAGACAAATCAGTTTGTCCATTTTTAAGTTATGTGGGAGATCATAAATTTTTTATGGCTTCAGATGCTTTATTACATTTCTGTAACAGTGCAGGAATTAATTTTAAAAAGTTCTTCATTAAAAGAAAGTTTTTAATACATACTGTTAACCTGTGATTTTTGGGTTTGGTTTTGTTTTTTTTTAAATTAGAAAGTAGCTACTGTGCACCTTGTCTTATTTGGCATATAATATTATTTCACAGAAACAGATTCGCTTATTATGGGCTGCTTGGCACTCTCCTGTCAGTGATCTGTAAATAAAGGACTATATTAAGTGTTAATTGTGTGAGAGTAAGTCTTCAAGTAGGCCGATGCTAGGAAATGCCTTTGAAGGGAGGCTAAGCTTAGATAAGCATTGCAGTTGTTATCTAACTTAGACCTTTTTCCAAGCTAAAATCCAGGATATCTCCCCCCCCCCCGCCCCTTGATTTACCTAGCTGGCATCCATTCTCAATGCCCATCAGAATTAAACTTGCCTAGTTAAGCTAAGTTAGAGTATTAACCCACACCTTCATGAGGGGAAAAAAGTGAGGTTAGCTCATGTGTGGATCAGCTCACAACTAGTCTTGAATAATTTTCTTAATCTAGATAAACTCTTTCTTGTAATAGACAGTAACAGAATGTAATAGAAATTGCTTTAATATCTCTAAGGTTCTTTAAAACTCTGTTCCAGGAGAAATAGAGTATGTTTTTAAGGGTGCTTTCTGTCACTGAACACTAGTTCAAGATTAGATCCTCATAAATAAAAAATACCATAATTTTATATACTTGAGTATGCCAGCTTTATACTTGAAGGTAGTTGGATACAAAATATTTTAAAACATTAATGAGGTAAAAAGATCTAAAAACTTATATTCCATATAAAGCCTAGAAATTGGTAAGTAAAATGGAGTATCATCCTACTTGCTAGCCACGGTTCTTTGTATGATAAAACCCCTCTTAAGCAATACCTCCGCAGCATTGATGTTAGAGCGGAACCACCAGGGAGTTAACAATTCACAGAAATAAGCACTTTTCCCTTTATTGTCCACACATTTGAATCCACGATTCTCTGAAAAGCATATTAACTTCCTTGATGAAGAAATAACTTAATCATTGGGTTAAAGTAATTTTTATTTATAGAAACAAAGTGTATTTGTAATGGCAGGTGGGTTTGTAGATACAACAGCATATTTAAAGTCTGTAGACTTTTTCCTGATCAGAGTGTTTTCTTTGCCCATCTGATTTCTGTGCTTCATTTTAATAATGAGTGATAATGGTAGCAGCAATGACAGTGAAAATAATAATGGATCTTAATAGAAATACAATGTCTTGCTTCACAAAAACATTTGAAAGCAAGTGTATTCAGTGAACAAATGCAGTCTGATACTGTTTTATAGTACATGTCTTTTAGATACACCTGAATCCTCGTGAAATTGGGGAACTTCACTATAGGATGGGTCTCAGAAAGGTATGATGACTGGGCGTCTGTCTTTGTAGCTGATGTTAGTAGGCTCTGTGGGTACAAAGACCAACGAGGAGAGGGTTCTGAATGCCCCTACTGAGCAGGTTCTTGCAGAGACCAAAGTTTACCATCAATCCAAGGTGATTCTGCTCTGGTCTAATGTCAGGGAAACTCTTATGGTAAATTTAGTGACGACTGCAGCATTACAACTTAAGATGCTGGATTTGACTGTTCCAAATGCATTATTGTTATTACCGTCGTCATCATTACAAAGAGTTCAAAATCAGGCCTCGGACTGAGTGATCCTGTACAACTCCAGGGAAGACGTTGCAGGTAAATGTCTGTCTGACCATTCTGCGGCTGTGGGCATCAATGTTTCCTCTTCTGCTCCTCCAGCCACCCTCTTTTTCCTTGTATATGCAGTTAG
Organism: Haliaeetus albicilla; assembly: GCF_947461875.1. Lineage (NCBI taxonomy): Eukaryota > Metazoa > Chordata > Aves > Accipitriformes > Accipitridae > Haliaeetus > Haliaeetus albicilla. The sequence goes on along the minus strand of NC_091497.1, from coordinate 2,986,603 downwards.
GTTAGGCCGCCGTAGTAGAAAATGAAGCCAACTATCTTGGGTTTAGGAAAGGCAGAGGCTTTTTCACTAGCTCAGACCCAGAGAATATATTTTGCGTAGCAGCAGAGGGGTTCACCACTCATCCTAGAGCCCTAGAACTTTCTTCTTGATCTTTTATAAAGTTGAGAAATATTTTTCTTTAAGGGAAATGTTTACGTTTGTGGTACGTTGTCTCGGTAGCATCATTATAACATCATTTAAGCAGGACCTCTTCTGGCTCTGATACCTGCATTCCTGAACCCTCCCTTGGCCATTGCAGCCTTACTGCAAATGAAAGAGTGAGACAATCTTCGCTGTGATTGACATCAAGAAGGGATCATCTCCCTGGGGCAGTGACTGTGGGTGACTCACTGTTATCCTTCCCTGCTGGGCTGCAAATATGTATAATAATAGAGCTTTGTGAGGGGAGAAGCTTTCTGGCAGCATGTTACTTGTGTCAAACCACGGGGGTTTCAGATTTTCTTGAATAACCTTACAGTAGTAGCTCAGAACTGGCAAACCCTGGTGGAAATAGAATTATTGCAGTGAAGTGATTCCCTCATTTGTAAAAAAATGTTAGAAGAATACAAAGTGACTGGAGAGATCCAATATTTTATGTAATTATTTCCTTTAATAACAATTGTAACGTAAAGCATGTAACTTTTTAAAAATCTGTATTAGAGTCATACTGATTTCTTGTGAAGTCATGTAAGAACAGGAGCATATGAAACAACACAGAATAGGCAAGTTCGTTACACAGAACTTGGTTCTTGGCAGTCACCTCAGTTAAGGGAGTTTGTTGTTTCTGAGGATGGCATTTTAGAGATGTTTATTACAATATGATAACCTGCACAAGAAATGAACCCTTTCTGTGGCTTGGCTGTTGTAGCTACTATTGGACTGCTGGTGGTAAAAAGATGATGAAGTATTTTTCCTGAAGCAATTTTGGTTTTATAATAATACAAAATTACAGTGATTTCATAGCCCTACTTTGGGATCAAAGATTAATTAATTTTTTTTTAATTGGGATATATCCTAATGCATGTATCCTATATGAGTAATGCATTGTAATAGAACTAAAAATGTCCCTTAAAATTCATATATTTCTAAAGAATTTTTTTTTTTGGTTGGTTTTGTTGTTGGTTTTAATATTTGTTAATTGATGTGTAGGTTAGAAAATTTAACTGTTACTTTATTCTTAGTTTAGAACTTGGAGTGGAGGAATTCTTATCTAACTTTAGGGTCAGTTAAGTCCCCTAAATAGCTGATGAGAAGAGATGGAGACCTGCTGAGGTCCTGTCCTAGGAAATGTACAGCAGTGTAAGTGGGAACCGTTATCGCTGGCAGCTGCCTGTCCGTCTTTTCCCTGGGAGAGGGGTGGGTTGGTGTCTACACAACTGCCTTGAGCAACATCTTAAGCTGAGGTTTGAATCCCTCTTCAAATGTACAGAAAACAGGGGACCAGTTTAAAATGTGTAGATTTAAAAATTAAATATTTGGCTCTCTTTTTTTGTTGTTTGGGGTTGTTTTGTTTTGTGTTTTCCTGAATGCATAGAGTTTATTTTTTACGTGTTTCTTAGAAGTTTCATGGGATAGCAACTTTTCAAAATTAAATCTGAGGGGTGTAGTATCATCAGAAAAACAGGGGGCTAAGTTTTTAAGAGAAAGATACTAAATATCCCATGAATCATGATGAAATTGTGAAGACTGTCTGTACTGGTAGGCAGGGACAGCTTTTTGATTGACCATATAACTGTGACATGTTATTTTTGTCCTCATTGCTATCATTCTTACTGATACTAGTGGTGTTCTCTTTGCTGGTAGTAACGCATCATTGCAGACCTTATTAAGTTCAAGGGCAGTTGGACTTCTTTCTTTTGTGACTGATTCTGCAAGAAAAGATATCTTGTGAAAAAAAATGCCCTTTATGTGATAAGTTTTTTGTTTGTTTCTTAGTTGATTGGGGAATTTTTTTTTCCTTGGTCAAGCCTTGTGTCAAGCCTGGGAAGTATCTGTTTTGCAAGCTTTCAAAGCTCAGTAGAGCTATAATGTTACAAGTTAAGCGTATTTAAGATTTTTTGTCAGGCTTGCTGTATAAAAACTGTTGCCTTTTGTCCATTCATAACAGAATCTAAAGGGACTTAGGCAATAAATAAGTACATTAAATACTTTTGCAGTATTGTATGCAAAACAGTTAAACCAACTGATATGCAGCTTGAAAGCCTAGCTGAAAAGATTACTAAAACATCTGTGAAGGTATTTTTGGACTTCAGAAGTATTGTAAGGAGATACTGAGCATTACTGCTGAGAAATTATGTCACTGTTGCTGAACTATATATTTCAGAATTAATTTATACTTTAAGACATATTATTTTTAAGTGCACATCTTGGAAAAGCTAACTCTTTAAAAACAAACCCAAAGAAATGCAGTAAAAGTTCACATCCAGTGTTGTCACCAGAGCTGAAGGTCTAGCCTAGGTTAACTTCTACTCATAGGAGATGATCTGCAGGGAATAGGGCGTTATCTTGATGTCCTCACCGATGCAGCTTTTACTGTTTCGTCTATTCTTGTGGAAAACTATGACACAAACTACCTGGCTGGGTCAGTTTTGACTCTCATTTATGATCAGAACCGGTAGAGGAAATGTCTGGTGCCCTTGTTCTGGAGCTATGCAACTTCAGGTGATATTGAATTTGTCATTGATTTCTTCCTGTGGTGGATGGTGCGTATGGAGACACAACTGTCCGGAGCGGGAATGCCATGCTGCGCGAGTTCACTTGAGTTGTACCTTGAGGAAGCTACCAAAATTAGAACAGATGTGGGACTGCGCTGAGGGATTTTCCTGAAAATTACGTGTCTCCAGAGGCAAGACTTAGTAAGAAAATTTTCACACTGGACCTATAATAAATCTCGTCCTGTAGATTTTTATGAGGGGAAAGGGCAATCCAAGTCCAAATGTGGTATATCTCTGCCATTTTTTTTTTCCCCGCAAATAATCCTAGTGGTTGATGACTTGAACTATGAAAAGAGAGTTGGCAAGCAAAAGAAAATCAAACAATGTCATGGTTCTGTAAAAAAAAAAAAAAATTAAAAATGGGCCAAATTACTTTTCTTTGTGTAGTTTTCCTGTCTTTACTCAGAAGGAAAAGTGGCTTTTGTCAAGAAATATTTAGTAATTGGGAGGGGATAGAAGACCAAAGGCTCTTTTGTTACCCTTTTTTACAGTTTTTGTGGAAGGTGTGAAGGACTCATTTGGTACTGGTTGTGCTACACTAATTTTTGTTTATTTCTGGAGATGGAGGCAAGATTGCTCATTTCTTTAATACTGCTATGGTTGTCTTTCTTGCTGTGCTAACCTTTAAATCTTTATTCCCTTATAACACTGTATGTGGAACGTGAAACTCATGACTTAATATGCTTTTGTATCTTCTTTTTGCCATTGCACTCAGAAACAAAAAATTAATGTTTTTTACCCTTTCATATTTAATTTGCTTTAGATCTACATTGGCAGAATTTTGTAGAGGGTTTCTCTACTCCCAGTGTTGAAATTTGCTGTTCCCTTGAATGAAAATGACATTGTTTTCCTTTGTCTGTTTGCAGAAAACAAATAAAGAGGGGGATGTTAAATATGAACACACACAATTTCCACTCTTATTTGTTAGCTTTAAGACGTGAGTGCATGGCCTGCTTTACATGGTAATGCAGTTAATTAAGAATTTGGCTACTAAGTGTAAATAATTTCTTCCTGTTAGGTGTTTGTAATTTCTTTTCATTTGTACAGAGTCTCTACAGCGTTGTAAACAAGTGAAAAGGAAGAAAAAAAAGAGCTTTTAAAATAAAGATATCCTACTTTTGTAGAGTGTAATTATTCTCAAAGAATTTTAAAAAGATTTTCAGCCACGAGGAGTGTGCATTGCAACTGGGGAGCTACATAAATATGGTTTCATCCCACCTTTCCACTCTTATTGAGTGGAAATAATGAAATTGTTCTGGACAGGCCAGTTCCTTAGGAGAAAGCTGCAGAATAAGGAGCTGCGTGACCGCAGTCCCTGCACTGTTGCAGCACAACAGACTGGCAGTGTCTGAAGCATTCTGCACCGCCACGGATCTTCTCGTGCAGTGAGCACCTGCTCGGGAGCCAGTGGGTCACATTTAGAGCCCCTTTACAACTGCCTTTTTCTGGGAGGATGTTTGGTCTCAACCATTCGGAGAACTGCAATTGCTGTCTAGCTGCTGGGTTGGCAGTGTGCAGCAGTGTGAGATGGAAGTGAAGAACACCTTTTCCAGATGAAACTGAGAAATGTCGATCCTCTGGCCAAGGTGGTGTGGAAGCTGCTCTGGGGATAGTAGTACAGTGGAGGCCAGCACTGCCTTTTTTTTTTTTTTTTTTTTTTTTTGGTAAGGATGCTGTGGGAGGGTCATCAGTGCTCAGAAAATCAGTCTGAAATCAAGGTCTAGTTTTACCATGGGATAGTCTGGTGGGCTGTGCTGCGCCATTCTGACTCGGAAAGATGAGTGCTACTAATGCCTTGCCTTTCCTGCAGCACAGAAATTAAATAAAATGTATGTATTTATTTGCTTTTATGCTCTGTTTCTTTATGTCCAGTATGCGCTATTGTCCAAGTTGTAGCATAGCCTGGTGCTACCTGATGCATAATATTTAAGAAAAGCCTACTTTGGGTTGGTGTCTGTATATTTCTCTTAGGTGGAAGATCTTTTTGATTTTTTTTTCCCAGTAGTATATTTTCACTGTGCGTTTCAAACAGTGATGAACAATAGCTCTGATTACTCCACACAGGCTGTGTCCCTTCAGAATGTATTATCTCAACAGGGACTCAGAGTAAAAAGAAAGCTATTTCCTTGTTTTCTAGCAATAAGTCAATGGACTCTTAAGAGGACAAGCTTTGCCACAGATGCAATTCTTAGGCCATGAGCAAGCAGGAGATAAAAGAGATCAAAAGCTTCAGATTCTGGTGAGGGGGGGGGGGAAAGCTGCTGTTAGCAAGGGGCCAAAAGCTATAGCAACACAACCATTCTCTAAGAAGTGAAAACTTAAAAGGAACTTTTAAAATGTGTATCAAACAAAATGTAGTGTATGTTCTCCGTGGACAAAGGAACATATGCAGGCTCACCACTTTCTATCTCTTAGTGAAAGGTAAACAAAAATCTTGTTTGATTGGTCTCTTTTGTATTTGCCTAGATACATAGAAGACAGTGGGGGAAGGAGCGGCTTAGAAGCTGGAAGGACTGTGCTCAGCAAAAGTGGTTTTATTGTTCAGGGAGCTGAGTTTTAACTGCTGGGTTGAATTAGTATATAAAATATAGCTTTGCAACAACTTAGGTTTTATTAGAGAATTATATTTCATTTGATCACAGTCCTCTTTTTAAGGATTCACAACTTTAGCTGACCTAACAGCAACTGAAGCTGAGGGATACCACTAAATTATCCCTGGTACTAAAGCAGCATTCAGGCTGTCATTTGAAGTATCTCATATTTCTTCCTTGCTGTTCATAAAAGCACTTATTGCGGAGGACTTTGAGGTTTGTTACATTAACAAACACATTAAGTTCTGAAGATGAGGTCTATCTTCCTAAAAACGTAGAAGTAATTATGTAATTCATTTATATTTAGATGTGCAATCATATATAATTTGTGAGTCCTTATAGTCTTCTGTGCCTTTTGTACAAAAGCAGGTTGTTGTTACATATGCCCAGGAGATGCAGTTCTCATCAATGGAATATATGCTGGAATTCAGAGATACCACTTCTCACACTGTTCTTGTAGGCAGCATTAGGAATAAAATCTTTTAGGGCGATGATGACACAGAAAAATTATATGGTTGTGACATTTTGTTCTTCCAAATTTTAGCTACAGCCTTGTTTTCTCGGGGAGCAGTGTTGCCAGGTCATTTTCCATTCCGTACAAGGAAACAGTGGAAACTACTGTGCCTCTGAGGTCCTAAATTTGGAGGGAAAATTCTCAATTAATTGCCTTTTCCCATCGAGGGAAAATGCTTCCCAGTTAACTGCAGAGTTTAGGCAATGGTAGTTGATTGTGGAAAGAGTTTTAGTCTGCAAGATAGATATATGAGAATGTTACCAGAGGTTTCACAAGAACATCTGCAGGTTATATGCGGAGCGGTAAGGATAGCGAGCTGTCCCATTATACTTTTTTCTCTTTTCTCCATTTGAATTGGATTAGGTGATGATGCAATTTTTTGCATCCTTTTCCTGAAATATTTTATAGCTATGTATCTTCTGAAACACTTGTAAAGCCTATGCACGTACAGATATGCACACCAAGAGTCTGAGTAGAATTTGCTGAATACATGTAAGAATTTTTTTTTTCACCCTCACGTATACATATGTTCATCTATACCAGATTGCGTTATTATATGAGACTGAGTATCTCTTTCTCAAATCACAATATATTTTGTTGGTCAGAGGTTCAGCATTAATAGAATGATAGAATGAGAATGACAAATCCCCAAGTAGTTTTTTGGTTTGATTTTTATTTCATTCCACTCAAATGACACTGGACAAATGAGGCTGCTGCTTGAGGTCCTTTTTTGTTACTTCAGATTTGGCATACTTCACGTTGTACTACCACAATCCCGAACTGTTCCTTAAGCCTTCATAAACATAGCCAGACCTTTTATAAATCCTTAACGAAGACTCTCACATCATCAGCAGGGAAAATGATCTTTTTTCCCTGTTCCGATATCTATGCCTTCTACAGCAGTAATCTCTTAATTTAATAAAGATAAAAATGCAATAGCTTGGTTAAGTAATGCAGGACACGTAACAACATTCCTGGTTTATCCGTCTGTTTAGCCTTATTGATCTAATTACAGATTAATTATCCACATGGGTGCACTGGTCTTCTATACAGTATGTAGATCCATCTAAATCTGCATTCCTCTAAAACCTTTGCAGAAAAAAAATGCTCATGAGTCAAATGTCTCGCTGGCATTCATGGTCCAGAAATTCTCTTAAGTTCATTAATTACCTTGGCTGAGCATTCTGCGTGGAGCAATTTCATTATGGTGATCAGCAAACAGTGCCCTTTATTAATCCTGCGTTAGCCAGATGAACTAACTTGGGAATTGAAGTCAACCCATATCTTAGGCTTCAGAGTGTACAATATGCAAGATTGAGGTGTTGGACTTGCAGCGTCCTTCATTAGGTTTCATGTTACTTTAACATGAAACATGATAATGATATGATAATAACATGATAAATATAGACTGTGGAGCCTTCCTTACCTAGCAGTACAGGAGAAGGTCTGCTTTATTGTAATTGGCCTAATATTTATTTCAGTCTCTCTTTTATTTTGGGCTCTCCCTATCCATCAATAATGAACTATTTGGTCACAACCCTACATTTCTCTGTATCATGTCCTTTTTAGGTGTCTCACAAAAAGGTCTTAATAGTATCATTATGAGGCTTGGTTATTCTTTTAATTTTAGTCCATTTTCTTTTGCTTTAATAGGGAGAATGTATCCTGTGGCTTTAATCGGGATTTAAGATGGTTTTATGTAGTACACAACATTCAGCAGCACTCTCTTTTGAGACTCTTCAGTACCTAGTAACTTCCTACCTACCTTCAGTACCTAACTGCCCATTGTCAAATTGTCTTCAAATCAGAAGTTTTACCTCCTCATGTCATTTTGAGTCAGGTTCTTCAAATTTGGCTAGGACTAAAAGCTACTGTATTAAAACTGCCATTTTGAAATAATGTTTGCCGTATTAATTTTTCTTTCTTTTTGATGGCAAAAAGAATTTACTTAAATTCTGACATACTTTTCTCAACTTTTTTGCCTCTATTTCACTTTTGTGAGTTGTCACTGGAGTAAGCTATCCTCTGAGTGGCACTACATATGGTTTGGGGGTACGGTGCTGGAGATGATTAGTTGGAGCAGCCCAAAACAGAGCCGGGGACTGAAATTACAGTTAAACAACATAGATGATCAGGTCTAATGCCTGGGCTCTCTCCCTAGCTCTCCCTTATTTAGCACTATACCTCCATCCCTTGAAGTGTTTACAGTATGATGGATGTCTTTCTGGAAGATCTCTTACAGTTGAAGTAGAAGTTAGGAATTTGCTGAAAAGATAGCTGTTAAGAAACTTTGTAATAATTTATGCATTAAATCAGTCTAAATAAATGCTGTGGTCCTTCCTAGCTTTAACATGTGTGAGCATATGTGTAATGACTGAGTTGTCAGCAAAGCATTCTCAGTAATAAGGATACTTTATATTTCTCTCTGAAAGATTATGATTCCTATATTTCACAGATTTTTTTGTCTACTTGGGATAAAAAAAACCCTGACTGTTCTGCTCTCTTCCATATAGCTATAGCATTAGTGTTTTGTCTATGGGGTGATAAAATTACATATGATTATCCTTGGCTTCTGTACACTTTCCTGCTGGGCTGTACTACCTCCTAGATGCATTCAATTTTAACTTAACTGTTGTGGGGATATAGACTGCAGCTAAAGAAACAGGGATATTTGTCCTCTGTTTCCTTCAGTAGTTCAGTTTTGCAGATGTTCTTCCTTTTCATGCTTTTTGTTCAAGTCTTCAATTCACTACTGTTTTCATCAGCTGTGTAGTTTGTTAGCCTATTCTATGTCTTATCTTTAATGTCCAAAGGCATTGTTTAATTTTTAGTACAGTTCCTGGGTTGTTACAATGCTACTGTTTGTCTTTTCGAGGCTGGAGAGCTTTGTATCTCTGGCTTAAATCATGTAATGACTTACACATGCCTTTTATACAGTGGCAATTCTTGCAGTTTCAGTGGGAACAGTCACAGGGTACTAATTTTATGGAGCGACAAAATGTTGGTAAAAGTTTACCAGCAAGCAGCATTTTTGATAATGAGACAATATATTTCCAGAGAACTGTAGCTTTAAATACTAGAGGCACTTCTACCCTAATGTGTTTTTTTTTCCTTTATCTGCAGTTGTATATTTTTAATCTAATCTATGAGTACTCCTCTGAGTGGCTATTGTTTCTGAAACACTGCAGTGAGATTCTGATGAGATAGGCGGATAGTAAGCCTAACCAGATGGAGAAGACCGTAGTTGTGCCACTGACTTCAGGAGGGCCAGGACCGAGCCCCTGATCTTTAGTGGCTCAATGAAATGCTGCCGAAAAGCCCTGCCCTTTGCCATTTATCAACGGCACGTTCTCCAAAGTACTTACAGTCTTGCGCTGTGAACCGGGTGAGCACCCAGGGGGTGAGTAAGTGGCCAGTGTAATTGTTGCCAAGAAAACTGAAGTTCCAATCCTTTCTCCTTATTCTTTTGTACCCCTGCACCGATTTCTAGCCATATGGTTCCACCCCTTCCCTTGTGTCAGCTTTTGCAGTAAGGCAATTCGTCTTACTAGTCTGGCAGGAAGCTAGTCAGGTTTTCTTCTGCTGTATTTTGCTGCCAGATTAGTAAAATGCATTGGCTTGCCAAGGGATCTGATGACAGCTTACTTTCTGTATTGACAACTGTCTGAGAAAAGAGCTCTGCAGACAAACCGTACACCATCTCTGAAGCAAGCTTCCCCACAGTCCAACTTCTCCCCAAGAGCCCCTGAGCTCAGTTTTGGGGAACACATGCTGGATGTAAGTAGAGGCCAAACACTGGGCTGTGTGATCCTTGGTTTGGGAGTTGCTATTTTTCCAACGGGAATTTCCCTTGTGGAGTAAAATCACTTACTTTGGGCAGTTGGATAATAGAAAAAGAGGTCTCATTCATCTTGATTTGAAGGTCAGCCCCGAGGGACACCTGGTGTGTGTGTCTTCAGTGCAGTTCTGTGCTGCTGGAGCCAAGGACTGTAGGTGCTACACCATTCGTTTAGGGAGCATCTTTGGAGGGTTTTTACAGAAGAGGCTTTTTGCAATGTTGCCTATCTTTCCTGGAATCTGATGTAGTGGAGAGCAACTTAGGCCTGACTCTAGGTGGGCCTAATTTTAGAGTAGAGGTTGCTTGGAGGAAGAGACCATCCCGTCTACTGCTACTGAATGATTTTGAGGTGACTAAGGATATTGAGGATGTAGTTTGGGGGGTGGCAGTGAACGCCTGTTCTTCAGCGGTGACAAGAATAAGGAGAGCAATGTATTTGCTCCAGAAAAAAAAAACAAACGCAATAGGATTTTTTTTATTAATATTATTTTGAAGGGAATAACATATTTAATTTTATATTCATTTTCTAATAGACACTCCCAGAGAACTAGGATTCTTCGTCATTAACTCAATTTTCTCTCCCCACCAGATATACATACAGTCCTATACCTTGTTCCCTCCAGAGTAAAGAGCTATGTTTCTGCGTGCTGCTGTGATCTATTCATACTGAACCAATGGAAGGTCCTGCTAGGTATGGGGCATCTGTGTCTCTAGACATGTGCGTGAGAAATTATTAGAGAAGACACACCGTGTAGGACTATCCTTTTCAAGCGGTCTTCAGGCAAGCTGAATTTGCAAGTGGGAGAAGACTGAGCCTGTAAGGGTGTCTTTTTGCTGCCCGCTCCTGTGTCGGCACATGAACAAAATATGCCTTATGAATAAGGAGCCCAGACCATGGCTGAAGTTTCCTTCTTTTGTCAAGAAGTGCTGGCAGTTCCTGATATGAGTCAGACAGGGAAATTTTGTGTAGGTCATGGGCACGCCAGGTTGCTGGCACACAGATGGTGGCATGGGGATGGGACCAGCCTAGGAAAATCTTGCTGGGTGAGGAGCAGTGGATAAACACAGTCCCGCAGGGTGTACCGACCTAGGTACGCTCTGCCCATGGTGGTCTGAAGGCGCTCCAAGAGCCTGAAGTGGAAATAGTCTATTCCATTGTAGTGCCATAACTGAGACCCTTCTCAGGATAAATCTACCATGGAAATGGCCAAAGAGAATGAAGAGCACATTCCCGAAACAGAAATTTTCTGGCTTTGAAGGAAAGTGTTTCTTAGAAACTTTCATACGAGACATCTTGTAACACTCCACAGACAATGTGGACTGAGTGAAGGCTGCCCGGTTGAGAAGTTTCAGGCAACCAAATTCCAGACTTCCAGAATATTTCACCTGGCTGGTCACCAAACTGACAGGTCGAGTTTGACTCCTGAGAAATGAGTCTTTTAACAGAAACACTTACTTAGCCTTTTATGAGAGGAGGAGACTTTCCTCAATGCTGAAAGTAATATTCTGGTTTCCTAGTCTTGGTGGAATCAAACCCCTTTAGAAAAAAACTAATAGAGTTTTAATTTGAACATGAGTACCTTGAAACTTCAGATAAACATCTTGCCTCACATCTTACTTGTAATCCAAGAAGATCACCGTTTCTCATCAGAGTGAGGTTACCGTTTTTCTAATTTTAGGTGACATCAGCTTTTGGAACAGAACTAATTGATCCAGAAAAAAACCTGATTTATTGTTTTACAGCAATGCAGCCTTTATATTTTCTTTTGTTAATTTATCAGCAAAGCTCCCATTGTTTTTTTACTGATGATAAATTACACTTTTTTATGGACTGCCGAGTCATAGTAATTTCCTTGTTCCAATTTCATTAACTTCCTGGTAGTATTGTCTGGAGCAACCAGATGCTGATGTGTAATCCAACTGTTTCCCTAGTATGTGGGAAGCAGTAAACTTTTTGTTTATCTTGTAAACAGTTCTGGCTATATATCTTTGGCTGTTTCTTTGCTATGGCCAGATAAAGATTGGCATAAACTGTATTCTTATTGGCACCATGTAGTGCCTAGAAACAGGGACAAAAACATCCTAGACCCGTGTCATTAGTCTGGTTCACAGAAGTTGAGTGGCTTTGTTTTGTTTCTGGCTGGGTTATGTTATTTTTATGTATAATCTATAATGATCAGTCTCTGAGAGGCTGGAACTTTACAGTTGATCATAAAATTAAATATATTTTTCTAGAACCTTACTTAAAATCTTCTGCAAAAGGGGAATATTAACACTTAAAACCAATGGAAGAATATTAAATGATATAGAAGAAAGACATTTTCTTAATTGTCACAAAATATAGCAATTTCCAAGCCAAAAAATAACAAGTTAATAATTCTAAGTGACTGCAGTGAGAAAGTATCAGGCATTTTGCATCTATTACAAATACTTAATGTTTAAAAAGTGATTTTGCTAAGCATCAACTTGTATTTGGGTTCGTGTTTGGATTTTGTATCAAATCTATAAAATACTATTGCAGATTAACACTTTTGGGTTTGAACATCTCTTTCAAAACTGTTTCATAAGAGTTTTTGGGCTAGTCTCAAAAGGGTTTGAAGTCTTGAATTACTATTTTTATTGGTGTAGCCAGGAATATCAGGGTCATAATGAATCGCCTATGCATCATATTTATAAATTGCTTGAATATTTTGGGATGAAATATCTTTATTTTCCTTAAGATTAGTTCAAAATACAGCATCATCTGACATTCTGTCCAAGTTATTCTGTCAAAGCTGGATATTTTTAGCAACAGCAAATATGAGTAACTATGAGCAGCTATAGCAATAAGATGTGTTTTTGTTTTCTAAGTGTTGAAAGCATTACTTGAAAAGAGAGGGGGGAAAAAAAGCAATGCATTGTTCCTGATTTGGAATTTCTTTGCTTTATGTACTTTGAGACAGGCTTTATGAAAGACCATGCTGCTAAAAGTTTGACAGTGCCACTTTCATCGAGGTGTACTTACTTGAGCATTCTTGACCTGAGTTACAACTTGAAATTTTTTTTTTTTTTTTTTTTTTTAGACTTGCTAATAATGATTTTTGGAACTTAGAACAATTTGAATTTAAACTTCTGGTTTATATTTGGTATATTTTTATATATCTTACTCTGTAATTGCGGAGCGCCCCTTTGCTTTATTTTATCTGGCTCGGAAATAGGCACTCTAATCTTTGCTTACATGACCAGATTGAGATTGGCATTCAGGCTGATTTTTACAGAATGTGGCACGTTTATAGTGTTTCTTTTAGATGCAGCAAGATTGTGAAGTTGGCCGCAACTATATATAACTATGTATGCAATATAACCACTTGCAGGTCTAGATTCAGTACTGAGGCATATATAAATTAGGCACTGAAACTCTTCCATTTTGGGTGCCCAGATCTGTGGTGGGCCAGAATCGGACACCTAGTGTTCCTATATCACGTGCAAGGAGGTCCAAGTGCCTTAGGATGATAACTGTGCTTATGCAGTAAGGTTTCCATCACTGGTAACTCGGGAATGGGAGCAGGAGGGAAGAGAGAGAACCACCATCTACGTGAAAGGCCACCTTGGAGAACGTAAATGGACTTTGGAGCTTGGGAATTCTTCTCGATTTAGTTGTTTAGACATAGCCTGTGAGAGTCTGCGTGGCTTTCCAGAGGGCTTCCAGAGCTATGAATTAGAAAACAGTGAGTACAGTGATCTATTTAAAAACCTTTCTCCTCCGTTGCCTGTTTCTGGGCTGTAGGTAGGCACCTCCATCGACTTGGGATCCAGAGTTCAGAAGCCACCACTAAAAGATGTCCATGCATGGCTACTGGAAACAGCAGAAAAGAATTTGCACCATATTTCCTTACGTTTATAGGTTTTTTATGACTCTTTATGTTGTAGCCAGTACTGTAGGATTCCTTGAAGACTCGCCGAAGTGGCGGCTGAGCAGCAGAACTCCCCTGTCCCACCCAGCTGCTTTCACTTCCAGGGAATAGGTCCATCCTTCCTGGCTCCCTTTCTGATACTCTGAAATTCAGGATTTTTGCCGCAAAATAGGCTGAGAAGTTTGAGAGTGATCTTTCTTGCCCACATAAGTTTCACTGTCCTGACAGTTGGGTGGCAGCTCAATAGGAAATTGCTATTTTGTGCCTCGGCCTTTCCATTGGCCTGTATTTCGCTTTAGATGCCTCCATCCTCACTTGGACCTCACTCTTAGTTTTGTCTACAAAGCGCAGTAAATTGGCCTCCAGAAATACTGGAACTGGTTTCTCTGAAAGATAAGTTAGTCTGGCTGGAGTATCTCCATAACACAGTTATACTAACTCTGCTAATTTGGATAGTTTATTTAGAGTTATCTGTCTTTAGATGGAACTGAGCCATGAAGTGTAGAAGTATTCAGCTCTGTCCAGAAATTTTGAGATGGGAAGCATCTGCAGTTCTACCAGGGCAACTAGAGCCAAAATGGCTAGTATTATATAAGTTCAAAATTTATTGCTTGCAAAGTAGTTATTAGTTTGGTTCGTAAAGTGTCTGCCAGAATGGGCATAGCCAATGGAAGTTTTTACTATTGTTTCTTTTTGTTCCAACAATGAATAATAACCAAAGACATTGGATTTAAAGTTTTAATAATGCTTTGGGTTGAATTTTTCATTTAAAACATTTATTTATAGGTAAGAAATGCTTCTGTGTCTCATAAAAGTAGTAGTCATGAACGCCAGTTACATGAACCGATGTTTTTATTCAGCTGCAACTATTTTTATCAATGTTATTTATACACTTATTTGCAAAGCATTTGGTGAAAAATGTAAGGTATTGCTTAAAAGTAGCAGCAATAGTGATGAAAATATTTTAAAACTGATAGTAAACATTTTATTGGAAGAAAAGTGCACATTACTATTATTAAAAAGAATTACTATAGTAGATGCAGATGTTTCAATTTTACTACTAGAAGGTAAAATTAGGAGACTCACATACTGTAATTTCTAATCTGTTGACACTTTTCCACAAATTTGGTTAACATTGATTGAATCAGACCTTGTTCTGTAATCAGATTAGCATTGCAGGTATTTTAAAAATTTCTAATGGTGGGAGAGCTGGTATCCGTTTCTCATCTATTTTATCATTTGTTTTTAATAATGAAATTGTATTATGAAAATAACAACTGAAAATAATAAATAATTACTTTATTAAAATCTTCATACAGCCACTGCTTAACAGCCCAGTCCTATAGGATTTCATTTTAAAATGCATAGTTTTCATTGAAAGGTGCTCTACAAAATGGATCTAATTAAAGCCAATGGAACTGCAAACCTGAGTGTTTTCGAAATGTTTTTATGTGCAAAACCTCCTGCCTATAGGAAAATTGTCACACTGACTGTAAGAAATTATGGTTTCCACAAAAGAAACAAGTTCAATGTATGGAGTAAATAAGACATCTCCTAGTTATCTTTTTTGCTAAATGCCTAAGCAGGGCTTAATTCAGGCATGTTAGTTTGAAAATATTTATGTAATCCCTCTTTTCCTCGCAATATCATAATAATCTTGTACACATCGAGTTGTATGCCTCTCTCTCATCTGATGTGGTGGTGAATTTTAGCATCTCTTCCAACACTTGTGGTGACCATGGAGGGAAATAAGGTGGTTGGAGCCGGGTCTTTGTCAGGGAACAAAGAGTCTGGGGGAGCTGGAAGGGAAGGTGAAGACAGTGCTGGATTGAATGCATAAATCTGCTGAAAGTTTTGAATGCACACAATATAAAGGCGCTTTTTTTTTTTTTTTTTTGCATCTGTTGGCTGGTCATACCAGAATAGAATAAAAAAAATGAAGTCCACTGGAGCCACCTTGCATTTCCCTGCCAGTTGCCTTTTTTTCAAAAAAAAAAGAAAAAATTCGCTACATAGAAAGCTGTTCTGCAAACAAAAGGGAATCGGATTCGAAGGTCATAACAGAACTGAGGAAAGGAACTCAGAAAATTCCCCTTGCCGAAGAGCAGTATTGTTAATTGCCTCTCCCACTATAAAATTCTGGTGTCTGAGGAAAGCTGGAAGAGCTACAAGTAGTGTTTTAATCTGTCTTCAAGCAGTGGGTGCCAGCAAGGATAGAAGACAGCCAGCAGTATGGTTTTTGTTTTTAGACTTTCTTTTCTGACACCAGCTGGCACTGAAGCACTTGATGTGTTTAACAGGCAGGAAGGATAGCTATGAAATGGTTTAAAATAAGTTTGAGGAGTACTGAAATCTGTGTAAAAACTAAACATATGAAAGATGTTTCTATATTAGTTAGGAACTGTAGATGAAAAGCCAAGCATTTGTGACTGTATAGAGGTTGAACATCCTCAATTTTGAGAGGCTGAATCCCTGGTGATAGGCCAGATTTAACTGCAATCTGGAACAAAAATCTCTAGAAAATGTGCTGTTGAGATATCCAGAATTAACCCTTGGCAAACCAAGCACAGTTCTATTCCTCGTTGGTTTAGGGACATGGCTATGACTTACAGGTGTGCTTTGCTTGGTTTTTGTTAATCTTTGTTCACTGCCCTTATACAAATATGAGGCTTATTAATTGTGTTTGTGGGTAAGATTTATCCTTGCTTTGTTTTGACATCTTCAAATGCTGTGGAGGGTCTGTGCAAATTCACCCGTAGAGAAGGACGGTTTTGTTTAACAGGTTTTGGGGACTTTGCTGTTACTCTGCACTGTCTAGCCTTTCCAATTTGGAAAATGAGTATGAGAAGGTAGTTTTGTAAATCTAAATAAAACTTGTCTCAAGTAGATAGTCCATCTTGGATGGATTCTAGACTGGCTTTTAGATTTCACCTGGCATTGGGGTTATTTGTGTCTCTAACACAGTTACCTGCACATTTTGACCCTTGTACATATGCTAGAGCTCTCAGGTGCTGATATGAGGGAAAACTCAATTTTCACTTTGGGTGATTTTCATATGGACATTTGACTGCAAGTGTGCAGGAGACTTATAAGACGGAGCTTGGAGATATTTTGTTTGGCAGTAGCATATAGCATGCATACATATAAACTGAGGTTTACATTTGTGCCAAAATAAGACATGCCCATAGTTCATATCAGAGGTAGTTCCAGATTTCCAGCCAAACCAACAGATTCACATCATATTTTTCTGAAAATCCCATCATCAAGTGTCGAACTGTCTCTCCACTTTTTGGACAAAACCCTGTGTTTTTTTAAAATACAAACACAAATTTTTATGCAGTCTGTCACCATAATAAAGAGAATCACATGTAAAACTTGTCAGATGGACATGAAATGTGTAGAGATTTGATGGTGGGCTGGACTGAGAAAGCACTCCAACAGATTTTGAGCAAAAATGGCAGCTTAACTGAAAAGATTAATGTTTAACTGATTTTTTTGGTTTGCAGTAGCTGGAAGCAGTATATGCAACATTCTAATTTGTATAGGCAGTGTGTATGAAAGAACATCAGCAGGTACCAGGTAAATAACTTTGTACTGTATGTGGAGGGAAAGTTATTTGATAGTGATGGGTAATTCTGTACTGTCAACTCATCAGCAGGAGATTTGAAATGTCATCCCACCTCTTATATTTCTCACAAAATTCAAAATAAGCATTCACAAACTAAGGAACAGCTGAACAAAGTTAATAAGGGCAATTAAGATAATCAGTCATCAGAATTTATGAACATTAGTTTTCAAAAGGAAAAAATAATGGCATATAGTAGTAACAAATGCATTTTTAAAGTGCTTATGTTGATACTTGATTGTTTTTTTCTGGTTCTTCTTCTAAGTGTGACCTGATTTAAGTTGCAGAAAAGGCATTCAGACAAAAGGCATATTTAAGGAATAAGTTATTCACCCCCCATTACTTTCAGATATTAAGTAATAGTAATATTTGGAACAATTAAGGGAATACCATAAGCTATGTCTACAGAGCTGTAGATATCACTGATTTTATGGGCTGGTAAGCATATATGGTAAAAACCTGGCTAAGAATATTCCTCACCCTTTGGACTATTGACTGGTGAATATGAATGATCTGAAAATTAACGATAAATAATGGAGTTTGTTTTTTTTTTGTAGGCATCCTTAACTAATGTAGGTTTTGAAGGCCTCTTTTTTTTTTTTTCATTTTAAGCATTGAGTGTTTTACTGATGTTACTGCAGAATGACTTGTGATGTGTGAGAGAGGGGAAGATCTGATGTTTCCACCTTTCTGCTTTAATTTCTATTGCATGTTTATTTGCACTGTTTTATGAGACTGCAGTCATCTTAGTCCCCTTTGGTGGTATCACTATGGTGTCCTGTAAAACTCTAACTGGCTTAGGAAGAAGAATGTTGGAGAGAGAATATGTTTCAAGGGATTTGAAACAATACGTTCATTAATGGAGGGAAAGCAAGAGAATATGCTGGGCATAAAAACATGAAAATAGGAAACCTGGCCAATGGTATAAGGCCTAAAAGGTATGAAGTTTTAAGTAATGGTATTTTGGCACTATAGTTTTCAGAACTTCAGAGGAAACATAAAAAGAGAAAATTCCCACTTTTTGACAAAGAGGGGAATTTGGACTTTGAATTAGCAGTGAACTAAAGGAGGATAATAGGTGTGAATTGAAACTAATTGGTGTTTCAGATCACTGAGCTGCTTGAAAATAACATGTGTGGTGAGAACTGTAGAAGTTAAGTCTCTCTTAAATGCCTAATTAAGCACAGTTCTGTCCTGCACAGAGAGAAAAAATGTTATGTCACTTGCTGCTTTGTACTCAACTGAGTGATTTAAATGGACAGTCAGTCAAAAGATTTAGCTTCTGTGTGGTAAAGTTCTCCTTCTGATTAGGCTGATGTACTGGTCCAAGAAGGGGTGATGCCCCGAGGCATAAAGATGGGCACAGGTATAATCAAAGCTGTCCAGAAAACATCGTGTAAATCAGAATGAGCAGGTGGTTGGTACAACTGATGAGCATTTTTAAGTGCATGATTAATGTGGGTGCAGAAGTCCTGGAGCTGGGTGTCTAAATCGGCTCACACCCTGTGGCCTGATTTAAGCACACACATATGTGAGTTAGGATATGACAAAGATATTAAAAATGACTTTTTCACTGGAGAAATATCCATTAAAAAGCATGGAAGAACCTCTCTTCTACTCCCTTGAAAAAGGGCTGACAATTGATTAAACTCATGTAAAATAAATTCGACAATTTGACATGTAAGATCCTTTGCTTTCCAACAAACTATTGAGTTCACTGGCCGCAATCCAACAGAGAAAACAAAATGTGCAGAATAAACACTGTCTATAGCAGGTGGAGGTAATGCCTTATTATACACAAATGCTGTTTTGTGTTGTGTAACCTGGGGACAATTTAGCAGACAATTTTGTACTTAGAAAAATCATGGTTTATGCAGAAAAGGAGAACCACGGATAATGAATTGTCTACATCTGAAAATACCACACTAGATCTGAAACACATGTCCTACCACGATGTCTTACAATTTCAAAAGCAGAGGAAGGAAGAGAGATTATTAAATTTAATTTCACTCCCTCATATCACTTTAAAACAGATGTTTAAAACCAAAACCTTACCCCTTCTTTCCAGTGTTTATTCTTAAATATTTTACTACCAATGTTTTGTCACTCAAGACCAAACATACAAACAGTGGCCCTTATTCATCATGCAACTAAGAAAGAACTATTGTAATTTTGTGCATGCAAATCTCAGTTTAACTGTAAAAACAAACAAAAATAAAATAAAATGCAAACAAAACACAACTCTGCTGTGAGAAGCATGGGTCGTATGTGTGTATGTGTGTGTGTGCAGGTGGGGCTGGCTGGCTCCAGGGGAAGCTGATCCCTGAGGCTTCCCTTCCCCAATAGTTCTTACCCTCAATTCCGCACAATCAAGTGCCAGTATTTTCAAGGGAATATGGGTTAACTGAGGTGTGAATTATACATTTAAGAAGTCAGGAGTCATCCGATGTATTTTTTCAAGACCAGAGTTATTTCTTGCGCAGTTCAGGTGGTTGTGAGCAAAAGGGAAACTTATTAAAGTTTTCAGATGCTGACATTTTGTGCAAATGAGTCAGTTGTCTTCACATTCCTACAAAACTGGAAAGGCAAAATTATGTGAATACTCCAGTAGGAGTGTGGAGTCCAACAGACTTGACTGGAGTGTTAGAGCCTGCATCACCAATAGATTACTGCAGTTCTGTGTTTCCAGCTTTGAGATGTAAAGGAAGAGGAAACAACTGCTTTCCCATGCAACGTGTTTTGCTGATTTCATCTGATTTCATAATTATCAGCAATAGCACTTTTTCTTCCAAGTGATTTATAAATACTGACTAATTTGTTCTCACAATTGTCACAACAATCTGGATTTTACTGTCTCAGATTAAAAAATATCACTGAAGACGGGGAAACATAGTCAAATATTAAACAAAGGGTTCATTTCCGCTGTGAAGTCAGCCTCAAAATGGCATTAGATCTCATCTGGGCAGTCCTTATTTCCAGTGTACGTCTAGTCACTAGGCACTTGTTTGCTTGCTCATTTTCTGTGAAGCTGGTTTCTCTGGAACCTTATTGCCAGAGGAGAGGAAATTAAAACAAAAAAGAAGTTTTCCATTGTTAGTGCAGCTGGTTTTGTAAGTTTACTTCAGCTTCATTCCCATCCTTTTCAGTTAAAGTTTTGCTCTACATATATTGAGGTAGAAACGTTTATAGAAATGCTCTTTTCTTAAGATTTACGTTATCTTCTCAAGCGTGGCATGTGTAAGTGTTATCCAGAACTTTCTGTTCAGGCAGGCCAAAGGAGCTGCTGCTTTGTTCTCTGTGGCATCACAGAAAAGAAAGATGAAGGGGACGAATGAGATGACGGAGCTCAGCCCAAGCCCTTAATGCTCATCAGAAGATCTGGCAAAGGTGTCCAAGGTTGTCTCCTCCACGGCCAGGGAGACCTGGGCTGTACCTCTCGGCGGCAGAGGTTCCCCCGCTGCTGTCTCCTGCTGTGGCACCACTGGACCGTCGCCCGCTCCGGTTGCGGTGGGCTCTCACCATTGAGCCTGCTGGTTGGAGTGGGACCGCTCACGGAGAAGACGCTCTTTCTAAGCACGGCTGATAACAGCGGACCTGAAACGTGGCAGCGTTCCCAAAGATCTTACCCCCGGGTACCAGATCAGCCTAGTGCCCTTTGGTCGGTGAAGTCTCATGGAAGTGTAACACAACGGATGATGATGATGATACTGAAGGTCTCAGAGTATTTTTTTCCTCAGAGTGCTGTTCTGAAACCCCACGGAGAAGTACTTTTTTTCCTGCCCTGTGTGTGGTGTGAATTAACTCCGTGAGCAGAATTTCGAACAAAAATAAGCATTTAAAAGCTTTTTTATTGGCAAATGCTTTCCAAAATGTGACATCTCCTGTATGCATATCCATGTGAATGCAATGGGATGTTAAGCAATCCAATTTCCATTTTTTCTTTAATGCTCATTTAATAATCACAAAGGCTTTTACTTTTTAAACATTTGCTTAAATTCAAATATTAAATATTAGTGAGGTTTTAATCTGAAAAATGTATAAGAGCAGTTCTACTTTAATTTTACTCCAACCTTGTGTTCACCTTGCAACTATCACATAGGGAAGCCTGAAATATTATTAGTGGCTATAATTTGTGACAAGCTTGTCTCTGAAGAACATGACATGAAGTAAAAAAATGTGACTTCCTGTTGTCCCCAGGACAAAGAGTTATACTCATTCACTGGGGCAAGAGATGGAGATGGCTATTAAATAGCAATGTTTCAAAGTTTTATAAAGCTACTGTAAGAGATTCAAAGCAGCTAAAATTTTTAATGTTTATAGAATTTGTTCAGGACTTTAAAATGGAAGGTGCAATTTAATTGATGCCGTGCTAATACAAATTAACAGTTTTCAACCCTTCTTCCTGAAAAATGAGATATTCTTTAAAAATTGACTGAATTCTCTAGCACCCTCTTCCTCTGAGATGTTGTACGTTATTGTCAAAAGGTGACCGGAATACAGAGCCACTAAATATTTCATCTTAATGATAATGTGTGCAGCAAAAGCTTTGAACTTTATATTGAGCTTTGAATTGACTTTTGATAAAAGACATACTGGATTCTCTCTCTCTCTCTTTTTTTTTTTTTTTGCACATTAACTTTGTGCCAGGAGCAGGGGTCAAAGTTAGCATTTAAATTCAGACTTTTCTCTATTTATTGCTAGTAAAATGGGGAAATCAGGGGATTTATTTATTTTTATTGCAATTTTTAAAAGTTGTCTGGATCAAATACAACTAATTAGATAGAGATGGATGGGATAAATGTCAAAAGTGTTGCGAGTTAGTTATTTAAGTGAAGTATGTCCTATTCCACTGAAGTCAAAGGTAATTTTACAGTCCCTAACACTTTGAAAGTTTTGTGCTGTACTCAGCTGTGCACCCAGCTGTGTCCTACCCAGCTAGGTACATTTATTAGTCAGAGAATTGGCATTAAACACCGGTGACATAAGAGCCAAGTGTCTATCATAGTCAAATGGGCTGTAGTTCAAGACAGTTCAAAATGTATTTCTTAATTTTCGTGATTGACTGCAACACAAAACCAGGTATTTCCTGCATGTCTAGAATTGTTTCTTCTTTTCTTTATTTCTTAAAGGAATTTCAGAAAAAAGTTGTTCAAGCTTAACATAGACAAGTCTCACCCAGTTCTCTTTCAAGAGCATTTTACAATCACAGTCCCATTGTCCAAAGTTGCTTCTGTATATGAAGCAGTAATTAATTTATGTGCATTAAAAAAAAAGGTGAAGGTAATCTTTAGGGCTCTAGGTATTTTTCTGGATGTATTGCTTTTTCCCCTTTATATTTATTGTATGCTTTCTACTGTTGAATTTAAGTCTCTCAAATATACAAAGTGCTATGCATGCTTTAATTCTTTTTTCAGTTTATAAACTTTTTAAAGAAGGTCCTGATAAATCTTGCAACATAGCATTAATAACGTACCACTCACATAGTTCTCTCTTTGGAAGAATTTCCAGGAAAATTACCACAATCTCTGCTCTTTCCAAATACGAGTATTTGCTCTTAAACATTGTTTTAGGGAAAAAGGCCCTGCATTTGCCGCAAATAAGATGGTTAATTCGGAATGTTCTAAAAAATAACTGTTTTCACACATTTGCCTAGTGACTGATTTATAACTTAGCAGAATGGAAAAATTACACTGCTTTGTTATATTATTGTAAGGTCTAAGTGTCAATAATGATTTTTTCCTCCTTGAACTGGCTGTTTGAGTTCTTCTCTTAAGACTGGTTGTGTTCGAAACAGATAAATGAGTTCAGAGTTTGAAAAAAATTGCAATCCAACCATTTGTATGCTCCATGCCATACCTGCATCTTTTCAGAAACTAAAATATAGTTTACTGCTATTTCCTTCAGTTACCCGCATTAGTTTTGCACCAGCAAAAGAGGTTGAGATGGTTCAAGGGCTTTTTGTGCCTTACCTAAAATGTGGAGCACGATGCAGTCACCTACACTCAAGCATCAATGAGAGGAGAATGCATTTAACGTCTCATAGGCTTGAGCCTGGTGAAACAAATAAAAATTGGACTTTAATCCCGCATTCATTAAAGCTGATGTCAAAGTTTTTGCTGTCTGGAGTGGTACAGGATGGCGCAGAAAGAGGAAGTTTGGGACTGAAGGATGATGCCAAGGTCTTTGAGAGGTAAACAGGAAGTCTTAATCATGGAAAGAGGAGAAATGAAAAAAAAAAACCCAAACCCTCAGCGCAATATTCTGTTTGCTTTGCAATACTTAACTGAATGAAGCTTGGAAGCTACAAATTTACTTGATCAAGGCAGAAAAAAAAAGAATGGAGAGGATGTCAAAACACATAAGCTTCAGCAGATCAGTGGATGTGCAGCTGCTGCAATTAAGCTCTTTAAAGGGCATGTGTTAAGTTGTAAAAGTTTGAAGTCAGAATTGTTTGTTTTGCACAGTTGTTCATTGTGCTGGGCAACGAACATGTGTAGCACTATGCAAACAAGGACGTTTTCTCTGTTTGTCCCAAACATTGACATGAGTGCTGCGGGTGGCGAATTCCTTCATTGCCTGGGGTCTGTGGGAACAGGGAGTGAAGGTCCTGCCAGTTCTTTAAGCGGTGGAAACTGAGCGTTTCTTGCTGTCACCAGCACGGTGACAGACACCGTTCTCCACACGCCTTAAGAGAAGACATTTCTTACCTCTCCTTTCTGTCTGTGCTATACACTATACCCAGCGGCAGAGCGAAGTACGGTGCTGTAATAACATTCATCATAGTATATTAGTTGGGTATACACATATTACATTCAAATTACCTTAATAACTTTAATCAAGTCTGTAATTAATGTAAAGCATTAAAGAATGCATTTAAAGCGTTCCTGTATGGTTTTTGTTCAAGTGTAAGCAGTAGAAAGGAGATGGAAGAGGAAGGCAGCATCAAGGTTAAATTCAAAGCTTCACTAAATGAACAGCTCCTGATCTTCCAGATATTCCTCAGATGTTTCATTATAACCATTGACAGTAGTCCCGTTGCTTTTCTTGGGGTCATTTGTGAATTTGAAAGTATGGCAATGAAGCATAAAGTATCAGGATGAAAAATGGGAGAGGAAAAAATAGTGACCCCTTCTTCCAGCCCTCTGGCAAATCCGTATTTGCTGTTGGATATACTGAGCACAGCGTGAAAGTCTCTCATGAGAACTTTGTGCGAGGAAATGCACCGTGTCTGTCACTAAAAGTAAAAAAGAAACATGTCATCACTCCAAGTGTTATTGATTAAAACAATAAGGATTTCCTGGTGCCAACAGTTGAAACGACTGTGTGAAAAGCAGTGAAGAGGTATTACCGTATTGTTGCAGCTTTCTCAGGAAAATTCCAAATAAAGCGAAGGATTCCTGTCAATATTTGTATAAGGAAACATGCTGCCGCCTGATTCAGAGACGCTTCATACACATGTGCACACACACATGCCCCTCTGCATGCAAGATGCTTGAGAAACGTTATTACAACCACACAAAAAAAGGACACACTCAAGAGTTTGGTGCGCTCTTTCTCATGCTAATATTTACAACATCGATCTCTTATTGTCGGTATTTGATCTACATTTCTCCCAGCTCCGGTCAGTGGAAGGCACAGCTGCTGAAACCCCGTATTGTGTGGGCAGCGTGCCTTTGTGTTCTGCAGCTGGGGAGTTCTCAGGTCCACAATAGCAAGTCTAAGCACACTAAATTAGGGAAGATTATTGTTTCATTTATTGACTACACAAGTTTAAAAGAGCAAGTATATCGTTTGTTTCATGTTTTATTTGTTAAGGTCATTTTCACCAAAAGCTGGGCACACGGACACAAATACAGGGCAGCTGTACTTCCAGCCATCCCAGTAGGAAGAAAATTACAAACATTATTGAAATGAAATTGGATGGTTGGTTGCCGTCATGTGGCATAGCCTCCCACCTGCCTTCTCCCAGCCATCCATTTGTGAAGACTTGCTCCAGGTTTTTTTTTGGTCGTTTTGCATCCAAGTTCCTTCCCAATAAAGTGTTTATGCTACTGTACAATTCGTTTTAAGTGAAGCTGGTTTTACGTTGGAAGGGAAGACAAGCGAGTTCAATTTTTGAGCTCGGGTCTCCAAATGTTTCTTTCATGGAATGATCTACAGAAAAAGGAAGGCAGCAATTTTAGCTGAAAGCAAATATCACTTTGGAGTAACAAAAAAAGGGAGGGGAGAAAAGGGAGAAAAATCTATTTAACACTTTAGGTTATAATGGTATTCAAATAGTATATTTTTCTCCCATTTATTCAATTGTGAAGCAACTCGGTGAATAATAATAGCTGCTGTCAAAGATATTTATATTTAAGAGGGTCTTTATGTAAAATCATTTTTTTTATCAGGAGTGATTTTTCTCCAGGAGAAGTCTGCCATCTCCTAGCAACCGATATGGCTATCTTTTTTAACAGACGCTGCAATAACAATGGGTGCCTAACCTTTATATGGAAGCATTTGCACATGTACAATCAGACCGCTTACGAATTCAAACTGAGTTGTTAAAGTGCTCCAGCGGAGACACTAGTTACCACTTTTATCTACTATGCATCTCACCTACCCAAGGTTTTATAATGACAGCCATTTTAGCTGGAGCTGAGTACCTCCCAACGAGCTCCAAAACTAAATCTGCGAATGACCCACACCTTAACTTCCCTCTCCCTTCTCTCCCAGGAGATGATGTGACTTATTTTGGTGGTAAGGTTTTATTTCCTTCTCTCTCTTTCTGATTGTGTCGCTCCACTTGCAGAGCCGTAGCATTGCTTAAACTTGCTAGATAAAGAATTCTTTTAATTTGTAAGTGTAAACAATAGAGCAGAAGGACCTGTATCTGCAAATGGATAAGTAATTTTAAAGGTACATGACTGTAAATTAAGTACCTCTGACTAAGTCTTCCACTTTCTCCGCTTGGCTGGTTTTGGACCATGCAGGTTCAGAAGATTTGGACAAGGGGAAAGTCCTCCTAGCTGTAACACACCCAGGCTCGTTTCAGTGATTCACACCTGCATGCCTGAAGACTGGTCTGGATCATGAACACCATGTAATGCCAGGAATGAGCGCTGTGAAAAAAAGAGTATCCATGCAAAAACGTGTGTGTGGTACCCTATGAAACATGAGATCTAGCTTTCAGGAGCTCAGAGCTCTCCAGCTACTGCCCAAAGGCAGTTCCATAACATGTTTCAGTAAGGGGCCTTCCAAATTTCTGCTGCTTTGCAGAAATAGAAACAACCGTTGGCTTGGGAAGAGGGAGCAGCAGACTGAATGAAGCTTCGGGACATGCACCTGATACATGACTTCTGTTCCTGCTCCTAGGGCTGTTAATATCTTCTTAATATCTTGAATCATCCTTGAACAAAATACAGGAACAGCGTTGGCAGCAAACATGTTCCTGGTGATAGGAGCAAATGAAACAAGAAGCCATGGCTTTCCCACCAACAGCATGACTAAACTGGTAATTTCTTATCTGTATACCACAATGAGTAAACCAGATCCAAATCAGAAAGAAAATAAGGAACCATTACAAGTAAATAAATTAAAACTTCCCCTTGAAAGCTCTTCTATCAGTCAAGTACAGCTAAAGATTGAACTCTTAACATCCCCACCCCTAAACCTGTAGCTCAATCCCCTCTTTAGTAAATTCATAGGAAACTATGACAAATCACCAGCTGTGATGACAAACAGACCCTTCATTAAGCTTCAACATCCTTCTCTGATCCCAGTTTATCCTCCTCCATTCTGCTATCAATTCCATTCAAAGTGATGCTTAAGATTCACAACCTGAAAATAAGTACTTTTTTTCATTTATGGTTGACCCTAAACCAAAATCATCTTATATATGCATTTTTAGGTCAAAATGTTTGAAAGCTGGGGATGAAAGCGGAAGTCATCCACTGTGGAAGAGATTTTGCTTTCTTATATTACTAACAACATTCTGTCTTTTCCAGCTGAAAACTGAAATTTTTACAATCAATTTGCTTTGTCTTCCCTTTGCCTTTTCTCAAATTTTTAGCCAGCTGCAACTTCTTGTCTATACATTTGGATATTCTTTGTTTAATGGTTGAACATTTTTCAAAGCAACCTTTTAGATCCTTCCTTTAAGTCAGAATATAGAGCTTCTGTTTCTCATTTTTGATATTTGTCTTTCCAAGTTGATTTAGTGTGGTCTCTGCTTTTGCCACAACATTTAATGTTTTCCATTACTGATGCTCTCTCCTTCATTTCCACTGGTAAATAAGACTATTGTATTTGCTTATCTACAACTTTGGGATCAGAATTTAGATATTTCCCTATAACTTTATATATATATATCTATATATGTCTTTCATCATATATAGATAACTTTCATCAGAGGGGCTGGCTGCGAGGTCAGTGAAGTGCCTTGATGATGTGTCAATATGTACAGGTTTTGGACCCAGTAGTTCTTACTTTCAAAGTACATCTAACTTTAGAAGTTTTTACATAAATCTTTGATGGAAAATATGTGTCCCAGGAAAAAAAAAAAAGAAAAAATGCAAATCTTGATGTCAGGGAAGTAAACAGTAGCCAGCGTTCTTTGAAAGTCTGATGCGTGTCATTTGAGTGCTTAACCACAAATCTTTAATTTAGTCCTACTAAGGGAATTCATTAATATTGGATGAACTTCATTCACTACGTGAGTTATAGAATAATAAAACTAGTGAATAATTTGCAGTGGATAATTTACTTCTGAAGCGCATTTGACAAATTTAGCCTCTTTTTCTGTTTGTGGAAAACCAACCAGTGCTGACAGGCCTGTGTTTGATAAGGACACGAGATAAGAAAGGACGTCCTGGGTAATGGGGAGCAGCTACAACCTCCTGGGTAACAGCTCTCTGCTGTTGCTGGCAGCCATGTCGTATAATTCCTTTTATAAACTTATCCAGTTTGATCTTAAAAGTAGTTAAGCTGCTATCTTGCTTCGCTGGCAATTAGAAACTTTCTTCTAATTTTCCTGTCTAATCTTACCCAAGACTACTTTTTTTTGATCATTCTTGGATGAACTTCAGTTTTTCAGCTTTGCTAGCTCTTTGTCTTCTCTAGTGTATACTCGTTTCTCAGCATCTGGTTTGCTAAATTAAGCAAGACTCATCTAAATCTTCTTTCTATTCCCTGGACCATCCTAGAAACTCTTTTTTCCATCTATTCAGATTTCTTACTTTTATTATCGTTTGACTTAATTCAGCTGTATTTTCTAACTTCAGAGAGTAATCATGAACAGTTGGTAAGTATTTAATAATCAACATTCACTGTTGATTTGTCTCAAGTATTGTTTTTATTCATAATCTTTCTCTATGCCTTTCTTTTTATTGTAGCCTACCTAAAATCTATTGACTTTACAGTATTCAGTGGGCTGAATCCAACTCCTAACAAAAGGATAGAAAACGTCTCGTTGTTTCCTCTTCTGAAGGTGTAATACTTGCAGAATTACCAGACGAGTAAAATTAGGTAATTTTAGAACCATTTAATGTTTTTTTTCCTGTGTCATGCATGTCTTGCCTAGGGTTATTAACTCTAGAAATCATCCTGGTTTATTAAAAATTTATGATGGGTGATGATTCAAAATATATACAGTCTAACTTCTATGTCTAGCCTGTCCTATGTCTATTAAACCTTTGTTTCAATCCTTCTGCATGTTCTTCTTGTCACCTGCTATAAAATTGCTAGGCGGCAATGGCTGGATGAATTATTCCTGGCTGATTTTGGTTTTGCTTATAAAATTAACTTCTTTGCCCTGTTACTTGCATGTGTAGCTACTCTATAATTAGCTGTTTCCTTTTCAGACATCCCAAGTGTCTCTACTTGATTTCAAGTTGAGTGAGTGCAGCACCTTGCAATAAATGGGGAAAGAGCTGCAAAGGGGAAATGTGATTTCTAGTGGTGATCTTGTCATTGGTAGATCACAGACCAAGGCATGGTTTGCATTTGGCATATGGGGCCACAGGGCAGGAGAAGGTTGTGGTGCTGATCTGCAAACAGATGAAGTCAAGACGTAACTAGGAGAGAAAATGAGGCAGAAAGCAGTTGTGTGTAGTTCTCTCGATGCACAACACTTCTTGGATCTCTGGCTTGTTACTGGTGTTGTCCTTGCTCTTTCTCTAGCTGTTTGCTATAGTTGCTTGCTGAACCAAGTCAGATTTTATGGTTTTTGTCAAAAAGGCAAAGGTGAGAAGGTAATTAGCTCCGTTTTCCCTGTGTAATCCAATGAACAAGGGACCACATATTACCAAGTGACCAAGAAAGGTTTTGATGAAGGAAAGATGCAATTTTAAGAAAACTATTGTGCCAGTAAATGCCGAAGGTCAGGCTCTGCAGGGGAGAAAATTGTACCTTTTCCCTGCTGAAAGCAGAGGGAGGGCTGAGCCTGCTTTCCTGGCTTGGGAAACATTCCTCCCCGGCTTGTGTTCTGAGAGCTCCCCCTCCTGTTCCATCCTGCAGCTGAGTGCTTGCAGATCTCACACCTCTAAAGCACACATTTCTGATGTCTCCTGGTTTTTTCTGCAGTATGATATACCGGCGCAGAGAACACTTTTCAGTGCCAGTTAAATACATTTCCACAAGCTTAAGTTGTAAACTTAACCGAAGAGGGTAGGGAGGAGGGGATGCTGCCCAAAACTTTCAGGTGCTAGTCCACACGCAACCACAGTTTTCCCATGTTTGACTTTGGGTTTGTGGCATTAACTTCCCTTTTTCTGTTTTCTAACTGTAAGATGCAGATCATAAAATTTCCTCCTGGAGGGAATTTCACAAAAAAGTTGGCCATTTTATACTTAAAATTGCCCATGAATTTTCAGATGCAAAAAAAAGAAAGAATAAAACTATTTCTTGGACAACCAGATTTAAGAAATTTCCCCACCTCAGATTCAAGAAGGGGCACTGTGGAACTCCATGGAAAAGTAATCAGAGAGTATTGAGGAGGAGCAAGCGGTGACTCTGAGAGAAAAGGACATTAAAAGGGACTAGATCCATGCTGTTGGAAATTTTCAGTTGCTACTATGTCCACAATATAGAAACTGAATGACATCTTCTGAGCCGCAGATAATGATATAGAATGACACATATTTTGTGGAAATCTACTCAATTTTGAAAAGAAAAAAAACAAATTAAATGTAGCCACAGCCTCCTAAGACAGAGAGATGGTCTTTGCTGAAGACTTCATTTAAAGATGGAGCAATAATATTTTTCATGAGTCTTGCTATTGATATCATATAGGCTCTTAATTCAGAACGTGGAGAACCACGGATGGTGGTGTACATGTAATGACTTGATTTCACTGGATACCTCACAGCAGATTAACAACTTCAAGGAGCCTCAAAGGTTGCTAAAGGAGAAGAATTCCTAGCAATCGTATCAGTAATTTTTCATTTCCTTCAAGCAGAAGAGGATAGAGGACAGAAGATTCTGGAAATAACCTGCTGGTAAGGCGAAGTGATGAAAGAAACAGATGCTTGCTTTTGTGGACCATTGTTCACTTTTGTGTGAGAAATGAGGGTTACATGGTTTGAATGTCAATAGAAGGAAGATCAAGATTAAATATCTGCAGACATATGTAACACTCACATTACTTGCAGTAAGACAACATAAGAATTTGCAAAAATTCAGAGTGCTTCATCCAGTGAAGAAGAATATTACATCTCTTTGTGACAGGCAAAAAGAAACATGAGAAAATGAAAAAAAAAAATAGTGGCTACAGAGGTAGCAGAGCTTATGGCAGTTTTATTTATACAGACAGAATAAAGCTCCAATGACTAATTAAAACAACAATTAGACATTATCCTTTAAAGGTAAAAGTTAGGTTATTATCAAAAAATATTCTCTACCGTTTGATATGACATTGCACAATTTCTCCTTTCTTCCCTTTACCTTTTCCCTTTATTCACAAAGATCCCTATTCTGCCTGCTTTTCACTGCTTTCCTACTCCTCTCCATCCTCCCTCCAGGTTCATCTTCTGAATCAAATACTTCTTTTCTGTTTTCTCACAGTAAACACATTTATTGAAAGAAAATGGAATTGAGGCAGGAGTAAGGAGGCTACAGTCACATAATCTTCCCTCTGTGTGTAAGGTACTGAAGAAAGTGCGTAAGAATGAATTTCCAAGAAATGTAACTAGGGTTCACGATGTTCTGGATTGTCTGATGTTGTATTTTTCAAGTGTCCTTGCAATCCTTTTTTCCCTGATGAAGTTCTTCTGGAAAACTACTCAATTAGTTTCTCATTGTGAGTGAGAAGACAAGGGGTTTTTGCATGATTTTTTCTCAGTGAACTTATGTGGAAGACAAGGATATCTTGAAAAAGAAAATCATTACTTATGTCTTAGGATTTTAGACATACATATACATTTTAAAGAAACTTGTAGGAACATGAGTACATCCCATTTGAGGGATGGCCTTCCCTAATCTTGTTTGCTTATATGGATTCATGTAGAGCAAGGAAGGAGTCAAGAGTTTTGTTTCATTTCTTTCTGTTTTTTTTCCTTTCTTTTTTTTTTTTTTTCATTTCCAAACAGGCTCTGCTTTTTCTTTTCACCCCTGTTGTACCGTCTTTTGCAGCCTTGCAAGAGATCGAGGCAACCTTTGGAAAGCTGTGGGAACGGGTGGCTTGCAAAACAAAGTTTTGGTGACACGAGAACTCAGCAAATCGTAGTCTGAGAGCGGAGCTCAGGCGCCTGCGAAGCAGCACCGATGTCTGGAAGGAAGCAGGGCCTCAGGAAGGATACGGTGAGGCTGGGGCTTGCAAAGCACATTGTGTCTAGAACTGCAATTGGGACATTTTGTCTCTCTAAGACTGTGTTTCGGTTTTGTCTGTAGAAAGCAAGATTATACTTTTTTCCTTTAGGACTGATGCTTCAGGCTTGATAGTCCGTGTGAGTTTTTGGCTCCCTCATTGCCGTGAAGTAAACAAGATCTGAAGATGCCAGTGCATCCCAGGGGCTGGGGACCTAAAAGTCTCAGACTCTTAAGAACAAAGGGTCTGCTTTAAAACAACCCTATCTAAGGATAGTTTCACTAGTGAATTGCACAGAAAAAAGGTGTTCGCATCCTCTGCATTGCCTGGCTTTTAGGTACGTTTCCCAGAGGAAGTGCTAGTACATTAACTACTACTCTCCTTCTTTTACATAGTTCACCTTTTTCCTACAGCTCCAGCCTACCCACGGGCACTGCCGGCTCACGCACAAAAAGAAGTGTTTCTGGAGCCCACTGCTGCAAGACGGCGTAATCGCTCATGCAATGCAGTCAGCGGGGACAGGGGAATGAGGCTCCTTCGCTGCCGTCGTGTGTAGCGTAGGCAGAGGAGTTACGGCTACATAAAACCAGCAGCAGCCGCCAATGAAGCATCTGTATTTGGCTGGCCACTCCAATGGACGAAGAGGAGGATTTTTTCCTACTTCTTCATTAATGTAAGCAATTGGGTGTTGTCTCTGCTGATTGCTATGTACAGATTACAGCTAAGTCAGGACAGAAAACTGTGAGAAGAAGGTAAGAGACTGTGTGAAACAGAGGGAGAAATATACTAGAAGGTAGCTTTGGGAGGATGAGAAAGAGGAAAGGGAAAGAGTGAGATCATTACCGTGGAGATTAAAGAGCAATTCAAGACCTCTTCCTGTCAGCCAGGATTAGGATGGTAGGGGGAACGCTCTTACATGTTGCTGTTAATTTGTCTGCTTTTTTTGGACACATAATAATCATCCGTACTATTGGATACAGACTAGGCAATAAACTTCTCCCATGGTTTTAAAAGCCATAACACAGGTGATGTAACAATGACACTTCTTTTCAGCTTTGTGCTTTTTCATTTAAGGCAAATGACATGAGTTCCAGTATGATGGACCAGCCCCAGCCATGTTTCACAGGGTATGGTAGCAGTACATACGGACTTAATTTCCTTCAGCAATAGTGCCGTTTACTTCCTAAAATCTTTAAATTTGTAACATAGATTTGCATACATTTGACAAGAAATATTTTATCTTTTCATTTTTAGCCTTGCAATTAGTCACTCTCAAAGTGCATTTAGTTACTTTAAAAGTATCTCAAGTCACTTTCAGCAATTCCAAACCTATACAGATTAGCAGAACAATCTCTGTGTGTTACTTGAGCTGAAATTCTTCATATTGAGAGTAAGGAATGACAGTATTATGGCAGTTCAGTTAATATTTGACTACTGTCTATGTTTTTTTACCATAACTTTTTCTTGTCACATGCTGCTGTAAATCTGGGTAAACATATATACTCTTGTAAAAATAAAAACAACACTTTAAAATCTCTAAATTAAGCATCTAAAATAGAAAATGTTGAGTACTTGTTATATATTCCATTTTACTTTCCCAATACAATTCCAAGTGAAAGAAAAAAATTGAACAGCTTTATTAATAAATTCCACAGTATTTCTGTATTATGGGAACAATATATTCTTAAGTGCTCCATGCATCTGAAATTTGTCTCGATGTGGCCCATTTATTTTAATTTGGGTCTGTCAGTGGAAAAAAAGAAGTAATTAAACTTGTGACTAGCATGGAGAAACATTTTATGTCCTAACACTGTAGCTTGATACCCAGTAGTTTCTCTATATTTTTTCCAGTTGTCAGATCAAAGTCTCTCAAGCACTATAACTCAGCCATGCTTTGATTAATTACTTCACACAATGAATTTGCAAATTATATTTCAGAAGTGATTTGTGTACTTTTTAACTTCAATCACACACACCCTCCCCCCTGTTTCGTTGTTTGGGTTTTTTGTGTTGGTTTTTTTCTATTCCAATCTTTATTCACTAATGTTGTCAGTCCGCACCTTGGAAAAATATTTTTGAAAAATAACTGATGTTATTTTATGCTTAACGAATTGGTATAAACAGAGGTTTCCCGTAGAGAATGTAATCTTACCTGAACAGTGCAATTAAACAGAACTATAAGAATCACTTAAATTGCAGTCACCCACCAGCACTCCTAGTCAGGTCTTCAGCCTCAATGCTTTGTACAAATACATGAAGTCCCTCCCTAAAAATTCCCAGCTGCAGCTTTTGTCTAGGCTGGGGGTTTGCTTGAGTTAGGGCTACTGGAATAGCTGAGCTAAGGCAACCTTTAAAATACACGTTCAAACCAACCGTTAGGTTACTGTAGTCAGACATTGGTAAACAGTATTTAGGGAAGTAATAACTTGCCTGCACCAGTGGTGTGCTTGTCTGGGCAAAGTTTAATATTTACATTTGTGGTTTCATTGTACAATCTCACATGGCATACTGCTGTTCATGTTCAAGCCATTTGCATTACATAGTGGTATCTAATCTCCGTTTAGTGGTCTTGTGTTTATATATATAAATATCCATGCCTTCCCTAGGACTTGATCTGACAAGCTTCTGAAGGAGTGCTATGAGCTTATTTCTCTCATTACCTCTCTCTGATATCCTTTGCTGTGAACGTTTGAACAGGGGACCCATTCGCATCCTTTAGAAGTAATTTTCATCTAGATGCTGCTTTGTTTTTTATTCAGGTATGAACCAAACACGGACATGTGGGTGGAGGTAAAGGGCCAGTAGCAGGGTCCTGACTGCAGATGTTTGACTGGGATACTGTCCCAAATACTCTTGTTCCTTCTCACAGCTGCAATGTAATCGTTTTGTCCAGCCATCTTAAGAAATTGCACAGAGTGAAATGGGATGAAGTCTTCCTCTAGAAGTATGCTTAATAGCTCTCCGTCAGACAAAACCCAGCTATGGTTTGGGGACAGTTCACTCTGAAGGCCCCTCATTATAGGAAAAACAGGCAAGATTTCAATAAATTTGGTTATTGGATGCTCCTGGCAAGATCTGCACTCTCAAACACCCCAAATGCCCCAGGACCTGCAACAACTTCCTTAGTATGTAACTGCTGTGCTGGTGGACAGATGTGTTGATCTCACAATATTTTGAAGTCTTTGAACTGGAAAAAAAACATGCATACAAAAAATAGTGTGTTCGAGGGCCACCAAAACGGGGCAGAGGGAAGACCCATAGGAAATGCCATGCAATGTGGATGAGGCCGGTCTAGTCTACATGGGGACAGCCAAGTAATATAGGTGAAGGAATGCTGCAGCACCTGCCCAGAGGTGAACACTCATTCCATGGGACAGATGCATTTAGCCGTATAGATATAACACAGTCAGAACAAGGTGTCAAGCCCAGAGTCCTGTCTCCAAAGACAGCTAGTAGTGGAGGGATGAGCTAATGGGTATGCATTTTAATCAAATTTAGAGTGATACTTCTCCTTGTATGCTTTTCCTGTCCTAGCTTGCTTGTGCTTTCTACATTCAATTTTAGAGAGCCATTACTTCTGGGTCTGATCTTGGACATTGGTAGAGACAGGTCTATTTCTATTTGTCAGGAAACATTTTTCAGATCAATTTTCCTGGTCTTTCTGAAACTCTGTGATACTCCAAAATTTTGCAGGAGTTTTAGAAGACTGAAACCTTTATGACGCCTGTGCAATAATTTTTCTTATTATATTGACATATTTGCTACTAAAATGTTAATTTCACCTAAAAAATGAACTTGGACAAATGATAAGGAGGGTACATGTACAGGAATACGCTTTACAGACTGCTTAATTTGGTCACTAAAACATAAGCAGAAGAATTGTTTCTGTAGTTTAAGTCTTGCCATTGCCTCATTCAATACTCCGTTTACGGCACTTGTCAAACTTCATTTTAAAGTAATGTGGGCTCAGCCTGTATGCAGCTGCACAACATTACTGTAAGATAGGGCACAGCATTGCCTCCATTTTTTAAAAAACAAACCCAGCTGGCTCAGACTGAATGCCCATGGTCATAAAAAGGAGCCTACATGTGCAATATGTTTTCCCATAACTCTCCCAAAGGATACAAAAAATGCAGATCATAAGATTGTTTCTATTGCTAGGTCCCAAATCAAGAAATAATGTCAGCAAGCTAAGTGCCAGCTTTACGTGAAATAATGGAGTAGATCCTTAAAAAATGAGTAGGTTGATTTTTACATAGCAACCATTATGAAAATTCTGTCTTTATGAAAAGAAAATCAATGTCTCCATTTCTGGGTTGGACTTGAGAAACCAGTGGACCTAGCATAGTAAAAGGCATTTTAGAATGCTTATTATTAGGATATCAATGCGTCTCGTGTATTAAAGCAGGAAATACAAGTGTGACGTTCTTCAGCCACATAACATGTATGTCAAAAGACTGCTATCATTGTAGAATAAGTCAAAATAAATAACAAATTCCTGGAAAGACCGCATGTTTCTTAAAGTAGGATTCATTCATCTTTGTTTTTCAATGTGTTTATATGTATCTGTGTTGATCTTTGTAAAGGATCTGCTGGGATACATGAAATGTACTTCCTTATAAATAAAAATGAAAAAGTTCAAAACTAATTATTTCTTTGTATCTGTTATTACCTCTGTGTGTGTAAATTCCTCTTTTGTTTGTTAAATATTGTCAAATCTACCTAAACTTATTTTGGTTTCTCACCCTAGTACCCACAATAGCCTGGTAGGCATTTTGCAATAGTTCATAGTTTAGCACTTCATATAATTTATGTCGTTATCCCCTTTCAGTTTGCATGTTGCTTCTTCATAAAGGAAGTATTTTTAATAAATGAAGAAAAAAAACCCACCCTGAAACAAAACCAATACACTAACCCTCAGTTCTTCATGTATAATTCATAGTGATGTTTCAAGTAGAAAAATAAAAGGATTGTGGCAGAAAAACCATTGATATGGCCTATCACATTAGAGTAAGGAATTATCATTGTTTGTATCAACACTGGAACTGACATTAAAACTTGGATTCAAAGAATACATGTCCTCAGTTTTACCAGTTACAGTCCTTTTCCTGCAAAAGATGTGTTAGCTCAACTTTTACACATCCTGGTTTGTCTCATGACTGTAGCATGTGTGGTTAAATGCATATGTAAACCTCTGAAGATTGATTCCTTGATGGGGAGAATGTCTTCTGATAATTTTCAGCATGTAAAATTAAGGTCTTGCATCAATATTCTCCAAACTGGAGTGTGTTAAACCCAAATTAGAGCTAGCCATCTCCAACATATAATAGCAATCTGTTGAATTAATAGATGTTTATCCTCCTCGGTAAAATTTTATTTCTTATCTTCCCATCAGAAGAAAGTCTTATGGGATGCCTATTATCCTAGATTTTTTTATTTTCTTATTTCTTTTTTTTTTTTTTTTTAACAAAATTAGATAATATTTCTTTTGAAACATCGCCCAGTTGGTTTTTTTTCAGTTTGGCCTTTCACATGCTTTCCTTCCCCAATACCTTCCCAACACTACCATCCTGGGGATTGCCACCTGATTGTCTGTAGGAGCACGTCAGTAGGCTGGAGAATTAAGACCAGTTTCTTTATTTCAATAGCAACATACAAACAAGAAGTGGCTTCCACACTTTTGCCAGCACAACTATCAAACCTGATGTGTGTGGGAAATCATCTGTTTTTACATTAAAGGACTCTCAATTGGTTTAAATTGGCACGGTGCTGCTGAATGATTCTGTGCTGATTTAGACAAGCTGAGGATTTGGCTGTTTTTAATCTGAAAGAAGAAAACGGATTTAAAATTCAAAAATATGAGCACACACTTATTTATGCTGAACATGTTTTTTATAATGATTTTCCAAAATTCTGGAGAAAGGTTTGTTGGCTGCCCCCCCAGCCTTAAGTGCACTTGAATACCAGCAGAAAAAGTCTCAGGCCGTGATGGAGGAAGCAACTTACTGACAAAACAACTCTTCTCTGAAGGACCAGAGAAAATAACCCTGGAACATCTGGTTTCCGTTTAGACCGGAAGCCCAGAAAAGTTGCCTTCCACTTAATTTTGGCATTTAGGATATGCAAGCATCTATTTTTGTCTGGTTTCCAAAAGAAGTGAAGCTGCTGTCACCATGTTGCCCATCACTCTGCTCACTCTCATTTTTCTCTTCTTAATAACTTTGGAACCCACTGGCCAACTTCCAAATTAGACAGAGAGGTAGGTGTATGACAGATACAGACTGCTCATGTAGTTCTCAAAAATAGCAGCCAAGTCAAGAACCTGCTTGATGCCCTCAGTGAGAATAAGGGATAGGACAAGGACTCAGGCAAAGATCAGAGATCTTGGGACAAGTATGGTATGAATGGCTTAACTGGAGAGGGGGAAGCAAAGCAAACCCAAATCTTCCTAGTCATTGTTTATAATTTTTTAGAGATTAAGAAACCTACACATGATGTTACTGACAGCTGACATCTGATAAGATGCAAACACTGACTCAAGTTTTCCCCACAGTTAGGATATATATTTGTCCTTCTGCTGCATGGACTACCCAGTATATAAAAAGTATATATAAAAATTAAGTTGCTGTTTTATTCTAATTCAGTTAAAACGGAAAAGAAACATGTGATACAACTCTGTTGGAAACTAGGCTTTTGGGGTTTGGAGTCTCACATTAGATCAAGAGGTAGGTGTGGGTTGAAATTAGAGGAGTTCTGTCCATTTGGGTGTTTACAATCATGCTTGTTTCAGGATCTCTTCATTTCTTTATGTTTAGCAATTTAACTTGTCCTTATTCAAATCGCTTCCTACAACATTTTCTTTGTGTTGGCTTTTAACATTTAACCCACAACATAAAATGAATGAGATATACATATTTATGATCTATTTCAAAGCATATCAGCACTGATTGTACTGTTGCAGCCTTCTGTGTAAGCGTATCCTCGCATACGATGAGGGACATTAGGCCAAAATCTATTTTCCTCCCATTTTTGCCAGATACTACAGAGGACTTTGGACATGAACTGCATGATTAGACTGAAACTTCATGGACTCTGGGGAGAAAGGCAGAGTAACGTTAGACTGGAACAAAAATTTGTTTCTTTCTGCATTATTGGTCCTTTCTCAAGTTGTGGATGTTGGGTTTTTGGTTTGGGTTTGGTTTTTTTTTTCAAATTAACACAGCTCACTTGAGCAAGCCTCTTCATATTTTCTAGCCCTGCTGTTTTTACTTCTTTACTCCTCTTATCTGGCACTTTTTTGGCATCAGCTGAGGCATTAATGTAAGAAGTCGCCAATGACTGGGCCCAAAGGAGCAGCGTCCCCTCCGCGTAGCCGGAGGTCTGCGTCTCGAGAGTGGCCGGTGGCTTTGGGCAACTTGTCCACCCCGCTGCTGCAGGACTGCACCCGCATGTTCCCGGTGCGGCGCAGGGGTTCTGCCTTCTGTACTGATGGGAGAAAAAGCAGAAGAAGGAGACCTCCATGCGTCTGTAGTCCCTTACCATGGGCTTCCTCTCTTCCCTGAGCTAGCCTGAGGTATGCAAGCTTGCTGTCTGATCGGATGCAGAATGCGGCTTGGTTTCCATTTCCTCATTCATATTAGGATATTATCTCTCTTTTTAATGAAAACTTCAAATTCTGGGTAAATCAGGGGACAAGACACTTTTTTCTCTCTTTTTGGGTCCTGTTTCCCTGCACATTATTCTGCGGTTTTGTGGACATAAACAGCTCTTACCTTGCCCTCCCTGCCTTTGTGTTCCTCCCATTCATTGCTCCCTGCGTTGCTCTGCTACAATTGTTTATGAGGCAGAGTAAGCACTAGATTAGGATGAAGGAAAAACAACTGTTCTTCTGTAACGGTTTGGTTTTAATTTTTTTTTTTTTTTTTTTAATCCGTATGGTTCTCTGACCTGACTCCAGGTGAAGGGACAGGCTGTGCCCAGGCTGAAGGAACAGACTGGAGGCAGCTTTATGGTGGGGAAGTAAAGAGACATTTAAGTCAGCGCTGCCTTTGAGAGGGATGTAACCACAGTGTTAGAGGAGGCCAGTGAGCACTGTGTGCTTGCACTTGTTGAATTTACTGAGAACTTTACCGTGAAATTTATCCTCTCCTGTTGCGGACAGTTTAATCTGGCCTTTATTGCACAAATGCCTCAGATTGGGAAAATGTTTATACAACACTGAGCAAACTGTGATTGCTCAGAAGATAATTGCAATTATTTTCTCCATTATCTATTCATCTTTAAGCTCTTCCATTATATCTATTTTGGTGCTCATGTATAAAATGAAATGGGAGGAATGAGTGAAATTTCCTGTGTATGGATAATAAATACCTGCTTTGAAGGAAGGCCTTTATATTCAGATCCTGTCCCTTCTGTAAAACACTCCCTATGGTATACCATTATGTTAAACCAATAAAGA
Organism: Haliaeetus albicilla; assembly: GCF_947461875.1. NCBI lineage: Eukaryota > Metazoa > Chordata > Aves > Accipitriformes > Accipitridae > Haliaeetus > Haliaeetus albicilla. The sequence continues at coordinate 2,946,146 of NC_091497.1, read as the reverse complement.
GTAAAATGGTATTCCACGCACATGTGAGCTAATAACAACTGGCATGCAGAACATAAACACCACAGTGGGTCACACTAAGGCAGACTGGCAAGCTGCTGTGCTAGCTTAGTTTCCAAATGCCTGAAGATAATTGCCCCAGTATATCCATGCAAAACTTACAAAGAAAAAAATAAGATTATCCCAAGCATGAAACTAGCTGGAAAATTACTCAGCAGTGTTATTGAAAACTCATTTTACCTGCTGTGATATTTAGCTAATATGATTAGCAACATTAAGACGGAGACTTCTGCTGTAGTTTAGAAATAGACTCCAACCTATCTATCACAGTGGGAAATTTATTTTGTTCTGTAACATATCAGCATTTCCTGCCTGCACGAAATCTCTTAAACATCCACCTCTACTTTCTTATATCACTAGTGTCAAATTCAGTACTGATTTATGAGCAATATATAGTTCAGAACCTCCACACTCAGTAAGAATGGTAAGAACAGTAAGAGAAGCATTATTTCAGGAATTAATCACATGGTGAAAAGGTGAAAATCTTTTTAAAAAGTTATTTACAATAGATTCGCATGCACAAAATATTATTTTCATGCTGAGCTCCTTTTCAGGCTTTTGCATAGGTGAAGTCTATTCTATTTGTATGGGTATATAAGAAGTTGAAATGTTGATGCCTATTTTTAATAAGGTATAAAAACAGTTTTCCCTTTTCTTGAAACTATTTTCTTATGCTTCAGTCCTCACTGACCATACTACCTTCCTGCTTAATTTGGTAATTGCACCTCCCTCTTTCTTACAGACTCTATAATAATATCAGTGATTATAATAGAATAATATCATGTAACTCTAGCACCTGGGGCCTGCAGCCGTAACAAAGACCTCATGTGGTGAGGGCTTTCAAAAAAAAGCACAGAACTGGAAATTAGCTTTCCCTCTCACGGTTTCTCAAGAGAATGCGTTGTAAGACAAGAGGTGACAGATAATACATGCTTATGGGGAGGCTGCACGAGAACAATAATATCAAATAAGGCATGTATGTATAAAGATCGGGCTATCTCTGAATGAGGTAGTGTCCACTTCGATAATTTAGATACTAGAGCATCTACTAACTTGAAGATTAGAGGGGTTAAAATGCCTTTTTGTAAAGTGTATTAGAAATTGACCACAGAACAGGTGAAAGCTTGTGAATTTAGTTCACGGAAAGCAGAAACTTTTCAAGACTATTGGTACATTTGTAGGAAATCTAATAAGTGCTAGGGAATGGTTCAATTAAGGCACCCAAAGACTTGCGTGGGAATGAGGTACACAGGCTTCTTGCAGAAAAGCATGGAGAAGATTTGGCATCTTGGAATAGAGTGAGGGAGCTACCTGGGGTCAGTAAATGGGTGTAATTCTGCCTACGTTTAACGAGTTGGAAGGCTGGGGATATGTCTCAAATCCCACCCACTGGTTTCTTCACTTGCGGTTTCTAGAGATGCTCCTCTTCATGTGTAATCTGCAGCTCAGAATGCAAGCTCTGTCCAGGAGGCAGGAATATAAGGCATTTTAAAAAGGAGTGGCTCATTTTTTGTCTAGTGTTTTTAACAGAGCTTTAACACCTCTCTCTGTACCTGTGTGTGTATATACACGTATATGAGTAGACATTTGATTCTAGGGACCAGAATTCAGATCTCTTGTAAACCAAGTGCTCCAACTATGAAGTTACAGCAGGCCTTCATCTGTTGTTCTCCCCTTTCATAGAGTCACAGAACCATGGCAAAACTGAGGTTGGAAGCGACTTCCTGAGGTCACCATCTCTAGTTCCCTGCACAAAGCAGGCTCAGGTAGATCAGGTTGCTGGGAGACTTGCCCAGTAAATTTTTTAGATCTCCAAAGGTAGTGATTCCACAGCCTTTCTGGGCAACCTGCTCAGGCATCCAACCACCTCCATGGTACTTTTTTTTCCCCCTTACACCTAAAGAGAATCTCCTGTTTTCCAACTTTTGGCCATCGTTTCTCATACCATCAGTGCGTAAGAACTTCAGTGCTCTTCCTCTGGGAAGAGCCTGGCTCTGTCATCTCTCCGTCCTTCCATTTGGCAGTTGCAGAGAGCAGTAAGATTTCCTCTTCACTTTCTCCTCTCAAGGCTGAACAAACCCAGTACTCTTGGCCTCTCCTCTTATGCCATATACTCATCTCGCTGCCTCTCCTCTGGACTTGCTCCGGTATCTCAACATCTTTCTTGCAGAGGGGTGCCTAAAACTGGAGAGTGCAGATGCAGCCTCACAAGTGCCAAATAAAGAGGAATAAACACTTCTTTCGACCTGCTGGCTACAATTAACTATGGTGCACAGCGGCACTGCTTCAACAGCATTGGTTTGAGACTACCCTTATTTTGAATAATCTGTAGCCTGGTGGTTATAGCATTCTCTAGGGGAGATAGGAGTTGTGGATTTGCATTGGTTCAATAAGGGAGGCAGCTGAGGCTATCTTCTACGTCCTGACTGAATGTAACAATCCTTAGGTTTTATCTTAAAGGGGAGCAGCACACTTTGTGTGGGTCCTAATGCTGCGTGTGGATGCTAGGTATGCTCTGAGAATGCTTATTGGATCATGATGTCAAAACAGTTTGAGAAGCATCTGATATTATTATTCTGATCTGGTTTAGGTAAGACGAATGTATTTGTTGACTTAGTCCTGTGAAAGTGGAGATACCTCTGTGCATTCTGGACTACCACAAAACAACATGGACTTACCAAAGGAGTTTAGGTAGCTCCAGGATTAAGCAACGGCTGAAAAAGGCTTTTTAGAATACTACATCTTTGTCATATATGCCTAAATTCTGCTTAAATCCAATGCTTGAGCTACCTCTGATTGCTTTCAACTTGCACTGCCCTTAGGGATATCTCAGAACACAGCTCATACACAAGCAATGCAAGCTTTCCCCCCAAAAGGGCAAGAGCCTAAAGACTGGCTATACCAAATAGTCAATGCTACAGGTAAGAAAAATACAGTATTTGGTGTGCCTTGAGGCTTCCCAACATCTTAGGTCACTAGGCAGCATCTTTCCAAGCACCTCTTGACGACAAGCTCCCCATCAATTTTTGTATATATTCAACCCCCCTCATCCTGTTTCTGGCTGGGTCTCCCCTTTCCACACCGAGGTGCCCGCTGAAGCAACGTGCTGTTGCCAACGAGTTGTAGGAGAAAAGGGCATGAGCAGGAGCCAGACCCCAGCTTAATGCTCCCTACTTTGCAATCCCCTTCCTTCAGGGCTGGGATGGTCCACTACCGGCACCTGCAGAGCCAAAGGCAGGGTTAAAAGCGAGGGCCGCGGAGCCACAGGCACACGTTGCTGGGGCTGGAGAGCCTGCCAAGCCTTGGCAAGCTGAACCATTGGCAGAGCGGGCGCTTAGAGGGGCGGTTGTGCCAAGGGCTCTGAGCAAGCTTAGGCTGGCTGCACGGCTCCGATGGCTGATGTGAGGTCAAGCGACCTCTTTCAGAACAGATCAGGGTTTTAACGGTCCCACAGTCTTCCTCTCAGTCCAGCTCTCTCACGGGTAAGGTTGACTTTCCTTTTGAATAAACCGGCACTGACCTTAGTAACACACTTTTAATTTACCTAAGACTCTATCAATGTTATCAGCTGGATCTTAAAACAAATGTATGTTTTTGTATGAAATTGCATTAGTCCTTTATCTCTGCTCTAAGGAGCAGTACTGACTAAACAGAAACACCGGACAACAGTACATGAGACTCCAGTTGCTTATTTGCTGCATTTTTATGTTACTGTCTGAGAAGATTTGAAGGGTGGACCTCCTCTTGTCCCTCTGCTTCCACTGCAGGCAGGAAAGTGCTTCAGCAGTAAGTCACGTTTCTCTTGTTTACTCTCATCAAGACCTTTCTGTTGCGTAATTCTTTTGTTTTCCACTGTTGTAATCTCTGATGCACACGGATCCCGGACAATGTAGATGACCCGTGTGGGATGCATGAGGTTCTCTGTCAAGATATTGTTGTCCCTCGCTGGCTGGGATCCAGGTTTAGTACTAAGCAGAAAAAAAAGAAAAAAAAGAACAATGGAGATAAGTTTAGATGCTGTTGGGAAAAAGAATCCAGCACACTGTCCATCCCAGCCCTTTGAAGCAACGCCCACAGTCCTTTGACTTTCTCAGGGATTCCCAGATTTTCACAGCAACTTACGCAACCAAAGCAGATACCACCTGACTAACATTTGGCTAACCCTTTGCAATCTCATTCCAAATGCAAGCTATGAAACAAAGCCTGGTGTCATAACTAAGAGGCGCGCTGTGTGCGTGCTGAACACAACTGGAAACAGCTGGAGTGTTGGTGGTGGTACCAGAGGTACCGAGGCAAACCGGACCCCTGGTGCACCGACTCCCCTGCAGAGCATTACCGGCAATGCTCTCCAAGAAGCAGTGCTCCCCAGGCCTGAATTTAATTTTGCTAGTACAAGAGCCTCCACTAAGACTGAAATTTCTTCTAATAGCTCCTCTTAAATACTCTTAATCAGTGACTTTTTACACCCATTTATTATTTTGATTAGTAACCTAGTTACATAACTGTCTTTCAAAGGTCCCATCAAGGTATTGTTAGCTAAACTGATCACTACGTCCAGTTCTATAATACTAGCATTTCTATATAGATGTGATGTTTAAAAGGAGGAGGACATGTTGCTTGCACTAAGCGAGCTTCTTCAGTCAAATTCTGGGGGCTGAGGGAGGCCTTGGCTATCTCCATACTTTGTGCTTCGTATTTTTCTCGAATGGCTCCTTTTTTGAGGGTTCTTTCTCTGTGTTTTGCAGATTCACATTCAGTTACTGATGAAAAAAGTTTTTTCTTCAGAAAGAAAACTTAGTGTAACATATGTTTTTGAGTGGTATATGCCCGTTCTGTATTTGGGTATATAATATGGGCACCTTAAGTAATGGAAATGCATGTTCCTTTTTCATTGTGTGCTTATAAAAGTCAAACTCTGAATAATGTAATTTTAAGTAAAGCTATACATAAAAATAACATCAAGCGCCTTGACTTACTGGTAAAAAATAAAAGAAGGGAAAATTTCAGTTTGTCATTCAGACACTCAAATCATGAAAGACTAGTAGGGAATATTAGACTAATTTGAGACCATGTCTGCTGCCTTAACTATGGGTATAATGAATGTAGATACTGGCAGACTACAGGTACTTTCCTTTTTTTGTTAATTACATTGTTTTAAGAAATGGAAGTGTAATTTGTATTTACACAGCGGTTCTTATCCAAGAGAATGCCATGACAATTCAGATCTGCTGACAGAGGTAGCCCAAACTAATGTTTGCCATAACAGCACAAGACTTTTATTTGTTTTCACTTTTTAAAGTTGTAAAATGTTGGTTTGGGTCACATCTTGTGAATTTTTGTCTCATTAGTTAAATTGCTTTGTCCTAAAATTGTAGAATTTTTTGACCAGATAACATAACTTCCATTTTAACATCATGTAATTGAAATAGTTACTTTTTTTCATTTCAAAATGATATTTTGGTATACAGTTTATTTTTAAGGTTTTTAAAATTAAACCACTTTGTTTCATGTAAAACAATATCATCCAGTTGCAAATTATTTTCTTTTTCTTTTCATTTTGTCACAAGTGTATAAAAAATGAATTACAGTCAGGTCACAAGTTTTCTTTCTGATTTAACCAGAAACTAAAAAAAAAAAAAAAGCTTTCTCACCAGTCCAGTCATAATTTGTTCTTTAATACACAGTTTCTCTATGGGCAAAAACCCCTTTGGGGTGAAATTTGCATGATAGGATTTAGGTTTTTGGGTTTGAAGGCAGGTAGCATTTTTCTGACTCATTCTGATGTCAAATCATGTCACAAAAAAAATTTTCATCACTTAATGGAAAAATACTGGGGTGGAGAGTTAAAGTGAAGAGCTTGAATAGCATCCCACTTGGAAAGTTCATGAATAACTATGAGAAGGGTTTTAGCTGGAGTTCCAAGCTGGCAAGCTACTTCAGCACACATCACTCTTCAAGGATTTCAACAGTACCACAAGACCTATAAAATTATTTGCTACATAATTTGGTGACATTTGAAAGCTTTTCCTGTGCAGATGTTTTGGTTATCTGACTATAATAACTCTTTGACCTTAACCTTGGTAAATAGGTGTTGCACGTGTTTCTAATCAGTGTGTGTATGTTGTTTTCATTCTATTTTTAACTTGAATGCCTGTCATTTAATACAAACCTGTGCCTTTAAAAGTACCAAAATTTATTAATCCACTTAAAGGCTTAACCATCTATAAAAATATACTATGCAAATTGGACTTTTTCCCTTGGTCAGTCATCACAGCCAAGCACATAAAGCTTGGGGAAATTTATGCATTTCGACCATCTCTAAATCGTTAGAGGCCAAACCAATTTAAATAGCAATCAGTGACCAAGAACACCCTTTGCTCTCTGAAGGTTTTTTTTTTCCTTGGTATTCTAATTATTTAATTCAAGCTTGTTACGTTCAGCTCTGATGGATGCTCCGCAGTCTGAATTCATTCTGCCTTGTTTAATTTGCCTTTTCCCTCTGCCATTAGACTGTTAGCTCTCAAGATGAGAACAGAGCACTAACTCACTACTGCATAGTAGGAGGAGAAGCTGTTTCTTAAACTGTGAAAAAAGATAGGATGATCATTTGTATTTGACATTTGGGACAGAGTTTTTGTGCCTAGTTTAATTGCTTTCCAGGCTGGGATCATTATCTCTAAGTTTTCCCACTTAGAGGACTGGACTCCTCCCATTTTATAAAGTGTTTAGAGGTCTTAAAAAAACCCCAAACCAACATGTAAAGTTTTATTATATCCATTTTTCACTGACTTTAGTGGAGTCAAAGTTTGTCTCTGAGGTCTGTGGAGTCCATGAGATCTCTGCATGTGATCACAGTGGAAGCGAGAAGGAACTCCAAACATATCTGAAGGTTATTTTCAGAAGTGGCATCTTACAGTGGACTGGAGAGGCAAACACGTTATTCTCAAACCCTGTAACAAACCCAGCTCACTGAAAGGCAGCATTTTCCCAAAGTTTTAAATAGTCTGCCAGTTGAGAAATTGCATAGGTTTAAACCCTCACCATAATGTTTATTCTGTTGGAAAAGTCGACAGAGGCATTTAACTCTGGTGTCACTTTTATTATCAATTATTTCATCCCTTGTGCAAGATCTGGTCTCTGAAGTCATCACTGGGAAGAGGTAGAAAAATCTACTACTGGGCATTTTTTTTATGTCTGTGTTGCTCATGAGGTATATGATGTTATAGCTTCTATATGCAAAAGATTCATCTTTTATGGCAAGATAGCTCTTCTGATGTCTCGAAGTGTCCTGAACTCATTACAGCTTTTGACTTGTTCCAGCCTTCAGATTAAAATGGTTCAGGTTACATCATTTTAAACTGCACAAAGGGTCAAGAGACCGTATCATTTCAATGAGGCCACAGTTCATTTGCTTTGGCTCAGGAAAGCCAGAGGATGAAATACATATTAATAGTCACAGTTTGAAAGAAGGATTGCAGCCTTGGCATTACAATGAGACAAAACATTTCATACATGATGCAGCAAAACAGTCACTGGATTTTTGCCGGTTTGAAGGAGATAGAGAGGGAGAGAGAATGAAGAAAAAAAAAATTTAAAAATGCGCCTGCTATCTAATGCCTTTTTTTAAACTTTTCATTATGGGGAGAAGCAATATTTGCTTTTTGCTTCATGGAGTTGAAATCAGTCCATTAAGAGGGTGGGAGAAAAGATTAATAGGTAAATTCAGCATGCTGACTCCTTCATGTAGTTAATGTGCTTAATCTTACCTAGGTGATGAGCTGCATTTACACTGATGGTGAGTGGAGAGAGAGGAAAAGAGGTTAAATATGTGGTTAGGGGAACAAAGTTAATGAAAGCATAGTACAGGATTTTACAAAAAACATATATTACTGTTCATTTAATTTTGTCCTTGGGACAATTACATCCCCAGTGTAATCTCATTAAGCTAATGAGATCACATCAGGGATGAATTTGGCTCTTGTATTTGAAGTTTTAAAATGGTGGTGTTACTGTAATTTTCTTCTTTGCTTAGAATGCAAATGAGATTTGGAAGCCTGAGAGAAGAGTATTTTTAAGGATGATGGAGACCAGTGAGCTAGGGAGGATGCAGAGTGGAATATTGAGCTAGTTCATATTTAGCTCTCATTGTCCTTGTCCAAATCATTATTTAAAGTTTGTTTATTAGCTTTGCACTTCTGTATGTGGAGGAACTGTTGCTATCTGACATCCAGAGTCTTAAAGATACAAGGCACCTACCTCTCCCTAAAAAGTGCCAAGGTTCACCTTTAGGCATGACTGACACCCTCAAAGTCCTCCTCAGCTGCACTGAGCTGCTGCAATACCTTGTCAACATTTGAGTGTCCAAGCGTGCACAGCTTGGATGGTGTCTTAGATCGCCACTCTGCCTGCTGACCATCCCACAGCAGGTTTCCCAATGGAAACAAAAGCTTCCCAGCCTCCAAAATATAGCTACTCAAATGCACCATTCGTCTCCTTCTGTCTCCTGTGAGCCTGATGCCTAAAACATACACAACGTACTTTTCGTCTGCAGATTTCTGGTTTTTGTCCTTGACAGTAGTATGTTCAAGTTGACTGTAACAAGCTGTATCGAAGTCCTTTCTTTTGACAACAGGACTTCAGACTGAAGTCTGTGAGAGCTCCAGCCATCAAGCTGTTGGGAGTTTTATTTCACGAAAGTGATGAGGTAGCCATTGGAGCTGAGACTTGCACCAGCATCTTGAGTATGTGTCTTATGCACTGGGGGACAGCAGCTCTTTCCATCTGTGGTCCAGTGAGCAAAATGGAATTTCTCTAACAGGGAGAATGACATGGACCAATAACATAATATTCAGTAACTAACTCACTGCTAAGGGTAGTCTCTTATAGAAGGAGTTCAGATTACTGCCTCCGTGAAGTTACAGGAGAGATTATTTAGATTCAAGTCTCTTAAAGCACAGGTGAATGATCCAAGAAAGCATCTACTTGATGGTTTCTCTGACTTTCTGTGGTTTTTCACTGATAGGGAAAACTAGACGTAAATGCCCTCAGAGTAAATTCATGCCTGACAATCTGTCTCACTGCAGAGAAACCTCAGCCCGGTGCTTCACATGGATCATGTCAGCGTGACAGGGGCATAAGCGTTGACTCTGAATATTACTCTTTGTTAAATTGTGCACAATCCTGCTTAGCTAGTTTTTGAGGTACCTGACTATCCCTATGTTTAAGGGAAAAGAGAATATGGCTGCAGTGTAGCAATTCTCCAATTATCCCTGTTTGCCAGAACTGACAAGCAATCCAGAGACCTCTGAGAGTTACGCCCGCAAATCAAATCTTTCATATTTCATTTATGTTAGCTCAGTAAGATTCCATATAAAATAAATTACACTTCTATGAAACTTATCCTAAAACCTACACAGTAATAAACCTTCAACATTTAAAAATCCCTGTAGATTTTTTTTCTGATATTTTCCCTTAAATATTACAGGAATTTTCCAGCTGAGATATAATAACATTATTTCCTTCCAGCCTACCTTCTTGTTCTACTCCAGCAGACTCACAATGAACATGTTCTCAGAATGCACACCCAGCTGCACTTTCTTTTTATTACTTATGACAATCTTCAGAGTGCACAGAGGGCTTTTTTTTTTTCCCCAGACCTTATTCTTTATTCGTCATGACAGTGACACAATGCTCAAGACCTTAATGATCTTCAGCAATTTCATTTTTGCTATCAATAATAGTTCAGACATATATAATCCCCTCTCTCCCCCCTCCTCACTAATGTGCTTCTGAATTTTTTCAGCAAGATATGTAAACATGTCATTTTTCTAATTATTTTGGTTGTTTTACCTGGTATTATAATTACGTGATGTTCACTTCTGTTTCAGTCTAGCGCCTCTGCTATAGTAGTGGTTAGGTTATATAATCTCATTCTTCTGTTCAGCTGGATTTTGATCTTGAGTGAAGGTGGTTAAACTTTGGAATGTTTATTCTTTGGAAAATTCTGAGATTTAATTTTTTTTTAATTCAAAAATTGACTAAAAATTTTCACAAAATAATGGGATACCAATGGATATGTTCTACTCAGAGACTATTGAAATATTGTGCTCTGATTCAGACCTGTAATTTTTTTATTCCACATTTGACTAAAAAAAAATCATTAAAAATGAAATACAGTTCTGACATTATCAATATTTTCTATCAGAATTTTTTTAAAAAAACAGTCCCTGAACCAGGCTATTTCCTCACATGTTTTTTGTTTTTTTTTTTTTCCTGTAAATGAAATGTCATTTTCTAATGTAAGAACATAATTGTTGGGAGCTTCTTACTCTACAGTGGAGCTGATAAGGTCTCGTAAGGTGTAGAATTCAGCTGAAATCAAAGAGGAGCCTAATCCATTCAGGAGGCACCTTGGCCACGGGGAAGATTTTGGGGGAAAGAGCAAGGAAACCCTGGTGCTGTTCTGCAGGCAGGACTGCCTGGGACCAGAGTCCTGTCTCACCTGCTCTTCCCTCCTGAGCACTGTATCAGGTTTAAGGTACTTAAGTAAACCAAATAAACAGAAAAAGAGGTGAAAGGCCATTCTTGGTGCTCAGATAGTGATGAGAAGGGGAAAAGCATGCTCTTGCAAGCCCGAGGGAGATATATGGTTACCCAAAGGTGGAGGTAAACAAAAAGGCTGAGTGAAATTTGTGTCTGTTTGAAATGTGTTTCTCCTTTTATTTTTTTCTTTTTTCTGGTGACATGGAGGGACTGGAGAGTTAAGAGTATGGGAACATTTTGTTTTGTGTTACTGAATTAGGAAGCCTTTGTGGGTTTCATTTCTTACCGTAATAGATATGTCATTTTGAATGCTTTAACATCTATGAGGCTCTCAGTGTAGATGAATGAACTCTGCCATCATTCCAAGCACATCACTCTTATATCTTCTTGTCAGACGGATACAGTTATTAACAGCAGCATTTAAAATTCACTTTCTTCTTCGAAGAAAGCCCTGACTATAAGACAGAACAAATTACAAGTAGTACGTATAGTGCAGCAGTGTTAAAACTGCTGTCAGCATCCCAACGTGGCCATATGTCTGACATAAAGTACACAAAAGAAAGTGTTGAGGACTGGAGCACAGTCTAATGATAAGTAGGCCGTTTAAACAATAAGCCTCTCAAGTGAGCAATATACATTCTGTTCTGTTTTTCTTACTTTGTGCTGCTTTAAATCAAAGTCCACAGGTCTGCTATTGCTGGGAGGTTGGACATGTTGTCTGCAAGTAAATCGGCCCTCTGCCAAGTAGCTAGAGCTCACTCTTGGTAAAGGAAGAACATTGTTCACTAAAATAGTTTGTCTTTTGATGCCAAAGGAAATCAAATTGTAATCAAGGGCTGAGAACGGACTGAAGTCATAAAGGCTGGCTTGCCTCAGACTTTGGCAGCCTCACTTGTTCCCAGGCATATTAAATATAATTTACATTTGCAGAGGGGAGAGGCTTTATTGCACTGAAAATTTGTTTTAAATAACACTTAAGTGAAACACTGTCAGGGGCAACCAGGGATACACTTCTACTGTCATTTAGGCTGCTGAAAATCCAGAATATGTTCATGGGCTTTACCACATTTGTTCTGAACTTACATCTGTGTAAATGGATATTTATGGTCAATGTTAATGAAACAATCACATTTCCTAGGTTCTGGTCACCCATGCTGGATGGAAAGCTCATGATGAAAGGCTTACCTCAGTTACAGAAAAATGTTATATGTTTTTCTTCCATTTTATCATGCATGTGAAAATTCACAATAACTATAAATAACCATCTTTGGATGAAAAATTGTGAATGCTGTGTAGGACAGTTGAATCAATTCTGTCCTTGATCTGCAATGTATGAAGTGGAATCAATTTTACTGATAATTCCTGTGTAAAAAGTTAAAGTTTGAAATATATACCTTATGGTTTCAGAAAGTAACTTTAGGATCACTTCAAAATAAAAAAAAAATCTGGTTTTTATTTTTCTAAATGAAATTTATCTTTTGGAACAGTAAAACTTGCTTTTATTTCACCATGGAAGTAAAAACTGATTTAAAAATAGCTTCTCTCATGAAGTGATAATTCTACTTTTCAGCATCTTGCTTATAAGTAGCCAGCTGAGGGAAAATACTGTTTTAATTCTTTGCACACTTTTGGACAAGATATTTTTCTTCTAACCTGACACCATAATGTAGGTTACATCTGAAACTTGTTTTACAGATTTGCACTGAGTCAAAGCAATGGAATCTGCCTACTAAAAAGTAAAAGGTCTTCCATGAACATCTCATTTAAGATCACAATAACTCCTTTGTTTTGCATCTTTGTCACATTGCATATAGCATTTGTCAGCAAATTCAACGTAGTTCCGTATGTACTATGTAAAGGGAAATTTGACCCTAGGGAAAATCATAAGGGGTAATTAAACTACCAAAGAAATGTTAGGGTAGCTGCTGTCTTTAAAAAGTAGTTTGCTTTGTTTCAATCTTTCTGTTGGAAATAATATTGCAACAGCACACTTCCACCTTAAAATGGCAATGTTTGGATCATTTTGCACAGCTTACATCTGTCCAAGTAATAATTGACATTTGAAGCAAATTAAGGTTAATTCTATCAAAAGACTAAGACAGATTTTAGACCTTGCTGACTAATTTGCAGGTCTAACCCAAGTTTTTAAGAACCTTAAGAATATGTTTTCTGTGTCTCAGTTCTTGAGGATGAAAATAGGTAGGCATCTGTCTGTGATGTTTCTTAACGCCCTGCCCCGTCTGCACATGTATTAACCTAAGTCTTGACATTGCCTAACATCTGAGCGACTAGCTTAATGCCCAGACTGTGTCACCTCAGAGCAACCTATAGCCTCACGACTAAGCTTTTTCTGGAGGCTCCTTTGAAACTATGTGTTGTTCATGTGTTCTGGACAAGACACCTAATTTAATTTGACTCAGGGTGGTGGATCCTTATAAGAGGCAAGGTATCTAGAAGATATGACCTGCATTTCTCACCATTGCCTGAGTCCTTGTGTGGGTTTAACCTAAGGCACCTAAAAATAGCTTGATGAAAACATAAACAAAACCTATCTTTTCCTGGAGCTGGAAGGAAAGGAGGTAGAGTTTAAATCCATTATTTTCTGAACAAAATTAATTAGATTTCCCTATTAATATTCGGTAATTTTAAGGCAAAATATCAGGTTTTGTTCTGAAGAAATGAGAGTCAATAACTGCAGAAGTTCTGAAAGTAGCCTTACTTACGATATCAATGGCTCTGCTGAGGGGAAAATGACAGGATTAAAATTTTTTTTACATCACAGCATAAAAATACCGGGACTATCAACTATAACCCATGGCTGCCCTTTTCCCCAGCTGTAATACATATTTGGAAGATATATGGTGAGGGCTAAGAAACTACAAAAGACAGAAGGGTGACTGAAGAGGTAAATGCTATGACACTCAGACATGAACTAAGCTTCCTGGCACTTTTGACAGCCACAGGCACTCCTGGGGATTTGACAAATTGGTAGTCACTTTAAAATAGTCCATGTCAGTGAATAATACCACATGATCATGGAGCATGGGCTTTTGAGACTAGTAAAAGCAGGACACTGCTAAAAAATGCTATCAGACTAGGAAGACGTTCCAAAAGTAACTGGAGAGACCTCAGGACACGTGTTCCCTTAAGCGCATGCAGGGATTAAGTTGCTATGTGAGCTTGCATCTGTGGTTCCCCAGCTCACATACACTCTGAAGTCAGGGAGATGCTCTGAGACAGCCCCGTGCTCTCTGAAGAAGTCCACACAAAGAGCCTTTCACAAATGACTTCAGGATCCAAGCCTGTCTTCAGTATTCCCTTCTCTAATGCTGCACAATCCTGTATCGCACTTTTCAAGTGCTCTCAAACTTTCTGTTGCTTTTCTTTTCCTTCCCTTTCAGTCAAACAATTCGATACAGCTTATTCAGATGTTAATAGGACCATGTGTGTATTTCTTGAAAGAGGAACAGACAAACTGCTTTAAAAGTTTTTACTTTTATATATAGATAGGTATATAGGGATATTTATACTTTTGTTATGTTTTCTGCCTTCCCTTTGTATTGTCTTGTAAACATGTCATGAACTTGATCCTTCATTTCTGAAAACAATAGGAGCTGGATGCTGACTTCAGGGGAAGCAAATGAAAGACCCATCTCTCTATTGTTGCAGCTTTCTTAAAAAAAAAAGCTGAGGCTTTCAAAAACATTCTTTGAAATAAATATGCGTATTGCCAACAAAATAGGAGCAAAAGGACATATTTCAATGCCCAAACTGTACTTGCTATCCCATGCACTCATAACCAGGGTAATGCTAGGAAGCAGGGAGGCACATATGAAAGACAGCCCAGATGAGTGTGAAAACAAAAACATGCAAGAAGTTCAAAGCTTCCCCACCTCACCATTATCTTGTCTGTAGATGCTCATCAGCAAATCAACTGGTGATATCCTACCAAGTGGTCGGGAACTGAATGGCTCACAGTGTTTCTGCAGTAGGAAATTAGTCCTACTGCTGCAGAGATTGGGCAATCTATTTCTATCAGTTTACACTCTTCTGTTGGACTTGGTTTTTTTCTTCTCAGGGGACCCAAAGCCAGTCAGTTCAAAGTTAAGAGCTGTTCACATTGCCATACTCTTTTAGAGGAGACATGAAAATGAATGTGTGCCAGAATTTTGGTTGAGATTATGATGAAGTTAACTCATTTTGACAAAGAGATCCTCCTCCTAAACTTCTTTTACATGCTAAGACTTGGTAATATGGGAAAACCACGGCTGATGGGGGTAGAATTACTAACCTGTCATCTTAACAAAGGACTTTTGGAAATGAGTTCCCTCCTTGGGATTCTCCTGCACCAGGTTTTGTCTCAGAAAGTGTACAAAAGACTGTTATAACAGAAAAGTACATAAACAATAATGTTATAAGCTCTGTAATATTCATATTAATTATCCTATATTATTTAATCAATCATCCTTCCTAAGTGAAGAAACTATTTTTCAGCAGTCAGGCAATCGGGTGACATAGGCCTTGTAGTGATGTCTCTAAGTAAAATCATCGGAAACTCATGTACAGGTATACATCTGTGTGGATGTGCATACATCTGTATTATGCGTAAAACCACACACCTCTATATAAACACCAAGTATAATTTCAAAGAAGTTTGCTCAATTAAAATACCATTCAGACTAAACAAGCATCTGTTACTTCTGCTACAGGAGCAAACACTTTTTCTTTCTTTGTGTTTGTCTCAGTTGGAATTAAGTGAAATGCAACATCCCAAATCAGCTACACTGCAAATACCCAGTTTATACAACCTATAGAAACCATAAGCAGGCAAATTTTGATTTTCATCTGCTGAAAAATCCAATGCCATGAAACAGCAAAAAAAAAGAACAACCTTGCCATGCTTTAGTAAAGGAAACAGTGATATTGATAATAGAGCCCCACAATGCAAATAGCTAAATGATTTCAGCAGAAGTAAATTTAAACAAACAAACAAACAACCCAAGCTCAAAACTCTCACTCCAGATCAGGTGTTTGTTACAAGGAATGTCAGAACCCATGTCAGACAAAGCATAAAAAATTCAAGACACTTATTTTGGAATGCTGTCAAAAGCAAACATGAAAGTCTATTCAAAGGCAAACATATCTGTTCACTGTAGTGCATTATA
This sequence comes from Haliaeetus albicilla, assembly GCF_947461875.1. NCBI lineage: Eukaryota > Metazoa > Chordata > Aves > Accipitriformes > Accipitridae > Haliaeetus > Haliaeetus albicilla. The sequence goes on along the minus strand of NC_091497.1, from coordinate 2,930,382 downwards.
ATTCTGGCAATTCAATTTTTTGTTCAAGCTCAATGGTCCTAAAATAAAACCCCAAACTCTCAATACAGATTTCTTTGCCCGCATACATACAAATAACTTTAAAGATACATATTGTACTCATCCAAGCATTTTCCAGTGTATATATTCATTCTTTAAACACTACCACTTAATTGCTAAATTCCTTAGGTGTGATGAATCTGGGTGATGAACAGAAGTTTGCAAAACAAGGGAAACTTCTATAGCAGAATTGCCCACTTTTCCAGTGAAAAAGATAAAAGATATGAAAAGACTTTTAACAACCTCTAACAATAAGTCTCTGTGACGTGAATATTAATGAACAATGAATGGTAGCATTTTTAGGACACTTAAGTGAAACCATTGAATAGTACCCACAGATACTTTCTGCCTTTCTCTACGATAATATAGACTTTTCAATATCTTCTTATTGTGTAGAAGACATTTATAGTTTGTCTTGTGCTTTGCAGTTCCAAAAGAAGACACAAAGTAAAACAAGCTCAAAATTCAAAGAAAAAAGGATAGCACATTTTCTCTACTGTATCAAGAAAAAATGAATAACTGTTGTGTACCTAATATGCAGAGACATCTTAGTATAACAAGATACAGCTTAACTCCTAGAGTCCTTGTTATTTAATCCATTTAGTTCTGCCCAGGGATCACATGAATTTATGGAAACCCCCTGCTACCCTCTTTGTTGACTTCCATCCCTGCTGGGAGATCCCCATCTGCTGGGAAGTGAAACTCTGTCCTGAACTTTACCTCATTTAACAGAATGCCACATGTAAATCCAACTTCTTCATTTATTACTTTGACAGAGCAGATGGCAATGGGCTTTTAAAAGACTGTGATGTTGCTTAAAACCAGCTATATTTGTAGAAATAATAGTTTTAGCTGCTTGGATTCTAGTGCCTGATTTTTAGGAAAAGAGTCTGACACAGGCAATTAAATTTTTGAGCCATCAGTACTTAGTGATGCATCATAATTTAGCTGTTTTCAGAAAATCATATTGTGACCAAATAATCATTCATTAAGACAGAAAATACTTTTTAAGTGGAAATTTGAGACTCGTGTTTGGTGGCTGATATGAGTGACTAGTTTTCTAATAGCCTTAATCACTGGAGTATTTCTTTACTTGTTCATTTAAGCCCATTAATGAAAACGTATGATGTTAAGTCTAATATCTACTAACCCTTGATGACTGTTTTGACTTCCAGCATTGTCCTATAAATAACTGTGAATGACATGCACTGAAAATCAAAGAGTATTATTTCACTGTGATTAAAGAGAACAGGTTCACCCAAGACTTCCTTTTCATCCAGTAAGACCACAGAGAAATTCATTGTTAGCCTGAGTCAGATGTAATGTACTTCAAAATGTCTTGTCCTTAAAAATCTTACCCTAAATGCATAATGCAGCTTTTAAAAATAACCTGAAAACTCAACCTCAGCCACTGGATTTGCTTATAGAAGACACATAATGGGATAGGGAACAGCAAGCACAGTCACAGCATCCTGGGCTTGAAGACTACAAATACTATAAATTACTTGTCCTCAAGATCCAGTCTAATGGTTTGTTCATTTGTCTGTTTGTTTATATTCAGTGACATCTGAAAGGATTTTTAGCCCTGAAGAAGGAAAGTAAATCTTACATAGCCAGTGCTGACTGTGCTTTTCTAACTTAAAATATCAGCTAACTTGATGCTCTGTGAAAATTCAAAGAGCGTGTGTTTATCTGATACAACTGGGATCTTAGGTTATGTTCATCTTGGCCATGAACCTTCTGATCATATTCTAAATATTATGGCCAAAGGGCACTGGTTGCTGTCATGACACTTGTGCTCTGTCATGCAATCATGTTGTCTTGTATGGCCGCTTCGGGCTGAGACCTCATATGAAGTGAACAATCTGTGTTCTTTGCTGTAAATTAAACAAATACCTCTAATATGTACTTCCTTAGTTTTAAGTCAGGTGTTTTAAGGTGTCTCAATCTTGTGCATATGCATATGCCCTAATGTCAGATACTGTGTTTCATAAGAGGTTTTTGCCTTTCTGATGATAAATAACACTCTTTAGAAACAAGGATGTCTGTCCCCAAAGGGCTTTTTTACTATGAACTGCGCAGGCCTCCTCTGCAGCTACACTAGTCAAACCTCTGTGATACAACACCCTGCTTTTATTGATCATCTGGAGAACTTTATACCAGAAGGGGTTTGTCTTGGTGTAATTTCCTTTAATATACATTGTATTATATTTAAAATTTTAGTTAATCTATGGGAACTTTCTCGAGCTCTAATATCATGCTGGTTTTCTTTGATTTTAGTTTCAGATACTTTTTAAGATTCTTGAGTTAAAACCTAAGGGCCATCTCCTGCATGAAAAGCCCCAGGGAGATAATCCTGGTGGCAAATTCCTTTGCAACAATTTCTTGCAATATGATATGCAGAAAAGTAATGCACCAGAGTAAAAGCCAGGGAGGCTCTGTTCTCTAATCAATCCCCTGAGGAAAACCTAAGGAAAATTGGAGTCAGGTGTGGCTATTCCTGCTTTGACTATAACCTCAGGAACACACCTCACCCTTTTCAAGGCACCTCCAATGGAAGGGGCGGCAGTGATCTTCTCCTGCCCCATTGCTGCTGCCTAAAAAAGTGATAGGAAATTGTTGGATAATTAGCAGGCACGTATAACATGACCTGGTTGAGAAACTGGACTGCAGTGGGAGGCAGTGTAGGTAGTCTGAGGAGCTGAGAGGCCTGAGGAAAGGAAGACAGATGAGTCCCACTGGTGAAAAATGCTCTGGCATCCATGTACACGTGGCTCGCGCTGGTACAATCTAGCCATGGTTGGTTTATGATGAAATAAAAATGCTTGCCCTTTCTTGCGTTTGAGAGCCTACAGGCTGAACTTTAGTAGGGAAAGAGTTATTACTCAGGATGAAGAGAACTGGTGGAATCAGGACCTTAATTTTTTTTCCCAAGTTGTCTAGGATTAGCATTGTCTCCTTTGTAATTTATACTTAAAACAAATGTAAAAAATGCAGCACGTATTATTTACATAAGGAGAGAAATGTAATCACTAATGAAAGTTAACACCGTATGGAATTTAAAGAAAAAAGAAAAGAAAATCCCCAACATGATTGCACAAGGATTTAAAACCCCCCCCATGTCAGTAAGCCAGCCGCTTCCTTTTCTCAATGGTTGCGTGTAGGCAGTTTATGGTATTTCGGTAATTCCGACCTTTGTTTAACTACATGGCTGTGTGTCAATAAAACGAGAAGTCTAAACAAGTAAAGCAATCACTCTGTGTACAGCTAGTTAAAATTCATGGCTAGCAGGGAACAGCTTGCCACAGGAAAGCCCTCGGCCTGTCCATCTACTGGTACCATACCACCAGCAGAGCTCCTTTTATTCAACCTTCTCCCCGGCTGTTGCCTCCAATTCTTTTGCAAATCTTCCTCTCCCCTCAGAAATTTATAGCCCATTGACGACTTTCTGTGGGTGGCTTGAAACATCTGGGTCGCAATCCTTCAGTCTCTGTCCCACACCCTGCCGTCAAACAATGGCGTGTAGGCCGCAGGCAGCCCCGCCACGGAACCCAGAAGGAAGAATGGAGCTGGTTAACATGTATATTCATTACCCACGCTCAATTAGGGGGTGAGCGAAGGTGGAGGAGCTCAGGGCCTTACTTTGTCAGCCTCAGAAAAAAAAGGTTCCTGCGATTGTTACATCATGTTTCATTAGAGGAGTTCAGTTTAGGCAATGCTAATTTCCTCCTGGGTGTCAGGCCTATCACCGCCAGCTGCCACTTCTACAGGAGGTTTTGCAGTAGGTTCAGGCTGAGCTGGTTGAACTCATCTATCCTGGGCCGTTGGCGTGACGGAGCTGGGAACATCTCAAAAGAGCACATGCAATTCATTTACAGGAGTTTTACATTTAAATTAATTTGATGGATTTTAATAGAGAGGGCAACTTTTCCCCAGAGTTTTAAAAGCATGAGATAGGTGGGGTAAAGCTCCCTATCGAACTCTAAATTTAAATACTTTATAAGAAACCTCTGTATTTCTAGGGATTTATCTGAAAAGCTATGTCTTTTAGTAGAGAGTTTTTTACTTTAGGATAACCAGGCAATGTGAGAGAAGGAAGAGTGGAAGGAGCCTTTTGCTACTTTTTTCTAGATAGCGTAATCATGCTAGGAGATTAAATTAGGAGATTTACAGCTGAAATAAAAAAATCATGCTAGGAGATTAAATTAGGAGATTTACAGTTGAAATAAAAATTCTCTGGTTTTTTTAATGTTTCCCCCCCCCCCTTATATATCTGAGGGTGTTCAATGACAGGCAAAGGAAGTTATAGCATATTCTTCCCTTGTATTTATATTATTCAGTGTGTAACAGTGTTCCTAAATGACACATGCTAAGGCAGAGTTAGTTATTTTATTGAGATCTGTTGACCCACACTGATGGTTAACTTTCTCGTTGTTGGACCAGCCAAGTGCTGCATGTCATGTACCTCACTGCAAACTGTGAATGCAGGAGGTATCACAACTTACAGATCTTGGTAAATTCTGGGCAAAATTTTGCTCCAGATCGAGGCTAATGGTCCCATTTTAGTATGTCAAGGTTAGGTGCTTAAATTCTGTAAATGACATTGTTTTTATTGTCATTATGTTCTATTATACAGCTGCTGTATTGATTTTTGGAAATTTTGAGCAGAGATAGAGAATTGAGCCATTTTTTAAGACTGAAAGATGTTGAGCAGCTTATCAAAACACGGTCATGCAGGTGGGTTCTCTGACACCTCTTCCCTGTCGTCCGTCCGTCCCCCCCCCCCCCAAAAAAAAAGGAATAGCAAAAAGCAGCATCTCTCACTGTAACTTGGACTGTATCATCCTTTGCTGAAATTTCTTCCTGGCTTAATAACATATCTACATCTGGGTAATCTGCTTCATGCTGTTGTTCTGGGACAATAGATCTGTGACCTCAAAAGATGCACTTCAGATTCACCCAAGTGGCAAAGCAGTGGTAAGATGACATACCAATCTATTATTACCTGCACAACAGTAAATATGTCAGGTGATGAGGTTGATTCACAGCTGGTATTGATGGGACATGAACTTCTGAGATAACATACAAACATGTCTGACCTGTTAATCTATAACTGTTTTTCTTCAGTGTGTGCTGAAGAACAATGATGGCTATTAGTCTATTTTTATAGAGAGAGGACTATTGGCAGGTGCTGTAAGTCTCTCCAGAGAGCCTTGGTACAAAAATGATTAACTGACTGAGACAGGAGTTTGAGCACACACACAATTACTGTGTATCATTGCAGAGAAGATAGTGTATGTCATATTAGTTGGGATGGGGAACTGCCTCGGTATAGAGTATCAAATACTCAGAACAAATCATTAAGACTCAGTCTACAGTGCAGGAAAATGCCTTTCCTTAGGAAAGAATAATCAGTTTGCAGTCATTCTCAGAATAGAAAAACTTGCTAAATTTACTGAGAAAATTGTTTCTCTGTCTAAAGAAAATGTGCTTAACCAATGTTAAGCTGTGCATTACTTATTGGAGAGTAGAATGAGGTTATTATTGAGCAAAATATAAGTCATATTTAAGAACATGATAGAAATCCTGTCTTTTTAAAATACTTTTTGTATAAATGTGTTTTTACACTTCAATATTGTGATCATTTTGTAAAAAAAACCATGACAGGCATTTAAATTAGAATAATAAGTATCAATTTTCAGCCAAAACAACTCTTGTAAAAACATACTAGCAGTATATTTTTAGTGCTAAGTGATTAATAAAAAATAATTTTCAAGGTAATTCATTTATTTAGCAGCAGCTATAAATTACACATGAATGGATCCATCTCTGAAGAGAAAGGTGTATGGTTTAGTCCCTTATGGAAATCCTTCAGTAAATTCCTGCAGGATACATATTTCATTGATTGGCATCTATCGAGACTTAAAACAAAGGGAAAAACAAAGGGAAAAGAATTCCCCGTGGCACATCCCCTGAGGACTGGGGAATTTCTTTCTTTCATCTATTGTGGGTATAAACACTACATTTCACCCTTCCAAACTAAAGCTTTTGCTCCTGAAATTAGAGATACTTTGCACTTCTTGTCACATCCCAGCTCTCTGTGAAGAGAGGTCCTCTAAGGAGCTTCTGCTTATCTTGTTTTACTTTGAAACCTGTTCAAAGGAAAGAAGAAAGATCCCACTTAGCCTAGTTAGCTTGAGACTAGATCATTTGGTTTGCTTAGGGAAAGGCTTCCCTTTAAAGATAAGAGCCCCTAGAATGTGTCAGATAATTTGAGTTAAACTTTTGGGTTGTAGGTCTTACTATCGGTCTAAGTACTTCCGTGGCTGTCTGCTCTAGCATGTGAGCACATCACAGTTAGCCAGTTTGTCATTATAGCATCCCAGTGAGATAAGAAAATGTCTGTATTTTGTGCCTGGGGAACTGAATCACAGGGTAGGTGAAGAATCTCGCCTGAAGTCAAATGGAAACTCTGTGGGAAGCTCTGTGGCTGATCCAGGGGACTAAAACTCCGCCTGGTGTCCCAGAGCAGTGCCGGCTCCACAAAAACAACCATTCTCTTACTTTTGCCAGCTGTGCTAACATCTAGTAAATGCTTTCTGTTGAGAATCATGTCCAAATCATGCACAGACCTGAATCAGCAGGAGTGCTGAGTAGGTAGAGGTACAGCTTTTTAAGATACTACTCACACTACGTAATGGGCACCTTTGTGTGAGAGGTTGAGTGCTGTGCATTCTTCAAAGATGTGACTACATATTAAGGACTTAGCCTTATGAATAATTTTTTGTGGCTTCCAAGACAAAATTAGAGAATATATTCCTTTAAAGTTCAGATAAAAAATTTAAGTGAACATGTTTTATCAAATTTTTGAGATAAGAATATGTAATGATTTACCATGATTCAGCTGATTCACCTACCTTAAATTGCAATAATATGATGATTTTATCACTGAATTTGCACTGTCGTAATACAGCCATTCTGGGATCAAAGTGAAAGCATCTCCTCCAATGAACAGGAGCAGGATCCAGAGTGATGACCTTCTCTACCTCCCAAAACTACAATAACGTGATTCTGGACTAAATTTTCCTGGATGCTTAACAAGAGCTAGTGAGAGCTAGGATCGATTCTTCAATGGTGCAGATATTTTTTCAGTTTAAATGGGACTTGGATATTATGTCAATTCCTGAATTCAATTAAGAGAAGGTATCTGAAGCAAGTTCTTTGTTTCCCCATGTCTGCTGCAGTTACCAGTAGCAATGAGAAAGGGAATGACAGGATTTGAACTGAGCTGGGTTACAGCAGAGCAACATCTGGTGCAGAAGTCCATCCCTGCTCAGTTGTCTGTGTGAGTAACATGGGAAGGGAGAAGATGCAGTCTATCTTCTCTCCTGGGCTGCAGCTGGGGAGGCTACCAGTGTCTCCATATGTGGTGGCTGTGACTACTGGTGATGCCTGCGCTTGTCACACTACTTACACTAAAGGTCTGTACAATGGAATATGAAAGTGCTACCCAAATGTGCAGGCACCCCCACGAAAGTGTCATGACACTGGAGGAAAGGCTTAGAAGCAAAATGATGTACTGGCATTTCTGTTGCAGTTTGGGGAAGGATTTGAAATTGCCATCATCAGAAACACTTGTGGAATTTGATAGGTGTAGCCCAAGTGGAGTGATACTGGCTGAAGTGTGCCTATGTTCATGTGTATACACACTCACATGCATATATATATATATATATAAAAAAAAAAAAAATGTGTTCAACTGTACTTTAATTTTTTTTTTTTGGACTGTTCTTCTACACTTAGAAAAACAAATGTCGAACTGAGAGAAGATCATATTCTCCTGCGCTGCCTTTGGAGTCTCACTTATTCAGGTAGTTAGATAAAAGTTATTTCAAATGTAAGTAGAGTATCATAAACCATCTTCTCCCACTGTTTTTTCTGTCACAAGCACTTTGTTTCTTTGTGCTAGTAGATGATCCACTTTTTTTAATATCCAACTTGTGGCAATCATTAGATCCTAAGCTGACAATGCCAAGAGCATTGTAAATTTTTTGTTTAATGAAAGATTGCTTTACTAGGCTATTTGTCTAATATTAGACACTGGACTGAGTAGTCAAGTCAACTTGTTTCTATCCTTGTTTGACTGCCTGGCAAATTTACTGATTTTAGGATTTCACTGTCTAACGCCTCACGTCTAATGGCTCCTGTGCATTTCCATAATCTTTCTGGGACAGTTTAGATGACACGAGCTGTGTTTCCTAACGTGGTTCTTAACATGGCCTTGTAAGCAATTCGGATACCCCACATGCAAAGCAGACATGTTATGATGTTGCCTCAGTGAGCTTTAACTTCTGATACTGTTAGACTTTCCTCCACAGTCTCACTCAGATCCTTCACAAGCACCAGTGGCTTCAGATAGTTTGTGGTTGCATCACCATCTCACTTAACATAATGCTTCCCAGGTAAATGAACTTACCAGCTATAGACAGTGAATACTTGTAACTGGTAGCACACAAGATTTAGCAAAACCAAATACTCTGAATGCAACAGCAAGACACTGCAACATTTGTGTGTGCCCTCAGGCATCAGTTCTGAATTACAGCATTTTTTTCAGGTTAGATATACAAGAGTGATTATTTACTGAATTAACTCTGCTCTGACTGCCTGATTTTTGGCAGTGTGGAGAAATTTACAGTTATGTCAGTGAATGCGGGAGATTCTCATCATCTCTAAATACGGAACATTTGTGTTAGGCTTCAAGTTTTTAAAAGTACAGTTACTGATTTTTCCCCCTATGTTCCTGATATCAAAATAGATACTGGACTATGTTTTCTATATTGACATGGTAAGTTAGACCTGAATATATGCTTAAAATATGCCAATTGTACACTAGTTAGGTATATGATTCATCACATAAAATAGAAGACATAATCTGGAGGTAATACTCAGAATGATATCACTTTGCAGAAATATTTCCAAGCGGATTTGTTTAGCCTATTTTTTGCCTGCAAACTTTGCATGTAGATTCAAAATTCTGGGAATTTGGAAGGGAAGAGTTAGAAGGGAGTCTTACCTAGTACAAAAGCAAAATGGCATGAGAATTCCTTCTGTGCAGCCATTAGATACCAGAACCTGTCATGCAATAGCGATTTATTGTGGGAAAGAATAAGAAAGATCATGTGCGTAAATCAGTGTTAGCTGAGTTGTGGCTCAACTTCAAAAGCCTTCACACTTCCTTCCCTCTACTTTTTACTCTATTCTACAGCTTCTTTTCCCAGTGAAAGCTGCCTTCTTCCTTCATCTATGCATTACTCAAGGTCTGACTTCTTGGGTACTTTTTAAAGTCCCCTGATGATAGCAGGGGTTTTGAGCTTTTGCTTTAGATTCTGTGTTACTCTCCGTGTCCTGCTTGGGGACGTGATAGATGCTCTGCTGCACTGGGCTGAGAAGTGCTGAACTTTCAGAGGGCAGGCTTCATTGCTCTGAAACAACCAAAGGTCATATTGTAGGGTAGCCATTAGAAAAAACACAAAACAAAACAAAACAACTTAAAAATGAGGCAAAATAAATAGCGTATCTTCATGTAGCGCCTTATGCCCAGCTGTCTTTGCCTCTGCAGATGGACTTGGCAGAATGCCTGAGCAATAATTACCGAAAAGATTCTTCTAACTTTTCCTAAGTTAAATGAACCAACTACTGAAAGAAAATTATTCACTTATAGAACAACATCAGAATATTAAAGTACGTAATATCACAATAAACAAATACAGACTTTTTTTCCTTTATCTTTTATTAGACTTCAGTGACTTCAAGGTTAGCCTAGGGGTGGTTTTTTTGATGGGAGGAGGAAGCAAGTCTGAGAAAGACTGAAGGCCCTCTGGAGATGGGAGAGTATTTTCTGTCTTTCACCAGTTATTTTTAGCAAAGGACAAACTAATGAGTGTGTAAGCATGCAACCATGACAACAGTGCAGGAAAAAAAAGCCTCATTACCCACAAAATTGCTGAAATTACTGTTCTCATAGGTTTCCACTGAAGAGATGCTGTTTTCCCTAGACTGAGTTTCTGTTACTTGTCCAGACTGTGTACTTTTTATAACTTTTGTTCACTTTTCATCTCTTTAATAAATACTTACACAAACAGCTATGCCCATCTTGGAACTCGAGATGTGATTGCAAGTCATAGAAACGTATTTGTGAAAACTTGAGTTGTGTAGTTGCTAAGCCGGGGTTTTGGCAGCATCTGCAAAACTCACTCAGGACTCTGTGCCAACCTGGGAACCATGCTGGTGTTGGTCCACCTTTATTGCTCATCAACCTATCTTCTTTGGAACTGTTTCTGGTAAGCCTGCGTGAATTGTGACATCATCTTTGAGTTTCAGCATAGGTATGTACTTTGCCACAAGTTCTGCCTGTTCATTTACCGCTTCTGGTTGGTACATATATGGATGCCAATACTGAATGTAGACTCCAAATGTTTGGAAATAGTCCATGATTTAGGGGGCTATCTGCATGTCTGAAGTCCTTACATACAGAAGGAACCAAAGTAACTTTTCATCACTTTTGCAAGGTGGAGGGCAGTTATGGGTAGATGATCTTTCATCTGTGCACCTTTACATTTAGTCAAGTATTTTGCAGAGCAGCTGCAAGAGAGGAGCCTGCTAGAGAGGAGTGCATGACATGGTCTTTCTAAAGACCTTAATTCTGCAGATCCTGTTTTGTTCCTCTGCCATCATAGAACAGATCGAGTTCAGTGATATGGTTCCTAACCAGGGACAGAATTGTAGCAGCATTGAAGGGACCCTGGACTACAGAAGTGAAATGACTTGTTAAAAACCACACAACCAGGAAGGAGCTATGGATGGGACAAAACAGAGGTGAAGGTTGTTTTGGCACCTTGTTTGCCCTTTATCACTTGTAGGAAGAAGTCACTTCTATGAGAAGACATTTCAGAGAAAATCTGTTTTCTGCCTTTTTTTTTTCTTACCAATTTGTCTTTCCTCTCTGTCACCACTCTCTCTCCATATTGTCATTCAGCTGCACTGATGCTATCAGACTTTGGTATACCTTGATCACATTCTTGTCTGGTAATTCTCAGGCTGCCTGTATGCTACATCTGTGAGCTGAATTTAGCACGTCATCTTCCATGTCATAATTTAAAACCTTAAATAAAACACAGTGTAACACTGATCCCTTCAGTAAACCACTGGCCAGATCTCTACAGGCTAACACATTGTCATTTATCATTAGGCTTTGTTGACTGTACTTGCTTGCCCCTCATTTCTACCATAAAAATCCTATAGTTCAGGCACTAGCTGTCAGTAATGAGAGTTAAGACATTCGGCTCGTTGCAGGTCAGCTCCGTACCTTCATGTCCTTCCTGGAAACAGTTGCCAAAAGAAAAGGTTAGGAGTTGCACAGTAATAAGGTCATAAGATACAGAAGGACAGCAATACAAGGGGAAGGACAACAATAGCAAGGACAGCTGGGAGAGCTGAAATAGTGAAAGTTTGCTTGAGAGAATAACATCAGTGGCAATGCCATCAAGAGGAAATGGAAACAGTTGTGAGAAGAGAAAAGCAGATCATTAGAAGAAAAAAGAAGTGTTGGGTATAGAAAGAATCCAGTATTGTGTTCAATTAAACCTGTATTACACATCCAGTCAAGGCACCTCTTCAGAGGTTAAAAAGAAAAGAAAATCGGATAACTGTATTTAACAGCTGACATTTTATTTCAGCTAAAATAAAAAACAGAAAGAAAGATGCAGAAAAATCTCTTGTATTACTTGTTTGCCTTACAGGTTCTCAATTACTAAGGTCCAATGGATCTCGAATGGAAGAGTACCACTGTATGTTACCACAGGCCTGAGCTGGGGATGTGATTGCTTAATATAGATAATCTAATATTGTGAACTGCATTAACGATATCTTGGGATAGTCATTTAAGGAGAAGTTTGTGTAATAACATTTGTCACTGTATTCTGCAATATTAAAGAAGAGCCATATTTTGAATTATTAAGCTATAGTTCTCTCTTGAGATGTAAATCAGCTGAAGTTTCAGTTCAAATAAATCTTCTCCAAAACCTCTAAGGGCTTCTCTCTTCCTCCCTTACTCCTCCCAATTCAATTGCATTCTTGATTACCCTCCAAAATCTATTCATTTATGCTGATTGTTAAATATCCTCTCCCCATTTCCACTAACTACATCATTATCAGCCTTACCACAGCAGGACCATTTATCCCGTCCTTTACTTTGCTCTCATATTACCATCCCTCCTCTCCTCTGACCACTGACCTTCACCTTCTCCACTGACTCCGCTGTCTTTAGTACTGTCAAAAGCTCCTTCCCTGTTTATTTCTACCTGATCCGATTTTAACTGGATTTTACTAAACCTCTGCTAGGTGTCAGGTGATGAACAGTGAACCTGAAGATTTTGTGTTAGTGAATACTCAAAAGTTCTTGAGTCCTTCTAAAGTGTATTTTGTGGTGATGATATGGCTTGGAAATGGTGAGAAAGGTTGAGGTTTTGTTCTTTTTTAAAATTTTCTATACTATTTTGATAGAATTTGGAATAAAAAATGTTAAGAGGGAAAAAGTCACAGGAAAATGTGGTGAATTTTCTGAGGTAAAGAGGTGAAAGCAGAAGGACTTTCATTTAATGGAACACATTTTTATTATTTTATCTTCTTTTATTTTTCCATCTTTTCTCTTCTTTTCCATGTCCTCTCAGTTTTTCCCCACATTTTTCTTCCTTGCTATATAAAACATGAATGAAGTGATCTATCACCATTTGGTAGGTTACAAGGCTGGGAATCCAGATCTTACCAGGTTGCAAGTGCCTTGAGCTACTCCCAGAATTGAACAGTTTTTCCTACCATGCAGTTACAGCAGAGGGATTTGGGGAGATCTCTGTGGGATGTGGTGATCAGCTTTGCCTTCCAAATAACTGTCCGAAGCTTTAAGCATTCTTGAAAATTTAAGGATGGTTTTGTTTAGGAACAAAAATGTCGAACAGATGTTTGTTTCTTTCTGCTTCCTTTTCTCCATCGCTGGACAGAAAACAGGGAAGCAACTCAAATTTCTCTATACACAGGGCGGCACGGAATCCCTGCGAACCCCTAAACCAGCAGGATGAGTGGCAGGCTGGCAGGACCAAGCAGGGTTCTGCTTCCCCCAGCACTCAGGGCTGGAGTGGGGAGCAGGATGGTGCGGGAAAGCGTTGGGAAGCAGTTGCATCCACCCCTGTAAGAAGAATGGAAGAGAAAGAGCTTTTCTCAACCCTTTCACCTGAATAAGAACTGGCAACAGTCTTGCTTTATATTTTTAGGACTTTACCAGTGTATGAGAGTCCCTTTGCTCCCCCGTTCTGCTTAAATCAAGAAGCCAGGCAAAGGTCACCAGTTTTATGAATGGTATCGTGCTAAGAGGGCAGGCCTCTTAGGTGAAAAAAAAAGGTCGAAAATGAACAGGTGAAAATAATCAAGATTTAAATCCTCTCTTAATGTGGTAAATTCCGTGGGTCAAGCTAGCGCAGCACTGAAATGGGCAGGCGTGGAAGCTCACATTTCCCCGGGGTGTGACTAATGCAACTCTAAAACAACACACATAATCCCAAAGTATTAAAGCACTCATAAAAGAACACTCCTCTAAGTATATGAATATTGTGTGAAGTGTGTGTCTGCTTTATGGGATGTTGTTTCTTAGTCAGACTGCCTCAGCGTGGAATATCCTGGTGCTAACACACCTCTCTCTTTTTCTCTGTTTTGCAGCGAGAGTTTACTAATGTTAGTGGATTACCCCCTAGCATTTCTAGATGTACGGGACAATATTTTATTCAGCTGGTTTTTTCCCTGTAAATTGTGGAAAAGGCTACCTGAGTGGTTCTTACTTAAGGCTTTCTAAGTGCTGACATTCAGCAATGTACTGCACAATAAAAAAGTTTGTGACAGGAACTTGAGACAGACTCTTCTGTCTCTACATAGGTAGACACTATTTAATTGCCATGATATTTCACAACATCTTGTAATTACCAGCCAGATTTGCTTCTGACCCATGCACTGATGTTCCAGGTTTTCCTTTCAGGTATGCTGGAGCTGTGTCTTTGAATTAAACGGAGTTGGCAGTGTGTGCATTAAATACAAACAGCAGTCCTTCATGTCTGAACTAAAAGAGAGAGCACAGGTTGGTGGGAATTTTGTGTATCAAGGAAAAAAAAAACACAACAAAGCCTGGCTTTGCTGTATAAAATTCTACTTCAAAAAAAGAAAACCCAGAAAGTGAGTAGTTTGTTACAATCAAGCGGAAAGTCAACAGAGACTCTTGAACTTTTCCTGTTTTTGTTGTGTCTTATGTCCAGCAATTGGTTGAGACTAATAGCCAGTTTCTCAGGGTTACATTAATAGTTCAAAGAATTTGACCAAGCCACAACTGAAAAATGGTTTTTCCTTTTGAAAATGTTGATGGCAAGTTTGATTAAAACCTTTTATTCCTCATAAACAACTTCTGCAGTTAAATAACCCTTTTATGTTAGACTTGTTTAATTTATTAAAGTTTCATCTCATCCATTTGCTTAGTGAAACTGTTTCTTTGCAAAGGTTTGACAGAAAAGGAAGCCTGAGATGCTTAAATGCAAATAAATATCTGTAGCATTAAAACCTTTACATCTACTTAAGAACAAACTATTATTTTGAGCTGAACATTTACAAGATGTTTAAAGGAAGACAGGATTCTTCTATCTTGGTATATAACGTTTCTGTGGAACTACTTGAGCTGGAGATTATTCTTACATAATGAATGAAAGATGATTTGCTGCTTCTAGCACAATGTCTTCTCTGGGAAAGACTGGGATTTTTAGCTTTGCCTCTGCACTTCCCTATTCATACTCTAACTCCTAACTGCTTTAAGAGGTAAACATGGCACTCCAATACTCATCAAGGCATTAAGTTCTGTCTTCAGAGAGATTTTAGCAGCTGAAATGTGGACTGTGATAGAAATGATTTTGAAAAAAATGCTTGTAAAATTGAATACAGCAGTACTAATTCATTCTATTTCTTATCATTTGCACTATTCCAAAAGCACAGGGAGAAAGAAAACCACCTGATCATCTTAGCAGATAATTCCTCTGCCCTGCAGAGTTTTCCAACAGAGTTTGTCTCTCATCAATGGTTTATCTCCATACCAGCAGGGTTCATATTAAATGAAGTTGTCTGCCTGCACCACTTAAACGGAGTTACTCCACATTCATGCAGTTGGCCCTGCACGCCCCAGCTGCTCACCCCCTCCTCTACACCCTCCCTTCTTTAATGGAGAGCACGAGGAACACACCTAGGTGAAAACCAGTACAGCCAAAAGAAAGAAAGAAAGAAAGAAAAAAGAAAAAAAGAAAGGAAGAAAGAAAGACAAAGAAAGAAAGGTTAATCTAACCTGGGACTTACTGGGTGTCTGAATAAACATGGTGTTACCACAAGGAAGAAACCAGTGTGGGAGTGAGAAGTGGTGACTATGGTAATGCGAAGTGGGGACTACTTAATTTGGTGGAAATGCTGGCTGAAAATGGTAGTTGAGTTACAATGTAGCTTTTATTCTGGGTTGAATATTGGCTGTCCTCCCACCGTCACTGCAAATCTGGAATAATAAAACTCTGTATCAACATATGCTAGCTAATTTAACAGAAGTGTGTTCATATAGCCACTCCTGATCTAGACAAACTTGAACAGCATGCAATCTAGAAATGCCCAGGGCTCGTACAGTCAGTTTTGCAACCTCGGACTCTTTTTGTATCCAGCGTGCTCAGAGATTGGGAGCTACAACCATCCACCTGGCAGTGGCCCCTGTCCCACTGCATGCACTGGGCACTGGATGAGCTCAGCATCCAGCCTGCAGTTTTGTCTAGGCAGCTCATGCTGTTGCTCTAGAGCCCCGTTGATTCAGATAATGCGTTAAGGACACCCAGTACCCAGGTTCAACACAGAACATAGGTATTCATGTTCAGCGTGCTTATGCAGAATGAGTCCTCAGAAAGATCATTTGGATTTTGTTCCTAAAGCATAATGGCAAAACATGTTCATACTGAAATAGTATATAGCTGTTTTAATTTCAAATGCTAATTCCATTTTTTTTTTAAGATCTTGTCAAATTAATTATTTGAGTAATTTATAGAGCGTAAAGGAGAAATATGGAAACATGAACACCCATATAATAACAGAACTGACAGAATGATTAGTTTATGAAAGCAAGCAGTCTTCCTGACCTTTCTAGACACACTACTCACTCTGCTTAGAGTTTTCTTTCTCATTCTTGTGCCATTATATGGTTTCTGCAATGCTGGGGGAAAAGCCTAGCTTTTCTGAACAACAAGCACTTTAGATCCCTCGTACCTTATAAAATGGACATAAATATATGTCCAGTGGCAAATAGCTTTGGGGTATTTAAATCACGTTTGCTGCTTGCATTTAAATACATTCTAGCGATCTAGCACTCTGCTGACCTCTGGATAGCAAATACCTCTGTCTGAATACACCTTACTCCCAATTTTGTGAACAATCACTTTGCTGTTTCTTACAATTTTGCTTTCACCATATTGCTCTACTTTGATTTCCTCCTATTTTTCATCCTGACATACGCACACACTAATGGTTGTTAATATCCTTTCTAGAAACTGAGTCCTGGTTACATTGCTCTTCAGGTAATAGCTAGGGGTAGGCAGGCATGGGACCATAAAAATACAATCTTTAATCTTAAGGACTTCCTGTTCAGGAAGGACTAAGTGCAGACCAAATGGCACCAAGCGAACAATGTGACCTGCGCTGACTTTTAATGTGAATAAACAAGTCTGATTAAGAGTTATTCACTGCTAGATATTCTCAGCAATTCTGAAAGAAAAATAGTAGCTCTGCTGATACTGAAATTTCAGTTGTTTCTACTAGAATCAAATAAGCCTTATTCACTGGAGAATTGGAGTGCTGGAGTTCCTTTGCTCAGTTAAAGAAACAGAACAATACCTTCCCACTCCCTAACAGTTGCACCTCATGCTCTCACTCTCTCACAGCTACAGACACGCAACTAGCAGCGTGCTACTTTCTGGCTCTATTATTAGATTTACTCACAGAACCAGGGTCCTGCAGTAGCCACCTCTGCAAGACCCTCCTTTGGAAGCTCCTCCTCTATAGGTCACATCTGAAGAATTGGATCTTTAGGCTTAATGCCAAATGTTTTTGAATTGCTGAACTTTACCACATATGATTTTGTTTGGAAATTGGCTGAAGGCAAGTTAGCTTTAGTTCCCGATGCTCTGTTGAGATGATGAGCACCAGGCTTTATGCCAAAGGAAAGCTGGTCTGAGTAGCATCAGGAGAAATCTCTACTTTCTTCCTGAATAATGTACAGGCCACCTTCATTTTTACTATTGAAAATATGAATTCTATCTCTATGATTATTGTATTTTAAGCATTTTTTTTTTTTTTTGTATCTAGGTTTGCAAAGAAGGAAGTAAAAGGTGGGCAAGTCTTTATCACAACACTGAATTCATGCCTCACTGACAGTTAAGGATAGGTGGAATGGTCAAAAAAGAATTTTACCCCATAATTTAATTTTGTAGAGCTGAGATTTTTTTCCAGTCAATTGCTGGTTAACCCATTGATTAAGACATTAGTTTGCTTGGTATTAGGTTAAAACATTCAAATACGGTTTTGTTATTCACATTGTCTGTGATGCGGGAGTTTGTATTTGACATACAATAAAATTTCTTTTCCCTTTTTAGCAGGAGTCTCACCTGACAATGTGACATATCACAGAAAGATGGTGTAACTATATATTTGATACATATTATTCAGATTCCCCTCCCCCCCCTTTTTAAATTGCAGGATTTGTCAGTTCAAAGCTTGGACTACAGAATTTCTGACATTCCTTTGTGCAAGGGTTGTGCCAACGTTACTCCTCTAGCTATGTTGCCATCTCTTAGGCTATAAAATAACTAAGGAGGATGAACCATTTTGGCACCTACTTTCCTGCCCGTAATGGATTTTGTTCAAAAAAAAAGTCAACTAGTTTTCAACAGAAAAAAAATCCCACAACAAACCCACCTGAGAAAGTAAAAAGTAAACCCTCAGAACTAAAATTAGATAGAAGACATTAAGGCTGCTACAGTATATGCTAAACTGCAGGAGTACCACAGGTATGGTGTTGGTCATTCAGGACTGGACACACGCTTTTGAAGGTAGGACTGGATTCACAGTTGCTTTGACTTCCTTTGGCTTTTATGGGATTAAATTGAACCTAGGTCCCTATATAAATATTTTCCCAAATTTCACTGCTCTCAGCCACTCAACTGTACAGAAATGAGCTCTATATTTTGCAGAAATTTTGTTTCTACTTTCTTTAAAATAATTTGAAAGTCCTAAACCTGAATACTTTCATGTAAATACCTAGTCCATATGTACTCTAGTATTAGTGGAAATAGATATAGCCTCATGGACGTAAGTAGAATCTGTGATTTTACATTTCACGGGTTTTAAATATTCTCAGGCTTACTAGATGCTTTCAAATCTGATTAACATCTCAGTAAGGTGGAAGGATGTTGGTAGAGAAAATGATGAGAAGTGCTTACTTTAGCTTTCAAAATTAGGCTCCCACCACTGTTATTTAAGCTATTTTTTTTTCTGTGTGTTTAATGTTAGACAAAACCAGCTTCTTACTAAAATAGACTGTCCTTGTTGAAGTGTCCCCTGATACACTGAAAGCAGCTTCCTCTCAATTTGGGAAAGCCAAGACTACACTTATCAGAAAAGAGTAAGGCTGTGTGTTTTCCTGTTGGTTTTGTTTAGTTTTGTTTTAATTTTCTTTCTTTCCTTATATAGATAGCTTGCTGTGTACAAGAGGTAACTGCAATGCCTCTGATTTGGGAACAGGTATTCACAGGGCAGAAAAGATTTGTTCAAACTTAACAAGATGCATGGTAGTTTTAAGACTTTGAAATGAACTCAGTGGATGAGTTTTATTTCACATAACCAGAAGAAATCTCTCCCATGCAAACCACTGTCCTGATACTTTAGAGAAACAGGAAGCAATTTTCACAGCTCATTCACGCAACCAATGAAATGTGAAATAGGTTCCATGGTTAGGTGAGAATCCTGGATGTTCCTTCTATCTCTGAGTAAGGCAATCTTATTCCCATGGCATTAGGTTAAGGAGATAAACACAGAGCAAAAAGTATTTATTAAGACCAATGTTACTGTCTGAATAACAGAGGAAAAATGAAGGACTACCCAATACTCTATATTCTTATTTACATCCAAGAAGTGTTACCAAAAAGAAAAAAGAATTATTTTGTTTCATCCAGACTCCAAATGAGTAGTTTGATGTAAATCAGTGGATATGGATATAGCACAACAGATCATAACAGTTATCACCTTCTGTATTGGAGATACATATGTCAATCTTCATGCAAAAGCAGAAATTGTTTTTAGTGCTACTACAATATATAAATAAAGTGCTGAGGTGGAAAAATACATCTCAGCTTCTCATCAGAATTGCATTGACTTAAACAAGGCAATCTGAACCTTGCAAATGCATAGAATGACCACAGGATGAAAGCTAATTACATTTTAAAAATTGTTCCACCCCCCCCGCCCCATCAATTTGATTGACACTTAATAGTTAAGCCAGTCCATTTGTTTCTTAAGAGTGAAGTTCCCACAGCAAAAAAAATACAACACAATAGTCTGTGCTGGAGTCTTGTGGGCAAGTGCAGTGAGCATGGAGAAGCTCTGATGAGTCTATTGAAAAAGCAGCTGTTTCTGCCTTCCCTTCTGACCTGGTAGTGCACTCCAGTATAGCTGTGTTCAAAACCCTTTCACTATTTACTCAGTGCTGCTTGCCATTCAGTGGGACAGAAGCAAGATCTTTACATTGGTTTTAAACTACTTCAAGAAGCAGATGCAGCAATTACCTTTAAAAGCAATAGCTAGATGGACCCTGAATGGTGGCCTGTTTTTATTATTGCTGTCTGTCCAGGGAGCACTTTTATTGCTAGCAATCAGTGTTAGATCTTCAATAGCAGTTGATCATTTTTGCTTCAGGCTTTTGTGTGTCCATATGGCCTTGTGTGGGGAATGCAAAGAAGAACAAATTTTACTACTGGATTACCAGTTCTTCTCTTGCCTTTTAATTTTACATTATGGTCCATTGTGTGCATACCGCAAAACAAGGAAGCAATGTGATTAAACCATAAGTGGTAGCCAAACTGAAGGAATGCCTCAATCAAATACTACATCTCTGGACTCAAAATTATTAACATGGCAATTATAGAAGGTCTATAGAATTGCTGACACAGATGGCTTGGGAAACAATGTGTACTTAGCAAAGTACACAATGTTCCCGAAGAGTTACACTAAGGGTGGTGCAGATTTCTTCACTTGTTAAATTTGTAATATACAATTGGTAGAGCTCAAAATGATAGGATTAGAAAAGTAGGACAGGTGTTAATAAGTGTACAACCTCTTTTAGCAATATAACTATTAGAGGCTTTTGGGTTGTCAAGTATTCGCTGAAGATATAGCATAGTCATCTTAAAAGATGATTTCTTTTCAAAGACTTCGTGGATAAAAAATTACCATGCTTATGCCCCATAGCTTCTCAGATTCAAACATTTTGACTGTTTGTTAATTTTGCAAGTGGCAGTGAGCAACTAAGCACTGAAAGATTCAGGACGACTGATATTAAATACAGAATAAATTCTGTGATAATTGGGATCCATGTCATTTCATTAATTGAAGTGAGATTTCTCAGGTATACCAAAGACTGAATGTGCTGTACTATAATTAGCTCTGTCAATGCTCATTGATAAGAACTATGATATATCTTTTTTATTTTAATAGAAAAGTTTAGAATGGTTTTATAGGATTTTTATCTAAAAGACAGTTGTTTTGTCTTGGGGTATTATGCAACATTTATCTGCTGAAATAATTTGAGTGGTGTATTTTTCATCAAAGCCTAAACCTCTTTTTTATTCCTCTGAAATTCCAGAAACAAAATTTAAAAAAACCCCAAAACTAAACTGTCTCTGACTTCTATTCTGTGACTGCTCCCACAAACTGCAACTCATAAAATACCTACTCCAAAGAACTGAACATCATCCCAATTTTATTACTCTCCTAATTTACTCTCATCTGCAATCTAAAAAAAAGTGACGTGTGGTGTAGTGGTGATGAGTAAACAGCAACTAGATGTTAATAATGTCCTATTTATCAGTATTGAAACGATAGTGACAAATGGTTATTATGGAAACACATTACATTGCAGATGTTCAAACTAACCGTAGGCATAGTGTTATATCGAGTTACCTGTGACTGTGGAAGCAGTCGATCTTTAAACAGAAGAACATCTTTTGTTTTCAGGAAATAGCGGATTTGAGAATTAACTTCCCAGAGAATAATTTACTGAGGAACAAATGGGGTCACCAAGTTATATACCACAGCTTTATGCATACTACCCAAACTGCAGATAAATTTAGTCTTTCAGAAGTGCTGCTCCTTGAATTGAAATCTTCAGATCACCCCAGTCTGGTGAAACAGCGGTGTTTCTGGGAGTTACTGGGAGCAAGCTGTGAAGGTTCAGATGTTGAAAGCTGTTGGAGGAAAAGAAAGTTGTGGGGTAGCCTGCTCCATGTAGAGGTGTAACATGCACTTGTGGCTGAATGAAGGTATCTTTACAAATAACCCACAGTTTCCAGATGTTAAAATACAGTAGTTGATTTTGCAGTGTGGGGAAAGACAAATAATTTTATAGTGGTCCTCATATCAGATGTATTTAAAGAAACTGAACCAGAGACACCAGTCTGTGATCTCCCTCAGTGTTGTCCAGATCCCAAATCGGCCATAAGATTGGAGAGCAATGACTGCTTTTTTGGACATCTTTGAAGAATATGTGTCACAGGGATATTGAGTCCAGGGGACTTGGCTAATCTGAAATGAATTCCCTGAGTAGATGGAGGGGCTGCAGTAACAATGGGTTCAATCCACTGTTCAGTTTTTATTGCATGGAATTGCTTACTAAGAGACATACTTTAATCAGCATTAAATCAACATTAAATTTGCAGCACTATTATTTGATGTAGTAGAGCCACTGAAAGAATATCTGAAAAGTGAGGGAACATTGCCTGGGATTTTAATAGCTTGGTGCTAATTTATTGCCTTTGAGTTTCTGGGAGTTAGATTTCCAATTATTTTGCACCTGTAAGTTACGGCCAGTTTCCAAGATTTTGCATTTTTCAGGAGCTGAGCTGATGCCAAGCAGTAAGCTTTCCCGAGTTTATAAGGTTTGATGTGTAACTTTATTTTGTAGTGAAAGACTGGACATGGGCTTTCAGTCTAAATAACTACTTGTGAAGGAGAGGAGGTTGGAAGTAGATACAAATTTGTATTACAATTTACCTATGATAAAGTAAAGAAGAAGAAATTATTAATAAACCCATAATTTTTAGTGTTTGGAAAATCAGGGTCCTGTTGCTTAGTTGGTAGATATAGATGAGGACCTATTGTTTTTAATGAAGCTGTGTTTGTTTAACCAGCTAGAGGTCTGGTTTGCATTTTTTTGTATTGCGGTAATGTCTGTCGGCTCAAGCAAGTGCCAGTTGTGTGAGAACAGCTCAAAACAATTGGTTATATAATGTCCCTGCCTTAAAAATCTGTACATCTAGATAAGCAAGAAAGATTTAAAAAATACAAAAACAAGCATCTGGATTTTACACCCACTAGAGTACAGGCTGTGGCTTTGCTAAGAAAATGAAATTCCCATCATAAAAAGGTAACTTCGGAAACTAATAAATCAGATTATTTTTTTTTCCTGGGGGTTGCTCTCAATGACATATTAATTTCTCTGTAACATGCAGCTCCACTTCTTTCCTTTCAGAAAATGCATTGGCTAGACGACCCTTCCCTCTCCTGTGGAGTTTGACTGACAGGGTGCTGCCAAGGAGGGAAAATGATTTTCAAAGTCTGACATAAGAAAAACCATTTCTTGTGCTCTCACCGGACTTTTGTTGCTTCAGGTGTTACAGGAAAAACAAATCAACTCAACTGCTCTGGTTCGTAATAAGAGTATTATTAAGATCCCCAAGCATAGCTGATACTGCTCTTCTAAACAGACCGAGGAAGTCCATTCATTTATTGATGCACTCTCTGTGAAGGGATTATGTTTCACTTTGTTTGAAGGACCTGAGAGCCCTTATTATTTTTGTTTGCAGAAACACTGTGGTGCACATGAAAGAGACACAGAGAAAAAAAACCCTTTTTTTTGGTGGGGGGAGAATGGCTGGCAGTTGATTGCCTCTTTTTTTTTTTTCCTTTTCCATTTGAAAAAGCTTCTTGGATGATTGATTTCTGATTTAGATTACCACATCCTCCCCGTTGTTCCCTGCTCTGTTTACTGAAATTTTCTAGCTGCCTTGTTCGGCTGACATTCAGGATATTGATAAGGTTAAAGATAATGACTGAGTTGCTTTAGTGGCCAGGTAGAACTCCGAGTCTAGCTTATTTTGATAGAGTCTTGCCTCCCTGCTATCAAGTAAAAACAAAGATTTATTTAGGTTTATAAAAAAGAAAAACACACACAAAAAACACGAAAAAGAAAACGTCTCTCTTCTCGATTGCCTTTCCCTGCAGCTGCCGTAAGTCCTTGTGCAACAATACCTATCATGGGAAGCAAATGTAGGATTTGGTGGGAAGATGGCATGTTTTTACGAGGCATCGCTCGCACAGGGCAGAAAACCCCAAGCCAGGTGTCATATTTGTCTCTGCAGGCAAATATGAGGCTCCTGGGGGGCAGCCAGTGAGGACAGCAACCGTGCCCAGGCCACGCAGCTCTGTGGAGGCTGCGCAGGTACGTGACCTTCTCGGCGTCCAAAATCCTGCGTGAAATCCATGGGGAAGGGGTGAGGAAAGGCTCACAGGAGGTTTATGGGATCTGGGAGACCACAGTAATTCTCCAGACTGGGCCCACTGTGCTTTCAGCAAGCCGGGTTGAGTTACCAAGCCTGAAACATTGTCTCTTCCATACCTCTGTATGCCTGCACCATGATTTTTCACCCCATTTTGCAAGTAACCGAATGGAGTATTTATGGCGTAATCCCTTTTTCTGCACTTAAGACTTGAAAAATCCAAATTAGGGGCTCCATTTATTTGGGATTGTCAGAACACCATTATAACAAGACGAATGTTTTTCACACTCGTACTGCTCAAGTACAGTAGTTAGACTCATCTTTCTTATACCTAGTTTAAATTGTAATTGCTCTTGTGCTTTCTCTTATCCTGCTTCCCTTCCCAGCATGAGTCAGCCCTGGACAAACAGTTAATGACAGCTGAGCAGGATTTAATGTAACTGGAGAACGGCGTGTGTAGCACAAGAAATTATAACCTTTGCACCGTTCCACCTCTGTGTCTGGCGTAAAGGGGGATTTACATTTTTGCTGCATGCCAGCAGAAGCTACAGGCTGCTGACAACTGGGGAAGGCCAGAACGCTCCTGCATCCCCGTCACACGTCCCCTCCGAATGCACCCACTAGGTCCCCCCAGCTGTGGATACCTCTGGGGATGCTGCTGTTCTTACTTGGGTTACGGTGTAATTTCCCTCTGCACGCAAAGCAGTCTGCAAGCATGTCACAGATTTGCACAGTGAAGCAGATCCTTATACTTGGATAAGTAAAGTAGATATTAATTTTATCAGGTATACTAGATCCCCCGAGAAAGTGAGGCGTTGCATAAAATTTGCAGCCTCTGCCACTTACAACTAGTGACAAATAAAACCAGAAAGGAATAAATTTTCTTTCCCAAGGAGATCGTAATAATTTGACACAACTTCTAAGACTTCACTGAAAAATAAAAACACCTTTGTTTTTTGTGTTTACCACATTATTAATAGTGCAAAATGTAAGCCATTAAAATATTACTCAGCTTACCAATACACTGGGCCTGATTTTTTCACTTATTTACTCTACCTTTTTATGGACATAGTTTCATAGGTTTTGATAGCTTTCTTCTGGATTTACAGTGTGTAATATAGTATAGGGTCACGACTTTTACTGTAAAGAGTGTATTTGCATTTAAAGGAAGTCTTTACAGACAGCTATTAAGCTAAAGGTTATAGAGAAAAAAATACAGTGACTGTTGCTTAAGCTATAATAGGACCACAGCAAAGTGGAAGAGGAAAGATATTTTTAGGCTCTGAACTGCTGGCTTTCTTCCTGTGTCATGATTCCTGCTGCTCAGACCTGATGTTTTAGACTGTCTGACAAAGAGTTTTGATTTTTTTTCACTCCCATTTTTAAAGTTTTCTGCAAGATAAGGTCAACTTACTCCTGCAGTTATCTATTTTGATAGCAATGCAGAGAAGAACAATAAGATGTGGCAGCATTATAATGTAGCTGAGGTTTTGGAGGATTCTCACAAACATAAAAAGGGGTAGTTTGTTCTGCTTTATACTTGGTGCAACTAGAAATCCAAATGTGTGATGCCACCCCCTCTTTGGAAAGGGTGGGGGTAGTTTTGGTGTCTCTAAAAGATAATAATAATCATACTACAAAATAAATAACAAAGTTTCTGCATTTCTGTTCAGGTTCTGCAGTGCTGTTCTCTTGTAATATGTTGAAAGTTTCCAAATTCTTATTGACATCTAATGGAATTTAAGGAGCTTAAGAAATCTCTGTCCTTTATATCTTTAAAGATTATTGTGGAGTGCTACTGATTCAGAACTGCTAACATTCTGTTCCAGTTCTTCATTCTTGATGGCAGCAAAAGTGTCAGGGAGGCCCGGGGAAAATTACAGAGAAAATAAAGATTTTAAAATAATATATGAACTAGGGTATGTCTTTTATGTGAATGTTATAATGAAAAATATCAACTTTCTCAGCTAAATGTATGGATCAATCTCTGCTTCAAAGCTGTGAAAACCATCTTAGATCCTCTCATATCAACGGTATGAGGCTACTATACACCAGCTGAGAATCTCCCCTGAAATACAAAAAAACCCCCAACATCACTGCAAAATTAAGTTTTCCACAGAAAAACGTTTAATAGCCTATTGTTTAAAGACAAAACCCTTTGTCTGAATCATATTCTGACTTTTGACAGATAATATTCTGTGCAAATTAACTTCCATATTGATAAGCACTTAAAAGAAGGTTCTCGCTACTTGAAGATGAATGAATCCTTTTTTGATCTCTCTCTCTCTTTTCAAGACCAGTTGTGGTCGGACTTTATTTTTCCAACATAATTAATTTGATTTTGTTGGTATACCACACAGCAGAATTTAATATAACTATAACTGAAGAAAAACAATTTAATTATGGACTCTTTCATTATGAACATTTTGCCATCTAAAGGTTCCAGCTGATGCAGTTATCTATGGTTTTGTGTTCAACTGGTGTTGATCATTTGTTGCATTAAGGTTGACTTCCATGGATTTGGTTTTGATTTTTTTTCATTAAGCCTTAGCACAAAGAACGAACTCACTCCAAGCACACAAAATAAAAAGGGGAAAAGCCCTATAAATTATGACCATATTATAACAAGTATCTAAATTTGCCTATTGAAAAAAGGGGCCATAATTTCTCATATAGTCTGAGAGGATATTTTGGATAAATAGCTAATAGCTAGACTGCAGGGAGTATTGGAGATGACACTGCAAGGAATTATTCTGCCTTAGCAGCAAATGGATCTAGATCTTGAATGTGCTGGTTACTTTGGTTCATGAAAGGATATGTGGCCCATTGTCTTGTATGGTTACAAACTGCTTTCATGGCTGTCTTTAGAATTTTTTTTTTCTTTAGAAATAGTGTTGGACAAGTTGATTAAAGTCCTAGTTCAATCATTTCTTCATATAGAGAATTCTATTTATTAGTAAGGTGTTGCTTGATTAGCCTGTGTAATCAGTTTTATGTGTTTTGCCTCAGATCCACTCAAACATTTAGATGTGTTATGCTCACTGACTGAAAGCCACTGAATACTTTAAAGACAAGTCCAAAAGACAACTTTTGTAATGAAAGCACTATTATTATCCACAAAATATTCTATAACTAATTATTGTTTGTAATATTTTCATTTAAAAACCCCCTCTTTTCTATAAAAAGCCTGTGATAAGGTGCAGTTTTAGATAAGAATATTATTTGTCTTAGAAGGGCACTCAGAATATTTGAGTCTCCTGCAGATGTTTGGTCCTCTTGGGAAGTAAGTGTGATAACTTTTCACATTGGAAAAAAACTCCAAAGACCCCACCTCTCATAATCCTTGTTAAAACTAGGCTGTACTTGAGCAGCGAAGTCAGTGGCTAGTACTGCGGTGGTGAAGCAGAAAAGTGGGAACACAGAGGAGAATTCTCTATTTGTCAAAGCAGGGCTGCAAAAGGAAAACAGTCGTCTTCCTTTCATGTAGCAAGCAGCTTCTAAATCAGCGAAAGGGGGCTGTGGCCATTGCATTTTCACCCTCTTTGCTGTAATGCTTTTCCTTAGCTGTACTTAGGAAAACCAGTGTGTAGGCTTCCTAAATTAGATGAAAGAAGGTAGTCTGACCCCGTGTACAGAGGATGTGATACCACAGCATAAACCAATGGCCGAGGAATGGATAAGACTTAGAAAAAGTCCCCTTGCATTTTGTATTTACGACCAGAAAAGTGCAATGTCAGAGACAAAGAATGGGGTTAGATGGACCACTGGTTTGATCCAGAAAAGTCCAAATAACTTGCAATACGAGTCTGAAATGGTACCTTTGTAACACCTGCTCTGGTAAATTCACCTGTTGATCCCATGGCATAAACCCTGCATGTCCTTACAAGTTACTTCCATTCTAAAGACTTTCAATAAGATTGATAACTAGCATGAGTCATAACAAAGTAACAACCCATGTGTCTAAAAAAATATTTTCCAAATATATATCTTATGGCAACTGTGGTACTGATGATGTCTGACAAGTATTTCTGTGGGGATGAGAGAACCTGAAAGCACAGGGAAAAATCCTAGAAGGCAGAGCTCGGGAGAATTTGGATGTCTTTGGTCAGGCACTCAGACAGAACCAGGTCAGCTGGGACCTACTGCTGGGGCGATTTTACTACTAAAAAAAGAATTTAAAATAATTGGACTAAAACCATGTGTAGAAAAATAGGAAAATTCTGTAAAGCTTTACAAAATCTGAGGAACTCCCCACAAAATCATGAAAAAATCATCTTGCCTCAAAAAATTGTTCATTCCTAACCCCTTTATGCCTGTGCTTTTCACTCCAGCCTTTCAGGGATGCTAGAAGGTGAAACCAAAGATGCAAAAACTACAATCCCTATGTTTAAGAGACATTTTTGACTCACAGTGCTCATTACTTTTCTACATTTTTTCCTGGTATGCCTGCCCAGAGGAGAAGCAGTCACCTGCCTGCTTTGTGACAACTGCACTCCAAACATTGCAATGGACCATTTGATTACCAATTGTGTGCTCAGGGAAAGAAGAGTTCCTCTGTGATGGATCTGAATGAACAGCCCACCCCTCCCGAGCTGTATCTTTGATGGGAGGTGGTAAGTGCTGTAGAGTGTGCCTTTGCTGGCCAACACAGGCACGAATAACACAAGCAGCCCCTTAGCCACCCACCCAGCCAACTGAAATGTCCTCTGGTGGAAACTATATGAAGGAAGAATTTCTGTAGGAAAAAACTGTCAATAGATCAATTCGATTCCTTTTAAAGGAGTATATAAAAGAAATCCACTCTTGGCCAAATGCGAGAAAAAAATTGACTTCTCTCTTGAAGGGTTTATCTATTCATTTGATTGTCTCTTCTAAGTGAGCTGTAATTAGAGCTAGTCCTCTTCTAACCCTTGTGCTAATGAGGCTTTGCTCACTTCTATTAGTGACAGTACATTGTATTTTAATAAGGATCCCCTGGCCTGGCAGGACCTGCAGATAAGGGGAAAGAGAGCAAAAGGAAATGTAAAGAAGTGGGATCAGCAGGGGGTCCCCTTCTTGGCACTGGGCTCCACAGGAAGGCGCTGGCTAACTTTGTCTTAGAACTGTCATTTGTATTAACTTCTAACCCATCACCTTCTCTGGTAGGGTAGCTTTACTCAATGAAGCGGGATAGATCCTTGGCTTGGCCTCTCTATCCCCTATTTCAGCAAACTGAATACAACACAAAAAGTTCACAGGGGAAGCATTTGGGAAGATGGTGTTAAGGATAGGGTCAAAAAGAGCTTTTAACTCATCTTAACATTACTGTCCTTTTCCATTTCAACTCTTATCTGCCCATCAAGGCTTTCAGTTTGCTCACTCATCCATTGCTAAAAACACCCCAAAATGCAAAAAGCCTCCAAATGGAAGTTATATGTGTTTTGAGATATGCAACATTTTGGTCTATACCTGCATGCTTGCTTGTGTGTTTTCTCTGTATGTTTTTTTTTTTCCTGCTGATCAGTTCCTGGTTGGATCAGAATTCTTTGGCTGATTCCACCTTTGCATACGCTGACACAAATCGTGGTAATTTCTTTGCCATTCAGTAAAGTTAGCAGGGAAAAGAGAATCAAGCCTTTTGTATCTTTTGCGTAACAGTCTTACATCTCAACCAGAAAAACCCTTTCTAACGAAGTCTTTTTAGAGATGCTGGGGGCTGTTAGAATGTGACAGATAAACAGCTCCCTGTATGGCAGAAAGTAGAAAAGCATTATTCTTTTTTGTTTAGTTTCTGTCAATGACTTCCCAGAAGCTCTAAGCAAAATATATTTCGTACTGTTAGTTCTTTCAGAGCCTACCTTGGGATCTTTCAGACCTCCGGGGACATAATTCTGCTATGACTCAAATTCCAGAAGATTGTTTACATGTCAGTAAAGTGAATGCGAAACTTTACCATTTTCACTCAGTTTGCCACCTACCTCTCTTATGCATATCTGTAAATGCCCTTACCAAAACGCAAAGCATGGAGGAATCGAGCCAAAGGCCCTCCATGAAATACTGAGACATGTATCAGATGTTATTTACCCCTTTAAATAACATGGTATGCTCAGTCGGCGTCCTTTCTAGTGGGTCATACATTAGTGACCACCTTCCAGGAGGAGATACTCTTTGGTGACGGAGTTGAACAGAGAGCATGGCACCTGTTCAGTCCATTACTGATATTGTAAACAAGTAGGATTTATAGAGATATAAGATATGAGTTTGTTTATGTTAGCTGAGGCTCAAGTTCACACTCAGATCATTAGTAGAAAGAAAACTGGTATTTAAGTTCTGCCCCTATCTTGTGTGGACATGACAGGTACCAGGCTGGCTCCATGTAGCTTGATCACAGGTCTCCAAGGTATTCTAGTAAGCTTTGAGAGTTTGAATGGACCTACTTTATCTGTCCTGGCATTGGTCATGTCACTACATAAACCTACGCTCACTTTAGAAACTGGCTTTTTCATGCCTGGGTTATTTCCCTAGGCATGATTTCAGATGGCTGGAACAAAGCTTCCTGAATCACCACGTAACTGGGTGGTCTTCCTAAATATCACCTAGCTGCCAGGATCAAAGGCTGTTGCAAGACATGTTCCTTAAGATTAGCAAGTCTGTTCTCAGTCCTAGGTGCCTTTCCTTCACCAGCTGACTAGCAGGCAGTTCATGGCCTCCACCAGCACCAAGCCCAACCATCCACTGCTCTCCCAGTATACCATCCTTCCCTGGGCACCAGTGTGAGTCTTCCAAGAGGAGTAGATGTTTCAGGGTTGGTATCTGTGTGGGGCAGGAGAAAAGACAACCTTAGGCTAGAAGATCTTCAGAGCCACCAAATGTGCCTTTTGCTGGCAAATCAGAACATATTCGATTCATGTGACTGTTCTGGGTCTTTTGAAATTTTCCTGTTATCTGTAGCCAGCTCACACAGTTTTCTTTTCCTTTCCCTTGGCTGTGCTAGTGACCTGCTGTGCCATCTACCTCAAACTGGCAGAGTGTGTTCTCCGCCTGGAAGGCGAGCATGGTGCAGGATCTTAATTTCCTTAATGGAAGTGTTGGTGTGTAACGTAGGCTTGATGCTGGTGCATACAGCTCTCCTGTCCCTTCTGCCACCTCCCTAATTCTCTTTCATGTCATTCTCCATCTCCATCCCACTAGACACCACTAACTGTCCTGGAAGACAATCCACCACACCTCTGGCTGTACCATGGCCATTCATCCCATATGGAGTTCAGGTTCCCTTTGGAATAGCGGTTCCAAGGGATACTGAATAGATGGCAATGTCATGAAGGAGGTTTGGGGAGGAATAGGGTAAAAAAGAGAGAAAATGAGACAACCAGTTATACAACAAACCGTATTTTACCCATGGTTGTTATAGAAAATTTCTTTTATGTCTCTTGCATGTAAGCAAAACAGCAGTATTTCATGTGGGGTTTTTTTGTCGTTGCTGTTGTTCATTTGTCTTTCAGTTCATTACAGTATTTTATCTAGGCCAGTAACACAGGAGTAAAAGGAATCAGAAATGGTAAAATATTATGGTTATGTAGTAGCAGTGAATCTATAATAATGCTGTAGTCTTCAGTACTCTGGACTCTGAATGCTTCAGTATTTTTTCATCCTTACCCCTACTCCCCGCCCCCCCCCTCCATTTTCCTCAATGTTCTCTTTGTCTTACAGCTGAGGAACTGATAAAAATTTCCAAAATTATTTAGCTGTTGGTCTAATGGCAGAACAAAGTTTAACCGCATTTAACTTCTTAGTGGAATCATCAGACCTCATTTACCTGGCTAAGTTGGTCACATAGGTGTCTATCAAGTAAACAGGGATAAGCAAGCACCTAAAAGGGGGTCAGAATTAGCTATCATCTGAGCACAGAGCTAAATGGAGGACAGAGTTAACACACTGAAGCAATTGTTCTCACCACTTATTGATTCAGAAAGTAATTTTGTACATACTTTTGCTTCAGCCACATGCAAGACTAAAAATCTGCTGCAACTGCAGATGCAATGACACCTTGCCTTTTAGTGGAAGGTTGGGTAGATAAATGAATTAAAAAGCAAGGAAAGAATTAATTTTTTTTATGGCTTTAGCAATTGATCTTCCCAACAGACTAGACATAGGTTCCCACTACCACCCCCCACCCCCTTCCATTCCCATTCCACTAGGCTCTTGAACTATGAACTTACTGCTGGAGCTGAATACCCAAGACATACCAGCCATTTGTTTCTTTGCTATCTGCCTTTGACCGTATCTTTTTGCTCTGGTGAGTTATTTAAAGTCCTTGATATAGTTCAGTTTACTACCTTTGTGTTTAGAGATTATATCAATGTTAATGTCCATGCTTGGTGTCTCGTTTGCTGATGGGTTGAGAGCACAGACAATTTATTCAGCTGTTGTAGAGAAAGAGAATTTCATTAACTATGAGAAACAGCAGATAGTCAGCCCATAGTCCTCACCCTTTATTGTCTGTCCTTGTCCCAGAGAGGAGGAATCATGAGCTGAGGAGATGAAGACTGCCTGTAGCGTTGGTATAAGGGTGTCACAAGGAGGGCTCTTTCCCTTCCTCTTGCTGTATTAGAGACGGTCCTGCCAGTGAGTGTGACATGCTCAACTCCATGAAGAGTGGTGTAAACTATGTCTCTTTGTTAAGAAAAAACGGTTCCTGATTTCCCACAGGAGAAAATACCCCAGCCACTTACGTGGAAGCAAGACCAAGCCTGATGTTTCTCCCTTTACTTTTCAATATAAACCTGACTGCTGGTCTTGTCCTAAACATTATACAACATTTTCCTCGGATTTTGAGTTCCTTAAAAAAGTTGGGTTTGTGTTGTAGAAGACAAGATCATGCGTTGTAATTACCAAATACACTTTGACACTTGTGTATTCAAAAGAGGTGCCAAAAGATAGAAGTGTTTATATATGTGACAGCTACTGCCCAAATTGGGAAGAATGTGTTACTCAAATATGTATATTTACTTCAAGAATAATCAACCATTTGCTCTTTTGAAGTCTTACACTTTTCACTCTTTCTTACAAAATCAGAGATTTCAGTCTCCAGGGCTCATGTTTTACAAATCAGTGAAATTTAAGTTCTTTGTTTTTGTTAATTATGTACAGGATAAAAAGTATTTTTGGAAAATAGTATTGTAATTAATATTTGATTGCAAAAGCAAAAAAATGTGCTACACACAAAAGTCTCTTAACTTTTAGACTAATATCCCCTTAAGACTTTTTCTCAGTTAAAGTGTCACAGATGTAGTTTTGTATTTCCATCTGTGTAACATTATATTAAAAAGTTACAACATATTAAAATTTTAATTATTAATGTGATTAAAAATACTGTGTGACTATATTTCTTAATTTGTTCTTAATCAGTGAGGACATATGTTAATTCTGATGATTCTTCATCTACAACTCAGTTTAAAGTACTATAGAAGACTGTCTAATGACAAGACTGTGAGTAAATTTTAATTATACATTTTTTTAGCCTTTAACTTTTATTTTAGAATTTTTCTTCTCAGTAGCTAATATGTGCTGTAATCTAATGTATTTGCTTACCACATTTTCATGTTGGAGAATCAATAAAACCTGAATCTGTTAAATGCATAGTTATCAAGTTATGAAAATTTATCATTTTACTTTGTCTTCGGTTGTAGAAATAAACTACCATTGTTTAGTGCAAAATTTGACAAACAAACTGCAAAGTCTTTATCATCAAAGACTTCTTGCCCTTAGGTCAAAGTTGTATGCTTTCTTAAGTATGTTTTTCGTAACACTTGTTCTTTTTCAGAAAGAAGAAAGAAGGTAACAATGAAGATCTTTGAAAAATCATTTATCAGACTACAATCCCCTGGTGTGTTGAACAAGGAAGAAATCATGGAGGTAACTTCTGCCCCAATGGATCCCAGATCCAAAATCTTCTTTGTAAACAGAGCCTTTCATTTAGTACAACTGGATCATAAAGTGACAAGTTTTCCCCTAGAATTTAGCCTAAAGCCTCTTCTGGTCAGATTAACTCTGTTGTATTCAGCTGCAGACCTGGATTAACCCCTAAGAAACTCTGTATTGTTTCTCTTCATTGCATATATCCCCATGTCTCCTATTATCTCCTTTTTACACCAGACAAAGTGATACAAAGTTTAATCCATGATAAGCTTTTTTTAGTTTTGCGTATCTGTTAAGACTTCTTCTTTGACAGTTGTTTCCCCTTCTAATGCAAACAGCCCATCCAAATAGAAAACCTTGTCAATAGAATTTGCTAACCTGAAACACAGAGGAGATAGTTAGCAGGAGGAGTGTGCTTTTTGCAAGGACAAAGGTGCCAGTGCTAAATCCATCGTCCCTTATTGTTGTCGCTGATGCGTGCAAATTGAAAACACATACATGTCTAAGATGCGTAGTTCTTGTGATGGACCTACTACTAGATTGTGGTTTTCAGCGAAAGCATGACTGTTGTGAAGTTTTCTCAAAGTAAAAGTATCTCTCGTTATTTTTTAAAAGCTTTTTTAAAGCTGCTTTTAAAAACTGTTATGTCTCTAATACAACTGACAGAAGGAACTAGACGGGAGCTGTGATGGAAGCAGCTATAAAAGTGGATGCTAGAGTAAGGAAGGGAATGGCATTACTTGTGTACCTACCTAACTACCTGCTTACTAGGAAAAGCAGAAGGAGAAATAATGTAACATGGGTCACATTTTTTATTTGGATAATACAGCTCTGTTTGGTCAGCGATGATTTATATAACAAAGAACTTGCTCCAATATTGCTATTATTATATGATGATATGATATGACGTATTAGCAAAACCAGCACTTTTTCAACAACTGGCTAAGATCCAAGGAAGCTTCATTGGCCTCATCACATGAGTTTTGCTGAAGTCTCTACAAAGCAGCGTTCTCCATGGGGTAGGGTTAGGGCTAAACAGAGATAATCCTGTCAAGACTTTAAGATGTTTTCAGAAACTCAAACCAGGGCACAGTACAGCAGATTATCCCCTGGCCTTTCACCTCCAAGGCAAGCAGACATGGTCTTGAGAGATGAGACACGGCTTTTAAAAGGCATATATTAGAGGTTTCTAAACTGACTGGTATTAGCTCTATTCCTGTAAATGTTTCCTGCAACCTTTGGATGGCACTGTTATACACCTGGCACAGATGGGCTGTATTTCCAGCCTTTCTGACCCCCTCCATAACTTTGTAGCATCACTTGTAAGAGAAGTTTATTTCCTCTGATAATTTCAAAATGGCTTTTTTTTTAGCATGGTTTTGCTTTTACATTAAAAAGTTTACGCATTTTCATTAAAAAAAATAATTGGAAACTATCTTATTGTCGCTTTCAGGTTTTGGTTTTTAGAAATGAAAATAAAATGTTTGGGAGCATGGGGAGACTCTAATTTCCATTTTTTCAAAACTCTGTTTTCAACCAAAAATATTTTGTCAGAAATTTTTCAACTATGGGTAGTTCGTAGTTTAAGTATATTGATAGACTTCAGAAAGAATATCTCTAGGGTTCTAGCACAGGAAGATTCTTCAGAAGCCCAAAATGCAAGATTATAATGTCTCCTGTTCTTGTCATTTCAAGTTCTATATATTGTCATTGGGTCCTTTCTACCATTTCTTAAGCACTTACAAAAACTCTGGGCCTCACTAAGTAGATGACGTAGATGTGTGAACACACAACTTACATACAGAGGGCATGGTAAAAGGGGACCAAAATATGTATTTTCTATCAGACTTGTGACTTCTGTCTTGATTAGTCCTGCAGCGTGGTGCACTCTCTCAGCCAGTTCTGCTCAGGGACATCAGAAGACCTTGGGGTCTTCAATAGGAGTTTAAATATGGAGAAGTCTAGCTGTGAAGCATATTGCTGCCTCAGCTCTGGAAAGATCATCTTTCCTGAATAGCAAGGAAGGTAGGCTGGACACATCCAGAAAACAGGGTAGGGACAAGATGAGGTTGTTATCACTGACAAAGAGGTGGAGAAGAACACGACAAAGGTAGATCAGTAGGGAGAGGTAAAAGACAAGCTTTTGATAGTGCATTGTAACAGTGTTAGTCTGGCATAGTGGGAAGAAGAAAAGCATGTCAAACTTCCAAGGAGATGGGTGTGCTGCTCAGCTGATAAGCTGATCTCCGTGTGCATGGACTGAATTGAGAAATAGCTACCTTAGGGAGAAAATGGTGCTGCAGACATCAAGGTGTGACATGATGGTGGCTTCAGCTGCAAATGGCAGGGTGAAAGAAAGCATTATAGAGATGCTGAGAAAAAGGATGGGTAGCTGGATTTGGATGCCACATGTAATCCTTTCAGGTGTGACATTCTCGTAACAAAATGCATGAAAATCCTCTCTTTCCTTGAAAGAAATTTTTTGTTTGGCAACCAGCTCTCATGTCTCTTTCATGTTAGCTACAAAGGAATTAATTAACCATGCAAATTTATGAAGCTGCCTCAAAGGAATGTCTCTGCACTGCAGCTTGTACCTCCATACTGAAATTACAGTACTGTTATATTTCACATTTTTCAAATGTTGTGCTAATCAGCTTGATAATAGGGTTATCTTGAACTGTGTTGATGACAATATCAATGCAGCTGTCAAAAGTTAATATGTTAAAAATTAATAAAACTAAATTTCTGAAAAAAAAACCCCAAACATCAAAGGCTGCCATACCCAACTCTATAGAAACTCTGCCTCAAGAAATTCCTAACCCTTGGATTACTGGAAATTGGGATGAAATGCCAGGGTAAGGATTGTATTATCCTAAACATAATATTAGCTACTAGTGGTCATTAGTGGAGACAGAGTACCTATGTCAACTAAGCCATTGATATGATCCAGTTTGGTTGCTCTTATTTTCTCATGCAAAAATGCGGCATTAAATACATGTTATAATTCATCCAACAGCTGGTTTGGTCACTTAAGGAAGTATATGTATTGTCTGAATTTATTCTGTGATAGGCCTGTGTGCTACAGTCTCTTGCTCCTGTTACTGATCTCTGTATTTATAAAATGATCACATGCAACTGTAAAATTAACACTAATAATTTTACTAGTCAATTATTAAATTAACTTTCCAATGTGTCCAGCACTCTTGACCTGATCCACTTTGATCTGCACTTAACCCGGAGCATGTACAAGTTAAATTGCTTTTCCACAATAGGGCTTTTCAAGATCTCAAGGTTCTGCATAGACTTGTTTTGCTGGACCAGCAGCCAAGGTGATTTTTGTTTGCAAGTCAAATTAAGTTGTTACGATTAAGCATTTTGTTGCATTAGGGGCCAGAATGCACCCATTTTACTGGATCAGTCTTCCAGTTAGCATGGTATGTCTGGTAAATAAGCTTTCAAAAACAGATGTCTGAAAGATATAATTATTCCTAAGCTTGTTACTGACATCACCAAATATAAATATCCTTCTGAATTTCAGTGTTTTGAAACATACATCTGGAACAACATTCAGAAATGTCCCACAGCACTAAAAAGACCATTTTCCTATCACTATGAAGTTTCCTATCACTATGTCAGTTACCTGAAAATTGAAGTCACATATGTGTGACTTCGAGAAAAGGTATGAAAAAGTGTAGGAAATGTATGTTCATCCTCCCAAGTGAATCAGTGCTTCTGGAAGTTTCCTCTGTGACACTGAGAGTAGTCTGTTCCCACTGAAATAACTGCTGAAGAAGGAACAACTTTAACAAAATATTGAATGAAATCCTATTTTAAACATACACCTTGTGGGTACCTTTGAAGATCCTTTGGAAAAGTGTGAAAATCAACTGTAATAGTTGCTATAGTAAAAAGTCATATAGAAGTACTGATCATTTTTCTTGTTAATCTCATCAAAATATAGACCATATTGCTCATATCGATGGAGTAGTTCCCAGTGAAGGTTCTTTTACAAGAAGAAGATGTTTCTTTTAATGGTATTTAAAACTATACTGTTTCTAGCTGATACTCCTTTAAGCAGTTCAGGATTTGTCTATAAAATGGAAGTTTGTCCCCAAGCTAATTGCTTTTTTTTTTCTCAGCTGTATTCCTATCTGTGTGCGGCTTTCTTTAGCCCTTTGTAAATTTCCTAATTAACTACATGTGAAAAGTAACAGAAACAATATACTTGATCTTATCTACCATTTGTCTTGCCTTCTACCCTCTTCCTTCTCCTTCACCCAGAAAAGCGACTCCAGAAAGCAAACTGCTGTTGTCTTTATACCATCATTAACTACACTCATAATCAGGTGAAAAATAATGTCTTTCAGGAAGAAGTGTAGATGTTTCTACCCAAGAAACACATCACTCTAATGACCTATAAAAGACTGAAGAGCAGATTTCTGTTAGATCTCATCATTTAGTGGTTTGACAGATATTAGCAGGGACTTGTTCTTTGCACACGTCTGTCTTGCTGGGTGCATTATATCCAGGCAGTGGACATTAATCTGTAGCATGCACTTCTGATCTTTACAGTAGTTACTGCTTCGTAACATAAATAGCAGACCCTAAATAAACATGAAAGGCGTCTTATTCAATCCAGTGATGGACATTAAAGGCACAAGAATTTGACATTT
The DNA here is from genome assembly GCF_947461875.1 of Haliaeetus albicilla. Lineage (NCBI taxonomy): Eukaryota > Metazoa > Chordata > Aves > Accipitriformes > Accipitridae > Haliaeetus > Haliaeetus albicilla. Next base: position 2,891,825 of record NC_091497.1, on the reverse strand, counting down.
CTCATCCAATTGGTAACAAAAGAGAAATGCCAGGGTCACTGAGAGAATAGCAAATTTGAGTTATTTTAGTTTTACAAAAAGACTTGCTGCCTATGCCAGTCTCTAAGTTGCTATTTTGAAATATTTAAAGCTCATCTACATTGGAAAAAGTCTCACAATAGATGAGAAAAAGACCCACTATTTTGGGTAGCAAAAATTATTTACACAGAAGAGATTACTCCTGATTGTGAAAATTATACAGCAATGTGTTCCTTGTCTCTAAATCAGTACAGAAGTGTAAAGTCATATGAACATCAGAACATCATACCATTATCCTATATTGCAGTGAAATGGGTCACATACATATGGGATTTTCAGAGGCGTTCACTGATGTAAAGTCTATATATCTAGCTAGGGGGGTCTGGGGAAGGAATGAGGAAATATCCATCTTTATGTAAATCATGTCAATAAATTCTATGCATTAGTAAAGGTGTACAATTGTAAATAGTACTATGAAGTGATAAAAGTTGTTGTCTCATAAGCAAAACACTGAGCTTTGATTTTACAGCCATTTTTGAGAAGAAAATTGCTTTAATGGCAGGATGGCACGCACAAGTTTTATACCACTATCATTACTGAGGATACGACTTTATGCTGCTACAGCTAAAATTTTGAAACCCATAGTGTGATTATAATGTGCATGTGTATACTCATCCATTGTGTTGTCCCTTCACCATTTTAGTGAGGATTTTTTTTGGAGTACAGACCTGTTGGGTCTTGTGGTTTCCTGTGAATGGTTCAGAGCTAAGCCAGGATGTAAGGGGAATTTCGCCTTGAGGAAGTCAAACTTGTGGGACACGGTAGCACAGGCTGTTGTTATCAGGCTAAAGATTTCTATACCAGTGTAGATTGTTGAAAGTGAAAGGAGGAAAACACTTGTAAAGGGAAATATTTCTCAAGATTTATTTCGTATTGTCAAATCTTCTACCTGGGGTACCAATCCTCCACATTTAAGATTCCTCTCATGCTGTGTTTGGCCTTTCTTCCTTTTTCTTTGTCCAAGGAACAAAACCTATCCATGTGCCTGCTCAAAGGGAGTGCAATCTTAAGTGCAGTCTACTTATGTCCCCCAACCCAGCCTTGTTTTCATAACACACCTCAACAGATTAGATTATTATGCCATTTTCTACTGGTCCGTTCCTCTTGCTTTTGAAGCGATTTGGCCTAGATGGAAGCTTAGCAATGAATTGTTCTTTACCCCCTTTATTATATGACTGTTTCCTTGAGAATAACTTATCACCACATGTATCTGTCTCTAACCGTATGCTACAGAGACAGTAGAGTGCTGGTGATTGCATAGAAGGACAGGGGGGACTGGGAAAGTGAAGAAATCAAGTTCCACAGGCAGGGACTTAGAGAATGGAAAAGGAAAGGAAGCCATTCAGGAAAAAGCAAAAGAAGAAAATGTGGGGAATGTAAAATGGGAGAATGAAAAAAGCCAGTCTATCTCTGCCCGATCTCCTTCCAGGTCTATGCAAATCTCCCTCGAGCCTCTGGATGAAACCTGACAGATCTGTATATCTGCCAAAGCAGATGGAAATTATCTGATGCAGAATTAAAGAAAAAAAAAAGGAAAGGAAAAAAGTTTTAAAAAATGTAAGTAAAATGCAAACATAAGCACAGAGATAACCATGAATGCTACCAGTTTAGTCCCTAAGCCTGAAAAGGACTATGCATTTGCATATCTATGCACGCCATGAATAAACCCTTTGACATTTATGGAACTAATAGCAAGCACGCAGACCCCTTCTTTGCAGGGTCATGGTTTTACATTGTAGACAGAGCAGAGATCAATCTTGCAAAACCATAAACTGGTTTGGATTCTATTCTCTTTTCAGCAGAACATCCAAAATATGAAAGATGTTACAGAAAATTCAACTTCAGTGCCTTTTTGGTTTTATTAATTCTAACACTAATTATTTTTGTTCAGCAGGATACTCATCTAGAAATCATGTACACAGAATCAGTGTATTTCAAAAGAATGGATACATTTTTCCATATGTAACAGTAATTCTACAGGTTGCTTACACAAGGATTGCGAAGATGAATTAGCCAGCTCTCACACAGCATACTTCACTGGTTTGGTTAGTATGCTGGGATGTATGCTCAACCCCTCTTCAAGTTGTTTTCCCCTTCTCTGGATAAATGCTGTAATCACAAAGATAATATACAAAAGGCACCAAAACCATGTGAACTTAATGCTATATAAATGAGTATAAGCCCATACCTACACCATAAGGTCACTTTGTAGGTGCCTTTCTGTACACCTCCGATTTCCAGCAGAGCATAGGCATCTCTTTCACCAGGCCACTTTGTTTCTGATCATATTTAGGAGCATTAGGAACTTTGTGATCCAAAATTAAGAAGTAAATTTTAGTTGCAACTGAGCATTTCAGGAGTGCATTTGGATGAAGGTGTTTGATTTACTCTATGAGATGGGACTTGGGAAGGTTTTAGCTGGGCTCACTACTACCCTCTGTGTCATCAGGAGTTTCTCATGGCTGGTAGATGAGTAGAGACGTCTGTCTCCTGAAAGCAGTTACATAGTTCTCGGTATGATACACTTTTTAATGGACATGTATCTTCCAGTTAAGGCTGGATTGTTAAAACATGTTTGCATCAGGATGGAATAGCCATGAGCACTGGCTGGGCAAGGTTTATGGAGAGAGGTAATATCTTCTGTTAAATAAAATGGTGTAACTGGAAAGATTAGGCAAGCTTTCAGGCAAAACCCCTTCTTCAGGTCTAAACAACTTAAAAAAAAAATACATAGCTAAGTACAGAATTTTATTCACTATATTCCCGATGTATGTTTAGTGCATTTATTGTATTTACAGTACTTGTATTTAACTCCACTCATACTTTGCCCTGCCTGAAGGGAGAAAAATAAGACAAATTTTGGTCAGTTTTATTCACTGGAATGTTAGCTAAATGAGAGGAAATTCAGCAACATGGTTAGTAATGTCAAGCAAAAGAGCTGCTCCTCTTTATATCCATTAATAGAGGAGATAATTTGAGGGTAAAGTGCCAGCAATCCTAAGGTGAGTACTTATTAAGTCATGGCTCAGCAAAGCCATAATGTATGCAAGCTTCCTAAATACCGCCTTGGCCATAACATCCATTTCCTTTGTGTTTTAAACAGAAGATTGTACAGGCATGAGTCTAGCAATATTCTGCAATGTTCAAGTTTCTTACATGTGTTTGGGTGGGGTAAGGGTTTTGGGTGGCTTCATTTAACCATACTATTCATTAGTGTTGATGATTTTAGATTATTAGTTGTCTTGCATAACCATACCATAAAACCTGAACAATAGAATCAGGTAGAAATGGACGCAGTTATTACATTCTCTCAGAGATCCCAAAAGCTTCCCAAATTTATTTCCATTTGTCATAGGTGAGTCTATTCTATTTTGAAGTGTATTTTATACACTGATTTTGAAAAGTCCTTGAGTTCCTTTGGCCAGCAAGAGTGAAAATTAGATTAAGAAGAGTTATGAATGTGTTTTTCATTTGAAGTAGCTCTATATAAAACGTAAGAGATCCACCATTTTTTTCATCAATCCCAATGTTTCTGTGGAGATTTCTTTCTTTACCCAGTACTGCATTGAAAAGGAAGAAAAATGGACCTCTTTGTCCATAAAAACTTACTTAGATTATATATTCTTAGACTATATTTAATGTATTCTTATAAAAGAATAATAGCTACTCTCAAATTCTTTAGCTAAACTTAACTGATCCTTCAGGGGCATCAAATCTGACATGTGAGCTTCTACAGAAAGGGGCAAGCCCGTACCTACAGAGAGCTGTAAATCCTTGGTGGATATAGCCCTTCCGCCATATGGACAGAGGATCTATTTTTCACATTAGGGCACTATAATAAATCATGTGACTTTTACAGCTGTTGAATATATGACACACGCCCCTGCCCCGAGTTCAATGTGTCAATCTCCTCAAGAGCCCACCCTAAGCCTAGAGAAGTCAAAACATTCCATTAGTTTCGGAAAGATTTGTCTTATCCTTAATTAGCAAAAAGATATCCATTCACAACTGAGCACTGTAGCCTGGAAATACATTCTTTTTACATTAACAAATTTGAGGAACAGTTAAAATGAGGATCAAGATGCCTTTTTTTTTTTTCTTTTCCTTTTCAGTGCAGCAGAAACCTTGAATCCCTGCTGGCCTACTGAGTAAACTATCGCATTCTTTATATTTTGACCATCGCTTTTTCATTTTCAGTTTTTTCTTCCTGGGACTTTTATTATCTATTTTGCAGATTAATATTACTTCTTCCTCTCACGCCCATCTGTCCACCCATCTGCTTATTTTAGCTACATTTCCTTTCACCCTGCTGGCTCCTCATCACACCCCGGGCATGTATCCTTCAACAAGATTTATAATGTGAATCATTTTGAATACCTTCAAAATAGTGGTATAAGAAAATTGGATTCCTACCTTTTGGTGAGTAATATAAAATTATTTATAAGGTTAAAAATGAACACGGTTGCCCTAAGAGAGTCTTTAGGCTTCGGGTAGGATTTCAAAGAATAAAAACAAAAGTATATTTTATATCTAAAAGTTTAAGTACCACCCAGAGCTGTTCTAACTGGTATGCACAGAGTGTGTCCTCCTCCTTGGCCAGTGGCAAGAAAGGGAGGCTGCACATCTGGGCCAGATGGGGCCCTGGGGTTCCACACCACGCGCCTCTTCTGCCTGAAGGGTGACCAGCAGCCAGGGGCACGCCGGCCCATTGGCCACAGGGTAAGTGGGAGCACACCTACAAGTGTGGCAACTGTAGATTATCAGGGGACAAAAAGAAATCAAAGAACATTTTCCCACTATAGGGTCTTACTGTATATGCACAGTGGTGGAGGTCAGCGCTGAAGCTAGGGAAGTGAGAGAGAGGAAGAGGGTGCGATCTGATCTTCGTCTCCTCCCTTAAATAATTTTATCTTTGCTTGTGTTAACTTAGTAGAACCAAGAAGGGGAGCCATAACAATACCTCTGCTGCTTGCCCATTGCTCAGCTTGCAGAGCTCCTTGAGGTTTTGGCATGGTACCTGCCTTAGGAAAAGCCATGCAGGTGGAAGACTGAACCAGCAGTGGGGAGAGCACTGCACTCCTCAGCTCCCCGTGCTCCTATTTAGCTTGGCTTGGTTTCTCTGAGCTTTTTTGACAGCCTCACTGGGACAATAACATCCAATTTGGTGGTGCTGAGGAGCCCCGCGTGGTCCCTGCTTCCAGGACTCAGTCACCGTGCCGCCTGCTGAGGGAGGGCTGGCCGGCACAGAGCCAGGCGAAAAGCTGTCTGCGGATGCTGAGTGAGGAGGAAAACCCACACCGGAGCTCTAGATGAGGAGATTTTTACTGCATACACCCGGTGCTGCCTTGCCTCTCCCCAGCGCACATCTTGGTGGCGGGTAGCACTGCCTGCTGGGCTGATGGTGAAGGAGGCTGGGGGTCGGGATCCAGCCTTCTTTTTGAAAAGCGGGCTCCATCCCATAGCTCTAGCTCAGGGAAATGACTGCATGCCGCAGTTTTTACTTCAAGGCTTCTTATGGCAGCCTGCTCTTTTGTACCAGGAGCTGTTTCCAGAAGGTGCTGATGTTAATGGAAAGTTAGTTATGTTGGTGGTACAGAGACGCTTGGTGTTGTAGATATACACGAATTTTTTCTCTCTACCCAAGAAAGTGTATGTATTTTCTTTTATATAAAGGTAGCTGCTTCTTTCTTTCTCCACAATTGCTGATAGAGTTATTTGTATTTATAATTTATATTTAAAATATATTACTCAATAAAGCAGTTTAACTTACAGTATTGATCTCTATCAGTGAGCAAAAAGAAGTCATATCTCCTTACAGTATAAAGAAATCTCAGATTTGTCTTATTAGCAGACAGTCTGCCTATGTCTAAATACTTTGAACAGACTTTAAATTCTTAAGCATGACTCAAAAAATCGAATGACAACACATCTATTTAATGTGCTGAAGAAAATGGAAATTAAAACAACTGAAATATCTTCTAAGAATGAATCGTCAATGACTATTTAAGCAGTAGGGGTTGCGTGTGTAACAGTATGTGATGTAATTGCCTTGTATTTTAGAAACTGGAGTTACTTTCACAAAGATGATTTTGTTTCCTCCCTTTAGTAAAAACATTCTTTTATTAAAGTTTATTGACCTCGCTTGTGTTAAATCACCACAATCTCCCTTGCCTAAGTCATAGTCTCATTTAGTAACCATTGCATGTTCTTTTTTCACACAATTGAAAGTGCCTATAAACTATTTTGGAACAGGCTTCAGTCCAGAAATATGTTTTACTTTATTATTTTCTGCTCTCTCTGGGGATGCCTTCACAAAATGCTAAAGCCCAAAGACTTCCTGAAGGCTAATCCTTTTCTGGGTCATATGATTCTTTTCAGATTCCATCTTGAGAGAGTTTTCTTATAACAATAGGTTCTGCTGTCTGCGAACTGGAGAAAATCCTGTTGCTTTAGTGCTAACAATGGGTGGAATTTTAGTGCAGGAGGAGTGTTTGCTTAATACAATAGAAGTTGGTACAGGCTGGACTTGCAAGTGTCAAGTAAACAGTGTGGGAAAATCTATACTGCTGCAACTGAGTCAACAAGGTGCCGAACGCCTAAATGTGACTGAACTATAACTGCAATAACTATCTGGTCGACTTCATCCTTCCCTCCAGGATAGGACTTGGCACATATCTTATTGAGAAAGGGTTAACAAGAAAACGGGCTGCTCACAGGAAAAGATGAACAAAACAAGCATTCGGTCATGCGTTAGAAACACCACACAATGTGCAATCAGAATGGCTGTGTTTCAGGATCAGATACCAGCCTGATAAACGAAGCGAGTATGATGGAAGATAACTGTTTAGCCCCTGCTGTAATTGCGTAAATTCACCCAGAAATGTAAACCAAACAGTACCTAGGTCACAAAAGGGCAGCTAATTTTTTTTTAAATGCTAACACTCCTCAAATTGATATCAATTCAGATGAGCCAGAGAAATTTGAGTTTACTTGGCAGTAACAGGAACCCCGGTATCCTATTCATGTTTGGACTGAGAACACAGATTGACTGAACCCTTAGCAGAGGCAAGACAAATGAGACAACATACATTTATATTCAATACAGCAAATAGATAAAGTGATACAAGTTAATCCAAGTCAAAAACTACCATTCAACCTAGCCTACTCCCTCATTTGCAATGCAGAAGTCATTTTTGTAGTTTTAAGCTCAGAAGATTTCTAAAAAAAAAGTCTTATATATTTGGATTTTCAAAAGCCGGAAGTTTTCCAGGTATTTTGTCCATACTTTTGTTTTCTGACTTGTATTTCTTTACTCTCATTTGCAGCCCTATTCTTATTTAAAGATTGATTTGTATTCAGATTGTGCCTATAATTTCCACATACACCTAAGATTGCATTCAGCTAGCACTGTCACAAAACTCCTGTCTTAAGAATGAAGAGGCAGATTAGTGTCTTCCAAACTTCTTTAGATCAGACACTGAGCTAGAAAGCTGTGGCATAGGTCCTACTTCATCTGCAAATCTGCCCCATGCAAGAAGCACTCCTTGCAACACTACAACTTCCCTCTACTGGGATCACCAGTGAGATGCTTCGGCATCACCAGTGTTGATTTAACCACTAAACCCAGAACTTTTATGAGAGCTAGGCTGCTGAGTTTGCTTTTGACTCATATAAAAACATCTGTGGACTCCAGTACTTCCACAGGTAATGCTGTACGCCCATGCAAAACCAGTTCGGGGTTAGAAAACTCCAACTGACTCATGAGAGCTTCCGCTAGGGTCGGAGTTCCTGTGACTCACGGTCAGCTCAGCCTAGGAAAATCGCTGCCGTAAAGTCACTGCCCTGTTTCTCAAACCCAGGCTAGCAGCCCTGCACAGTTTCACCACCGGCACTATGCCACGTACCAGTCTTGCTGAAGTACATGTACGTAGTGGGGCTTTGTCCCATGCATACCTGCTCTAAATGCAGAACTGATTCAATTTTCTGGTACTGATTCATATACATTTACAGTACTTACAGTACTTTTTTTTTTTTAATTCATTTTGTCCAGACACATGTGTATATTTATATCTATATCTATACCTGTATCTATAGCATCTATATATATCTCCAAAACTACAGATCTATATATCTATATAAAGTATATATGTATTTATATTTATACCTATAAAACACATCTTATGGGTGTATATATTGACATACACCTACACCAATCCAATATTTCTGCAAATTAAGCCATTTCTCTTACTGCCTGCTGCAAGAAGAAGATGGGAGAAAGAGAGTGAAAGATTGGCTCTTATTTTTATTTTAGAATATTTAGGAAATAGTCAGCTGGCAAGGGCACAGTAGATAGAGAGAAGTGCCTCGCAGCACCAGAGGTGTTCATTATTTGTGTGCAGATTTGTGAGTCAGAGGAAATAGGCTTGGGATTCTCTTACCTTTTGGCGTGATTCTGGATGTGTCTGTAATTCACAGAGTTTATTGTTCAGTGTTTCTTGAGAAAATGTGAAGAATATAAAAAAAGGATGAGATTGTGCCTTTCAACAAAAACTCTGTATGGCATGTAGTAGTACCTCCTGACTTTGTAAGGAGCTGGCTAGGTGTTGTGTTTCTCAATGCACCAGCCATCCATGAGCTCTTCAGCGTCCAGGGCAGCATGCGTGCCACTCTTCTCTGCAGCTGGCCAGCTGCGAGGGCAATGCTGCGGTCCATTCTCCTTCCCACTGCTCCTTGTCTAGCTCAATATACCTTCAACACTTTAAGTTCTACAGCTGGGGAAGAAACGGTGCATGGATCCAAGCATGGGTTCCTATCTTCTTGTTTGTTCCTCAGATGTGATCATATACCCAAGAAGGAGCCAGAGATAAACTTGGTTTTAACAAATTAAAGGGCTGTTAATGGCAAACAGACACGTTAAGATCAGCATGCTTTTTCTGTAGATCTCATTCTGGACTCTCCTTTGCCCTTTCTTCTTAGCACGTTTTGTAAGCAGCTGAGCAGCCCTACACTTGGTAAAGCTTAAGAGTAATGTAGGTAAATGGAGGGTGCTTTCTATGAACCCTGTAAAGCTTCAGTGACCTTGACAGAAATTGCAAACATTGCTTTATTCTGATATTACAAGTTACAGCAGTCTGGTTATTCACCAAATCAAGCAGCTGCCAACCTGCATAAGTATTCTTAAGTACCAATGCAGAAGCAGAATTAAGTCCCACAAATCTCGATTGCTGCAAGGGACTTATCAACACCTCCGTTATGGAATACTAACAGTCTTCACTTACTCCTGGGTGCAAAAATGAAGCACTGTTTCTGAGATATGCTGAGACAAACTGGTTTCTTTTTCTACTTCATAATAAGACAAATGGCAGACAGGGGAAAAAAAAGAGAAAGTAAGTAATTTTTTTTGTACACAAAGGGATATGCATGTAACTATATTTAAAGTAACCTTTCCATACCTTGAAAAAAAACAAGATAGTAGTCAGCAACTTATGGAAGATCAAATAGATTAAAATAAACAACAGGTAACACTTAAGGGAACCTGGATAAATTTGTTTCTCATACTCATCTGCTTTCATCCAACACCCAGAATTGACTAGGAGAACATATTTTATTAAAAACATTTTTTATTTGTTTGTGTTCCCTAAGTCTGCCAGCCAACCAACCGAGAATTGAAAAGCTAATTATATTTTCTGCGTGTGCCAAGGACCAGGCAGACATGAGACAAAAAAGAGTTATCAAACTTCAGAGGGGCCAACTCTCCATTTTGCAGAAAATAATGACCTACAGTTGCTGCAAATGGATGGAGAATTTGGCCCTATAGCCTTTCCTTGTTTGCCAGTAGCGTAAGACATTTCATAGACCTTTCAAGGTCTGTGAAAGACATTATTTATTATTAAGACATTTCAATGACCTTTCCATAGAATATGTTTTGAAACCCACTTCTAATCACAAAAATAGTTGTTACTGTTGAGCTTTGCTGTATTAATTTAATAATACCAGTATTATTCCTACTTTACACTGCATGGTTTCATAAAGCGTTGAACAAAAAACCAGCCCATTTGCATTAACCTCTGTAAGGATGCACCATAACATGGGATGTAGTTCAATCTCTCCTAAGCCACTGCATTGTGGTATCTACACGACAGTTTGCTTCATGAATGGGGGATTTGCCATGTCCTATCAAGCACTAACCTCTTTGTGCTCTGTATTCACTGCGGAGACAGGACTGCATGGTTTTGTCGTAAGAGTATACTTTCAGCACACCTATGTTGCACTCTTATTCCCTTTATGACAGCCTTTGGGTGAAAATTGGGTCTAAGATTTCTTTGCAGTCAGAACAAAATAGCAATTTTGAATCCTTTCCTCTTTGCAAGGCTAATCTCTGTCCCCAGACCTCTAATTCTGTTATTTGAAAGGAGCATCAAAAGGACTATCACTGTCTTGTAGTAAACATTTCAGATCCCTGGAACTGGTGTCTAATATAAGCAGTCAGCAGAATGGCCATCATTTGTATTTAGCTTGAATACAATCATACTCAAATATATTTTTCCAACAATTTTGAATTCCTTGTATTTCACCTCAATTCTAAGGACACTATGTGTTGAACTCTACCCACGTAAATGCTTTAAATCTCTTCTCTGGCAGGGTAGTATATGTTTGTTTCCTACAGGTTTATTCTGTTATTCTTTCCCTTTATCTCTGTGCAGTTCCTGGTAGCAAGGAATTGCCTTGCCTCTAAGACAAATCTGAGATTTCTTTATACTGTAAGGAGATATGACTTCTTTTTGCTCACTGATAGAGATCAATACTGTAAGTTAAACTGCTTTATTGAGTAATATATTTTAAATATAAATTATAAATACAATAAATGATTAGTGAGACTGCATTCTTTTTGGCTTCCAAGGCAAGGATAGAGAGCAAAAATTATGGAATAAAACCAAGATTTGGGGAGGGAGAAAAAAGACTGTGAAGGGTAGAGGAGTCACTGTGTAGTTGTATTTTAATAATGAGTCAAATTGTGAAAGTGAAAGGTTAAGCAAAGGTCTTTGCTCCACTTAGCAGCGAAGGTGAAAAGAGTGGCTAATTAGGTTATGCAAACCAGCAGACAGTCCAATTACAGTTGATAGGCCAGATGTAACCACTTGTGCCTGGAGGAAACCTGGAGGGAACATGTGCTTGATCAGCAAACGCAGCGCAACCAGGTGAGAGCCCGTTGTGCCTGCCGGGGTGGGAGGAGGCTGGTGCTGTCGGGAGATGAGCAGATCAAGGCTCGGAGGCAGATGTTCTCCAGAGTCTGTCCATCCCCAAAAGACCCATCTGATGGACCTCGTTTATCTGGTCCACAGAGAGAAGGGCTTTGCCAAGGTCCAGGTATCAGTCAGGAATCAGGGAGCGACCTCCTGTCCCTTCTGGGCAACTGGTGCGTTTGGTCGTAATGTAGAAAGTGTTACCCTCTGCTCCGTGTTTTGGGGAGCTAGCTTCCTGATGACCTAAGTGTAAGCATCTGTCTACGTGTCAGGTCTAGGAAATTATCCTGATGTCAAGTTTTGGTTGTAGGGCCTGACTGTGGCATGACATTATGTTAGGATGACGGTTACTGGCTAAAATCCAGCAGTTATCCAGCATCTTGTTGACTTTCTATAGGCAGTTACGGACCAGAGATTTCAGACTTAGCTGAGAGCTTGTGTTTTTCTGTAGGGGGGAAAGATTTTGCAAACTTCACTGTTTCACCAAAGAATTTCATGATGTTTTGATTTTTGGACAGATTAAAGAACGCTGCATAGATCTTTGATATTCTTCAAACTCAGTTATGCTGATTTTATCAAGGTAAAGCCCTTTCCACTTTGTGAACTTGTGTATGAACTCATACATCAGCTTATTTTAAAATTTAGCATTTATTCAAAAAAGTAACTCAGAGTTTCTGCAGACTAGAGGTGAGTTCATATATCACACTGCGGTTACAGCTACTGCTCCTTTTCCTTACGAAAGAAGGAAGAAATAAGGAAAAACAGCTAGCATATTTGTATCTAGCATGCACTTAAGACAAATACAAAGAACTTTAAGCTTTTGATTATTTTTTTTCAGTGTAAACACCTTACATTTAAACTGGTCTTAAGGGCTGTTTTTTGTTATTTTAGATTGTACTAAGTATTATACTTCACGTGTTTATGAGTCATCCTCAGTGAGTATATTGCTTGTGGAATAAGCAAGCTCAACCATATGTTCCGTTTGCATATTGCTAGTTTGGATAACTGTTCATTCCTTCTCCTTCCTTTTTTCTCTCCTCTTCCTCCCTCCCAGTTTGGTATTTTTTTTAGCACTCATCTACATTTCTGAATCCTTGTGATTTTGCTCAGAGCTGGTTCATGGATAAGAGCATTATGTCTTATATATTTAGCAGTAATATCAGATTAAAATAGTAAAATTTTAGCAAACTATGCCAGAGCTGATAAGATAGAAGGCAAGAAATGTGTCCGTGTAGATGAAAATCATATAATGCAATTTTGGTTTTTTGTCAACACATTATATTCTTCCATGGCTGAATCCAGCCACAGTCTGAAAATCTGCCTCTGTTATTTTGTTAACATGATGAATCATTGTGTAGCCAGAAAATCCTACTTTTATAAGTGAATTAATTGTTTTGTTGTTTCTTTTTTCCCCTGGGGAACAAAACAGAGCATTCTTTTGTTTATCTTTGTTTCTGTCTGCTGCCTATATCAACACACATCGTGAAGCTATTAAATTGTGGAGAGGGAGGAGGATACAATATACAAATTCTGAAAGAGAGAGGAGGACTGAGGAAAAATATGTATTGTTGATACATAGCATACAGATAGCCTAAATTGAAGATCGTTAATTTGCTGAAAGCTGTGCGCCATAGAGACACTGCTTTACAGTGTCCTAAATATCACACGTTCCCTCTCAGCTGGCAGTCTTACAGGGGTAACAGCTTCAGAAGAATGCCTGTTCTTCACTATTTCTTTCCTAGTTTTGGCACAAATGTGGCTTCTGTCAGCAGTCAATATGCCTGGTATTTTCCTCCCACCAACATTATTTCTTGGAAGTTCACGTTCCTTGCACCAACACACAGAAACCCACATTCTCCAGCTGTGTTTGAATTCCCTTGTCTTAAGCTCGTATCAGGCCCTGACAGTTAGAGGTCCATGACCCACATCTGGGCTGGGAAAGATAATCCTTGGAAGACTCCAAGCACACTGAGCGTTCGCATGACTAGTTACACGAAACCAGGCTGCTTCCCACTTCTTTGGCAGGATGTCAAAGTGCCTCGAGGTATCCAGGGCCATCAGCAGCCAGTTATGGCACCAGCGTTTGAGGGTTCAAGCGTTTCAGGGAAAAGTAGGGGATGCAGTTCTATATCGGACTGAGAAGAGCGAGGGCAGATATTTGTGTAGTTTTCCTGAACAAGCAAATGCATATAGAGCCAGAAACGTTGTAACTCTACTATATATTCAGTAACGTCTTATTTTATGAGTAGTCCTATTTACTCCAATAGCTGTCCACGTGCAATGGAGCAATGACACTTGTGCTATGGATAATCAGCTGAGTAGACCTGCTGGCACACCAGAAGACCTCTAATTTTGGATGCAATTTGCCTCATGCATTTTAACAGCTGTTCCATAAATACTTGTTCATTAATATAATACATCTACAATGTATATCTATATGGAAGTGTTGCACTATAAACAGTTGATCTGAAAACTGAAATTGAAATTCTTCCTGGGCAATGGGTTTCCATTAGCATCAACAGTAAAATGGTACTTTGATTTGTGTGAAATTTACTTTACAAGTGCACTTTGTTTAAAAATGCACTAAATGGAAGCAACTTGAGAAGCTGTATGTATGTCTGTATTTTAGGGGTTCTGAAACAATTTTTGTCACCTAAATGATAGTTGTCTGCATCCAGATCAAATTCGGTCAAGGTATAAAATCTAATCCAAAATTTTGTTCCAAATTTGAGCTGCACCTAAATTTAACCGTTTAATTTATAATTTATCTTGAGTTAAACTACTTATTGATACTTTGGAGAGATTTTTTTCACTTCCAAGCTATGAGCAGTACTGAAAAAAGATCTGTCTAAATTCCTATGGAAAGGTAGTTTTCATAAGTATTTTGGTTCAATCAGAAGCAAGAAATAAATGAAGTCAGGTCTTACTGTTATTTTGATTAGAGTTTAATGAGTTCAAGAGGTTCAGATGAAGATGAGTATGTATCTTACTGAATGAATCTTTTCATTATTATTCTTATTTAATGCTGGTATTTGGATGGAACCCAGCGACTTTGAACTTTATTGTGCTAATCAATGCAGAAATCCGACCTTATCCATTAATTCTCCAATATTTGCCCATTATTCCAGTGCAGCATTTCACAATCTTTTCACCGCATTTCACTTTTAAAATGCTGCTAATTTGGTTTTCTTTGTTTAAAATCCTAGTAGCAATAAGAGTTTGTACTCATTGTTAGCTGAGGTTAATGTTATGCTTCTCACATAGGACTTAATATCCTTCACAAGACTAGCTCAAACTAATGATTGTGATATAAACCCACAGCTTTTGCCAGCACAGACGTAGTTGCAGAAGCTCTGTTTGCCCCTTATTCATGCTCTATTGTTAACAGAAAGAACCAAAAAAGGACTCCCTCCTGACTGTGGACAAGTCCCTCCCCAGTAACACGGACAAACTGGGGTAGAAATATTCATGAAATGTTTTTATTTCTTGTCATGGGAAGTTAATAACTAGAGCTGGAAGGAGATAACCTATAATTATTCTTAAAGAATATTCCTTAGGTGTTGCTTTTCAGACTTTATTTCTGTGCTACTGAAAGTAGAGTTTTACTTTCAGATGTCTTCATATGTACTTTCAGTTAAAACAACGAATGTCTCTTTCTCGGAGCGAATGTTTATAATATGTAGATGTTTTCTATCTTAACTAAGCATGTAAATAATAACTAAAGCAGATGATAGCTGAAAATGGAGTCAAGTTTGACATATTGCACAATATCCACCCTGTCAGTAGAGCATGGTGACTAGTTACTTGTTTCTTCAGCTGATGGGAGCGCATGCTTAGCAGCTTTAGAAGCATATTTAGCACTTTGTAATAAAAGTTAAGAGATGACAAAGTGGAAGAGACATTTAAAAGTATGCTTGAGCTACAAAAGTACAAACAGTGTCCGATGAAAATGCATGAGATTCCACGGTACAGTGGTTGAAATAGCTTTGTGACTGGAGGCCAACTTCTGATATGCAGTGCATAATACAGTGGGAGTTGGTCCTGCTTGATGTCATTACAAGCACCACAAGAAATGGTTATTGGTAAATGATAAATAAACTTGAAGAAAATAAGTAAAATTCTTTTTATAAGCATGTGAGTGCCTTACAATTGAGGGGAAAAAATTACCCTCTTCAAGCGTTCGATGTCTTTGTTTGAGCTTTAACCAGTAAGTATTTGCAGAGTTCTGAGGAGCTTTGCTTTAAAAAAAATTATCTAAAAATAATCCCCAGCAGACTATGATGTGTTATGAGGAAGGATCTCCTGGGGGGGTTCAGAATATCTGCAAGGATTTACACCTTTACTGAGAACAGAAGAAAGTATAATTTCAACCTTCAAGTTGCGCATAGATTAACTCTTCATTACAGAATTCAACATAGCTAGAGGCTAAGGAAAGTTCAGCTTGATCTTTTGTGACATCAAACAAAATAGGATCATGTTCCTGAAGCCTGGTAGCAGCAGCAGCAGCAGCAGCTTTCAGTGTGAGAAGAGAAATAAAGAAGCAAATTAAGGCTTAACACTACATTTGCATGCAGTTAACCATTTGCTTTTACCACACTGTAGTTACAGTCCTTCACTGTCATTCTTGGAAAATGCAGAAGGGAATTAAGGATATTATTTTCTTTCCTGTGTTTAATCCAGGAGAGATCATGAAAGCTCCCCACCGATCTAACTTCTTTGGTTTATTCACTCCATCAGCACCTCCCCAGGTTGAAGGCCTGCTTCCTGTTGAAGAAAAAGAAATACAGAGCTTAAAATTCCGTTACCCTGTCCCTTTCACTTAACTGCTTCGAGGGTTATACCCTGTTAGCATGTTAATTGAATGATAGAAAATGTGCAAACAGTTCCTCTTTTAATTTTATGAGACACTTCCTACCTCCTTCCTTTCAATATCTATAAAGAAATTTATGGTGGCTTGCTTCCTTATTAAAAAAAAAAAAAAAGAGAAGAAAAAAAAAAGAAAAAGCCACTGGATATCCTAGGCTGCCTCCATTATGTTGTATATAACATATTTGTCTTTGCATCCTTTGATTAAAACGTAGTAGTATTTCTCTAAAGGGTAGAACTTTGCAGTTGCAATTACAGATAATAGGGTTGTTTTCTAAACCCCAGTATGGTGTGAACATCAAAGTAGTGTGGATTATAATAATCCAAACAAATAACCTTCTGTAAACTCATAAGAAAGAAGAAGCTGAATGTTTTCATTAAGAGAGAGGCAATTCATTTAACAGTCAGTTGCTGCCTGTTTCTAGGTGGTGAAAAGTCTGTTAATTTGCATAAGAAAATAACCACCAAAGAAATGTAAATGATTGAACTAGGATCTTATTAGCAAAGCCTCTCTAGCTACCTGAAGGACCTACCTCTGCTGGCAGTAGATCGAGTTTCAAGTACCTTCTTACCTTTTAGAAACCAATTATCTTCAGGCATTTCTGTCGGTTAAGGCAGGGGGAAGGGAATACAATGTTCTTGGCAAAAGATCTTAAAATTTAACGAAAATATTCTCCAAAATAAACATTTGAATGACTTGCCTTTTTAAAAAAATTTTTTGTAACGTTTCATGAAAATCTATCCTTTAAATAACTACCTGTAAAACGTACATGTTTTTTACTGCTTTTTACTGTGGTAAGGGAGGAGTATATACTTTTCTGGGGAAAAAAAACCCCAAACAATAAATTCCAATCAAAATGTTCCAATTTGGAAGGAGAGGTAGAGGTCGTTGGAAGTTTTTCAGTCACTAACAGAACAAGAATGTCTAGGTAGGGTGAAAAAAAGGTTGCTAAGTTACTTAAGTCGGTTAAGAGGAAATGATTGCTCCACAGTGATGCTGGTGACAGATACAGTATAAATATATAAAATACAATAAAAATGTCTTGAAGTAAATTAATTTAGTTCTACTGGAGTCAATAGATGTTTGCCTGCCCATGTCAAATATGGTTCACCATATTCTCTCTCAACCCAGTACATATAGTCTATAGATGTTTTACACGTGTACAATTTCTAGGAGACAGATCATTCGGTGCATAAACATGGTAACATTTCACCTCTGGAGTCCTGAGCTTAGCCGGGCCCGGTCAGGTTACAGGCAGCAGGAGTTTGATAAACTCTGCTTGTCTGCTAATGGAGGTTTTCAGTTCACAGGAGTCATTCATTTCTGAATTCTGTCTTAAGCAAGTGTTTTATAAGGGCTTGGAAGAGAGGCTGGAAATATGGCACGCTCAATTAGGGAGACATTTTCAGGCAAAGGCGTGCTGCTGGATTAGTAAGTACTTCCAGGGTCATGGCGTAGAGCGTGGTTTTGAGGCCATACGCAAGGATTTGCCTGTCTGAGCGTGAGTGGGTAGGGAAAAGAATAGGAGGAACCTTACCTTGAGCGCAGTGTATTAATGATAAGACTGTGTATCTTTCAAAAAAAAAAAAAAGAATGTACTAAGCAAAGTGAATGTAATTTTCTCCTGCATCAAGAAAAATTTCTCCTGAAAACTTTCCGTGAGTTTATGGTTGAGGTCCCTCATCCATTCTTGCCCACAGCTGGCCTGGCTGTAGACATTGTCCTCTCCTCCACTGCCTCTCGCCACGTCCTCTCCATGTGCAGCTTCCCCGTCAGCTCTGATGATTGTGATGTTCTGTTACTGGCTCTTGCCTCAGTGCAATCAAGATGCGTATTTGTTCTGCCATAGCTCTCCATATTTAGGTTTTTCTCCATCATACCTTTTCACTGGGGGCAAGGTGCAGAAAGACAGCCAGACAGATAGGTACCAAATCAAAATAACCAATATAATTTGTCTTCACACTCTTGCTTACCCTGTGGTAAATTGTTCATTTGATACCGATAACTTCCTAGACTAGTTTTGTTAAATTGTTATCAAACGTGTATATAAATTAACCTCTCATTAAGCAAGACATCTTCTGGCAGACAAGTGCCTGTAAGCAGATATGAAGATGCAGAACCAGTGAAGACATCTGTGGGGCAAGGAAGTCTCTGTACTCAAAATAATCGCGTTTGTTCCAAATAAACAGTAGTGTAAACATCGTTACACACTAGAGCCTTTATTACAAAGTTACTACGAACAGATGATCTCTCTGTCACACTTTGTAAAAATCATTTAGTGTCCAGTTCAATTTTGTCTGAATTGACAGGCATTTTGCCCACAAGCCAGAATTTTTGGGATATGTTTTTGGGGCTTTTTTTTTCCTTTTTTTTTGTTTTTCTTCTTTCCTTTTTTCACACCACATTCAGCCTTCTGTTCCCACAAGACATATCAGTCATCCCTTTGACCTCAGTTACATGCAACTGTTGGATATTTCATTGTCTTTAACTGCAGAATCATGACGTGGAGGTCACTGAGCAGAAATAATATCAGAGCATTGTGCTGAAGAAGAAAATACTTGAAGATACCAAAGTGAGATTGGGTATTTTAGTGTTGGCTCAGCTCCATCTGCAGTTCCCCATTCATCAGTGAAATTTTAATCTGCTATAAAATTATAAATGAGTCTTGGGAAGATAAAGAGCTATTTTTACAAGTTTATCTCTTCTGAAAGAATGATCAGTACATAACAGGTCAAAACCATTGTAACAGGGACTGGACATAAAATGGAACATTGGTCAAAGGCCAAAATAATATTTGAAAGCAAAATATTACTATTATTTAGAGGCACTTGTGTTAAATATGGTGAAGCTGAACTGTTTATAGAAGATGCTGGCTTCCTTCCAAACAAACTCTGGCTGCACCAGTTCAGTGTTATGTTTTTCAGAGATGAGGAATTTTTTTTTATTTTTTTTTTTTTATAGCAGCTGTAAATGAGAAAAGAAAAGGGGAGCATAAAGAAAAGTGTACTTCTAGCTGCCACCCAGATTACAGCGTGGTTAAATGGCTAGGGGGGAGGTTTGGAAGGGTGGCCGACCAGCAGAAGCGCGTGCAGAATTAAACAACGCCGCCGTCCACGCACACCTCTCAGCAGCAGTGGCTTTCCGCACGCTGTCCGCCCGTTCCAGTTTCGCCCGCCAGCAGCGCAGAGGGTTTGGGCTGAAAATGTGGGATGGCAAGCTGTCTTGTAAGGAAGTCCGGGCATTTGTATGCTCCGAGTGGTGGTGGGAGGCATATTTCAAAAATGTCATTACTGCCCACATGCAGCTTTCAAAATTCCTCCGATATGGTGCTCCAGGTCTTCGGTATAATTCACGCTGGAGGGGAAGAGGGCATTAATATTCTGCCAGTTTAGCTCTTTGATCCAGCTCACTGCCAGCTCAGATGAACGCCAGAGCCTGTGCAAGAGCGAGGCGAGGGCGGTGGGAGGGAGCCGCCCCTCCCTTCAGCCACAGCTGGCAAGGGCTAGCACAGCTGTATCGCTCATCCGCACCCTCAGATTCTCCACCCAGCACCGAACCCCTCTTCTGAGCAGGATTGAATCTTTAGAGATCTCATGACTTGACTCCAGGTATCGCCCATGGCTGAATTGGAAAGCAACACCTGTTCCTCTTCACAGGTTTTCCTGCTAGCTTCCAAATCCATGCAAACTTCTTGTGTTCTTTCATTTTCAGTACATTGCCTGTCATTTCGCTCTTTCTGCCCCTCTGATTTCAAGCCTCACATGATCTAAAAGACTTCAATAAGTTAGTTTAGCAAGTCAATACCTCGCTATTACTCTTAATTTACATTAAATTTCTTCCTGTTCCTCCTTGTAAGTCTAATAGGGAGGGGAAAAAAATAGCTTCAACATGTGGCCTTAAATACTTCCCAGCTGAAAAAATAGAGTTAACCAGCATGGGGCTAATGGGCTGATGTACAAACTGATGATCCACACCAGTTCCCCTGCAGCCAAATAACATCCTCTGGCCTGTATACACAGCAGCTGATTTTACCCTGGATGTTCCAGTTTCTCTTTTTCCTGCATTTCCCATCTCTCAGCACAGAGCTTTAATGTTAATTCAGACTCTCTTAGCCCATTAACTGACTGATGCAGCACCAAGCTCCCTGGCTTGTAGAGTCTTGCTTTTTTATTTCTCTGCAGCTGATAGTCAGCTACTCATTATTTACCTTGCCCTTTCCTTAATGATGTACTTCTCCATGCACATTCAAAACAGACAATATAATGATGTAAACTACTTCTGTAGGTTGAGTAGCTTGTTCACTTTTTCTGTTGTTGTTCTTCTTATCTAAATAGCCCTTTCTAACAAAATGTGTTTGAAATTCTATTTTTTGAAAGATCTTTAACCCAGAAAAGCTGCTTAAAAATGAAAGTTAATAGTAGCATTATTTGTGCTCTACCAGTAATATGACACTGGTTAAGTTTTCCTTTGGTATTGTTTTCGCCTTATATTTTTGGCAGTTTTTTCTGTTTTCAGTTTGGTTTTGGTAATTGGGGAATTTGGATAAGAAAAGTCAAATTTAAGAAAGACAGGAATGTTGGAGGTTTTTAGCCTGCTTTCCAGACTGATAAAGAGTTATTACATCTTTAGATACTGGAAAAAGTGTCAAGATGCAAGAGAACTCTTGGGAATTAGCATAGAATTAAAATATACGGGAAATTAATGTAGAGATGGAGAAAACCTCAACTCTCTAGATCTCTTACAATGTTGAGCAACTTGTAAGATCACTCTGTAAATGAAGTCCATAAGAGTAAAGTTGGATGTTCATAGTTTGCAACTAAAATAAAGCAGGAGAAGGAAAGAAAGTGTGTGTTCTTTAAAGCACAAATGGCCCAACTCTGCTCTCAGATGTCTTCAAATTAGAAATAACTTAACCAGAATCAAAAGTCATTTAACTGATATGAAAGGAAGAGGAAAAAATAATTCCTTGGAGATTCTTTGGACCAATACAGGATAAAAATGATATAGCTATTTTAAAAGATCTAGTTTAATTATGGTGAACAAAAATCTTTCCATATATTTTTTTAAACTAGCATTTAGACAGCAGCGATTTGCAACTGGTGGCCTACAAAACCGTCTTGGATCTGTGGGGCGGTTCTAAAAAGTCTCTGAAATGTAGCTCAGAAAGCAAACATATTTCAGCAGCCTAAATTCATAAGGATGTCAGCACATCTGAAAGGGTTGAAAATCATCACAAAGTGTTAGCAATGCTATTTCCCACTTCTACCTATCAACAAGAGAACATTGCCAGCCTCCCCCTTAGCTGAACTGCTCGATTTCAAATCAGAGCTCTGTACTGAATCTTAATCAACTTGAGAAGTGGAAGACGTAAGAGGAAGTCATTTGAACTCAGAGCTGAGTCTCCTTGGGTTTTTCAAGGCTTTTTTTTTGTGGTGATACCCTGGCTGTCAGAGTTTAAATGCTGTAAAGGCTCAATAGCTGTGATATTTATTAACCAAGTGGTTATGATCATAAGTTTGACACTCAGACTTGCTTGGTATCAGCTGACATATGGTATCATGTTTGAAATACCACTCAGTAAATCACTGATAATGTCAATGTAATTGCTGAAAGCTAACACAGGGTATAATTCTTTTCCCGTTGAAGTTGATGGTAAGAGTCCTGTTGATGGCAGTGGTGCAGGACTGAATCTGCTAATGAGAAAAGTATTTTCTTTTTCCTAATTGCACAGAAAGAATCAATAATTTTCTAAAGAAACAGTCTTTAAATGAGTTTACATTTATAAATGGTAGCAGGTTAAAAATTTCATGATTGACTCTTTTGGTAGATAATGCTGCTGTGACTATTTCAATATGTTTTATTTGTGAGTCAGATGCTAATATATTCATAAGTGGATGAATATATGAATGTAAGAGCTCTGCATATATCTCTGTTCCATCTGTTATTTCTTTTTGCCCTAAATTTAAATACTCTGTGTTCAGTGCTGGCATTGTTATTAGCATTTCATCAAATTTTGCCATATATTAATTAGATGGTATCCATGGAATAGTTTTATTCTGCCTTTTGGGGTTTAATTTTTAACTGGTCATTTTCTCATAAAAATGTTAAATTCCCAAAAATAAAAGTTTCCTGTAAAAAACACATTCTCCTCCCCGCCCAGAAAACGTCAATGACAAGGATTTCTCATGTTCCGAGTAGGTTGTCTGGTGGAGAGATACTGCCACCACCAAAATGCGAGAGATTCAGAGTCAGCTGTCTGTTCCATACAATTTGGAAAAAAGTCTTAAATCTGGGCCTCCCACGCCTGGGAGGTGCCAGGACGCCGACTCAGGCTCTCTCTGGCCGAATGCGTGACAAGTCTGTTGGGCGATCAGCTATCCTGCAGATTTATCTCTCTGCCTGATGCGTGGTTGCCTAAAGTGCTTCGAAAGGTCTTGGTTTGTTCTAATGTCAGGAAAAAATTCAAGATCCCAGGAGAGTTTAGTGACATAATGACAGTCGCTATGATTATGATGCATTTGCAGCACCTGACCAAAAACAGCCACTGTAAGCAAGGGTTAACTGAATACAGAAGGTTTCTGCTTCAGAACCACCATTTTCACTATTCTCACCATATTTGGATCTCTTAATAAAATGGTAATATTATAATGCATTTAAACTTGAATTTTACAAACTCTGATTTATTGGAAATTTCTTTCTATTTGCCAGCTTGTTGTTTGAAAATTTCGAAAGTTTTGGTGTGTCTCAAGACCTTCATAAAATTGTTGTTTGTCTATTCCACTCAGTCCATAATATGTACTGGCATTTTTGACAAGTATGAAAACAAATTTCATTTGGTAAAGGTATTATAATCTAAGAAGACAGTGCACAGATGAAGGATAGGGAAAGTGGAGGAGTAACTGGCAAAATAACCGTGTGGTTTGATCACATCAAACGTCTTGTTTTGTCTGTTCCATGATTTTTTTTTTTCAGCTTTTTTCCTCCTAATTGTCTATCTGATCATCACATCTACTTTCTTACTCAAATGAATGTGGGAAATATTTTTTGTCCTCTAAGAAAGGTGGCTGCTGTAGGAGGGAATTATGGGAGCAAAAGTAATGTCCGCTGAAAATCAAGAACTTTTCCTTTACGCTGTCATTGCAGTCAAAGGTTAGTGCAAACAGCTCTGGAGATAATCTATAGATATCATTTTGAGTTTTATTTTTCTCTTTCTCTGAAGGCTATCCAGATAATGTGTATGTGGGCTTGTACACAGCAGGGTTATTACTACATTTGCCTGCTGCTTTTCAACTTCCATGTGGCATTTGACTCCTTTGACCATTGGCTGTAATTGTACTCTTTTTCTTATTTCGTAAAATTTATTGCTTTGATCTCTGGTGTCTTCAGTGTCATCTGGTATCCCTCAGGGACACATTCTGGGATCTATAGTATTTCTTTGTTATATGTATGTTGGTTGGAATTACTTGTGTTCACAGTCCAAACTGTCAGACAAATAGCTCTTGGCTTATTTATCACTCCTTGAAGACCTTGTAATAGCATCTGCAGTGCTGCCTGATTCTCCTTCCATTATCAAGGATTAGATGGTGTTAATTTTCTTAAGTGTAATGCTGAAAGGACGGTATGTAAGTGGAATAATTTCAGCTGGAAGTGGAGCCTCTTAGGGGTCTTTTATCTTCCCTGGGTTTTAGCTTTTCCTCTTTCCAAGCTTTCCAGTCTCATATTCATGAGAGTGCCTCAACTTTGGCGGAGATTCTACGTAATTTTGAATGGCTGATGTAATCTAGGAGAAATGGACACCTGGCTTAAATTTCCAGCTCGATATTCTTCTCACGTAGTGTCGGAAAATGGAAATTGCTTACTCAGGATCATTCACTTCTGCACCCCCGGACCCTTTCCCTAGCGAAAGAGTCCAGAATCCCAAGATCTGCCACTTGTAGATAGTGTCCTCAGGCTTCTGACCCTCAGAGAAATATCAGTACCCACTAAAACTCAGACCAAAGCATAGTTTTGGGGAGAAGGGAAAGGAAGTACATGTAATGCTTCCTCAGAACCCTTCCCATAGCTAGATCGGCCAGAAAACTTTGATGGTATTAGGAAGGATTCCACGTCATCTGCTCAAACATCCTCGGGATAGCAGGAGGCCTCTTTTCCTCAGGTGGTGACTGGTAGGTAAGCTACATGTAGCTTTACTCACAGGCAGTGGCTGCAATGGGCAGCTGGGCTGTGCTTGGGGCAGTTCCTCGGGTTCTGAGGGGGAGGCGAAGCCTCCGTACCACAGCAGGTTCACCATCTGTGTTTGAGGAACTTCTTCATACCCACAGTGACGACTTACACTCTTGCCATCTCTCTGCTGGAACTCTAAACTTCTCCAGCGTGGCCTTTTTGTCCTGAAACCAGCGGCTCTGAAATAATTTGGATCTACAGAGTTCTGCCAGTCTTCACCACTTTACAGAAACTGGTGTGTACTCTTCTCAGCAAACTTTGAATCGCCAGTGCTGTGCATTTATTATTTAAAAGGGTTCTGCAGATTAACTGCATGTCCCGCAAGAGACCTTGGGTCACAGCAGAGCAGTGCTGTATGAGGAAAAAGGGTGGCCAGCTTCTTTTGCACTTTTCCCTTACCTGTGTACATGCAGACACTTGTGCATATACGTATGCAATTGATCACTCTTCTGCTGAAAGAAAGAAGCATGGATTTTCTTCAGTTTTGCAGCAAGAATGGGTTGACACTCCATTTTCAGACAAGCTTTCCTCCTTTCATCATGAAAGTAAGAATAAGTGGTGAATCCTTGCTTTAAATGTGGCTGTGGGCACTTCTGTTGCCTTGATACTGAATTCCTTCCTCCAGGAATAAAAAGACTGGGGTTTTGTTGTTGTTTTGTTTTGTTTTGTTTTGTTTTGTTTTAAGAATCTTCAATTACTTTTCTAAAGGAAAAAATAAAGACTTAGTGTGTCTGAGACCTCCATTTAAAGAAAGTTTTGGGCTTGTATTTTTGGCTGTGTGGCTTCCTTTCTTAAAAATACAATTTTATATATTTGTACTAGGGCTCTTAAATTAATTAATACTGATAAATAAGTCCAAATTTTGCAGAATAATTAGACTCAGTTATAACTGGCTAACAGTTTGAGTATCTGGAACAATATTGCTAAATAATTCACACTGATAAAATTAGAATTTGCTTTTAATTCACATCTGAATGTCCACAGTGGTAATGGGTTCACGACAAAACAAAAAGCCAAAGGGAAGAATTTTTCCTATCCTATGTGCTACAGCCAATAAAGGTGACTACTAAAGGTCATTATTTTTAAGTATCTCTAAAAAGATGAAACTGTGGAATGTGCAAAGACATAGCCAGCCTTACTGAACACTGGTCTTGGAGTAGAGAGAGCTTCTTTCTATTCCTGTGTTGCTAACTTCTTTCATGTTATTTCTTTATGCCTCTGGGTTTCCTTGTTTTCTCTGTTTATTTAGAGTGTATAAGGTTCACAGCAGAGACCTGTTCACTTTTACTGTGTGCAGTTACCCACGCCTTACAAAAATGCAAATAAATAATTCACCTAGTGCTTCGCATTACATTTTCACGGTAAGGGGTTTTATTTTTTTTTGAACACAGAGACATCTTTGCCTGTGTTTTTAAAGGTCCTAGTGCAATATGGTTCTGGTTCATGACAAAGGACTCCAGGTGATATATTAGTGCAAATAATAACAATTCTTTTTTCTATCTCTTTCTATGGTTTCTGAACATAACTCAATTCACAGAAAATAAGTGGTCAGCCTGAGATCACTTTCATCCTGTAATGTAAGGAAAATGTTTATGTTAAGCACTTTCATTGTATGTGTGCGTGCTCGTGCATGTATGTGTATAGAGCATAACATAACAATAGAAGAATGAAGTTTAGGATACAGGGCTGCAGAAATATTTTTTAGAAATAATACTATCTTAAAACCTGTGTTTACTTTGATTTTAGAAGGAAAATAAAAATATTATGAAGGAAAAGCTGCAAATGACTGAAAACCTGCCAGACGGAGTGGGAAGAAAAGAGTTGAAGGCCATAGGATACAGACTGTGTTCTGGGTGAAAAGCATTACAGAGGACAAAACAAAAAGCAGGCAAAAGTCAGCCCCAGACAGTCAAAGGAAAAAAATTGGAGAGGAGATGGCAGAAGGATACAGCCACTGAGGTAAGATTTTTAATGCGGTTCCAGAGGTGACATTTTCCAGATCCTGTGTCTTTAGTCTGTGGAAAGACTTGAAGGAATAGAAGGAAGGATCACATAAAAAAAAAATGCAACTGCACTAGACTGTCACCAAATAAACACGCTTTTTTCCAATAAATTCCACATTTTTCCTGACCTTTTACACAAGAAAATCAATTTTCAGATTTTTACCCCAGTAAATCCTGCCTAAGATATTTTTGCCTAAAGATTAAGACCAGGCAGAGGGTAGGGGGGAAGGCTGGCAGTGGAAAGGAAGGCGACCCGAGAAGCTACGCAGTACCTGCTGCAATCCTCGCAGCG
Source organism: Haliaeetus albicilla (assembly GCF_947461875.1). Classification (NCBI taxonomy): domain Eukaryota; kingdom Metazoa; phylum Chordata; class Aves; order Accipitriformes; family Accipitridae; genus Haliaeetus; species Haliaeetus albicilla. The sequence continues at coordinate 2,865,119 of NC_091497.1, read as the reverse complement.
CAAACATTGACTGCGATGCCAGGTGAAGTCACCTTGGAAAAGGAATATAGCACAGACCGGCTATGCCTGAAGCTGTGGAGACTCTTTGATGAAGGGCTGGTAACAACTTCCTGTGGTTTCAAATATACTGGGCATCACACGTAAGAGAATCAGCATGCATTTAGTCTTAAAAATCCCCCCCCCACCTCCTCCCAATCCAGGACCTTGTAAATCTGCAGTTACTCCTAGTCTTCGCTGCCCTCTACTGCTCAGACTCACTGCCGCAATGGTTCCCTTCGTGCTTCCAGCTGGATGTTGTTGATACTGTGTTTGCTTCGTATAGTTTAATATAGGAAGCATTTCGAGATGTAGGAACTGTTTAGGGTAATGGTTAATATGAAGCTGGCATGCAGCTCAACAACTTTTCAGGGTAGTTGTTGGACTATTCACATGCCTCTTCCATTATAGCAACTTATTTATGGATAGTGAACAAGTGAAGATTATTTATGTTAAAAGGAAGAATTCTCAGAAATATTTTTGAAATTAATAGCTTTGCTACTCACAAAGTAAAAGGTAGGCGATGTGTTTTATTTATGCTGATGTTTAGCTACTTTGAAAGAGATGGAAAACACTGAGGCATCAAGCAGATCAAGCTGTTGGCACAGAACAACTCTTTATTATACTTTTAATTGCGTTTTGTCCAATCTAACTTTGAATGTTCTTGTTGACAGGCTTTCTATCATTTGTAGCCCAGACGTTAATGGATCTTTCTGTAAGAACACTTTTCTGCATCTTGCAGTTAATCTTGTTGCTAAGATTTCTCTTTCTTTGTTGTTCAAATATTTAGGTGTTGCTATTGTGTTCTACTGCCTTAGCCAAGCTTAGACATACTTAACTCTGTTATTTTTTTAAAAATAATTCCTTGCATGTTCTTAACTGGTTTTCCTGTTTCTTTTAGAGTGCGCTGCATGTATCAGTGATGAGGTACCCAGATCTGAACACAGCACTCTGCACTGACAAGAACAGTGCGATTACTTTCTCTTGCCATTGAAGGCTGTCTCACTTTGTGAAACCAAAATTTATGCACCCTTTTACACTATTTATTGCCTACAATTTCTTATGATTTTTAATTTAATTGAGACAATGAGTATTGCCCCTTCCAATCTTTACTTAAAATGACCATAGTGCTGAATGCCTTCATAGTGTTGAGTATTCAGTAGCCAAATCATTGCCATCTAGCATTGCTTTCTATGTGTCAGTTAGCCAGTTTCCATTAAACCAGAGAGTTCTCCTGTCTAGAATAGAAGAAACTAGTTCTTCACTGTATACTGCAAGAGGTAGAGCCCCAAGTACTGTACTAAGATCCCTGTGCATCGCTTTTCTTGCATTCTCTTCAACAATTCATTCTGGAACACTACAAAACAAGCAATCCAGTTCATTTTGCAAAATGCATATTCTTTCTAAACCTGTGCACCTTATTGCTCCTGTGTCACAGTCTGCTATTGATATCTGATTCAGCTAAAACTAATTGAAATAAATTAAGTCTGGAACAATTGGAGTGCGTTTATATGCTCCTGCTTTTTTTTTTTTTTTTCCCTCCTTTTTTCCCCAAAGATATTGAAAGAGTAACTTTTCGCTCTACACAGTTTACTTGTGCCCCCTCAAAAATCTTTAGTGGGATTCTCTCAGGTCTTTTGCTGTTGAAGAGCAGACACTTCTAATGCAAGGCTAAACCTTGCTGCTTTACCCCCGCTAGGTATTGTCCCTCTGAGCTTGGCCCCACGCAAGGTCCTGCACCTTCTGGACACTGTCTGGAGATGGACTTAATTTTGCCTCAGCTGGGACTGCTCTCCTGGACTGAATTTCAGCATTTTCTGAAGCTCTTTTGCAGACCCTGGATCTCACAAGGACTGTAAATGAAAAGTGCTTAATACTGCAGTTCCCTTGGGCTTGCAAGGTGTTTCAGTGTCTCCTCTGAAGTACTGCAGACTCTTTACTCCCACTTGTTTCAGCTCTCACCGCTCACTTCTTTGAATTCAGTCAGAGAGCATATGTGCACAAGATGAACAGGATTTAATCTTCAGAGTATTCCTGGTCTTCACTGGACAGCAGGTTGCTTCCAGTAGTTTTTAGCTCAGTTTTTTATAATTTTTTCAGAAGGAGGGGGCTGGCTCATGTTTCAGATGTGATCATCTCGTGTGGGCCGAGTAGCAGACGTGGATGGATGATGCAATGGGGCTGCTAGAAGGTGGCTGGTTGTTCAGACTGTGCTGCTGTTTTCAGGGCCGAGCAAAGGAATCAGACTCTGGAGTTCTGTGCAGCTTCCTAAATCACCTCTCCAGCACTGAAAACCTCAGCCAAAGTCCTTTAGCGGTCTTTATTTTTTACATGTATTTAGTTAACAGAAAAGGAGCCTTTCAGTGCAGATAAACTGCCCATTCTTTCCAAACCCAATGCTTTTTGTTACATTTATTCATTTATCAATGCTGTGAAAGTTTCATGCGCTCCAGCCATTGATTTCAGGAGCCAATGCTATTTTTCCTGTTTATTATAATTTATTGTCTCATTGTTGCCGGTAGTTTGCACTTAGTTGAGGTTCCCACACAATATACAGGAAACATCTCTATAGCATCAGGCTTCCTCAGATTGATTCCCACAGGGGCCGGGAGGGACAAGCCACTCCCGGGCGCTTTGTGATGGGGCTGCAGAGAGTCCTGTTAAATCCACCATTTGGAGACTTCCTTCCTTGCACCTACGGTAGCGCACGCGGTAGCCAAATCATGTCTGCTCCCGCTACCCGCTCTCCCACACAGCCTTTGGGAAAATGTTACCTGTGTGTGTGCTTTCACAATTGTATCACTCTCTTTTCATGCGCTTAACACGTTTACTACCAGTCTCCAGCGAGAATGTGCGTCTCTGAGGTCGTCTATTTGTGTTAGAACAAAGCTAATGAAATTATTCAATTAGGGTATTTCATTTCAATTTACCTTTCCTCACTGCTGATTGACTGATGACTTGCAAATGTTGACTGATGTATTAAGTTGTCTAGGTGGAGGTGCTGTGGGTAGTAAAGAGGGCCGGTATACATACGTTCCTTTGAAAACACTCCTTAAATAATACCCACAAGAGTCTCCTGGGAAAGCTGCAAAATTAAATGAACATTGTCTGTGTCTCCCTCATGAGCAATACTTCCCTACTAACAAACAATGAGTTCAAGGGTTTAGAACAGAGACAACTTTATTGGGAGTGGGGGAGCGGCTGAGGGAAAGGTGAATATGGAATTAACTTCACAAAAAGTCGGTGATTCATAAATCAATTCTATTAAACGATGTCATCACCCTTTCCTGCTGCCTTTCTCCTTCACTCCCTTCTCCTGCAGCTCTCCCTCCTCGCCCTGGCGGATGTGCTGCACAATAGTCCTGAGCCTCCCCCTCCCTTGGTCCTGGGGCTTAGTCACTGCCCTACCTCAGAACACATTGCTCATGCTTTGGGATTTTTTTTTTTTTTTTTTTTTTAAAATCAAGTTTGACCAAACCAGAAGATTTTGGCTGGTTCCAATTCTTGACCATACAAGGTCACACTGCATGTGAGGGCTTTGCCATTTCCCAGGTGCGTTGATTCCAGCTCAGATGCTGGGAAAGCTGCTGTTGGCAGCCCTGGTTTGAGCACCTTCAGCTCTGCCTACCGTGCTGCTGTGGTCCTGGGGCTTTCTTTGGTTTTCTCAGGTTTTGGCAAGGAGCACTGCAAGCATTGCACAAACTGGCATATAAGAAATTGTATTTAAACACAGGAAAACACTTTTTTTACCATGAGGGTGGTCAAAGACTGGAACAGGTTGCCCAGAGAGATTGTGGAGTCTCCATCCATGGAGATGTTAAAAGTCTGACTGGAAATGGCCCCGAGCACCTCTGAGCAGGTGGGTTGGACTACCCTGTCTCCGGAGGTTGCTTCCCACCTCTGCCATGCTGTGATTCTGTAAAAAGTATGGTGCTTTCAGTTGTCAACCAAGATACCTGCAATAGCACTTCCAGAACAACAAATGCTATTTCATATGAACCAAATAAGTATTAAAAATTCAGTAGTGGCTTCCTTTTAAAAGTGATTGCCAGAAGAATATATCTGGAAATATTTTGAGACCTTAAATGCTTATGTGGGTAGCACAAACTTTGGCAAAGTTCATGGTCAAATGCTATAAATTAGGTGGTTAAACTGTAGTATTCATGCCAAACTCATGACTGCTCAATACAAATTCTTTCTAAATGAAAGTTAACTGAATTTTTTGATTTGTTAATAATTCCGTGCTGCCAAAAACCAACAGAGCACAGCTTTCCATTTTCCCATTTCTGCTCCTGTAGAAGTCAGACTATTGTTTTGTCTAATATATGACTCCCATGACAAGAATACTGTAATACCTAGGTCTCCCTCAACAAAAAGCCAGGTGTTTAGTTAGCTCCTGGTCAGCCTGAAGAAGACATTGTTTTCTATGTTCTCACTTCAAAGCACAGCGAGGACGTACCATCTGGCTTCAGGCTGCCTCATGTGCCAGAATTAATTTTAACTGACCGTACCAGAGGAAGAAATTTAATTGGCCAATGTTTTTTTTAGATTTGCTTGTTTATTGGCCTACATTTGTATGTGTGTTTTAAAATGTGTGTTTTAAAACGAAACAAACCCAGCTAATTCTCTGTTTGTCTAGCAGCCTTTAGGAGTCGTTGCATTTCTTTTCTGTCAGGAAATTTAGTAAAAATGTATATCATGGGAAGGTTGCCATCTCAAGAAATAGAAAGCTGGATGAGTTTTTTTTTCTCCCGGGACCTTCTGCAGATTTACAAATATATTGACCGCGGCACTTGGTGCTCCCTCATTGCTTTCTGTCTTGGCATCCAGTTTGCTCTTTTTATCCACTGGCAATTACCTCCTGCTCAGAGGTGCTGCTAAGCATCTCTTAAGAAATGTGCTTCTTTTTCTCACTGTCTTCCTGTTCGTTCATCTGCTGATCTTGTGCCGATCGTCACTTTCTTTCTTTTCTTTCCTGCTACCCTCTCTTTTAACTTAGAATATCTCTCGTCCTAGTGAGCTTGGAAAGATGATAACATGCAAAGTGACTATTTTCCTCTGACTCTGCTTCCTTCCTTGTCTTTTGTTTTGGTTCAAAATTTGCATATTTGGATCATGCCCCTTTTCAGGCAGAACCTTCTATAATTACCTGGCTGTGTTTAACGTTATGGGATCTCCAGCAAGGTTATTAGCTATCATTAATGATAAAGGTAATGACTAGAAAGACATGCCTATAAAACTTCTGTATGTCCTGAAAATGTATAGAAAATTTAGAATATCTGGAATCCAAAACACTCCTTTGCACACTTCTTTTTTCTGTAAGTTCTGTTAAGTTCACAAAATGCTTTTCTGTACTTTACAGGGCTGAGGTGACTGGATGAAATTGCTTAGATGCCTGAGGCAACAGACTGAGTTGTCTGGAATGATAATGATTATTCAAGTGATAATTATCCAAATGACCCAGATTTCTTCCTTGCTGTATCTTGACAAATTGCTAGGCAGTGACACCTCTGCTGTCTGTGGTTCTGTGGGCAGACACGTTTGGATATCCATGTAGGTAAGCTGTATAGATCAACAATGCCAATAAGGCATATCAGGAGTTAGCTGTCTAAACTACAGTGTCTGTAGTGCAGTTTTCAAGATTATTAGTTATTGTAACAGCCTCATTTTTTTCCCCTTTCTATTGTACTTCGTTGTCTTTACGTTACAAGTTCATCTTTGTATTGTGCAAATTCAGAATATGCAGTCTATTTGCAATCAGCTGTTGCCAATTTACCTGAATTAATTTTATTTTCTCGAAGTGTTTATCCTGAACCATGTACAGACCAGGATCACACTGATAGTTTGTTTAGCTTACAGAGTTTATAGTTGCAGGCTTGCAGTTTTTGTGGGATGAAATATGATTTATACTGGAAACCTCCCTGGTGGCATCTCCCTGCCTCCCTGATCTCCCTGATTATGCTATGGGAAGCTTTCCATCTAGGTTGGAGTCGTGCATTTTATGGTGACTTCTGCTGAACAGATTAGACTTCAAAAATAACAGTATAATAGCAAAGGATATTATGAATATTAAAATGCTTCTTTTATATATTTCTAGACTTCAGTACATTTAGCCTTTCTTCATGTTCTGTGTTTTGCACGCCATTCTCAAGTAGTACTTTGGTCTTACTTGGATTTTTATTTTTTTATTTGTTTGTTTGTTTCTTTGTTTTTTCTAGATAACTTCCCTCCTTCTCCCCTTCCTCTTTGCCAGCTTACCGTGGATTCGTCTTCCACACTTGCTTCTACAACTGTTGGATTCAGAAGTGTAAGTGCTCAGAACAGGGTGTCTGACTGTCCCCAGCACAACTGTGGTCCTTGTAAAAGAGACTAGCCTCTGGGTGTCTGTTTTGTGTATTGATGATTTATATTATTCTTCCCTCTTACACTCATCTTTAATCCTTTAATGGAGAGGGAATAGGCTAAAAGAATGGAAGAGAAGAACTGAAAAGCAGCAGTTGCTGCAGAAACAGCAGTACGACAAGGTATGGCTAGAAAGTAATTAGACAGGAAAATGTTAAGCAAAAGGATTAGCAGATCTGAGGAATATGAGGGACATGTCATGACTCTTCTGGCTTTATAGTAGTTACCCTAGGAGTCTCTCCTCCATACAACCATGGGTCAGACAGAGAAAATCTGTACCAGTCCTCTCACCTGTTATCCAGTTCTCTGCAGTATCTTTTTCCCTCTACACCACAATAATAAAAGAGGAAGGACCCTCCTCTGTCACTCTGCAACAAACCTGATGCCATTAGAAGGCACTGTTAAGCACTAAAAGAAATAAGCTCGAACATAAACAGTCAAGACCTAGCATTTCTTTCAGTATGTGACAGAAGAACAGCTTAGGCTGATGCTTTCAAAAATCTGAAGCTTTCAAGAGAAGCACATCAGTGACCTCCTAGCTTTCTACACTGGTAGAGTACTGCTTGCAGAATACATTCCAGCACTTGTGGAATTTTGATGAAGCACCAGTTTGCACAAGATATTGTCAGCACATTTTTATCCCAACTGTTGTGCTTGGAATGAAGTGCTATGGACATAAGAAACATGTGCATCATTAGTTACTCAGGTTTGCAGCTCACACTAATTTTGATTCCCCACCTTTCTGGCTCTAAAACCTCTGCTTATCCTAAGAAGTTAAATAACATAAGAAAATGAGAAACTCTGGATGGGCCATACACTTTGAAAAGCTTTGATAATTTGGCCATAATACTGTCTTTGACATAGCTGCATAGGTTTTTATTTGAAACTGATCTGCATCCAACTGGTTAGGAGAAGAAGCAGCGAGAACTGCTATCTATCTGTAAAAAAACCATTGACTGCTTGGAGAGACTTCCCTGATTTGGACTCTTCTGTTGCTTATCATTCTGTATGCCAGCTATCTCAAAAAATAACACATTACAGGATTTAACCACTACAAAGATTAGATGATAAATGAATATATGCAAAACTACACATAAGAGCACATTTTTGATAGGATATGAATAAGAAAGAAATTTAGGACAAGAGGAAATGGCCTCAAGTTGCACCAGGGGAGGTTTAGATTGGATATTAGGAAAAAATTTCTTCACCGAAAGGGTTGTCAGGCACTGGAAGAGGCTGCCCAGGAAAGTGGTTGTGTCACCGTCCCTGGAGGTATTTAAAAGACGTGTAGATGTGGTGCTCAGGGACGTGGTTTAGTGGTGGACTTGGCAGTGTTAACCTAACAGTTGGACTCGATGTTCTTACAGGTCCTTTCCAACCTACATGATTCTGTGATTCTATGATTCTATGAAATTTAAGTTGAAGAAGCAAAAGGATGCAGAGATTCTGTACCAAGTGGCTGTGATACCATACTTATGCAGAGCACTGAGCACCTGCAAGTGTCCTGACAGCAGAAGTTGACATTGTTGGTTACTTTGGATTGAACCCTAAACTTTTATGTCATTGTATAGTGTGTATCACACTAACCTGGAGGGTAGAAACCCTGAAACTCAAATTAAAATGAGATGAGGTAATTTGAACTAAATGTTCGAAATATTTCCATGTGCAGCACTGAATTTATTTGGAAAATATGTCATGTCTATAAGGCAGCATAATTCCTCTCTCTCCCCAACAATAAAGCCTGGTTTAACCTTGGAATCTTGGGAATGATTAAAATGAAAGACCTATTTATGCATAACTGATAACTTCTTAAAATAAAAGATCTCTCAGAAGCACCAAAAAAGAAATTGCTGTAGTCACTGAATTTTACTGAAAAGTACCCTGTGCACCACATAAATGATAATATTTGCTTCAGAATCATTGTCATGTAACGTGTAATTCTGGGCACCCATATAGGAACTCTGTTTATTTTCTGTACATAAATATATGTACAAATGTATGTACAAATAATGCCTCATAATGAGTTAGTACCTCTGTTATTTCAGACAGAACTCTTCATTTTTGATATTCAAATGAGTTATATTTTTTCACCTTTTTTTTTTTTTAACTTAAAGATTGCAAGAACTTTGTCCTATGTACAAAATGTTGCTCTCCTCTTTTAGTACAGTTAAGTGTAGATAAACTGCTGGAATTTCTGAAAAGCAGGAAGTCTCCAAATATATATACAAATCAGTAATGACCTCAAGGAAACTAAGTTGCATATAGCAAGCAAAATGTCATTTTATACTGATATATCTGTCCTAAAACAGATGCCGCACAGGTGCCGGCATTTGATTGAATGGAACAGGAGTCATCTAAGGTTTATGTTAAGAAGTAGTTGTTAGGCTTAGGCAAAACTGAAAACCTTCTTCCAGCCCTGGCTGTGTGATGTAGGTCGAATTAAGAGAAAGAAATGTACCTCCTTCTGTGAATGACATTTGTAGTTCCTTAAATCAGAGCATCAAAGAGACTCAATCAGTGCTATCATTAGGCACACCATGTTACACCTAGATTAGACAACACTCTGCCATCAACTTGCCATGTAGTACTAGTCGTTCTCCAGACACAGCCAGGGTAGGTAGGCATGGGGGATGATGAGAAACAGAGGGAAGAATTGGTTTGCAAAAGTGGAGTTATGTGATAGGAGAATGGGAGTAATAAGGACCCTGGGGTTGAAGACCAGCCTTTGGATCTTCAACCTTGAGGTTGATTTGAAGTGTTTAGCAAATTCCCCTTACATTTCAGACTGATAAAGGATTCCACCTCTAAATATCACTAGTTGCCCTACTTTCTTCAAGGCAGTGAAGGCATTATTTTCTCACCATAAATATGGAAGGTGTGCTGAAAACTGAAAGCTGTAGATGAAACATTGCAGATACCTGTTGAAAATTCCTCTCCACAAGGAACAGATGGTTGTATGAGAGAATCTATATTTGTGCCAACAGAATCATTCCAAACACCCACATCATGAAGGTCACCAAGTGCAGAATTAGCACAGACACCAGCTTCAGGACGATGGTTGCCAAGTCCTAGCTGCACCTGGCTGAAAGCGAAACATAATCATCCTGGGGCGAGTCATGTTTGGTAACTGTATCCTGAGTAAACCAACCAAGTGCGTATCAAGCTGAAATAAAACATTATTGGTTCATTAAATTACTTTTAAAAAGCAATTTAAAGTCTCTGGATCAGTAGCACAAACAGAGGATAAAGAGCCAAAGACTGGGCTCCTGAACGAACTTGCATGCAGAACTACAATGTCTAAGTTTTGGGTTTCCTGCCAGCTAACAGAATCTTGTACATCAGGAGCTACAAGAAGCAGCTTACTTTTAGCCAGAAACACTAAACACTAGAAAACACTTGCTAGAAAGCGCTACCAAGAAAATGCTACTCTGAAACTAGCACTTACAGTTGAAATATATAGTTGAAAGTAACTTTACTGGGAATTTAGGATATAATGAAAGGAGGATTTAAGGCTTATTAATAATTATTATCTTTTAATTCAAATGCTTAAAAATAAGTTAATTGTGTCCTCCTAATGGTCATAAGATTCTCCAGATGTCACCTGCTTCACCCTGTCCAAGAGAAATGGCCAATGTTTTAGGTTTTGAGAAAAAATGTAGCAGTGCCTTGGAGTGGACACTTTGAGGAGAAGTGACTGTTTTCCCCCAATGTTTTTGGATAGGGCAGGGTTTTATTCTGACTTAAACAAGCCTCTCCTAATTTTGGGATAGGGCTTTGTATATAGCCACTTGTAATTTTGTTTCTTTAAACCTGGAGATTTATTATCCACATTATTCTTCAAAGAAGCCCATGTTAACAGATTTCCAAAGGTGGGGTTTCTTCTTTCTTTTTTTTAATTTCTTGGTCCTGGTTCCAGTTGAAAATATAGTCAGAATTCAGTGATAGCCATATTCCATTAATACTTTTAGTAGGGTAAGAGTAAAGCTTGAGGAACCTGAATTCTCAAGAGAATGAACTTTTGTTAAGCTTCTTGGCACACCCAGCCTGAGTAGGAGGGTGCTATCTTTACCAAAGAACCATGTAGGTAATTACCAGATCCTTTTGTACACTTTCTCTTTCATCTTTTGTTCTGATCATGCTATTTGTTGTCTGTCTGCATTTTCATGTCATTTTCAACCCCATTCTTCAGATTTGCCTGCATTAGTATTAAATTTTTGTCTTTCTTTTCATGAACAATGCTTACTTGGCTTTACTTAATCAAATTAGTTTCTTATTTTCTGACACTAGACCTTCTAAGTGGTTCTGTGTAGTCTGTTTCCTTCCCCTTTTGTTCTAACTAATTCCCAGATAATTCTTTTGTCCCTTCCAGATGAAGCTTCTATCCTGCTCAGCTGCTTTCTTCTCTTCATGTTCCTCATGCCTAGCTCTGAGACCAACCTCTTCCAGCCCTAGGCTCTTTTTTCATGTGGGGCACTTTGTCTCAGATTTGGATTCAGTATTATTGTTACAAGTTTCTCTGGCAAGTTTCACTGATGCCATCATCTGCAAAGAAGGAAAACAAGTGTGAAGGACATTTATGTCCAAAAAAGGTTTTGCTCTGGACCTAATCTGCATGTGCATTCCAGCCAAAGAAGTATTTATATGTATGTTAAAAATAAGGTTGAGAGAGAATATACAAATCGCAGCTAAATAGTCTAGAATTCTCTCTACCCTCACCTTCCCAATAATCTTTGTTATAAACCCTCCTTATTTTTTAAATACCCCAACAAACAGTCAGTTACTTCCTAACATCCCCAAAATAGGCTTTGTTCTGTTAGGGTATTGTCCTGGTTTCAGCTGGGATAGAGTTAATTTTCTTTCTAGTAGCTGGTACAGTGCTATGTTTTGGGTTCAGTAGGAGAAGAATGTTGATAACACACTGATGCTCTCAGTTGTTGCTTAGTAGTGCTTAGACTAAGTCAAGAATTTTTCAGCTTCCCATGCCCAGCCAGCAAGAAGGCTGGAGGGGCACAAGGAGTTGGGAGGGGACACAGCCAGGGCAGCTGATCCAAACTGGCCAGAGGGGTATTCCATACCTTTATGAAATCATGCCCAGTATATAAACTGGGAGGAGTTGGCCTGGGGGGCAGATCGCTGCTGAGGAACTAACTGGGCATTGGTCAGCGAGTGGTGAGCAATTGCATTGTGCATCACTTTTCTTTCTTGGGTTATATTTCACTCTCTTTTTGTTACCTTCCTTTTATAATAATAATAATAATAATTATTATTATTATTATTATTATTTTACTTTTTCTTTCAATTATTAAACTGTCCTTATCTCAACCCACCAGTTTTACTTGTTTTCGATTCTCTCCCCATCCCACCAGGGTGGGGGGGGAGTGAGCAAGTGGCTGCGTGGTGCTTAGTTGCTGGCTGGGGTTAAACCACGGTAGGTATACATGCTGCTCGAATCATCCTGAGAGAGCCTGAAGTCCTTACAGCAGATAAAATAATAAGCATTACTTTCATATTCCAAGAATCTTATTCTCCACTTCAGTCATTACATTTAGTTGATGATGTAATTTAATATTTAAGTAATTACATAAAGAAAGCCATATTCAGAGATTCCTGAAAGTCCTGGTCTCCACAGAGGTACTATCTAGTGGAAATTATCTATTTCCTAGAGTTCTATTGCCTTTTTTGCACTTTGCATAACTATATCTCCAGCCTGCTCCTCTTACAGCTTTAGTTTCATTTTCTCCTCTCTTAAACGAAGTCCTGGTCCTGAAAGGTGCTCAGTACTTGAGGTGCAGTCACCTCTGTTTCCATTTGAAGTCAATGGGAAAGGATGATGCTTAGCCTTTTACGCTACTGATTCTCCCAGTGAGAGAGCAGTCAAAGGTCTGCAATATTGGTCTTTCAGATGATTGAATGTCAACCTCATCAAATTGAAATTCAGGCTTTCTTGACCTCTGGCTAATGTTGTTGACTTCATTTAACATTTTATCTTTAAAAAAAAAAAGTAATAATTCAATGCTGTCTCCTTAGAGCTTCCTGTCAGCCTACCCAGAGTGAACTGGGGAATGTGAATATGTTTTGCTTTGTTTGAGCTATCTCAAACACCTTTCATTTGATGATCTTTTTCTAGAAGAATCTAATCTTTGTTCAGTCTGCTGTATCGCAAGTATTAGAGTTCATTCCTATTTCTGACACAGACTTGAAGTGAGGAAATCCAGGAGGATATATTCTATAATTGCTCCTGAAACCACATCTCTTTTCTTTGAGATTTGCCATACTAGCAAGAGCTAGCCATGAGCTACACAGAAGGTTAAAGTTTTCGTTTTAAATTTGAAATGAAAGGAATGTAACAATAATTAGGGGCAGTATCAGGCATACGGGAAACACAGAGCAGAAAGTAATAGCCACTGTTCCCATGATTAGAAGGATGTGTCACTGAGGACAGGATGCTCTGGACTAACTTGACCTCTCTGGGAATGAGATGGGGAGGTTCCTCTCTAGTCAATGAACAGGAACACTCACCCCTGGAGGGCAATCCACGCCGCTTATTGTAAACGCTTATTCTGGGCTAAAGAGGAAGCCTAGACAACAAACTTAGACTGGACGCATAGGGAATGAATCAGGTGCCTAAATGCAGATGTGTAGTGCCAGTTTGGATACTCAAAGGAATTTCCTCTGGCGTAGGTGGATGAGGATGGGTGAACAAAGTGAGCTGTAATAAGGCAGAAAAGGAGATGCTTCCTAGAGAACTTAACATCTAAGACGACTATTTGTAGTACTGCATGGGTATTGGTCAGAAAGGGAATGTGGCAGTTTATTTTCACTTGCTGGTATGAACTAGTCTGGGTTCAAAATTCAATGCTCAAATAAGATAACAAATTGGGAAAATTCTAAGTAAAGGAACAGGAAAACTGGAAGGAAACGAAGACAAAAAGAAAACTTTCAAGAGTAATAAAGTAAAAGTAAAGATAAATCCTAGTGATGATTTATAGCTACACAGCAGATCAACAGAAAGGAAAGATATTTGAGGTGGAGGAAGGAGGTGGTCATTAAAGATTATTATGTGCTTTAGGAGTATGACAAATTCTCAAATGAGAGGAATAATAGTCTGTGTTTGAGAGTAAAAAGGCATGTTCTGCAAGAAGAAAGATTTTATGACCTTGAACTTGTACAGAAATATTCAGAAGAAATTCAGTCAAAACCGATCTGACAATATCAAGAAAACATAAGCAAATTGATGGGACATTGAGGGATCTTTCAAATAACTGTGAGACTGCAGATAGGACAGAATTTAACAAATAAGGGGGTTTGGTTTTATTTTATTGTTCTATCCTGAGAGCAAAGACAAAAGTTGGACAGCAAAACGCATCCACGTCAGTGAAAGGACAATAGAAACTGCAGAAGGCAAAGGCAAGTTTGAAGGAAGATTCATAAAGAAGACGTTTCTCTCAGGGAAGTAATGATTATTCAAGGCACTGTGTTAAACAGATAGGATAAAGAACTGAAAATTAGAGAAGAATCACTTTAAAAATTAAAATAACTGCTCTGAAACTGTGACAAACTAATTGCAAAACCCTGATGCCAAACTATGAAAGGGGTTTTTTTGGCAGGAGAGTATGGTTGTTTGGCTGACTTCAAAGGCAGCTGTACTGGCAACAACTGAATTGTTTCTAGGTCAGTCACATGGGTGTATGTAGCTCGTTTCAGCATGAGTGTTCTCTCAGTTCCCTGTTTCCCTCTCACAGGTTTTCCCCAGTGTCTATTCTTTGATTCTGATGGATATGAATAATAGCATATTTAATGAAAACACTATGTAAATACTTCATGAAACCTGTGCAAATAATTTTTGTGGCTGAAATGAAGCAAGTTGTAAACGTAATGGATATATTGTGTAAAAATTTATTCTGGTTTTTAGGAGAAAGCATTCATTCTGTCAGTTCCATTCAGCTATAGATAAGGTTTAGTGAAGGAAGTGCACTGAAAGCATTTTTTAATGTTATGGGATTTTTCACTGTGCTATATCAGTGCACAAATGCCCGTCTGAAATTGTTCAGCCCAAGAACACCATGTAATCTTGAAATATGGATAGCATTTCAGAGACATAGAGAATGTTAAGGGAGGATTTAATGGTCAACGTGCTGATCTCTGAAACCAGTTGTGTCTGTTACAACACTATCCTAGATTTATATAGAAGTCTATGTAGTTTAATTGTCCAAACTGTACGCTGCCAGGAAACAGAAAGAACCCTAGGGAAATCTTTTGGAAAAGACTTGATAATCTCTGGATGTTATCTCTGCCCGAGCAGGTAAGGAGCCAGGCAGAGTCACACCCTACAAATTCTGGGGAGCTCAAGGGACACCCAGTCCTTGGTTCATCGTTTGCGCAGCAGGAGTCATGGCCCTGCCTCCCCGTGCTGGGTCAGAGACCTCGTTTTTGTGGTAGGAGGCCATGCAGAGAAGATCAGATGTGATTCCAGAAGGATTAGTAAGTGTGCGGCTATTTTTTTTTAATGCTGTTTCTAATCACGTATATGCTTATTGACAATAGGAACGAGGTTTGTGCAACTAGAGTGTGTGTCTGTCTTCCCAACACACTCTTCTTAGGAACGTTTGCACCTATTAGACAGTTTTCACTGCATTTAATGTAAGGATAGACCAAAATCTGTGATTTTTTTTTCTTGTAAAATTAATTTTTGTGAAAATTTTGGAGCAATTAAGAAAGATAGTTGCACATTTTGACAAGATAGAAACACAGACTTTTATCATTGATGTAGTGCCAAGAAACATAAGAAGTAACACTGTGTCAGGAACTGATATTTCTATTATTTCTGATATAGTGTCTTCTGAATTTGAGATTATATCAGCCTTACGGATGCTTTTTTCCCACTGAATGGGAAGTTTTCTGTCCTCTCAAATGGGAGCACAGTATAAGCCAAAGCTCATTTTTTTGAAAATCCCTACCACAAAGATCCATGTTTTCCTCATTTTGTAGTACAACATTGTACTGGGTTATGCTTTCTAAATTGATATTCCATGTGTTAATCATCACTATTTATATTCATTTGTATAATAGCTGTAAAAACCCTATTCTAGTCATTATTTCAAACCCTGTCTTCTGCACCCAGACTTTTTCTCTTTATCAGGCATGATTATAGGGTAGGGAACAATTTGTTTAAAAAGCTGAAAACTGAATGGAGTTTAGATAAAGATATTTAGCTACAAACATTAGTGACAAACACTAATGTGCAGATCCATGGAGATCAAGTCACCATGGAATTAAATTTCTACTTGTTGGCTTTTCAAGTAAAAAGGACGAACTTTGCTTTCAACTTAAGGGAGGAAAAAAAGAGAAGTTTTGTTGTTTTGTTTTGTTCTGTTTTTTAAATAGAAAAAGCTGAGATCTCATCCAGCTGACTTTTAAAGCCATTAAAGCTGTTTAGTGCTCTATTAGATTTGGTACTCAAATTGATGTTAAATGATTTGTAGTTTTTCAACACTGAAAAACATATTTTATGAACTCCGACTCATGGCTTTACACATGTGACTTGCAGTTTTGAATCAAGTTGTGTGAATAATTGATAAAACAACTTTGTATTGCTTTTGCTGATTGTGTTTCCTCACAGAAATTGCTGTGTCTAATGGTAGTCAATGCTTTATAAGGATGGTTTAAGTTTTAAAATCATTATTTTAACATTAGTAGAGTAGAGTAGTAGTATGGGCCTAAGCAAGAGTAGTAGGAAGAAGCAATATCTTTTATGAGATTAATAAATACGTTAAAAACGGTCAGTAGCCTCCCCACTTGAAAACAACCCCAGAACAAAACCTCCCACCTCCCCAGCTCTTGGTACCTAAACTCTTATTGTGTTGAGGCAATTCTCCTACGTGGCAAAGTGGGTCATTTTAAACTCAAATCCAAATTTTAAAATAATCGTAACTACTTCAGGATTCATTCAGTGAACAAGTGTGTTTGGAACAACAGATGTTTGACAGAGCTTGAACTGAGGGTGACCTGGCAGTGCCAATCTGCAGATAGTATTTACTTATATAATTTAATGGCCTTCACATTTTTCTATCTAGGTGTCTGAGGCAGGTTTCCTCTTTCATACAAATCTTGTTGTAACCTTTGCTCCCCAATGGTTTAAATCACATTCTTAAGGGATTAAACTGTTATGACAAAAGAAGAATGTTTAGATATTCTGCTCTGCAGCTAAAAATTTGTCAGATTAGAAATTGTGTATTTTATAATCTCAAGATCAAAGAAGCTTTCCATCAAAGCTTTATGTCCGCTATAATATTTTCCCAACCTTTGTTGAACCTGAATTGTTTTGGATTATCTCACATTGGGTTCACTGAGTACGCCTAGCCAAATGTGGGAAAAAGCTTCCTGCCAAACGTTTTAAACATTTCACATGTGTAGGGCAGAGGCGGTAAGCCACAGGTATTAGTTTACTGCAGTCGCGAAGCTTGCTTTAACAGTCTTTTTAACTCTACTTTTATACGAGATGCTTTTTGAGATTAGTATGACAGATAAAACCCCCCAGGGCAACCGTTTATCTTCCATTAGGAATACCATTCACTTTCTTTAACCTGGTGACCTAAGTGCTCCTGTAAAGAGTCTCTTTTATAGAGTTTTTACATCTCGATGGATTAAGTATCATTTCTCTGCTGAGGAAAAAAAAAACCCACAGTTCAATTTCTTTAGAAGAATGGTTTGTCAGAGGAGAATAGTTTTTGTCTTTATCCATCTTTAAATCCAGCAGTCATGTTCCCCAAACAGTCACAAAACAGTGATCATTCAAAGTTCAAATCGTGAGTTAATTTAAAACCCATGCACCGAGTCCCTTTATTACAGTCTCACTGCATATTTGGCAAGGCAAATAGCATACCAAGAGGACAGAGGAGAGAGGGTTTAGCTATTCTCTGTGCTGTGTAATACCTTGAGTGTCTTTAATGTTATTTGGTGTAAGTTTTGTGAAAAATGCATATTTATGGTAATATCTTTTTTTTCCTGCTAAAAACATAACATTATTGAGAGGTATATATGCCTATATATAAAAAAATACATAATCAAAGTAAATCTGAACAGACTCCATAAAGAAATAATCAAAGACATTCTTTAGACATTTCCAAATAAAAGCTTGGAATTTAGCGTACGAAGAGAAGTGCATTCCCTAGTTTCCAATCAGTACCTTTAGGGAAAGCCAGATAGGTTGACTTTTTAATGAATATAATGGAAAATAATATGCCCAAACATAAAAAAATGTTAAGTGTCTCTTTTGCATTTGCTCTGTTTGGTTTATTAAAAAGTAGCAATGCTTTTGACAAGCTGTTTGGTGCTTTCACCTCTGTTTGCTTTTAGAAAGATCCATCTATGATGAGAGATTTGGCCCTATGCTCAGATGCTGCCCTGCACCACATTTTAGACTGAGGCTCAGGAACAATTTATTTTTGGTGGCACTTGCTTGAAATAAACCTTTCCCCCTACCTTTAAAATCTTGAATATAAATTGTTGTCTCCCGATTTTTTTCTGCGTTATTCTTGTCTAATTACTACACTGTAATAACTGGCTATTCTCTGATCTCCAGCATGTCTTTATTTAATTTCCTTTTCTGCAGTCAGTGGCCTGTTTTCTTGACAGATTTAGGTACCGTGCATGTATTTGCAAGACTTAGAAGACATTTTGGATTCCCTGTTCTACCTGCACTATTTTAGGCCCTGATCTTTTCAATTGCAACATGAAATGGCCCAGTTACTTTGCTGGAGCTCTGCAAAGGAGGAGTAGCTCACACCTTGCAACCTGAGTGCATTCCTGTTTCTGTCCATGCTCAACTTCTTTTGATTTAGTCAGAGAGTCTATAAAAAGCACTGGATGTAGCCTATCCTCCAAAGTTTTTATTTTTTTAACTCTTTATTGTTTAATAGCATTTTTATTGATGTACTTGAAACACCTTATAGGTGTTATCACCTGTGGAGAAAGTTCACGGAACCCATAGTACTTACATGTGTCATTTGTTTTTCAAGGGGTGTGCAGATATCATTAAAAGAAGCACAATATCAGTGTCTTCAGCTATTCAAGTTTACACAGGTAAACTTGTAGTGTCTGTATTTTTTTTTAATTAAAAAAATATGAAAAATACTATGAGTAAGACAAAGGATTAGACTTATTTTGTACTCATACTAGATGGCAATTGAAAGATTCGCTATAAGAAGTGCATTGCTATCACATCAAATGTTAAAGAATTCTTCATTTTCTTTTCCCCTTTTGTCTCCAATAGCACCTTCCTCTTCCTAGTCTACTGTTGTCTGTACCCTGACATGTTTGTGCCCAACTCGCCACTTTAAAGGAAAAGATTATGTTTTCTATTTACTCTAAGAGTGAAACTGTAATCTTGAGCTCTGAATTTTAATCTAAGTCTGCTACTTAGGGGCCACCTGTACTAAATATCAATCCCCTATATCCACTGTTTATATTCTATTCTCCTGTGCTTATGGAGTCAGAATGAGACAGCTGGTCCTATAACAACATCATCTTAGTGTGTGTCTTCACTTACTGGACCTATTAATTATGAGATTCAATGTTGACATTAACCAGAAAATTTATTTCTAAGTGCCAGAATCTTGTGATTTTGTGATACAGGACAAATCTTTTGATCATGGTGTGGAAAAGTATACTAAAAGGCTCTGCAAATACTTACTAATTAGTAGAGAACTTAGCATTAGTCTGAGAAAGGCAAATTGTGCCAAAAAATGTTACTGCAGTAACAGAGTCTTCCCATGCTTGTTTAAATACAGTAACTCTGGATGCATTTTCCCCCATGTTCTGTTTTCTTCATATGTGATTTCCTCAAAATTAAAATAGGAATTTTTAGATTGAAGAAATTATATGAATGAGTATCTTAAGGAGACGCTAACATATTAATGGAATTGTGATTTGGTAGATGAATGTAAAAACTGAAACCTTGCAGACTAAAAAACCCAGAATTTAGAGAAGAAAACACAACATGCCTTCTGGGATACTTCATCAAACTGTTTTAAAGGACTGAGAAATGAGATTGTACTTGCCCATGGTCAAGGGATTTCTGAACTAGAATATTAAAGGTTTGTTAGAATTAGGTTTCAAACAATGTTGGGCATTTCATGCTTGAGTGACGAAAAGACAATTATTTCCCAGTGTCTTTGCTGCCTCTGGGCATGATTAAATAATGGAATTGTATTCTCAGAAAGATTTGGTTTATTACTTTTAACAGATTTTCAAGCTGAAGTCTTTATAAATAAAAAGAGCTATAATTTAAAAAGGATAAAAGCCGTGTGCCATTTCAACCCCTCAAAACATGGAAGAGAAAGAAATGTGTGCAGTAATATCTATAACATTTAGCACGTAGTTTTCCTGAGGTATGTAGTCTTGAGGGAAAGAAAATGTGTTGCTCCCAAGGCTGACGGGCTGTGCTCATGCTTTGTTGTTTTATGTTTCTCTCAGTGATGGTTTATGCAAAAAAACCAGAGTGAACTAATTGAGGTTTGCTGAATTTTGATGGTGGTTCCACAGGTGGGGAATAAATTAAAAAAAACCAAAACAACACACAAACCAACCCATATTTAGATACTTTACCTAGCTTTGCCGTTCATGAATGTCTCCAAACCAGACTGCAGGGTGTGCAAAGGCAACTGCTGTTGAGCAGGGTCAGTCCCGCAGCACTACAAGTATCCCGCGCCTGTAGACTACTTGTCAGGTCATTGCCAGGTATCATTTCTGGCCACATGAGCAAGTTGGGGTGCTGGGCTCCTCAGCAGCACTACGCTCTGGGGTTCAGCCCATGGAAGAGGTGTTTGTGACCTGTCCTGTCCCCACACGGGTGCTGGCAGGCCGGTTGGTCACACAAGATCTGCGGTGTTGTAGCTGCACTCAGAACCACAGCTGAGACCATCCACCAGCAATCTGTGTCTTTCGATCTATTAAAATTGGAATTTCCATTTAACGTTTCCAGTGAAGGTGAAGACTCGTGTATGAAAAGCTAGCAAAAATAGGACTGCTTTTATTTTTAGTTTTAAATGAATTTAATTTCTGTCCCTCAGAAAGAGACATTCTGCTGGCTGTTGCTTAAAACCATTTTGGCTGTGGTTACCTGGTCTTTTGAATGTGGAAAAAAGCAGAGTACTCCCAAAAGGGATTGTTCTGCCCTCCTCTGTGGTGGGTCATCAATGCTTGTCCCTGTCTCCTCTGTAGCGGCAGATCCAGCCTTTGAGCCACCATATAATGAAACCCGTTGGGAACAGCCTTCTCCGAGAACCAGATTCCTGCTCCCCCCACTTCCCCAGAGTAGTTTAGCTGGATCGGTTCCTTCTCTGAGCTACTGTGCATCTCCACAAACTCTGGAGCTGGCAAAACTGGAGGGGAAAAACCAGCAGAGAAGAGGGAAGAGAGAATCACATCCCTGGTGCTGAGGTGGAGTTGTGTATGATACAAACAGGCACGACATATGCAAAACTAAAATGACTGATCAGTTCTGTTGCTTTATTGCACTAAGTCAGGATAACTGTGAGGTATTACGGCTCCATTTGCATGATATCTTAAAGATTCTGTCCGTTTCTTATGTTCTCAGGATTTTGAATCTCTTTCAACAGGCCACAAAACCTTCCTCATAGACTACCAGCTTTCCTTTATAGTAAGCAAGGTTAAGCTTTGCGACAGCAGCTCAAAAAGCAATACTTGCGTGTACACTCTCTGACACATCATTATTCTGTGATATGTATCAAAGCTCTCCTCTTTTTATCAGATTGGAGAATTGTCCCATTTGTATAACTACTCAAAGTAAATAAATAATCTAGACAATACTAAGTGCGAAGGCAGTTGAATCTATTCATTGTTTGGTCTCACATCAAGGAGAAAACATGTCAAAGAACTTGTCCAATCAGAGCAAGGTGCCAAAATCCCCAGATCTAGCCTTGGCATATGGCATTGAACAGATGTACTGGATATGAAAAATCACAGCTGCCAGCTAGCTGATAGCTACCTAAGAATCAGTTAGTGCTAATTTGGTGTTCCTGTGCTAGATAAGATCTATGTGGTGTGGCTGTGGGTAACTAAAGCTCTGTTTACATTAGGTTGATAAGAATGGATACCATACAGAGTGTCTTAGGAAAGATGTATCCATTTGTGACTGCAATCCACTTGACAGCTAATTATTTAAAATGAACTCTGCTATTACTGCATCAGAAAACTGCATCTATAAAAGAAGGACAGAAGTGGCATCTTCTTCATGAGATTCGCTGGGAGTTATGAACAAGCAATTGTACTTGGAGTCTGAATCTTATTTTAATCAGGCCCTTAACTCTGCTGTGGAGTGCAAATTATCTTTAAAGTGAGTTAAGTTAGTCAGGGTAGCAGAACATTTTATTAAAATTGAAAATAAGGTCCACGATGACTAGGTACAACAGGAAGATCCCTGGTGAAATTTCCCTTAGCTGTATTTTTCTTTCATCTCTTCACATTCCTCTTTCAATGAAATTACTTGGGTAAGAAAGGGTAGAATTTCGTCCCCTTTATTGTATTACAGAAAACATTGATTCTACACTTGCAGTGATGCCAGTAAACATTTCTTCCGTTGTGGCCAAACCCCCCCTTTTTTTCTAGCACCTTGAAATGAAATTAGCACTGTCTTACTAGCTGGGAAAAGAAAAGAAAAGAAAAGAAAAGAAAAGAAAAGAAAAGAAAAGAAAAGAAAAGAAAAGAAAAGAAAAGAAAAGAAAAGAAAAGAAGAAAAAGAGTGTGCTATCAACTTCCAGACATAACTATTCTGAGTCCAAGAGGCCTGACATCTTCCTCAGTGCCTCCTATCTATTAATTTGCAAGATTTCAGTTCCTGCCTTTCCTATATCTTACACCTGCAAAAAAGCAACATTTCCCAGATGACTTAGAAAAAGGGGACAAATTTAGTCTACCAAATTCAGTCTTCCTTTTTAAAGCAGTGTTCTCTCTAATGTCTACATTAATTAAATAAATGCATTTTTAATTGAAACACATGAAGCTTTCAAGTCAAACTGAGTTCGTGTCCTCAGGCACCCTATTAATGGAATTTTGGAGTGACAGTGCATGCCAACCAGCTGGGTCAGGGCCATGTTAATGCATCATCAAAGTTTTTTCTCTGATGGCACAAGCCATTGCAGATTCATTCTAGAAGGGAAAAGACTATCCCTTCACAATTCTTAGAGAAATAATATCTCATGAAATCCCAACAGATTCCACATGCAGTTTAGAAGATATTTGAACCAAGTTAGTCCTTTTCAAATGTTTTATTTTACAGGCAGTCAAGTTTTAACAGCAGTTAATGGTGTTCATCAAGAAGTGTTGTCTTCCCTTCCAAGGGCAGAAGAATCATTTATTGTTCTTTTACTACAAAAGAATGATGCGTAAGTGCATTATGTACATAGAACAATAAATAGTTTCTGGGATTCATTGATGTTATTCTCAGAGGACCAAAGTATTTTCTTTCTTTATAAAAGGGAATAAGAAGAATACAGCACAAGTAGATCTGAATAAGTACACATCAAAAGGGGTTATCCTTATGCAAATACAAAGCACAGTCACCATCAGCAATGTGTATGCCAAAAAAAAGGAAAAAAAAAAAAAAAGCGAAGGCGTGGTTAATTCCCTTGCCCTGTTGACTAATGAAGCTTTCCAAGTTATGCACACGCTGCAGCTGCACATCCTTTGTGTTCTGTATTGGCCGGGGATGCTGGAGCCTGCTCTGCACCTTGTCTGTGTGAGACCTCCTGGAGCTCCCAGGGGGACTCAGCTACCAGTACAGGTTGGTTTCCCAAGGCTCATCTACATTAGTAAACAAAAAGGGCCAGAGTGTCTCATTTGGTCCAGAGGCAAACTGATGCAGGCTTATGCATTTATGCCCACATTATTTCTTCCCTCAAACTAGAATGGCTATACCCATGCACTGTAGGAAACTCTCTGCGATATGCCATATCCTGAATTTTTGCCTGCGTTGTTTGAGAGAGTGTTAGTTGATGTGGATCAGAATTATAGCAGGGAATGTATTTATGGCTAAACATTAGAAGTGATCCTTGACCAGCAGGCAAACCCATGACTTTATAAGTATCAACACAAGCTTAGAGTGTAGCTCTGCCTGTAGGCATCACTATATCAGAAAGATACTTGAGGGACAAATTACTTACTTATTACATGACATGCAGACCTGAGTGAAAGCTCAGAAGCCTAAGTTCACTTAAAATATAGCCAGAAAATGAAGTAAGATGTTGCTCTTTTGCAAAGCCAACACCATTTTATTAAGAAAAAAAAATTAAAAAATATTTACTCCAAGTATAAAGGCTAGCAGCTTCTAAAGCATTCTTTATCTTTTAGAAAGAAAAATTTAAATCTGGTCACTTCCTTCTTAGTAGGGTCCATTTTGAAGGACACACTTTCAGCCTTGCCTACTAAGTCTGGTTACACATTTATTCACTGAATGAATAAATGAATATTAGAGGTATAACAACTTGGTGCAAGTCTCTGACTTCCTGGTTTTCAGAGTCCATCTCATCCTCTACCTCTGTGGCCTTCTGAATACTCAATGTAAGAGGAACAAGCCTTTTGTACATGCTGTGAAAGACATATTTGCTTGAGAACTTGTAGGTCTATATTCCAGATCAAGTAAGAATGTGTGTTTCTTAAATGTTGGCCATGTAAGGGGAAAGGGAGCTGGTTTTTTGCCAGAGGAAAAAACACATTTGGCTTGTGAAGAAGAATTGTGCCCATGAACCCCAAATTGAAGATGGTTAACTTGTAAGGTAATGGATCTTTGTGGAGCAGTATGCAGGACAACCCCATTGCCTACTGCTACTACCATTGGTCCCTCATTACTTAGCTTGCTTTTCTCTCTGAATTCTTGTTATAGGCTTCTTGCATCACAGAGGAACAAGCATTAGATTGTGGGTTCCAATAAATGGCTTTTTCTCTCCTCAAAACATTCCTCACACACCTTTTATAATAATCTGTTAAGACACAAATACTTTTATTAATACTTGTGAATATAAACTTTTGTTTCCTTGCTGGAGAACTGTTCAGGCAATCATGACACAATTCATAACATAAGACTTTCATAACAGGAGTGAAAGAACAGCCACACAGTTCAGATTTAGCTAGTTCAGCAACACTGCCATTTAAGTACACACTCAAGGAGGAGAAAAAGAGCAAGCGCATGTGATACTTCTTCCTAATGCGTTCCTAGTCTGCAGTTATTTTCGGCTCAAGCGTTTCCCTCAACATCTGTGGGTTTTCTGTTTAGTAACCTTCTATGAACCTTTCTTTCAAGTAGTTGGTCAGTCTCCCCTTGAGTCCATGTAATACTTCTTGTATTGACCAGGTCCTTTGGCAGGTTGTTACAAAGGTTAACTGCATGTTGCAGGAAAAACTACTTTTTTCTTTCTTCTTTGAATCTAGCTTCTACTAGCCTCTTTTGCCAGCAACCACCTCTTGCACTAGAAGAGCAGTGAGTAATAAGTCTCTGGCCAGCACTGGTTCTGTAGACCACTGTACCATTTGTGGTTCTGTAGAGCTTTGTCTTATGATCCCAAACCATCTCTTTTCTGAGCTGAAGATTTGAGCCTGTTAAGTCTTGCCTTGTAAGATACCACTTCCATACAACCATCCTAGTAGTCTTTGAATCTTGTTGATACATATTTTTTCTGAGATGAGATGACTAGAGTACAGAATTAAAAGTTGGAGTGAATAATAAATCTATATTCGAGAATAATATTTTGGGGTTTATTCTCTGTTTCTTTTCTAATAATTCCTAGTATTCAAATTTCTTCATTGACTGCCTCTGAATACTAAGTTGATGCTTATTTGGAACTGCTTATCATGCCCTCATGGTCTTGTTTCTGTAGAGTGATGGACAGCTCAAAGCTCATCTTGTATATCTGAAGGTAGAGGGTTTTTTCCTCATATTCTCCATTTCATAGATTCATAGGATCATAGAATGGTTTGGGATGGAAAGGACCTTTAAAGATCATCTAGTGAAACCCCTCTGCCACGGGTAGGGACATCTTTTACTAGGTCAGTGTTGTGGGGGGATTTAAAAATGAGAGGGGGAGGGAGGGTTCAGATCACTTAAAGAATCACCTTCAATTGTATTAGCAAGAGAAAAATTGTTTAATAGAAATTTGTATAAAAGTGCGTCTTCACAGAATTCGATGGCAAGGTTCACTCTATTACTTAGTACATAGATGAAATGCACATATGAAAATTAAATCCTAATCAAATTAAACTTATGTATATAGGGACCAAAACCAAAATAGGGTAAAAGGGAATGTGGGAAAGGGGAAGGGAGACACTTCCATTGAGTCATGAAGTTCAGAGAAGACCTCCTTGCTTTCTAAACTCCTGTTGGAGTCTAGGTGTGGCTGGATCGACTCCTAGTCCCGGACTTGGTCAATGGTTTATATCTAAAGGGATTATGAGTATAATAGCAGCCTCAAATTCATTCACAGTTGAATAAAAAAAAATCACAACAATAATTTGAGTATAAATTTGAAAGTATTAACTTATAATGTATCTTATAATATACTTGCTATAACTTACTTATTACAGACTATTCAGGTTAGTACACATGCATAAAGACACTAAGAGAAATACATATAAGAGAATAAAAGAGAGTAAAAAGGAAAGAAAAGAGGTATACCTGTTAAAAATGCCCCTCGAGGTCAGTGAAAACATTCATGTTGAATGCTTCGGCATTTGTCTCAGTGGGTGAAGGGTTGAGCCTCAAGGAGTGGAAAGAATCAGCCCAGGTCATGTCAGCTTTTGCCGACAGACCTCCGATTTTCGCAAACCGGAAAGTTTGCGAGCTCTGAGAGGAGTCCCACTCAGAGGGAGATGCTGGTCGCAGCCCGTTGCGGTCCAGGAGAGCTCAAAGGGTCTCACTCAGTACCGCTGTTCATAGGTTCAGGAGATGATTGACTTTTGTCACCAAAAAATTTCTAGAATCCCAGCTGTGCTGGAAAATTCCGAGACTGTTGGAGAATAACTCAAAACATAGATACGGGATGCTCCAAGGCTGTCAGGGGAGGACTGAGATGTCTCCAGGTTGTTATGAGAAAGAACTGGCTGCAGGCTGTTGTGAGAACTGGCTATCTCTACTGCCGTCCCACCTCCGCCGGGCAGCAGAGTCCTCGAGACGCACGGCGTATCTCCCGGTCTCAGCTGGGTAAGAGTTCCTGGCACAGCCAAGGGTCGCTTCACCGCCCCACTCATTACACTTATGCTAAGGCTTAGCGAGCCTTCCCGAGTTCATAAATCAGCCTGGAGAAGGGGAAAGAAATGCACCACCACACTCAGGTTGCTCAAAGTCATGTCCAACATGACCTTGAACACTTCCAATGATGGGGCATCCACAACTTCTCTGGGCAACATTTTCCAGTGTCTCACCACCCTCATTGTGAAAATTTTCTTCCTTCTGTCCATTCTAAATCTACCCTCTTTCAGTCTAAAATCGTTGCCCCTTGTCCTGTCACTAAGCCCCCTTTATATACTGAAAGGCCGCAATGAGGTCTCCCCAGAGTTTTCTCTTCTCCAGGCTGAATAACCCCAACTCTCTCATCCTTTCTTCATAGGAGAAATTTTTCCTTACTGATATTCTTCTGACATTTTGTTATCCAGTTGTTCAGCCCTATTAATCTGAAATTCCTCACACTCCAACCTTGTTCTCACTATCTTAAATAAAGTAGTGTTATCAGGTTATTTCACATGAAACTTTTTGTTCAAATGGCTTGACATAATTAATATAATAATAAACCTGCGCGGTTTCAAAAATTTGCAAATAATTAATAAACCAGCTAAACTTCATAAAAATTGATAGCCATGAAATTATGTATTCCTAGTAAGTCATCCTATTTAAAATGAGTATAGTGATTTTTAGCCTATATACCACAAGTGACCTACAAGTTTACCTAAAGGTATCTAGGAAAATAACAGTGAATTATTACTCAAACCAC
Organism: Haliaeetus albicilla; assembly: GCF_947461875.1. Lineage (NCBI taxonomy): Eukaryota > Metazoa > Chordata > Aves > Accipitriformes > Accipitridae > Haliaeetus > Haliaeetus albicilla. Next base: position 2,837,685 of record NC_091497.1, on the reverse strand, counting down.
ACTAACAAAAATGTGAGCCTTTTGGAAGTGTACAGAGAACCTTGCATTTGACTTTGGTTCCAGTAACAAAGGGTTTTTATTTATCCTCCTTTTAAAAAACTATTTGTTGTTGACACACATGGTTGCCTTAGAGTGAGTTTTCCCTAATATAACGACCAACAAAAGATGTTCTTAGTTCACAAAAGGGCACTCCAACCTACTTTGTATATTTGCTGGACATTAGACAAGAATCACCCCTCTTGCATGGTATTCACTTATTTTGTACAGTACTCAGTGTGTCAGTGAGCGATTCCAGAGTTGTCCAGTCCTATCAAGACCTAAACCTTACATTAGCACGTAATTTAAATGAAGGGCTCGCACATGGAAAAAGTTGCTGCCTGGTATATTGTAGTTGTCAGGGTTGAACTCAGCGTCTGTGCTGTAAGCAAGGATCAGCCAGCTACGGCCCCCTCCTCTCTCCAACATCTCCTCCTTCTCCTCACCTCCCTTGACCTCGTGCTTTGTATGACAGCTGTGGAAAATCAAATCATCCTGCAAACCTGCTTTCTGCTGGCCAGCTGGCAGCACGGGCCAGGACCAGGAGAGCCAGCACCTCACAGCTGTACGTGTATCGCTGCCTATCCATCTGTAGCATATGCCATATGCCAGTCCCTGAAGTAAGCTGAGAGGAAGATCCATCTGAAACAAAACTCTTTCATCAGGACCTGAAAGTGTCCCTTCCTGCTTTTTCACCTTGCTCCTCTGGTCTTTTCTGCTAGTCATTTGTTCTCTTCTCCCTTCTTCCATGCTCTAGGAATCGTATGCAGGGAATTAATTCAAGTTTGTAGCTGCTACTTTTTTTTCAGTAAGTATAAAAAATTCTGTGTGACCTTTTGAGTAGAAGGTGTGGCAAGTCCAACTTGTCTTGAGTAAGTAATGTAAATGTAGGATTTACTGCTCCATGAGTTCAGACAAATCTGTTCAGGCAATTTGCAGCTGATTCGATTTTCTTTCCCACGAGGGCAGTACAGTGCGTATAAGGGGGTACAAGGAACAAGAGGTTAATTCAAAGATATAGTCAGTTCTGCCTTACTAAAATAAGCATGTCCATCTAAGAACACATACATTTCCTAGTCTAAGTTATTTAAAACATTTGCTTAAATAATATTTTTCTCCTTAAAAAGCAAAGGCAGATGTTTCTTCAGTTCCCAGATTTTTGAACAGCTTAAAATAGAGGTGGCAAAAAGCCAACATACTTAGTAATGTGCAGTGGCACTCTGAAGGCAAACACGAACAATAAAAATAATCCTGCACTGGCAGGGCTGATCACATTTGACTGGAATGTGGATTTCATTATTTGTTAAAAGATGAAGCCTTTTGCCATTCCAAATGCACACCCCTCACCACAGGCGGAAGGAAGTTGTATGCAGAGAGAATTCAGGACAGACGTGCTGCCTTTTTTTTTTTTTTTCTTTTTTTAATGCGAGATGTAATTGAGAAAAGGATTGTGACGGTGGAGTAAAGTTCTTAGAGCTCTCTTACTTTGACCTGTATATATAGACCTGTTCTTGTCTAGCCTTTTCACTCAACAGAAAAAAAATCAAGGCTTCTGAGTACAGGAATATCAAATTTTTATTCCTCATAGGCCATCCTTCTAAGTAGATCCAAACTTAATTTTCAAGAAAAAAGAGAATCCTCCTGTTGTTTGTACTAATTCACTTTCTGTCTTTTCTGAGTGTTACTTGTTGTAAAACAAAACAAAACAAAATACACCTAAAAGCCCAACAGCAGTGCTCTTCTGGAATTCTTGACCTGCCTCTTCTCTTGGCTGTTACCTGCCGAGTGGCTCTGGGTGGTTAGCCATATGTTGAAGGTTTCACTTGCAAATTATGGGGCTACTCGTAGTGCCTAACTTTCAAGTATCTAGCTTGAAAGCTCAAAACGTCCTCGCAGGGTGTGTCCTTCTCTCTTTGGGTTATATAGAGAACATGTGCTCCTCAACTGGAAGTCTACCAATTGCTCCTAAACTGCCTTACCCAAGTAACAGTGCGAATCCCTTTCTTCCCCAATATTCTTATTTTTCTTCACTCATCCCAAACCATATCTCTAGTAGTATAAACTGTCACAGAAAGTCAGGCTCAGGTGCTTTCTAGAGCCATAATTTAACAGTGTTGGTAGAGATTTTTTTTTTTCTTGGAACCAAGTTAAAATTTAAAAGACTCAGATCTGACCCTTTGGTAAGTGAGAATTATCCTCTTTTTTCTATTTCCTTCAAATATTTATATTGGATAAACCAAATTTGTTTGCATAACTCTGAAAAGCTGCCATCTGGCAACCTGCTGTCTCAATTCATGGCAGCGTGTTTTGTTCCTGCCAATTTCAAGCCTTTGTTTTAAAATCTGTGCTGAAAACAACCCAATCCTCCTTCCCCTGAAGTCAGTGGCAGAACTCCCACTAGTTTCTGAGGGAGAAGGATCAAGCCCAGACAATAATGGAAGGTAATTTTAAAAAAAAAATTTCAAAGTATCATCAAAGGAATTGTACTCCTAATTCTATTTGTTGCTGCTTTGAAAACATAATGGCAAGGTTTTGCATATATCAGTCAATAGCTCTAGGCTATTCTAACTTGAAACTGTCTGGATTAACTACTGTACTTCTCAGTGAGGTCTTTTTTTTTTTTTTTTTTAAGAATAAATCCCCATGGGAAAAGAAAGGAAAACATTAGCAACAGCACATACGGTACCGTGATTTCTTTTCTGAAAGCTAAAAGAAGCTGCTAAGCAATTCTCTTATTCATCACTCAATAAATAGAGGTTTTCTGGAGCAGGTTGAATTACAGGACATAAGATCATAGCCATGCTGCTTAGGCTGAAATCCCATCAGATCTCATAACTAAAAAGAAGGTGACTTGAGCCCCAAGGATAAAGCAGGGTGTTTAAGAAACAACTGGTGATTCACCATGCTCTAACTCCTACAGAAATCTTTCTATTTGTTTTAGGGGAAGCTGGATCACTTTTTCCTAATGTTTTCTTCAGTGCCAAAGTTGGACTATGCCGCATTTCTAGGCCCCTATGGCTAGGCACAGAGCTGAAGCCTTGATGACCTGTGATCACAGAAATGTGTACACCACCCCTTTCCCAGGGCGAGAAGTTGGCCTCTGTGTTCTGGCCCAATTCCAGGTGAATTCCACTCTGCATCCCTGGAATTGCCCTCTAGTTTTAAACATGCATAAATATATGTTTAATTTCCTTTGTTTAAAACTGTTGCACAGTGTTACTGGTACAAAACAGCTGTGGTATTCTGATCTGAGATAGCTGCATGTCACTGGGAAGGAAAGTGATACCTGCTGAGGTCCCTGGGCTTGTAAATAGCTGTTATTATTAGAAATGGTACTGATCATTCCTTCCCTCCTGCAGACTGCCATTTTCAGCCTAACCCCAACATTACACACACCCCCCTTCCCCGTATAGATATGATTTGAAAAGTAAATGTAGAGCAGATGTCCAGAAGTACTTGCTACCAGCAATCAAGATTCACAGAACATCGAGTTAAGCAGGACACAATCTACAAAGAAAAACCAGAATAAAACACAGACGGAGATGAGAGGTGGGAAAGTCACCTGCCCCAAGCTGGGTGCAAGCCTTAAGGTATGGTTGATACACAGGCCTTTTTTAAACTCTCACCCTTGCTGTGCCTGCAGGAGATGAGGAGTTTTGGCATCACTATTATGTTAACTAATGGACTAGTTCTGTGTTTAAGTGATGGAATGTGAGCCATATTGGCTCCCCACAGGTAGAAGGAAAACACTACTGGTCCTACTTATAGGCCAGTTAAACATCTGGAGTCATTGTGTATGGAGCAAATAAAATTTAAATGTGAGGCTGGGAGTTGGGTTTTTGAAAAAAAGACATCTAAATGTTTGAAATTTGCTTTTAATTGCATTTTTAGTTTCATTGTCTCCCTTCTTACTGCACATATAAAACTATTTTTTTTTTATTTTAAGTACACATAAACTGACTCCATACAAAAATGTGACATAGAGATCCTACCATTTTAGTCAGGTAGGTAGTTTCTTCTACTTTTTTTGGTGTCTGGTTCTAGGAGGCCATACAGAGCCTAGCCGCTGGGTTGTAACTGCACGGTATTTAACCCAAAATTTCTGTGTGAAAGGTGTGTAGCAAATGCAGGACATTGAACCTGACTCCAGGCTGGCTTTTACTTGTGAAATCTTTGCAGAATTCCTCTGAAATTTATGGAGTTACCCACTTGACACTGGGCTTGTTATCTCTGGCCCAGAGAGTTAGCTGTGGGCTGTTCGGTATGACTCGTTGTGGTTCTCACAAACACAGCAAGGTCTTCTCTTTGAAAGAAAATTAAAGTGCCTCAAACTGTTGTGGTTGTGGAAAAAAACTAAAAAGACCTGTCAAATGTAATCCGTTCAAAGAAAGGGTAAATGTCTGAGAACCACAAAGCTGGGCTCTTGACTTGTGGTGTGAAGCTGGATGTATTTGGACTGGGGCAGGGTCTGAACGGAGTCTCCCTGGGGAAACAACTACAGTATTTTGAACGGGCAGCATTCGGGTTTTATGGATGTAAAAAGTGTTGAAAGGTAAATCACTTCTAGTATCTGACTACGAAGCAGTGGCCATGTATTCTCCTTCACAGATCATTTCGAAGTCCACACGACAGCATTAGCTGTTGTGCCCTTCACATGTATGGACTTAAGCTGCCTAAATGACGATGAGTTAGCTAACAAAGATAACAAGTATTTAAGGAAGACAAATTCCTCCTAGCTGAACTCCGATGGTCAACAAAGAGAGAGCCTGCAACGTTTTAGTACAGCTTTGCTTCGGCCAGGCGACGCGACAGACGACGCGCGGTGAGACTCGGCAGGGCTCTGGTGCGTGGCCAGACAGACGGCGCAGCGAGCCAAGGGCATCCTCCTACCTGAGGAGAGGCTGCATCCATCAGAGGACGTGCTCAGGAGCGTCCTGTGGCAAATTACACAGCGAAAGTCGCTGCGAGCACGAAGGAGCATGACTATTTGGAGGTTAATGCTGCTGCGTGTTCGCTTTCCCTGCCATGATTCTTCCCCCATCCTTTAGTTTTATTCATTAAAATATTCTGATATAGCCAAATAGTCAATAAATATTAATTCTTCATTAAAAGAGATCCATGTTTTCCAGTCCTTAGTGCTGCCTCGTGTCCTAGGAAGCACAACTGGAAATTGCCAGTTTTAGGAATGAGATGTGAAATATTCAGAAAAAAATTTTCAATTGACCTGAAGTGAGCCCTAATTTGGATTCGATGACAATCTATGTCAGTTGACACAGGGTGTTGCTAGGAAAAGAGATTGTGTGACATTTGTCTGGTATCTCGTGTATAAACTCCCACTGACAGTGCTGGAATGATCACCTCTGGTGAGATTTAATATTCAAATTATATCTCTAAAATGTAGCATCATTACTTTATACTTAGCTCAGGCATATTGAGAGCTTCATAAGGTTTGCTGTGAACTTTTTTTCCCCTTTCCCCTTCCCCTCTTCCTTCCCCTTCCCCTTAATCTCTCCCCCGCCCCCTTCCCTCTTTGCCTCTCCCTCTCCAGCTCCCCTTTCTCCACCCCCCCTGCCTTGGAAATCTAGGGAGGTTTAATCTTGGGAAATCTACAGAGGTTTAATTTGTTCTGTGTTATTTTTGAACATTACCAGTTAAAAGCACCCCTTAAAAATTCTGGGAATCTTTAGATGTGATTGCTGCAAAAATGAAATTTTTTGTCAAATTTTAATCCCATGTATTTTTTAGGCTTTTGTTGTTTGTCTCTTCTTTAAAATTATATCCACACACAACATTAACTTCTCAGTGTTTTATTTGGGGAATATCTTAAGTTGGTGTATTTTTCCTTGGTTTTTAATTTAATGAATTAAGTTTCTTGTTTGTTCATTTTATGGTCACATCTTATAGAATTAAACCTTAATTGGTTTGTTGTTGTTGTTGTTTTTTGACAACAAAGGACAAGCTGATTGATGGAATTTACCTTCTGTGAAATCAAACAATCATTTAATCCTGGAGGGGAAGCCTGTGATGTATTATTACACATCTTAGTCCAAACACTTTTTTATCATATGTTGAAAGATTTTCTTGGTTGATGTACTGAATATTACAAAATACGTAGGTATAAATTACTCTAGAGGAGCTGCGTAAAAATAACGTAGAATTTGCACAGCAATTTAGGGATGTGGTTTGTTACGTATGAAGTCACTGGAGGTAAGTATGCACTGGAGAAACTGGATTTCGTGGGCCTGATGCAAATATACATACATACCTGCATACATATATATAATTTGCTCAGATAACCTGCATTTACCCTATTTGGCATCAAACAAATGCCTATATTCCAGACACATCCTGGACTGAAGTAGTCGAGATCAGTAGTCATTTTCAAAGCTAGGAGTGGACAAAGAGTATTGCTCAGAACCAGGCTAAGCCCTCTGTTACTTTGTTCGGTCTTTGGCTGATTATAGTCTTTGGACACGTCTACAGTGGAAACAAGTGGTTATAATAAAGTAACAGATCCACTAATGGTGATCTGGTTAAGCAAGACAAAACTTTTCATGAGAGCCAAGAGTAGTGTGTCTCTTCTGAAGTGTACTACTTCAACCAGGCGTCATGAGATGCAGCTTCCCTGGGTCAGTGAAATGAAGAGATACAGAAAGTGTGTCCCACACATCAAGAGTCAGAGACTTCAAGCCTTTTGTATAAACAGTGCACCCAGAAAAAAAGATTAAAAACGCTCATCCACATTTGATTTGATAAGACATAGGTCTGATTTCTTTTCTCTCTTCTTTTTTCTCTTTTTTCTTTTCTTTTCTTTTCTTTTCTTTTCTTTTCTTTTCTTTTCTTTTCTTTTCTTTTCTTTTCTTTTCTTTTCCCTTTCCTTTCCTTTCCTTTCCTTTCCTTTCCTTTCCTTTCCTTTCCTTTCCTTTCCTTTCCTTTCCTTTCCTTCCCTTCCCTTCCCTTCCCTTCCCTTCCCTTTCCTCTTCCCTTTCCTTTCCTTTTCCTTTCTCCTCTCCCCTCCTCTCCCCTCCTCTCCCCTCCTCTCCTCTCCTCTCCTCTCCTCTCCTCTCCTCTCCTCTCCTCTCCTCTCCTCTCCTCTCCTTTTCCTGTTTCATTTCTCATGGAAGGAAGAAGGCATTCTGAAACATACTTTGCTCTTCCAGTCATAATTATTTGCAATAATATATGAAATTTCTTTGATTCTTGAAATGCAATATTATTTCTTCATGTGATACATTGTCTCATGGGATGTTTATAAAAATATGTAAGCATACTAATTTCTGTCATGCTTAGGGTTGAACTCTTGCATTCACATGTGGGAACTGAAATTATTAGTAATGTGTATTGCCACTAAATGCCATTTGGTTTTGTGAAAATATTCCAAATAAAGATAACTTATTGTAAAATTTGCAGTAAGGGTTATGATTTTGCTGTTTGAGGAAAGCATCATTTCGATGACTTTTTTTCTAGACAAGAAAGGTCTTTTTAGTGAGGAAGCATATAAACCTGGCATAATGCATGTTTTACAGTATGTAAGGATAAAATATCAGATTAACTGATACAGTTACTTAAAAAGGACCCATTTGCTGGTACCACTAATCTTAAATTATGAGGAAGGAGACCTAAGAAAAGTTTTGGGTCTATGGAAAACATTACTTGTCTCTAGACCGTTGCAACTTGTGTATCCCTAAAATTGTGTGGCTGCAAGATCCCCACTGAAACTGAAGGAATTACTTACCTTCCTATGGTGAGATTAACAAACAAAAGTAATTAAAATATAAACATGGGAAAATAGTTACCTGGGGACTTACCTTTAAGTATTTGGATGATTTTAATGGCTTAATAGTATTTCTCATATGACTAAAACTGAGCAGTAGAGGTAGGTTAAATCATCCTTATTAAAATGTTTCCTGCTTTCTTCTGTTGAAAATATTTTCTTTTTTTTTTTTAAAGTTATTATTGCTTCAGAATGTAGTATTGAGTAACTTTCAGCATGTATGTAAAGAGAAATAGGAAATTCCAAACGTAAATCAAGTAAATATTGCCTTATAAGTTGGAATGTTTCTGTGATTTTTCATTAAGAATTTTGAGGGGCATAAGGTTTTCAAAAACTTTTAAAAAGTATTTTTCTGAGGAAGGACCCAGATAATAAACACAAAGTTTGTTAGGTAATAATCATCCAGGCAGACTGGCAATATTGATGAATAATGAACCATGAGAGTTCAGATTTTCTGTGTCCTGGTTTTATTAGAAAAATGTTTATTGATTAGGTAATAAGCTGTATACTAACACTAAGCAGAATGGGGCAAGACATTTTTGCTTGGGTTTGGCTCTAATTTTAGGCAGAAATACTGGCATTTCTGAGTTGTGAGGAGCCTTAAGCAAGCTGTATGGCTTGTGCCTGCAGTTCAATGCCATTTGCTGTACGATGGGTGTAGCAGTTAGGGAGGGCAGTAGTCCACAGCAGCCCCAGGTTGAGCCTCGCTGAAAGCTTGACTGAGAAAAGAAAAAAAGGCTCAGAGTTCACTGGCAGTCTCTGCACACAAGAGATGTCCAACTGAAAGGCACAGAAGTCTATTACTTTCTAGTGGCCCTATGGAGCTTGGTCCCGTATAAGATTTGCCTGCAGAAGTGATTTTCAAATGCTTCCTCAATGCCTGCACCCCTCACGATATCTCATTTCTCATCTCACCTCACCTCACCTTATGCTTTCGAATGAGAAACTTGCTTTCCAATCCTTGCAGCTGATAAAAAAAGAGTAGTGAAAACATTGAAAATAAAACTGCTGTAATGCTACTCACTGGTAAATATGTATGTCTGAGGAAGAACCACATGCTTCACATTTTATAAATTAGTACGTGGAGGGTTAAAGGCACATCCTGTGGGTATGTTGTAAGAAATGCCCAGAATACCTCGGTTCCCAGGATACCACTCCCCTGCAAAAAGTGCCTTCAGCCTCGTGGCAGTGCTGTATCTGTTTCTCTAAGGGGAACTACAGACATAATCCCCCTCAGCTGAATCAAAAATAGTACCCAAGTACTTTTCTTGTCATAAGGCTTTCATTTACATTTATGTAGGAATACAATTTTTTCACAATTTAATTCCCAAATTAATACTTCAGTTTTGATCTGTGTTTACTGATATCACTTTTAACAGAAACAGACCCCAAGTTATTCTCAAGAAGAATATTTATATGATATATTGCTTAATTAAAGAATATATTATAGAATACCGACAAGGACTTTATGATGGAAGGAGGCAGAGTGACAGGATCAGAGGCTTGCTTTAGGGTTCCATCACTCATGTAGGCTGAAATTTAGAAACTGCATTAAACCATCAGCCAACATTTGAAATGAAACATGCAGAAGTGATTTTTCTTTCTGAAAGCTGGGAGAGCTTCAGAAACCTTTTCTTTTTCATTTCTCTTCATCATTTTATTGCTTTTGGTTTCAGCTATAAGCAGAAATGGCTGTGTCCCCTCCCAACTCCTTGTGCCCCTCCAGCCTTCTGCTGGCTGGGCATGAGAAGCTGAAAAATCCTTGACTATAGTCTAAACACTACTGAGCAACAACTGAAAACATCAGTGTTATCAACATTCTTCTCATACTGAACTCAAAACTCAGCACTGTACCAGCTACTAGGAAGAAAGTTAACTCTACCCCAGCCAAAACTAGGACACAGGGTCATCAAAGGCACAGCAGACCACTTCACTTATTGTTCAAGCCATCACTGTGATGGCAATGAACAGAAAAATATTATTTTTCCATCTGTACAAGATAATTGCATATCATACCTGTCTTGTCTGAAGCTGCAGACCAGGGATTTTGCTTATTTTAGCTCTTTTATATATATATATATGGGCTTTTCTCTAGAAAGTTGATCAGATATGCAACCTGTCTGTTTTTCTTAATTTGCTGTGAAGCAGAGGTGCATATTTTTGAAGTTCCAGGTAATATTGTTGTAGCTGTTGCTAATAATCTGTGCTTTTCTAGTACCCTTATTCTCCCTTTGCTCTGGAACATGAAATGTAAATTGCAGCTAGTATAAACAACAGCAAATCAATTCTTACTGTGTCCTGCAAGTCTGTTTTGTTCTCTCCATTTTCTATATGTAAGGTATATCTTGCTTAATATTTTGAAATAAAAATAAAAGCCAGTGAATTCTCTAGATCTGTGAATTCCTATTCATTATAATAAAACGGCACCATGAAGCACAAAAATGTTTGTATAATTATATGAAAAGTTGTTAGGGAGGTACTTTGTAGGTTTTAGTTGTTTAATAATAAAATGATTTTGTAATTTAGTGACAAAAATGTAATTTTGATTAAAATCAAGTTTTATCAGAAATTGCAAGGGGCAATTTCCTGATGGCACCAGGAACATTTTGTTTTTCAAAAGGTGCAAGCATACTGTCTAACTGACTTTTTTTTTTAACTTTTCTACTCCTTTCAAATCTACTGTTCTCAGCGGAGAACAAGGAGATAACAGCAGAATGTAAGATATGGTACTTACCAGCCAGATCTCCAGCAAATACTTTGCAGGTGTTTTGAGGGCCCCATATTACAGACTAAAACTCCTTACACTAAATATTTTTTACTTCTAAAAGTGGCATAAAATTGTCTGGTGCTGCATAGTTTTGAAAAACCAAAACCAAATAACAACTTATTTGCTGTGTGCTAGGTCCTGGGAAAGCACAGAAAGAAAAGGAATGTCAAGCCACTAACAAATGATATTTAAAGAAAAATAGATTCCTACTGACATCATTAAGTCTGTAGAATTGTTTTTATAAGGGTACATACCTATGCCCTATCAATTTTTCCCAAGAAATATATAAACAAAGAAAAACATCAAGTGTTAGAGCCTGTCTTGAGAAAATGACCAGCTATTTAAATATGCTGTTGCATTTTCAGCATAGCTGCTTGCTCTAAATTAGCAAATCCAAATGTGTATATGACAATTTACTGTGGTTAGTGTTATTTTCATTAACTACTAGTTATCAGCTTCTAAGGGAAAGTTTATTCTAAAATCAGTAAGAAAACTTATATAGTGGGGGAAAGCAGAGAAAATTTTTTGTGATCTAAAAATGTGTATTAATCTAGTTAATGAAAATTTGATTTAACTCAATGGAAAATTATTTCATAGTCATAGGGTTTGGTAAGGATCTATTTTAAATAATTAATTAAGTGGTTATTAGGTTGGTCAAAATACCTGACTCATTATCAACCAAAAAACACATTTCATCAGCTATTGTTTTATTTGTACTTCTAAAAAGAATCTCTGTTTTCTGACAAATTCAAGAATGTGAGTATATATAAATAGTGCAAGTATTCATGAACATATATTTTAAAATGGAATAAATATGAGGTGGATATAACTGTTCATGGAAGCACAGTATCAGGAAATGAAAAACTGTTATTCAGGGTCTAGAATTAAGTTTCATTGATTGTCCAGGCAAAATTTCTGTGTATCCATGCCTCAGTTACCCCTTCTGCAATATAGCTTTTATTTCTCAGGTACGTTATTCTGAAATTAAGTCAGATTTGATTTCATGTTGAATGATACTGTGTAAATTGTGGGCCTAGTGTTGTATAAAAATATTGAAGGAGCTTTTAAAGCAAACCACAATAATTTCCAACTGTGTGTAACTGTAAGGCCATATGTTTGCTTCTTTTTTTTAAAATCCTAGAGCTATTTTGATTTTTTACAATGTACGCAAATAATGAACATAAAGCACTCCTCCACCTATTTGTAGATACCTAGCGGTTAAACTTCATGTCTAATAATGAAAATGGTTGTTGAGAGAGAGAAGAAAAGTCACATGGCTGTACAGTCTTTAATATTCTTGTAATAAGGCAGTCACAGATCTAATCTTGTTGCTGATAACATTTTGAAGGGTTTTGTCCGAGAACACTAGACACAGGAACTGGCTGGGAACTTCTTAATGAGACATTTCCTTAATCAGAATATCTATGAGTTGTGAAGACTAAAAGCCTCCCATTTGGATGCCTTCTCAGGTGAAGGAGAGAATCTATGTTGGCAAGAAACACTAATTACAGCACAACCAAATGGCCAAGGGACTCTCTTGGGATGTTCGTTCCCTACTTTGCCTCTGTTGCAACACATTTCATTGGAGAACATTAACTGTATCTCTGTGGGCTACTCTAATCTCTCCCAAAAACATCCATTGGTGATTTTTTATAAATGATAGTAACCCAGACAAAACCTGCCTGTTTAAGCAGGCGGTTTACACTGGAAGTGGGGACATGAGGGAATTCCAGATTTCAGATGAAGATTCCAGTGACTGGGCTGCTGATTTTATTTGAGAGTCTCTCTCCTTCTTGCATGTCTCTGGAATTGCACATGGAAAACTAATGAAAATTTTAAAATGCAAAATCAAGTACTAAATTACTTGCCAGCCCTAATAGGAACTTGCTTTTCCATAAAAGTTTTGAAACCATTAAAGCACAAGGGAAACTAACACGATCAGCAGGAAACACTCAACTCCTTGAAATGTGTTCATTTTGCAACTACACAGATTTCCAGCTGGAATGTCCCTGATAATAATTAATTTCCCCCTACAGCACTGTTTTCATTCCCTTGCTGGGAAGAGCACTACAAAGCCTGGCTCTGCTCTAGCGTCTGGGAACAAAGACAAGACACTCCCACCTCTCGCTGCCTCTTTCTCAAAACTAAACTCAGGTGGAAATTTCACTCCCTGTGTATTGCCTTGATTAATGAGATGATATCAGGTCCAGGGCTAAATACACTACAGCCTTCATAAAATGTTCGAATTACTGGAGCTCTTTTCTCCTGACGATTAATATGAGTGTAATGGGCTGCCATTCCCAATTGTTTTGTCACATCTTTGCTACACAACCGGAGCCTACATTGGAACTGAGACTCACTTTAATTATTGAATTAACACAATTTCATGGTTGATATGCTTCCTTCTCACCTCTGGGCTTTATATTTACTGGTCTGCCGTGATCTTTTTCCCTACTGGTGCAAGGAGAAATTAATGTATTTGCTTGTTGCTCATGCATTACTATCCATAACAATCCCAAATTAAATTTTACCTGAAGAAACAGACTCTTGCATCAAAACTTTTCCCTACAGCTCTTCATACATTTAAAAATAAGCAAAACATCTTTCTTTTCACAATTACAGCCATACGTTTCCATTGCAGGATACTCACATCCAAACTATCTGTTATATATTTCGGTTTTATGCCATTTCTTGAAACCTGTGGCCCAGATTACTGAGGCAGAGTAGCTATGAACCTGGTCCCTGGCCTGTCCTTGAACATCACTATGCTATAGCTCGTTCAAACAAAATAGCAGCCAAAGTTTAGATTCCAGAGTATTACAGTGTTCAGAATGTTTTGATATCCAGAATATTTAAGCCTTCATCTAATGCAGGTTCTTCATCATTAGGCCCACATTCAGATATATCTGTGCAGCATTAAAAAAAGGACATTGTCATCTGTGGTGGCAGAGTTCCCCATCGTCTGTAGTAAAAGAATTTAAGGGGGTTTGTTCTTTTCTTCTGAAATGATGCCCACTGTTTTCTAAGCACTCACAGTGGGGCTTAGCTGAGAGAAACTTGTGCTGGATATGTGACAGCTCATCACAATCATCTCTTCCTTGCACCCTGTCACATTTAAGCCATCTGAAGTAATCTCCTATCATGGTGATGAGCTTGGCTAAGAAGGCAATGCATTGCAGAAAAGATAAAGTCATACTTAGGGAAAACTGAAAATGTGTTATTTTAAAAGCATACAAATTAGCCATAAAAAAAAAAAAAGCATTGAATCAAAAACTTCTTCCTCACTAGTGTTTCTTCTTTTGTTTTCACCTACTGTCTTTTTCCCTATTGCATTGTAATTGTTGTTCTCTCATTTCATTCTCATCATTTTTTTCTCCCCAAGGAGAGGAGAAGTGAGGACTACTGCTTTGTCAGCTCACCTGGAAGAACATGTAAATAACAGCAATTAAACTATGGAGAAATGAAGAATTATTCAATAACATAACAATATCAGGGAAGTGGGATATGCTCAGTTCAGTATCTGGTTCACTTAATATCCACGCATTTTTTAGAAAGACCATCATCATCAACAAGCCTTTTAGCTATCCATGTCTTGCATGAATCTGTCAGTAGTAGGCCATTTAGAGTAGTAGGGGTAGGGAAGGGGTGGCCTCCCTCCACCACCCTTTCATTCATTCTGCAAATCAATATTTTTTTCCACCCAAAACTGTTCCGTATTGTGTGGTCCCATTTTGTTAGTAATTTCAGTGAAACCACAAATACCTTTTTAGCAAGAAAACTATTTAGTCTGTGAATAATTTCATGTTCATCTGACACCAGGAGGAAATAAAAGGAAAGTGATTTATTACAGTAGTCTCTTACTTAAAAGGATAGTTCCCCCCCCCAATCCAAAAGAGCAAATTCAGACAGATTGTGTTGTGACTTTGAGAGCTTTATGCTTATTTACTTACTACTGGAATTATTTTGCAGATGGAAATGTTCAGGGCTGCATGGCCTCCTCTACAGCATTTACTTGGGAATATTTAATTTTTCACAGAAGTTATCCTTCGGAGTTATGTGCCACTGAACTTCCTCCAGGAAGAGGGATTGCACACTTGAGTAACAGTTGCCAAGTTTGGTTCTGTGTTTGTCTTGTACTTGTTGAACTTAATACAAAGGAGACACACTACACTGTGTCAGTACAACTGAACTTTAGGTAGCCTTGCTAAAGCAGGAAATCCACATTTTGTATATTCTTTCTTTCAGAGTACATATTGAAAGTACATTTTTATAAACGGATATTATACAATAGGAGGTGCTTTCAGAGCTGACAAAGACTTTGGGAAAGTTAATGTTTTCCTATTATTAACTAATCAAGAAACTGTACTCCCTGCTCATTTTTCTGTGCAATGAGCCATAATTCTTTTGTTGTTGGGTAACCTTTAACTTTTATGGAACATTAACTGATCATGAATTAAAAAGAATTTCAATGGAAGATCAGACAGAATCTCCATGCATAGTGTTATAAGATTTTTAATTGCCATTATTTATTAAACTTTCCAGACTTATTTTTATATCATAGCAAACCAGTCATATTCTAGACACTTAGAATAATGATAAGAATATTCTATTACTAGAAATTATAAAAGGCTACAATGTTATACAGTGCTTGTATATCCACCTGATAACTCTTCTGTTTCCAACACATGGATTTTTCTGGTAAATATCAAAAGAAAACCCATGCAACTAAGAAATTAAATGAAGAAAATTCTAATCCAGCTGGAAAAGGGTTGCAGTAAGGATCAGAAAAGAGAAAACAGTTTTGGGACAAAACTATCACATCTATTGCCTCTATTTCAACCAAGAAAGCAAGAGTTTCTCTCCTGTCTCAATTCAAACTTTTTAGTTGAGCAGTTTTATGAAACTGTCTCAAATAGACCAAGGTTTTTCTCAACTTTCATCTACTGCATTTTGTCCTTTTTTAGCCAAGCCTGGTAAAACATCCTATCAAATCATCATTTTAAAGTCCTGTGTGTTTAGTAAGAAGTTGTAAAGTCTATCTGCATAATGAGCTGCATTAGAAAGAGCCAGCAAGCTAAGGGAAGAGCTAATTAACCTCTGCTTGGCATGCCTGCAATGTTCTGTCCAGTTGTAGGACGGAAAAAATATCAACAAACCGGACAGAGTCTGGTGAAGGGACACTTATGGACAGTTAGGGGGTGAAAGCACACAAAGTACAAGAGAGGCTGAAGGAACGGGGTTTGCTTAGCCTGGAGTACAGAAGCAAAAGGAGAGGTCAACCTGCAGTCTTCCACTACCTAAGGGAGGATTACAGAGAAGAAGAAGTCAGACTCTTTTCAGAGGTCCACTGAGAAAAGACAAGAGGCAAGAGTCACAAACTATAGCAAGTGAAACTCTAATTACATATAGTTGCTGCCCAGAGGCAACCTTCTGGAGATGAACCTCCAAAGAAAGGAATGCATCCTCTTTCTCATCTGTGCCTTTGCAACTCTTCGTTTTTGTCCAACAGGAAAATGGCTATTTAGCCTCACATTCCTCTATAGCAAACCTGGGCACAGATGACTGCTATTGCCTCCTCACCTTTTGTGGAGAATTAGATAGCATCACTTTTCCCTTTTAATGTAAACAAAATCTTACATTTCTCATCTTAAGGTGACTCAATACTCTATTTATTATATATTGTTCATCTACAGACAGCTCATCTCAAACTTACAGTTCCTGATACTTCTAGGTTTCCATAGTAACTACAGATGACACAATAAAACTTCAGAGGTAAGGAACTGGATAGACTGCTGAGACCAAGCACACCTTTGTCAGATGCTGGTGGCATGTTTTCACATCTCAGAACTGCATGACAGGGAATTACAGGGCAGGGGAAGTGAGAGAAAACTGACACGAATGACCTCTTCCATGTTTTGACCACCATGAACATACCACAGTGACTTCCTCTGCACTGGTTCAGGTAACCCCATTCTTTCACAGTAATTTCCACAGGTATTTTGCCTTATTTCTGTAAAAAATTTAACTGGGATAAGTTGTTAGTACAGTATATGTTCATAAGCTATTCAGACATTAATGTGGAATTGCAGTTATGTAAAATTAAACCCTTTAAAATAGATTGAATAACAATAACCCTCAATTGGTAGGTAGGCTGGCAGATTGGCAGATCTATATCATTACACAAGACATATTTCTATTCTCATCAACATTTTCTCATTCATTAAAAACAATAACGAACAACTTCTTGCTGTATTTTTTGGCTTCTCCTTTCTTTTGTATTACTTTTAAGATACCTTTTACCTTTTTTTTTCCTTTTTTTTTTCTTTGGGTTTTGTTTTGTTTTGTTTTAGTGTTTCTGGACCAGAATGTTGAGCTTCTGGTTGGTAAGTAGCTGAGCTTATTTTTTCTCTCCACATAATTTTCAGGATATTCTAATCAAAAAACAAGAATGTGTTTGTATCATTATTGTCTAAAAACACCAAGAACTGGGAAGATGGAATGTTAAAGAGGATCCAGGAACTGATTCAATTTGGTCACTTGTGAAATACCAACACACCTGAATTCAAATGAATAATCCCCATACCTCAGCTCTCTTGCTCTCTAGTCTCACTAGATAAACATCTTTGAACCTTAAATCTTCCAGACACATGCAATCTTGTATTCAAGCATATAGACAAAACTTTAGTTCAAATATCCTGTTGACTAAGCTTAGTCAAGATCTGGAAACTGTCTCTCTGCCTAAATCCCCTGATTCATTTGTCATGCTCTGAGCATGACCACAGGAGCAGGTTATTCACAGGATAAGTTTCATCCCCCTTTTAACTTTTCCACGGCAGCACAGCGCACTGACCCAACTGGTAGGTGACCTAGCTTCAACTTCTTTTCAGTGTCAAAGAATTTTGACCCAGCATTCCCTCTCTTCAGCAAAATCCCACTAACTCCTTGAAAAAAAAGTGATTCTCTACCTTTGAATTGATGTTGCCTGTCTACAGAAAATGTATGAAGTCTAATTCAAGCTTAGTTGTAAGGACCCTTCAATAGAAAAAATGAGGACCTAATGGAATTTTCTCCTCTGTGGACTGTTTCTGTATTTCATCCAGTCATACTTTCATTTCAGGTGCTCACATGAACAAATCACTTTGGATTCTCTTCTGAAGTTGTAAGGAAGCCTGCACACCTGACACAAACTTCAAGCTTCCCATCTAGTGACCTTGGAACCTAAAACACATTCCAGCCCATGCTTTTTAGAGCCCAGCTCTGTTGCCGGTTCTAGCTCCTACCCTTGAACCAGGAGGCCAGGCGACAGACGGTAATGCAGGCTGAGGTGTCTCTGAACTCCTTCTTCCTTTGCCTTTACCACATTTGAAATTGCACATCAATGCCCTTCATGCATGTTCCCTGTATTTTGGTGTGTAGCCTCATGCTGACGGCAGTAGCCGAAGATCAGTATCGTTTTCAAGGTTTTCTGCAATTCATATGTTCTGTGATTATAGATATCAATTAGGTTTCTTTGAAAAGAGATACCTGCACAGAAAGCAATTTTCTCTGCTTGTAATATTCTACATTGCACTAGATATTGCTGTCTGAATAGGATTGTTCTCCCTCATTACCCCACATCTCAGCTTGGTAGTGTGATGAATCCACAATCCTGTATTTATGACTTCACAGTCCTAACCATGGAAACAGTCTGTAGTAGCGCAAATTCAGTGCTGTGGCTTTACTTAAGATCAAACTGGTAAAGCAGACAAGGACTAAAGAGAAAGGCTGCTATTTCAGCAGAAATAATTTGAAAAAGAAAAATGAATATGTGGAACGATAATGAAAAGCCATTCTAAATACAGGGAAATTGTTTAAGTCTTTCTTTAACCCATAAACAATCATATACTTCATTTGAATTACTTTGGGTAGCACTAAACTAGGGCTTATTTTAAGAGCATTTCAAGGCATTGGCTGTGATGCCTTTCCATTTAAATATGAATAAGAAGGAAAAAAAGATGTGTTGTGGGGTGGAGGGAAAGCAAATCCTTGTATGAGGCTCTGTCACCTGGCCAAATTCTCAGCTCTGTGTGCAGTTCATTAGCTTTAGAGCATATAGTGATACCACTACATCTGGTCCATCTGCCCTGGAGGGAATGAGAAATCAAGCTACAAAGATGAGGCAGAAAAGTGAGGCAGTTGGCTAGCCAGAGGAATAATTTTGGTTTTTGCAACTATTGGCAGAGAGTACATGGGATGTCCACCAGAAAGACTGGCTGAAGTTATCTCCTGTTTCCCACTCCTGACTGTAAAAGAGAGGCTGAGCTTCTCTGGAGCTGTAACTATAACTTTCCATCTGGAAAAAAAAACCCAACCAACCCTATGATGGGAATGGGAGGAATTTCCACTGCTCTGAACGGAGCTTGAAGACTGAATGACTGCAGGAGTCGCTACATGCTGTGCTGGTGAATTTGCCAACACTTGCATTACATCTTGTTTGATCTCTACTCAAATTTCCTTATACACTGTCTGAAGAAGATACCCTCAGATCTGGTCCAAACCTAGCAGCTGCAGTGGCTGGCTCCCAGAGTTGTGATCCAGTGGGCTGCAGTTGTCTGTACACGACTGCTGCCAGACTGCAGTAACCTGTAAAGGCATTAGCCACAGCAGGAAACGTTTCCTCTGCTTCTTTTCCTGCCAGAAGAGTTGGATGTGGCAACGTGTTGGGATGGGAATGTTGCTTATAGCTCCTTCCTCCTGTCCCCTTCCCTCCCCCACCTGTATCCAGCAGAAAAGATGTCCCTTCTTTCCCAAGAGCATCCATAGGCATTGGGACAGGCAGTCTCTGAGAAATAGGAGAGCAGGATGGTGTTGCCCAGCCATGCATGGGCAGGGCGCGTCTCCCTCCTCCGCCTTTACATGCTCTCAGGGCCAAGAGTTCGCTTTGTCTTTGAGAAGGTCCTGAGCAGAAGGAGGTAATTGCTAACGAAGAGATGACTGGGGATGGATGAAAGAATCTTAAGACGAGCATCTTCATAAACTGTGCGCTGAACCACATTAGTATAGTCATTTTCAGAAAATATTCTTAATGTATAAAGTATGTTTTTTCTCACATTCCTTCAGCCATTCTCAAAATTATGAACTTTGGAGTTTTCCAAGATTTGGACACCTGTGGGAAGAGCTTGTATTTGATGAAGATTTATTTTAAAGCTAATTATGACTTTTAAATCCATGTGCAGACATGATGTTTTGGGAAAGACTTGGTCAGAAAGCTTGTCACACCTACAGTTACGCATACCCCTAGGATCGTCGAGTGCCATCAGAATATTTCAAATTAAAATAGAACAGGGTTCACATAACACTAAACAGTCCCTGTTTAAGTCATTATTAGGAGGTTACCTAACCCCTCACAACTCTGTTGATTCCACCTTGATGATGTCCTTGATTACTGTCATGCTGCAAAGGCTGCCTGTAGCCTACATGCTTTTGATTACAGTGATATTATGAACACCATATGAATTAGCACCAAGCAGGGAATAAGAGGTTATTGCTGCCAGAAATTGATCTCAGGCACTGAAGAAAGATAAAACATTATTTTTCCCTTTAAGCAGCACTTCCTCCTTTTGCCTTCATATGCTTTCTATACTGTGATTATTCATTGTGTAAATACAAGTGTAAGAAGTGCTACATAAAGTATATTACACTTGCTAAACCTGAAGCCATGTTGATACATCCTTGAAGCACTGCAGCATGGACTGAAAGATACTTCTCCAACAACTCTTATTATTCATGGATCATTGACATGATAGACCCTAATGGCTCCCTCAAAGCCATTACAGTGTGCTATATAAATGGGAGCCCTTAATCCATGGATCATTGGCATGATAGAATGCAACATTCTTTCAAAACCCTTGCAGTCTATCAAGTGAATGCATGCTATTAGAGATCTTTAATTTGTGGATTATTGCTACAATTGATCATTACACTTCCTTTGGGGCTGCTATGGTCTATCCTGTTAAAGTATATTCGGTGAGCGCTAATCGGTAGATTATGGATACAAGTATTTTCATCTGTTTTGTCAAAAGAACTGACACAGTTGAGGGATCTCTCTCTTATAGGCTCTTCTAGACTTTTTAATTCTTTAGTTCAATGACTTGCATTTTCACTTCTTTCTTTTGCTGCATTATCAATTGTTTATGCAAACAAACAAGTTTATGTGTTCAAATGGTGGTTTATATTCATCCTAGTAAAATGGCATTTCAGCTTTCACTTCTATAATTTCTGAGATCAGGCACAAGTTGACACATGCAAAAATATGTGTTCTTGCTTGAAAGTGTAGCCCTGAGACTCCTGTACCCTATGAACCTAGATACTATTATATTTTGAGTGGCAGAGATGGTAAAAACATTCATGAAAAAAACGTATTGCACTTCTTTTATGCATACCAGTAATGAGTGCTTTTAAACAGACTTTCTCACACAATTCTTCTGTTAAAATTCCTAAAGTTATCAACCCAGACCCTATGGATTTGTAGTCTTGAGATTAACCTTTTAATGTTTAACTATTAGAAAAGTTCTTATGGTAGCCCAGTGGCATTCAGCTATTTCTGACCTGTAAGTAATAAAATGGCTAAATCTCACCTCATAAACCCCCATAACTTACATTCTTGCCTATTCCTGGTAGTATTGCAGTGATAGGTGGTTGGGGTGGGAAACTGATGGCCTGAAGAGTGGCTCAGAGCACCACATCTCCCAGGCTGGTAGGCAGCAAAAGGACTGTATCCAAGGCTCTTATGTTGCTCGGATTCCCAGCCGGGACACAACTGTAATGAGCTGGCTGCTTACCTCCCCCTGAAAACTTGCCTTTCAGTTTCAGCAAATCGACATTTCTCAACAAAAGAAAAAGTCTGTTTTTCTTCTTGCTCAGTTCATGCTGACCGTGGTTTGGATAGACCTTTGGATGGGTCCAATTCACGTCTATCAGGCATACATCTAGTACTGATGCAGGGAGTGCAGAATCTCAGTTTTCATTAAAAGATTTTCTTGTTCAGCCTTGGTGGTTGCTAAGAAAAACCTGGAATGTGAACTGAATGCAGTGGCTTTACTTACAGCTGCTTGGAGACACGAAAGAAGAGCAGCAGATGGGGAAGCAGCAGCGGTTGCTAGAGCACAAAGCCGGCGAGAAAGCCACTTGCTCCCACACCTGCAGGAAGAGGCATGGTTCTCATTTTTCAGGGGGTGATGGGAGTGTGAAAGGCTGGTTAAAAGGAGAAATCTGCCTGGGGAATGGACATGGGAAGTGAGCAGAGATGTCTGTGGCAACAACAGCAGGGAATAGGATCAGGAGGAAAGTTTACTCACCCTTCCCTGCTTCATCACCTGTCTCAGAGACTCAGACATTTGCTGCTATCAGCCAGGGTATGCGGTTTCCTATCTGAGTTCTTATCTAGTCTAAAACTGCTGATGTTGTTTTTTTAAGAGATAACTTCCATTGTAGCTAAGACTTCTGATTTTGTAAAGCCTGCATCCTTTCACAATGAAGGATTGCCATATAAACTCTGTTGCAGCATAGTGTAAGATATGTGAATTCCTTAGCCCTTTTTTTAGCCTTCTATGAACAAAAAGATAGCAAAATCAATTTAGACCAGATAGGTCCAATAAATAAAGGTGTATGTGTGGGACCATCTCTGCTGAGAGCATATGTGGTTTTTCAGCTAAGGGCATTTATTTTCAGAAACCATGACAGCCTCTCAGTGGGACAGCAGTAGGTAGTTTAGGCTCCAGATCTGACTTATGTTAAAATGATCACAATCTAATGGAGATAACCTCAGCAAGTTATTTTATTTGCCTTCCCTCTGTGCTTTTAGAAGAGAAAATCTTAAATTTCCATTGATTTTAGGGAACGTAAACAAATTCTTTTAACTAATGTGCTACTATTTGTCTCCCAGCAGTGCTCAGTGTAACTCCACAAAATTACTTTCTAGGATGCAGTTCCTCATTAGAATTGCTTTGAAGGCAAATCTGTAGTGAGAGTTCCACCACAGCCTTTTGCCTCACCACACGTTGCTGCCCTCTCAGATGTACTCGTTCAACTGTTTGTGTATCTGTGCTCTAAAGCAGACTGGTGAAGTGACCTTCGGTGTGCACAGTAGTTGTTTTTTGAACCCTGCTGTTTTTACACAGGGACCTGTTTTCACTGATCCCATTTGTAGAACAGACGATGTGGTGCTATTTGGGAAGGTAAAGAGTAGTGGGAGGTGAGCTTGCCTCTGCAAGGGTGGGACAAGGACCTCTAAAATGGTTTTCATAGAACCATAGAACTATAGAATGGTTTGGCTTGGAAGGGACCTTTAAAGATCACCCGGTTCCAAGCCCCCTGCCATGGGCAGTGACACCTTCCACCAGACCGGGTTGCTCCAAGCCCCATCCAACCTGGCCTTGAACACTGCCAGAGATGGGGCAGCCACAACTTCTCTGGGCAACCTGTGCCAGGGCCTCACCACCCTCACTGTGAAGAACTTCCTTACATCTAATCTAAATACACGCTCTTTCAGATTAAAGCCATTACCCCTTGTCCTATCACTCCATGCCCTTGTAAAAAGTCCCTCTCCAGCTTTCCTGTAGGCACCCTTTAGGTACTAGAAGGCTGCTGGAAGGTCCCCCCGGAGCCTTCTCTTCTCCAGGCTGAACAACCCCAACTCCCTCAGCCTGTCTTCATAGGAGAGGTGCTCCAGCCCCCCTGGTCATCTTTGTGGCCTCCTCTGGACACGCTCTAACAGGTCCATGTCCTTATGTTGGGGGCCCCAGAGCTGAAGGCAGTACTGCAGGTGGGGTCTCATGAGAGTGGAGTAGAGGGGCAGAATCACCTGCCTTGACCTGCTGGTTACACTTCTTTTGATGCAGTCCAGAACGCCACTGGCTTTCTGGGCTGCGAGCGCACATTGCTGGGTCATCTTCAGCTTTTCATCCACTAATATCCCCAAGTCCCTCTCGGCAGGGCTGCTCTCAATCCACTCATCGCCCAGCCTGCATCCATGTTTGGGACTGCCCCAACCCATGTGCAGGACCTTGCACTTGGCCTTGTTGAACTTTATAAGGTTTGCACAGGGCCACCTCTCCAGCCTGTCCAGGTCCCTCTGGATGGCATCCCTTCCCTCCAGCGGGTCGACCGCACACACAGCTGGTGTCGTTGGCAAACTTGCTGAGGGTGCGCTCAATCCCGCTGTCCATGTCGCTGACGAAGATGTTAAACAGCACCAGTCCCAATACCCACCCCTGAGCAACACCACTTGTCACTGCTCTCCACTGGTTTTGCTGAGAGACAGCCCATAATGTTGGATATTATATGGAGGTTATACTCGTATTAGTGGTATTAGAAAGAAGCACTTCAGCGGTATTGTTGTGTATATTCTTGCAGACGTATTTTGTGGTGTGTGTGCCTGAACAAGGATGATGAAAAATGCTCTACTGGCTTTTTCAGAAATAGAAACAAATATGGAAATAATGTAAAAAGGCTGCATTTGTTTTCCTTCTTCCAATGGCCTTTAGGAGATTTCTGTGAAAGAAAAATGTAATAAAAATCAATATTTTAAAACAGCCTGGAATTTACCTTTAAACCATAGCAGCGCTGCTGGTTGTTGCTACATTAACTGCTCTCATGAAGTTGCTTAATGATATCTTGTTAGTGATGGAAGATAATGAGATGATAAGGGCAAAATTCATTGACCTTTCAAAGCTTTTGATTCACTAAATGACACTGTTAGATAAGCTAATTAAATTTTGCTTTTTCTGCTGGAATGATGGCTTGGTCCTGCTCTTATTTGATTAAGAGGAAAAATCAGTGGCTGTTTTAGGCTATCATTCTGATTTATTACTATTACTATTGAAAGGTGCCTTAGGGCTCAAGAACTGATTTACTTCTTTTTATTTAGTCCTAAATTATCTCTGAGATATTTGTGATAAGACCTACATTCACTTACATGGTATTTGACAATACTATTTTGTACAACAGTTCTGTAATATCTTTGCCTTAATATGCTTGCTTCCAAAATCACTATCATAAAAGCATTTGGAAAGATAAACTTGAGATAATGATAAAAGACTAACTTCATCTCAGTTCCCCAGGAGACTTGTCAAGGGGAAAGAAATACTCAGCTAACAGTAAGGCTGCAATAAATTATCAGAGAATAACATGATTAGTCAGAATATTTTACTCATGGCATTCATATACAAATGCTCCAATATAAAAGTGTGCAGGCTCCCAGTTCTGCAAAACTCTTAATCATGCATTTACTTCTAGGCATTTGAGCAGTTTAAATTTTATGTCCTTTAGCCCATCACTGGGAATCCAATTGGGTTTGATGAGGCTTCTCATGCTCTTTAACTCAGCATATGTTTCTGAATCAGACTCATAGTTCACAAGAAGAAAAGTAAATGATATATACTGCTAAAGCTACTGAAGAAAATGGTGAAAAGCATGAAGTCTGCTAGCAGGTGCATGTGCAATATAAAACTTTCTTGATTTGATGATGTCTTAATATTGCCAGCTACTTTATGTTAAATATTAGCTAGTCGACTTAGATATCACTATTTTTAGTCAGGTTATTTTACGGAGTACAATATCTCAGACTGTATAAAATATTTTACAAAACTAAATATATTACATCCATTCATCTAACTTCATGTCTCAAACTTTTAATCTCACTAAAAACTGATACCAGGACTCACAGTTTATTTTTCTTAAAATTATGTTGACAGCTATTATTAATACATCTTGCCTTAATTTGTATCAGTTAAGTTTGAATAGATTTTCCCTACACACACACACTTGAACTGGGATGCTGCCAGAATGACTGAGCTCTAGCTGGTCAGGCAATTCCAAAGACATTGGTGCTACATTAGTATTCTTCTACTCCTCTGGAATTTCCTGGGCTTATTATTAAAAATGACACCCCATAAATCAGCAGGGTTTCTGGAAGCCCCCATGAAACCCAGTTTAGGTGAGAAGTGCCAGCACTTCCAGATTTTTTGCTGCAAAATTAGGACTCAGAGCCTTGAAGTCTTGCCATGGGTTTTGGGCTCCGTAGCTCCAGCCAGGCCACAGGCACTGCAATTCTGTCTGTTTGTCTGACTCGGAGGCAGATTCTGCAGGAGTTTACCTCGTTAACCTCACCCCGAGCTGGGGACGATGCGACATCAGCAAAGGCAGTCTATAACGATCAACACAGGACCCTGCATGTCCTTTTCAGATGAGATCTCTGCAAATAAAGTTTTCCTGCAAAGTTGCAGAAGAATAGAAAGCTACCAAAATCCACAGAAGCCACAAAAATCTACGAGAGGGATATAAACAGTGAGAGGCTCACGGGTACACATAAGACACAGCAGAAATTTGCAGTAGATCAGCAGACTTCTGTGGCAAAGGTAGGAGACACTGGTTTTATATGCAAGATCAGAGAAGACAGGCTGATGCAGAAAGACCGCGTGTGGTGGACGAAAGCAAAGTGGAGGCTTGTGGTTCTCTCCAGAAGGCAGGACTGCCCAGCCCCACAGCGCTTCAGGTTGGCTAGAGAAAAGAGACAGAGGAGCACAAGCAGATTTTATTGTTTTGATCTTGCTTATGTACTTCGTGTTCTTGTAAACAAGAACATTGTACTGAGAAGCTTCAAGTAAAATGTACCCTAATACTTGTGGGTCTGTTTGATTATATTGTGCATGTACTTCCTGAAAAATTGAACTATAAACTCAAAGCTGTCTACCACTGATGGTAACCTGGGAAAGGGACATTTAAGCTACCAGAGAATTCTGACTTGTTTATCCTACTTTCCAAATTCTAAATAACTAGAAGACACGTTTGCATACTTAAAAAGATAAAATAATCAAAGGATAAGGAAGACTATGCCTACTTGCGGGTAGGGTTGCACAAGTAAGAGTAGACTCAGTTGCAATGATTGGTGCTGAGGATGTGGTGTTCTTGTGATACATATTTAAGAAGTTTTGCTTCTTTGGACCAGGTCTAGTGTGCCCACGGCCTGACCAGATGGAGGGTATTAAGTGAGCTCCTGGAGTACCACTTCTGGTTTAGTTTCGTCTGGTACAAATACGGTTCATGTGCCCTAATATTGTTCCACAGTGCAAAGTGAAGCAAAAGAAGTGAGGATGACTGGGAAATTTTCTTCAAAAGCATGATTCATATCAAAAGAACAACATACCCAAAACATCTAGAATCCCTAAAGTGGGGAATACTGAAGGACTTTCAGGTTCAGGGGCTTGAAATATGTGATGAATTTAGCAGTGGATCCCCCTGACCAGTGATGGTTACCAAGAGGAGAAACTCAGCCAGATTCCTTAACAAATCTTGTCTAAAATAAAACCTGGTTTATCATTTGACTTGTGAAACATCATCAGAGATTTTGGATGGTTTGGATTCTGCCTCTACAAGCTGCACTTAAGTGTGGGGATTGCTACAGATGGCACCTTTCGGATCAAGCAAGGGATATTTTAAGAAGTTAACAGTCTAGAGGAGTTTCTGGTTTGCTTTTGAAAACACAAACATGTAAGTATGGTGCTTCTAAAAGTTTTTTTAGAACCTATAGGGGAATAAATAGTGTTTTTCAATCACAGTTTAAATAAAGAATGAGACTGATTTCTTGGCATCTGTGATAGATTATAAAGTGCAGAATATTGTTAAGGGTCTGATGGGTAAAGAAGAAATTTTTTTTACTTCAGGCAGGGCAAAATTTTACCATTATTCCTGTGAATGTAGTTGATCTATGCTTACTATGTTCTGGTTCCTTATTGTAGGAGAGCACAGTCATGTCTATGTTATTGAGTTAGGACCAGTTAACATTTGCAGGCTCTGGAATTTTAGTGTCTATACAGTTAAGTTTTTTAAATGACCCTTGGCGTTGTTGTGGCTCATGTCAATCAATATTCTCCAAAACGTATCTCCAACAAAGTTCTGGAGTTATCACAGGACAGAGGCCTAATGTGCCTTTAGACACGTTCCCGGTGTGGACACCCTGTTTTGGAGAGCGAGTAATTTAATAGCATGGATGCAGCTGCTCTGCTCCCCTTGGCCTCATCAGGAGACTGGAGTCCTGGGTATACTCAATTTTCTGGTTTAGGCATAGCCATATGGACAGAGGTTTGGAGAATGTGGCAGCTTAAATCTACTGTATTTTCTGCATAACGTACGGGACCTGGAAGCAGATTCTGTGTATCACTTTTCTAAGATGCCATCGTGCTTATTATAGTGTAGCATAGCATGGCATTATGAAGTATGGTGTTCAAACCAGGTCTGGGGGCAGCTAGAGCTGTCTGTTCCTCTTTCACATGTCCAAGAATGCGAACGTTGCCCCATGCAGTGCTAAATGGCATGGCTACTGAAATACAATACCGAGCTGCTCAGACAAAATATGTTACAAGCCTATAGGGTAAGAGGAAATATTACTTTACAGTTCAACCAGTTACAAACTGGATCACTTAAACATAGAACACTAGTTTTGAAGAATTTGAACAAATTAATGTATAATGCTGCAAGCTCTCTATGCCTGGAATTCCTATTGGCTTCCCAGAGAGATCAGTATGTGGCAGATTTATAGAAATAGTTCGTAGGCAGTTTGATCGTTCAATAAGCAAAACTGTGTAAGGCACATTTTTTTATATAAAGTCATGTCTGCTTTATTCTCCAAACTTCTCTTTCCCTGTTTCCAATTTCATTTGCCAGTCATGCAGAACAATGTGGTGTAACCCAAAAAGGAGACTGAGTAAAATGAAAAAGGGCAGCATACACTGTAGCATGCAAAATGCAGCCTGACAGTGGTGCTGAATGTTAATGAGTAATTATTTGGTCTCACCCCAATCAGTCTTGATCAGATAATTAATTCAGGGCCTGACCATATGACCTGAATTTCTGAATGCAATTGCTGCGTAATATCATTTTTCAATGTGTGAACAGGTGGTTCACAAAATGCATTCATTTTTTACAAAATAAATTCCCTTCATCTCAGTTTTTCAAAAGCTTAACAGCATAATGTGCACTTAGAAAAATCTATAAATGTAGGTTGTTAATATTTTGGACCCAAACAGCCTTTCTTCAAGATCACCACCCACGTAGAGGTCCTTTGTATTAGTTTTTAAGCACAGTAGAGTTACCAAATAGTTGCTTATAACCTCCAGGTTATCTTAAATTCCCACCACTAACCATCTATTTATTAACTAAAATGCTATTCAAACAGAAATTTAGATCTGCAGCTTCACCTTGGCTAACTCTCAAAACGTAGATTCTTCCTACATGCAGAAAAGTAAATGAGTAATGGACTGTGCATTACTTTAAGTATTACATTTTGTGCTCTTTTATTTCTTTCTTGCTTTGAAACTTTAAATTCCTGTGAGACAATGATGGATAAGGGATACTGGGGAGAGAAGATAGATTTTGTTTCCTTTGAATATGTACCTAAATATTTTCACTTATGAATATAGGCAAATGTGGAATATAGGCAAATGTGGAATAAAGGCAAATGTAGTCTCTAAGGAAATCACATTCCTTCTCTGAGGAAATCACATAGATATGCTACGTGAAGATCTGAATTACTGAGTGCTGCCTTGAAGGAACAAGGAAGGTATGTGGTGTTACCTGCGAAACTTGATTTTTAAAGTCTAAGGTCCTGAATTCTAGTTCATGCTATCAAGAAGGTCAAGATACCATTTCGTCCTGCTTCTCACATAGCTACAGATTCAGGAGGTAAGTCAGAAGAAAAAGATTTCATTGAGCACCCTTGATGTGAATAAATAAATATTTACATGGAGTACTTGGACCAAGTGGATCTGGAATCAAGGTTATAAATACTGCTCCTGTGGTGCCTTGGATTTGGAGGGGGGGTTCTACTCTGATTCAGGAAATAAATTTTTGAAGTGGGGGAAGAAGGAAGATTTGACACAGGATCTTTAGCACAATCACAGAAAACTCTTAGCATCAGAAGATTCACAGCAGTTTTAGTTAGACCAATGATGGCCCCCTTTTGAGTGAAACAGACTTCATTTTTTAGAGGGAGGGGTGACTGTAAATCAGTAAGAAGGTTCAGGAGTGTGTTAGTTAGAAGAAGAGGGAAATGGGAAATTATTATGCTCCAGGTTGGAGCATGACCACTTCTGGTGGATTCCTGAGCATGAGTACTGAGGAATCTACTGCATTAAAATCAAAGGAAAATTGGAAAGGAAATGAAGAGAAAGAAATTAACATTGGAAATGTTAGTTAACAGAGGTGAGCAGTCATCAGCATGACAGACTCTCCAGCTGAAGAGCAGTATCTCATCTGCAGGAAAACTTGAAAAGATGGAAGACATCTCTGGACTCTGGGCAATAACAATGGAAGGTAACTGGCAAGTCTTTGAATCACATGGGACTCATTTGAACTTCCTTCCTATCCTGATGTAGACTTCTATAGATAGTGTTTCATTTTCTGGTGGGAAAGAATTAAGATCCAGAGGAATCATGAGACAATATAGTACTCCTTTGGGGGGTTCAGGGGATCTTTTCTTTTGGTTTATGCCATCTGGTATTTATTATGGGGCTTTGAAAACTGGTTTATATGTAACATATATAAATTTCTCTAATGCATCAATTCAAAAGTCCACTCAAGCCAACATCCTGTCTCAAATACTTTCCACTTTCTTGTGCTGCAGGAAAAATTGTAAGAACAGGTGTAGAGTGATTCTTTTCCCCTTAAAACTTCCCAGTTTCCTGGACCTTGTGGAGGCAGATTGCATTTCATTCATTGTGTTTAACAGCTACTGATGGGCCTAATGTCCATAACGTTTCCTAATCCTCTCTTTAACTCTACTTACATTTTTTTGGATGCCATTAACATAGATTATATTTCTTTCTGAGGCAGCAGGTTGTTGATGTATGAAGCAAAACTGCATAACTCTATAAACTGTGGGACCTGGAAAAGAAGGTATCTGTGCTCGGCTTTCATGAGTCAGTTGTGTAGGCAAGGAGATGATAGCCAGAATAATCTCTAGTAAGTCTGGGTAATGGTAAGCATAGGATATGGGATGTGCTGCGGATTGCACCAAATCTGCATGTTACAAAGAGCCTTTGTGTTACCATTTATACTGCAAACCTGAAAGAGGAAGTTGTTCTGGTTTTATTGACAGTTTGTCAACAGTGGGTTTGGGTGTTTACTTTTTTAATAAGGATTTTAATTGGTTAGTTATTGTGACCAACAGACCAACATCTACCCCATAGTTGTATGTTGTCATTTATTTAAAAAAGAAAAGGTGATGTTTTGAGACATTCCAATCTCGGAAGGAGGTTCTTCTACATTTTTGGGGGTGAATCAGACATTTGATCATTTTAGGTAAGAGGTATTTATGTACTGATAACCTATGGAGTTGGTTAACACTTCCTTGAGCCAAGGAAACTTGTGTTACAGGAGACAGATTTTGGGCTGGTGCAGTTGGAAAGCTAAATTTTTTTCTCTCTCTAAGATTGTTAGAAAAGTCAAAGACATTTTCAAAACGCGAGAGTTCAGGAGTATTGCAAAACCACACAGGTGAAATGAGAGTTGACGAAGTAAAACCTGTTGTTTTTTTCTGTGTTCTTTTGCAGGACACAAATATATATCTGCTTGTTATCACTTCCTAAGATTGTGGTAAACTGTGGAACTCATGGACACAATCATCCTAAGGAAAGTGGTTACAGGAGAAAGCTGGAGTCAGCTGTATTTGTAAAGGACTGTAGATGGCAGAACAACCTCCTTTAATGTATTAAGGAACTGAAAATAGAAGAGGGTACAAACAGGTAGGATTATAAGAGGCTAAGCATACTGGGAGAGTATAGAAAGAAACTGCTGACATGCTGAATATAGTTCAAGAGTATTGCAGTAAACTCTTTCAAGGACATACTATTCTTTCTTTACTGCAGAGACATTTTTCAACAAGTATTTCAAGTTTTCTCATTTTAGCGGTTAAAGGTGGGATGGATGGACCCTGCAGTTAGCAGAAGGGATGGTGTTAATTAAAACGTTTGTTACCACTTGCTTTTCTGTATTACAAAGAAAATTGTTACCTACCTTGACCACTATTTTTCAGATGTTCAGAGACAATGAATGCAATTTATAAAGTATCTGCTGACCAAATAAAGAAAGGATTTAGGATTGTCCAACAGCCTTCTTCAGGTTGCTTGACCGAGAATATAGAGCAGCAGTTAATTTTTCACAGTTACTAGGAAACATCAAGGGCTTCCCAATTGCTTCTGATGGAGGTAGACCGAGATAGCTTTACAGGACGTGTTTTTGTTTGCCTGTACTTTGACTTCTGTAATTATTATTTTAAAGCTTTTATTTGACAAATAAAAACACTCAAGCTGAAGTATAAACTGCTTGGCTCAGAAAGCTGTAGTTAATTTAATCTAGAATTGAGGCATACATGTGTCTATACGTGTCTTATCTTGGAGCATCCCTTCAAAAATATTCATAAATGAAAAGGATTGCACATGGCTATGCAATATGCATTTGATTTTCCTTTGCTGCAGATGGCACTGCTCATCACCTGGATTGGGGTACAAAATTTGTTGACGCACAGATATGATTCTCTCTGGGCTGAAAAAGGTCACCTTGCCAATGAAGGAGTCCTTAACTTGTCTTGCCAAAGCCACATAGCAATGCCTATTCCTGCCATAGCTAATTAGCAGTGTTATAAAATGAGGAAGTAAGAAAGGAGAATGGGAAGAAGTTAGGATTCTTTCCTGGCAGTACAATGGAGTCAGAAACATTTCCATAGGTCATAATAAACTGTCTCAGACGTTAGTAGTTTACACTGAGCAGCCTTACTTGCTGGTTGAAACCATACATCAGTTTCTGGTTGACCCCTGTCCTCATGCTCCTGTAATTCAGTTTCTTCATCATTTCCTTGCACCTCTTTGTTTCTGTTGATGCCCAAGGAACATTGTGTTTCAGAAATTTTTGTAGATGATGGCAATGCAGAACCCTTTCAGCAGACTCTTTCCAGAATCTAATGAGAATCGTGTGTTCCTGCTAGAATGTTTAAATATGATATATAGTATCCAAACAACTCTGACTAACAAAGCAAAAATTATAAGTAGAATCACATACAAATGAGGAATTAAACACTGAGAAGTGGTATATGTAGAATGACTTCACCCAGACATTACAAGGCATGTGATATGATTGATGGTGGTAGCTCTCAATGGTGGGACATAACATGAAGGTGGGCTTCCCTGTATCAGCTTTGGGTAGCCTATCTTCAGGGCCTTTGTACCTTCTCTCCAACCAGCACCAAAAGTCAGAGTTCAGAGTACTGCAGAGGGCTTGGCAGGGTTCTGGGCTTGCTGCTGGAGGCTTTATGGCCATTTCGTGCTGTCACTTGGATATAACGACAAATGTGTGATGAATAGCAGGTCTGGTCCATAGCTGGTGGTTTCAGGCCCAGGCCAAATCGTTTAGTCTGGAGTTAGAAAGCATCTATAGAAATTTCTTCCTTTAGAAACATCTCAACAAGATATTTGTTTATGACACCTAGAAAGATGATGTCTGAAAACTGGGAGGACCTTCAGGAGGAGGGCAAAAGTGTCTGAATGCAGAGAACAGTAAGAATCAATCACTCAGGTTTTGTGTTCTCAGCAGCTTTCTGTGGATGTTACCTAAGGCTATTTCACAGAAGTAGCAATTGGGTAAGTATTAGAAATGATAAATGAGAGCTCAGCTTTTATAGCCTAAAGTGTGCAATCCAGTTCCTAGGCTCTTTGAAAGAATTCTGGTCATGGTTTCCTCCCTATTTTGCCTCTGAATACCACATCTGGTGTAACCCTGGCTCTACCACTGTTCTACATGTGGAGGCTTTATATGACTACTCTCTCAGACCTGCAACTTGAAGTGTTTCCTTTGTCTGCTGTATTAGAATTACTGTAACATAGGCTGGAACTTTGCAACCAGTAAATCAGTGTAATCAATGAAGTCAATTTTTTAATCAGTATCTACTTCTACTGTGAAAGTCACTGTTGTGACTTTAAGATATTAAAGACAAGATAGTAAATACAAGTAAGCAAATATTTTCATTGTTATGTACATCTTCTTTTGATACAGACCACAGAATTGCAACCAATGTTTTTTCTATACCTTTCACTCAGGGAAATTCCATACCCCGGTTTAGAGGCTGGACTACAAATAAAACGCTTATCAGTTTACTAATAACCTGAACTTCCATAACTTTGATGATTCAAAATATTTGATCTTTGATGGTAAAGAGCCTGTAGTCTTCAATCCAGAGTCCTAGTTGTGAGCCTTACTGTCCACAGCCATTTTCAAGATGCTATCATAGGAATGAAAAAGACTGTTACTACTAAATCTTCATGAATAAATGTTAGTTTGTTGAAACTGAAAATTCTTGTGTGTCAAGTTCTGACTTAAGAAATCAACCAATTCACACTTTGAATATTTGCATAATGTTTACTATGGAAGAGCTTGGTGGTTATAACTGAATGAAGCACGAGACCCCTGCTCCCCTCATTCTCAGTGCTAGTAGACACCTACATGTAGCTTTCCCCATTCTTGGATGAACTGCTGGTCTCCAAATGACTAGTCCTGGAGGTCTTTTTCTTCCCCTCCATTCCCTTGGGATATGCCTTACTGATTCCTTGGAGAAGAAGAACCATTATTCACCCACCTTTACTCACTCCACTTCTGTACTGCACTGAGTAACATACACCAAAAGTGAATAATCTTTTAGTAACTGCAGACTTCAAGTGATGGAATAACTATCAAGCTCCTTCAGAAGCTGCTTAAAGTTTTTATCCTTTTAACATTATTTGCTTAATTTTCATTTGGAATTTTTCTCATTTGAGCTTCTTAGCAGTACATCTTGGAGGAACTCCCTCCTACAAAAAGTCTATATTAGATCAGGCCATAAATGAGCAAAAGGAAGAATATTTTCTGGAATGTAACCTCTTTTTTATGTAAGTGATTATAAATATTGTCGCTCGTGAAATACCGATGTAAAGGAATAATTCCTGTGATATTACGAGCTTCTAAATAAAGAGAAGTCACAGTCTAATGTTACTATAAGCTTTAAAAATATATTCTTAGGTAAACATTATGATCACAAGCTATAAGATTAAAACTGTGTTACGTTTTAGCCATTAAACAGCAGATTACTAAAGAAAAAAAAAGACTAAATGCACTGAACATTTTTGCTTGAAATGTTTATAATTTTACAGTCTAAACTGTTTTTAGGCATGAATGTGTTCTAAATGTCCATTCAAATTCCTTGTTTTATCTTTAATTATATCTCACCTTGACTAACAGTTCTGACAAATTATATAGTAATGATGTAGTTAGATACACACAGAATGACCAATAAATAAAAATAGTTTTGAACCTTAAAAAT
Organism: Haliaeetus albicilla; assembly: GCF_947461875.1. NCBI lineage: Eukaryota > Metazoa > Chordata > Aves > Accipitriformes > Accipitridae > Haliaeetus > Haliaeetus albicilla. The sequence goes on along the minus strand of NC_091497.1, from coordinate 2,802,729 downwards.
ATACCAGTAAAAACCAAAAGGGTAGTAATACACCAGGACTTCATTATGCCTTGCTTATGAGTGGCATAAAATGGAAAACCTATATAAACATTACCTAAAGTCTCAGATCAATTTGAATGAATGGAAGCAGCAGTGCAATGCCTCTAAATGGAGACTGGAAGAAGCACTGATGAAAAGCCAGTACCCCACTGACATTAGAGCCCAGGTATCTGTAGTCTGTTTCCAACCACCTATTCGTTAGCAAGCTACGTCTACTTTATGAAATAGTGTTTCTATGAAAGCTTCTGCCTCACCAGACCAGAGGACCTGTTAAATGTGGTGTTCCCTTCTCTCTGGGGTGGGAAGGTGAAGAGGGAATGGTCCTACATCCCACAGGTGAGGCATAGCTACAAAGCCACTTACGATGCATCAATGCAGAAATGATGCTGCTTCATCAAGACCTTTCCCACCATTGTATCTCCATCACGTATCACAATTTGCCCAAAGCAGTCTGCAAGCTTGCGTGGGATTGCAGCTGTCCACAGCAGCATCCCCCTGTGCCTCTCCCCACATGCCTTCATATGTGGGCAGCTAAAAGGAGGTGTTGCCAACGATCCTCTCACTTCTGTGAATTCAAAATTGTAGGTGATCTTTCAGAGAGCTGACAACAAGTTCACGTACTTCACAATAATTATTCAGTCTGTTCTAGTTTACATGAAGGTATAGAGTTGATATGAACCATTCTGAGAATGAAGGAGTAAAAAGCCATGAATTTTTTTAGGAATATTTCATTAGTTGATCAGTTCTTCATGGCCTCCCCAAGCCCAGCTGGGGGACATCAATTTATGGTGTAAATATGTCTGCAGGCATATAGTTCAAGGGAAAACCTGACTAAAAAAAACCCCAAACACAAAAATAAATAAATAAATAAAGACATCTTTGCTCAGCGGGCATGAGAATTATTTGCTTTTATTTTATTCCATAAAAACTAGCAGAGAAAGAAAACACACAGCTGCTGCACACTGGAAATGCACACACACAAAAGTAATATTGAACAGTACAAGTTGCTTGTTTGATTTTAGCTCTGCTCCCTGGATATTTAAAAAGAGTACTTAAAGACTAGCATTTTTGGAAGGCTTGATCAAAATGCATATGAGAAGGTATCTGAGAAATTTTGTTTAAAATGTAAAAACGTATTATAAAAACTTCAGACAAGACCATACACTTATAGTGCACCAGAGGCCTTAAGGAATGTATCTAGAAATAGCTTAGACATCCTTAGAAATATAGCAGGGAACTGCTGTAAAACAAGGCTTTTACATTAATGTAAACAATATTTTGCTAATTGCTAAATTGGCTAGCAGTTCTCAAGAAATTACTGAACCAGGTGAGCGCATGTGAATGCTAAACCATGGGCCCCTAGGGAAAAGAGGGTGGTTAGTTGGCCTTGCTTTACAGAATACAGATATGAAAAGATGACCTGAAAAGAAAGAGAGGTTTTCCTGCAAGTTGGCGGATCCTTAGATGTTGATCAAAGCCAATATGTGTGTAATGCATTCAGAATTGGCTCTCAATTTATTGAGGTAACAGAAAGGCTGGGAGATCTTCAGTGTTGGCAACACCTTGACAATAGGATTTCTAGGAAAAATGAAGGTATTATGAGCAGGTACTTCTGTTTAGAAACTAAGCTCTGCCCAGCTGTTCTATGAATCCTGGAACTTGTGCTGATGGTGGAGGTGAGGAATAAGACTGTTGACTCAAGCCAGCTCAGCTCAGCTGTGTTATCACCTCTCAGATTATAAACCAGTGTACATGTGCTCTGGGGAATTGTCACCTTTTGGATTATTTATACAGAATCACAGAAATACAGAATTGCTTAGGTTAGAAGAGATCATCTAGTTGACCCCCCCCGCTCAAGCAGGGTCAGCTATAGTAGGTTGCCCAGGACTATGTCCAGTCAGGCTTTGAATATCCCCAAGGATGCAGGTTCCACAACCATCCTGGGCAACCTGTTCCTATTTTTGACCACTCACACAGTAAAAACGTGTTTTCTTGCATTCAGATTGAATTTCATGTGCTTTAATTTGTATCATTTGCCTCTTGGCCTGTCACAAGATACTACTGAGAAGAGTCTGGCTCCATCACCTTCATTCCCAACCGTCAGGTATGTGTGCTGTTTACAATTCTCCCAGTTCCAGACTCCCAGAAACACTCAAGCTTGCTTTGCAAAGAATGGCTGTACTGCATCAAGATGAAATGCACCTGGAAGAAACCTAAGTAGATTTGAATGGTGCTGTACTAATAAGTCTTTTTAGACCTGAACCAATTTACACTGCCTACAACCATTGTTCTGCTGATATAATACACAGGTAATCCATCCCTAGATAAGTGAGATGTATATTCATATTTATAATCATTAGCAAGAAGTGTAGCTATTGGCTGAGAGTTTTGTTTTAATTTCTGTTTATCTTTAGTCTGTGGTACATCACAACAAATGTAAGCCCAGAAGGCAGCATTGAATCATTTTGATCCATTGCATTAGGTAGCTTAACAGTGTGACATGCTGAAATGACAAAATACCAGATCTCTGTCGACGATGTGAAGTGCTTAGAATTACTTTTCATTCAGACCGAACATAAAATTTTAGAAGAGGACTTGTGGAACAGAAATAGCATGATGGAGGATAAGACAAGCATCTTTCAAGGTCATAGGCTGTCGAAGTCAACAAATTCAAACACAGTCTTTAGAAGCAGGAGTTTCTGAAATATGAATACTGGAGATTTTTCTCAGAATCTGTGTTACGTAACTCCAATCTTGGGGAAACTGTCTTTTCAGTCTAAATGCATCATTTCAGACTTTTTAATCATATTATGATATATCCTGTTTCAAAATGTTTAAACAAAGCAAACTCCAGTTTAATGCATGGGCGACCTTAGAAGGAAACCTGGTTTTCACCTCATTAATCTATGACTTTACAAAGACAGAACAGAACTTTTTTTAAAGACTTATTATATTTCCTTTTTCTTCATGTTTGCCCCAAATATCATCTTTAGTGATATTACAAGTAGCATTGTGAAAATATATGGGTTTCATTACACTTTGCCTTTTGTTATATAGATATGTATTAATAAAGGGATCTATTTTATCTGAAATGGCATACAATGCCATTATAATTAGTCTACAAAGTTCACAATGCCTTCAGTAAAAAACAGGAGACATAAATTTCAAGGCAATGATTTTCTTACTAACAGTGAGCTAAATGTACTTTCCTCATACAGTGTATCTCTACAAGCATTTCCATTTAAACTAATGGTTCACACCACATCCTCCAACACACAGATTTCCACCTGTTTTAACAAAAATGACCATGTCAGCATAACTTCCCCTCCAAGACATTACAAGCAGAGGGAATTATGTACATATAAGTGTGGAGAGGCTATTAGGAAGAAGTGGGAGGGAAGACCAAACTGAAGAATGAATCCACCTAATGAGCCATCCTCTAGTTCCCTCAAGTTGAGCTGATGCAATTTATACCATCTGTGCAAACTGTAGCATATTGAAAAGTAGGGGGGAAATGTTAACATGTGTTAACAGGCATTTTGTACTTTTCATGGGCTTTCCACCCACAAAAGAACAGTAACAGCTCCTGCTGATGTTTCTGAACTTCAAAATCTTTTCTGAACTAGGCTTCACCAGGGACCCATAAGGGCTATGTGATCAAGAGGAACCTAAAGCTGGCAGAGATTAGTTTGAGAGTTCAGGTGAAGAAAAGTATCAGATAGTTTTCTACAGCAAGGTCTCAACTATTGAATTAGTTCCCACAGAAATTAATCAGCCCACATCCTTAACATGCCTGAACAAAACCACAAAATGTACTTATTTTTAGAAGATATTCCCGTAACAAAGCAAAAATAAAGAGAACACAAGAAAAAAAGGCTAAGACATTAGAACAGAAAGGAAAAGGAGATGTTTGCATATTTATGATACCAAGTAATAATTAAATGTTTGGCACCTGAATCATATTTTGATGGACAAATCAGAAAATGAAACAAAAATAGGCAATTAACATGCAATATGACCTGAAAAAGTTAGATATCGTACTCAGATTTTATGTTAGTCCAAAATATTTTTTTACTTGAGAATGCATCTAGGTGTTGTTTTCTAAAGAAATCTAGCATCTATTTTTCCTAGTTTGTTTCCTTTCTACCCTTCAGGAATGTTACCTTTCATTAAAGAATTAAATCTCTACCAGATTCTTCTAACAACCTCTAAAAGAGTAATGTCTCCATGTTAGTTTACCTGCCAAAAGAGTAGCAGAGAAAAAAAAAAAGCACAGGCTGCTAATCAAAGTTTTAGAATTTACCTTCAAGGTGACTATGCCAGAGTAACTTTAAGGTCACTGTGAATGAAACAATTGATGGATGAGAAGTAATAACACAGACAATCTTTAGTTTCAAATATCAGAATAACTCAAAATGTCCACACTTTAATTACTTTTGTCAAAACACATATTTTAGAAGCAATCACTTAATATCAGTATTGTGAAATGCCATGAAAAATTGAAAACTCGAATACTTTTTCTTAAATGATATAACACTATTACATTTTTGAGTGCTGTACTTCTAAGGTGGTTGCTGAAAATTTATGTTAACTGTTCCTTAGTACAATTTAACTTTGGTTTATTAAACTTTTATGTTCAACTGAGGAAAAAGGTGATGAAAACTAGGTTGACTAAAAAATTAAGTAAAATAGAATGAAAAGGTGATTAAAATCTCATTAGTACTGGAATGCATAGTTTAGTCTAAAAACATTATTTTTCACATACATATTTTGTAATTTTTGTAATGTTACTATTGATCAACATAGCTTAATTAAATAGAGTTGCATTGTATAGTTATAAGGGAGACTAACTTAGATCTGGTGGTAAAGAATTTAATAGTCTGTCAGTTTGGAACAATAAAGGAGAACTGGGGGGAAAAGATATGAGAAAGTAACAAGATATTTTTTGTTTAAAGTAGAGTTTAAATAATCGTATGGAGTGGGAATCATCAATGGTAGTTTTTTAAGTCTGAGCTAGTCATCTAGACCCCGTCATCAACAGAGGGAGAGAGGCACTTCCAGGTGAAAGATTTACCCCATCCACTACTAAGTGCCTAAGCTAGTTGGGATGAATCTACGTTGGGAAGTAATTTCTCTCTCCACTGGCAAAGGAAGGAGCTTTGGTTAGCAACTTGGGCCAGGAGTCCAGAGGCGATGTAACTGCCAGCCCGAATCATATCTCAACATACTTATCTGGGCAGAATCATTTTGTAGCTCTACAAAAGCTCAGAAAATAAAAGAAAATGAAACAATTAACCAAAAGACACATTGCAATGATTTTACTTATTGATGTTACCTAGAGTGATAAAAGAAGAAACACTCGAGCTATGACTCAGTGACATGATTATAGACTTTTATTGAGGTTTATGCTGTAAATCAGTCAAAAAAGTATCGTTGGGGCAGAAGAACATTTCTGATACTCTGACATTTTGTACAGCTCACTGTCTAGGTGATAGTGTTGAAAGGTGCACTAGAACTTGATGGTCATAAAATATCGTATAAGAAAAAATACTAAGACAAAATTAAAGAATAAAGTTAGCAATTATGAGAAAAAAAAAGAAATATAAAAAGCTCCAATCTGAGTTACAACAGGTGACTATATGAAATTAATTTAGTGGATGTAAATATGTACAAAGAACCTTAGCTTTTTGGCCCTTCTGTGCAGTTTATGTCATCAGTTTTGTGTGCACAGTGCTTTTTCTCTGAAACAATCTCCATAAAACACGTTACTGAATGACTATCTCAGGCTGAGGATCAAACATGTGCATTTACTGTATGCTGAATAAAGCTTACTCTCACTGTGAGTAGCATTTGTTAGTATGAGTGTTGAAAAGATTAGGGCAGAGAGCAGTAATAACTTAGAGAATGCAGATCATATAACAACAGACTATCTGAAATTTCCTTTTCTTCTTACTTTGCATTATATTGTACATAGAAAATTGAGTACATGCATATCTCATATTCCATCTTGAAATATTTTTTTGATGGTTGTTTTGGAATCCAGATTCACTTTAACTAAAATAAACTTTATTTTCTTATACACAGGTCTCTGTTTTCTCAGAATTGCCCCATGGAGGGAAGACATGATTTGCCCACTCTCCAGCGTTACGAGATGTCTACTGTGGATCTCATTTGTTGTATTTCTAGGGATGTATCGTTTAATTGTCTACACCTAAGCTAGTTGTCTGAGCCTCTACTATAGCAAAAGAAAATGAAGAGGCATTTTTAGGGCATGATTTATGTGATGTATTTTAAATATTTCTTTTAAATGAGATTAATAATTCTCTCAAAGTAGCCTTTTTTATTTTTCTCCATCAGTTGTAAAGAGAATCTGGATGACTAGTTCAGAAGTATCTGTCTACGTATTAGATGTATAAGCTTTAGCAAGATGAATCACACCTTCAATGACTCAGTCATCTAAAAATCTTACCATTGGGACGCTTGAAAATAGAAAATAAACCTGTGGAGGTTCGTGGGCTAACATTTCTGCCATGACACTAAGTTGAGCTTTATGCAGTCACTGTCTACAGTTCACCAAGACTCTACAGTAACTTCCATACATATAATCCAGAAGGAAATAATATTCTTCAGGGAGAGCTCATTCTTCATTTACAGTTTGCAGAATATTTACAAAGTCATCTAAAGCTAGTCATAAATCTAAATAGAGACAAAAACACATAGACAGTGGCAAGAGATTTTCATAAAGACCCAGGGAAAAGGGGAAAATGAGAATGCAGATCCTTATCTACTCTACAGTCTTTTAACTTCCAAGAGTATATTTATACTTTAGAAAGCGCAGAAAGTAACTCTTGTTGACATTATGCTGGTGCTGAGGTAATGCCTGATGGATTTTGTTTTCGGTTTAGTTTTGTTTTGTTTGTCATTGTTAATGGAAGTATATTACCAGCTTTTTAGCTTCTTAAAAAGTTTCTGCACATGAATTAGTCAGATACACTGAAGTAAAATACAGCACTTATAATTGATTTAGACTTTCTAAAGATGATGACAAAGTTTCCCCTGAGATTTTTTTGAGGAATTGAGTAGTCATTTGATGAGAAGTAAAAAACAGTCACGGATCAGAAGCTAACTAAGAAGCGGAAAACAAAGAGTAGAAATTAATTATTATTATTCAACAGGGTGAAGGTTAACATATCAGGAGCTCTTAAACAGTACTGGTAAGGAATTTTAATGGTCGTCTAAAAAGGTATGGCAGACAGGTAACAAAATTGTGTGGGAGTGTTGAAAGCTTAATATCTGTCTGGCTTAAGTGTACTGATAGAAAGCATTTATATATGTGGGGATGTAACAATTCAGCACTGGGGAGAACACAGTTACCCCAGGAAAAATAGACAGAATTCTACTGACGTGAAGTTGCCCTTTAAAAATATAAGATATTTTGCTTTTTGAACTGCGGCGATTCCTGCCTCTCAAAACAAAACAACTCTTCGCTAGTCTGGGCAGTTTTAAAGCAGAATATCTGCATCTAAGCACAGAGGAATATGTCTGCTTTACTCAATTCTTAAAGTGACAAACTGATTAGGCATGGACAAATCTTAGCACGGCTTATAAGGCAGACTGAGAAACTTAAAAGGTAGCTAGTATAGCCTCACTGTCTTCGTTTAACATTCATCAAGAAAGCTTCAGAAGCAATCTTGGAAAGATAACAGCATTTGAGTTCTTTAGAGACTTTGTAGGTAGTATATTGTCTGCTCTTTGGAGCAAGCTTGCATAGGTAGTCCACAAAGGAGCTATGCAAACAGAAGATACCCGAGAAGTGGGGTGTACTGTAGTTTTGTCTTCTTCAGAGACTGTCCTTTCAAAGCATAGTCAGCTTTCTTCTTTTTAATAGTTGAAATATAATTTTTATATTTCATTACATATATGTTTGCATATTTTTCTATTATAATGCAGAACATTTAAAAAAGTTCTTGTTACTTTTACTGTTTCAGTTTTAATAAGCAACATGCAGAACTGACTCACTGCTATATTATATGATTTAATTCAAACACCTGCTAAAACTCAAAAAAAAAAGTGATCCTTCATTTGGATATGCATTACAGCAGACAGTTCTACATAAGTGTTGACAGATAATCTAGATACTGGCCATAATAAAAAGTAATGGCCCTTCAAATAAATTGTATTATAAAATTTCTGCAGATTTCTGATGATTAGACAGAAGATACACTTCTAGATAGATAGACTATCACAATCTGCAAGTTTCCTTCCTGGTAACTAAGTTATGGCATTTCCATTTGGGAAAAAAAAAAAAAAAAAAGGCACACAAGATATATTTAATCATTTCACAGTTATTGATTAACACCTCAAAGCCATCTTCATGCATATCAGTCATAGATAAGAAATGAAAGAGCAAGAGAGGATAATAGCCAAAATGACCAACAGCCAGAGACAGTGAAGAAGCTGCTGCAGTCTGCTGAGAAAACCTGACACATATGCGTCGTTACATACACATGCATAGGTACACAAATGCCTACAAGTATCCTCAAATGGAAGCATTGCCAAGTATTGAAATAAAACTCTGGTTTATAAATACAGATACCATACTAATAATCTCTATGGAAAAGAGATTTTTTTATGATATTCCAGGCTTTTTTTTTTGGCTTTTTTTTTTAATGTAAGAAAGAAAAGTAGTATCTCTGACATAGAAATGATACACTTGAAGTAACTACATCCATTTTGCTAAAAAGACATGGTCTGAATGAACTCCTGAAGTGAAATAATCATCAACTACTAATACTATCTACTTAACATGCTATGTATAGGATAGGATCTAACTGCTGTATTTTTGTTTGACTAGTGTTTTTCTTCATAACCTTTTCCAAACACTGAAAAAATAAATGTTTGCCTGCAGAACCTTATGCTTTTTCCTCATGCTAGGATTTTCAAATGCATTCAGAATGTCTCTCTTCTGTTTTATACATGCCAAAGCTGCTTTCTTTCAAAAGTGTTTCAACTATATCACTTTTAAGACTAACAATCTCCAAGACTTTAACCTTTCAGTTAAAGGTGTTATTGTATCTAGTTAGTTTCACTTTAAAGTGAAGTTTTAAATAAGGAGTGCAAAAATTGAATGGAGGGAGTCTGAAATTATCATGAATCAGTAATTTCCTCATATATACATATATAAATGTATGTATATATACAACACGTGTGAAATGAAAAGAAATACTTTCTAAATATCACCCTTGGAAAAATTCAGTCTGGGATCTGAAAAGCAATCTGCATTAATTTGTATTGCATTCTTTGCACTTCAGCACAGAAAAAGAAATCTGTTAACTTAACAGCTGCCATTTTAACAGAGACACTTCTCCCGTGTAGAATTTCCCTTTAAAGGTTATCTCAACACACTTATCAACATCCAATAGACAGTTGCACAAGTGCAATTTTATAATTGGAAATAATTTCTCACAATCCTGAATTGCTGCAACATTCTGTTAATTGATACTATTTGTTAAAGCATCTGTAATGAAGAGTACTGTATTTCCATCCAATAAACCGGATTCATTAGTGTGTTGTTAAACACTGTGGTTTTGAAGAATGGGTAAGAAGCTGCAAGAACAAAGTACTTTCCCAGTTCTTTGCTTCATTAAGCAGTCTGAAGGACTTCTCCAAAGGGCACAGCCTTGAATGCATGGGTTATCTCAACTAAACCTCTGCATTGAAGAACCTACTTCATCGGTAGAAACCCCTCTGTATGCGAATGATAAAAAAGAACAAAAGATTCAGCTCATTCAAACAGTAGGCTTCCATTGAATCCAGGTTCTGTGTGGAAGCAGAGTTTAGGATGCTTGAAGCACAACAGAACAGCGAGGAAATAATTTACTCTAGTGTTACAAAGTTGGAGAGTGAAAGCTCTCCCAAGTGAGGGAGGATTGCTTTGAAAGCAAATGAATCAAGTTAATTAGTAGTGTATATATCACAGATCATGAAGTAGGCCTTCAGGATTTAAAAGTATCAGTCTAATACTATAAACATGCAGAATGCATTTTACATTTGCTTCTATTATAATACTTTTTAATGAATGAAATGAAATGAAATGAAATGGGGATGCGATTGAATGACAGCATAATAACCTCTAAAAGCAAATCCCTACACAGAAGTCTTTTACTTTAATAAAGTATTATTACTAGGGTTTTTCAAAATGTTGCCAAGCTTTCTGCAAGTAGTAAAAGCAAGATAAGCAAAAATACACAGCCAGTCTTTGCAAATAATAAGCTTGACAAGTTCATCAGTAAGGTAATGCAGCTAATAAAGCCCTTTGATCTCGTCAGAGCAAACTACAAACGAGTAAGTTTCAACAACACATACACACATTACAGATGTGAACTTCCTCGAGTCTGCCCCTCCTCATCCTCCAAAGTATGTGATCCCAGGAAAAGAAAAACAGTACGGTAGGGATTCATTTGTAACTAATGGAAATGAGCATGAATAAGTTTTCAGTAAATACAAACAATTCTTAAGGATTCCTCTTCCACTCTTAGTATATGTTTTGGTCACGGGATTTCGCAATGGATCTGACTTATAAAACCACATTTTATTAACCATATTCCTTGTCTGATTTCCTATGGAAGTAAGATTTGTGTCCATGTTTAAGTGTGTGTGTTAGAGCTTCTTGCTCCCTGGCCCAAGAGCTTTTAAAATCAGCTCTTTTCAGTCAAATTTAACAAAGGAATAGAGGTCTCAAGCAAGTTCATTATGTCAAGTTTTCTGCAAATAAGCAAACTGATAGCAATGAAGGTACCTCAGCTGAGGGAAAAACAGCACCATGAGCACACACATTAGACACCTGAGAGTCTAGATTACATCAGGAGATGGAAGAGAGCCCTTATAAATGCACCAACAAAGGGAAATGTTTTCATCAGAGCTAGCACCTTTTGGGGGCATCAAATTTAATGAATCATGAGACAGGAAACTGTAGAAAAACAGGCTTCATTAGTTCTAGTGCTTGTACTCTTCTAGCATAGATTTGTGAGGAAACATAAAATTTTCTTCAGAATTATTCCTCTTGGTTTCCTTCCCACTCCCTTTTTTATTCTACTTTTCATCCATAGATCTCACCAAAGTTAAGAAAGAAAGTGTCTTCACCACATAAAAATGGTGTCATTTTGAGGAATAAATGTAGTTTAGGTAAAATTGCATTATTCATAAAGAATATATTTTATGGGAAAAATATTGACTTGTTCCCAGAAGACAAGAAAAAACCACATGTTTAAAACTGTATTTTTTGACATCACTTGAAAACTAATTTAGAATCACACTTATACCTGATAGAACTCTAATTCATGCCTGGCAACCAATTCTTTCAACACCCAGCTTAAACAGAGAAGACCCTGTTTCATCATAGGGAAGGTAGTCTTTTCCCAGGAAGAAGAGCATGCTGCTCCAAGCTACCAGCCCTGTAAACCTACAAGAAGACATTTAAAAGCAGGAGTCTGGTTTGTAGATAGATTTCCAGTTTTTAAATTCCTATCCAAGAATTAGAATTCTCCACAGAGAAATAAAATTATTTTAGAGTGCACATAACAATCCAGACTTTTCAGATATCGCAGCCTTTAGATACAACTAAAAAGAAGTTAAATATCTATAGTTGTTTCTACACGGAACATGATGAAACAGAAATATCTGAGCTAGCCCTCATACCAAAAGAAATATATTAAGCCAAGAGAGTACTTTGTTCTGGCAATTTTTCACTGCTGACTTCAGCCCAAAGTATATGGTCAAAATTATGAAAAATTTACATTTACTTTTTTTACTTTTTTAAACTTGCTAGGGTGGAATTGGGAATTCTCCAGATGGTGACTGAAATGGCATGGAGTTAAATCATATCAGAAACATCCACAAACTAATATCCAGGATAGGGGCAATAGAACCTGGACCTACACAACTGCTACAGACAAATCTCCCTGTGATATGTAATATGTATTTTGACTGGACTATTGAGTTGCTGTTAATAAATATTTCCCTAAATGCATATCTGAACTCATTGTTGATTTCAGCGGAGTTGCATTTCCACCAGAGTGCACATTCACATTCAAAATCTCATATAATATACATATTACATTATGAATATATGATATTCAAATTCTATGTATAATATATGAATATAGAATATTCATACTATGTGTGTAGGTTTTGTTATAAAATAATACTCTTTCCTCAAAGTGACCAGAAGCCATGAAGCCACTGACAATCAACACCTCTGTTTGTCATACTAATACAATATTTTCTTGTCTTACTTTTATGGCAATAATCACTAAACAGCAAAACCCAGAAGTATCAGGGTTGGCACATAAAACTGTAAGTACGTACACAGAAAGATGCAAATAATTGAATGTGAAAATTTTGTTAACACCACAACATTACTTTGGCAAAGAATAGATCAGACAGTTACAGGACTGGGCACAAAAGGTTGTCTGAAAAGACTTTGCCTATGGAGTGAAGTTTGGTGTTTCACAAAATTTCCCTTCTGATATATGATGTTTAGACTCACCACTGAACATTTCATCCAGCCCACAAACATGATTTATACTGTGCTGTTCATCACCATTTGTTAGAATAATGCTTGCTATATCTCTAAGATCTTTCACCTTCTGAATGATCTTTCACAGGTGAATGAGATGACTAATATAACTTACTGTGTCTAGAAAATAATACTGTAATAAATTACAGACCTTACAGCATGTTCTGTAAAGAAAAGATAAGGTTATAGATGGGCAAGTATTGGTATACTTACCAGCTGATGAAGAAATATAGTGAAATAGAAACGGACCCACTCTGGGAATAACTCCATGTTTGACCTGAAGGCTGGTGGACATCGTCTTTTAGCTAAGTTGATTGAACTGAAAACTCATATATGTGTGTGTATGTACATATATACGTATATATATACATATCTATACGTATGGAATCAGCAGTAATTAGCACGTGCATTTGTGTTTCTGCTAGGATTTGTTCTTAAGTATGAATCATCCCTAAGAACAATGAGTTTAGTTAATCATGCTGGACTCATGCTTAAGTTAGCAAATGTGATGCCCATCTACAGGAAGGGACAGAAGGAGGATCTGCGGAACTACAGGCCTGTCAGTCTGACCTTGGAGCCAGGGAAGGTTATGGAGCAGATCATCCTGAGTGCCATCACGTGGCATGTACAGGACAACCAGGTGATCAGTCAGCATGGGTTTGTGAAAGGCAGGTCCTTCCCTCATCTCCTTCTATAAGAAGGTGACCCGCCTAGTGGATGAGGTAAAGGCTGTGGATATTGTCTACCTAGACTATAGTAAAGCCTTTGACACTATTTCTCACAGCATTCTCCTGGAGACACTGGCTTCTCATGGCTTGGATGGGCGTACTCTTCGCTGGGTCAAAAACTGGCTGGGTGGCTGAGCCCAAAGAGTTGAGGAGAATGGAGTTAAATCCAGTTGGTGGCCAGTCACAAGAGGTGTTCCCCAGGGCTCAGTGCTGGGGCCAGTTCTGTTTAACATCTTTATCCATGATCTGGACAAGAGGATCGAGTGCACCCTCAGTAAGTTTGCAGATGACACCCAGTTGGGAGGGAATGTTGATCTGCTGAAGGGCAGGAAGGCTCTACAGAGGGGTCTGGACAGGCTGGATCGATGGTCCAAGGCCAACTGTATGAGGTTCAACAAGGCCAAGTGCCGGGTCCTGCACTTGGGTCACAACAACCCCATGCAGCGCTACAGGCTTGGGGAAGAGTGGCTGGAAAGCTGCCCGGTGGAAAAGGACCTGGGGGTGCTGGTCGACAGCCGGCTGGATATGAGCCAGCAGTGTGCCCAGGTGGCCAAGAAGGCCAACGGCATCCTGGCCTGTATCAGAAATGGTGTGGCCAGCAGGAGCAGGGAGGTGATCGTCCCCTGTACTGGGCACTGGTGAGGCCGCACCTCAAGTCCTGTGTTCAGTTTTGGGCCCCTCACTATAGGAAAGACGTTGAGGTTCTGGAGCATGTCCAGAGAAGGGCAACGAAGCTGGTGGAGGGTCCAGAGCACAAGTCTTATGAGGAGCGGCTGAGGGAACTGGGGCTGTTTAGTCTGGAGAAGAGGAGGCTGAGGGGAGACCTTATCAATCTCTACAACTGCCTGAAAGGAGGTTGTGGCGAGGTGGGGGTTGGTCTCTTTTCCCAAGTAACAAGTCATAGGAGAGGAAAAGGCCTCAAGTTGCACCAGGGGAGGTTTAGATTTGATATTAGGAAAAAATTTCTTCACCGAAAGGGTTGTCAAGCAGTGGAAGAGGCTGCCCAGGGGAGTGGTTGAGTCACCATCCCTGGAGGTATTTAAAAGACATGTAGATGTGGTGCTTAGGGACATGGTTTAGGGGTGGATTTGGCAATGCTAAGTTTACAGGTGGACTCAATGATCTTAAAGGTGTTTTCCAACCTAAACAATTCTATGATTCTATACTAAAAAAAAAAAAAAGGACTTATACTACTGATGATGTACTTAATTATCTTTTGGTGTTAATGTAGCATGCCACTCATTCACAGAACTAAAGAACTGGGTTCGTTAAGATGGTTCTTATGCAAAGATCTTCTCTTTCTCTTATTTTCTTAAATACACACTAGAGGAATAGTAGTCCTTTCACTGAACTGAGAGATCTTCAGGGCAAAGTCTACCTTGCTATCACTTTTTTGTGCATTCTTTGATTGCAAACATTCCACTGTTTCTCAAAAATTATGATAATAATAGTGACAAAGAGCTTTACTGAACCTGGCAAGTAAGAAGAAAGAGCACAGTATCACCTTTTTGCTCTAAGCCATAGTTTGCCAGTTTAACTATCTAAATGATACATACTACACAGGATTCAGTACTAGAAGATCATACAGGAGTTATTACCAAAGTAGCTAGCAGTGGTTGTTATTATTGTTGATATTTATGGAATAACTGAGTGTTCAATGCTGGCTTCTGTTCTGTGACAATCAAGGGGTGGGGGTTCCTTTTGCTTCACCATTCTTGATCTTTTTCTTAAGTGAGCCCTAGTATTTATGCCAGATAAGACAACTGAGGCAGCTGAAGATTATCCCTACCAAACATATCTGTCTACCTCTGTGTGTGTGTGAAATTTGCCACTGGATCAGATCCTTGTTCAGCTAACAGTGTAGTCTTAAGAGTGCTAGCAGTGGTATAAGAAACGAGGTGGGAAGACTTAACAAAGGGCAGGCAGGTGACACTACTTGCTCTTAAGCTGTCTTAAATCAACTGTGAAATTGCATCCCCCTTATAGACCTTCACTGGCTGAATGAAGTTCAGTGTGAGAGATGAGGTTAGATTCCACAAACGCACCCAAAAGTCAGGTACTTCAAGATGTGGAATATTTATATTTTCATCCTCATTCATACAGATTTTGAGGAAAGTTCATAGCTCTTTTCTCTTTTTTTTTTTTTCTCCCCCCAATTTACCTTTGTGTGTGAGTTAAGTGCTACAGTGTTAGACAATTTCACTATCAAGAATATAAATATGGAACAGCTACTTGCAATGACTACTTACCTCAAAGGGACATCAGATATGAAGAGGGTTCTGATGTCTTGCAATCCATACTGGGCAATTCAGAATGGTAGTGAAAAGTAACTGATCTGTGCTAAAATTATATCCTCATAATACTCACAAGTATTATGCAGACAGGGAATTATTTGTGGTTTTAAAGGTGTGTGATAGCTTAATTGAGAAAGCATGTTATAGAGCCTCAGAAGTCCTCCTTCCATAAAAAAACCAGCAAGGGTAATCACTGCATTTTTGTTAGTTGAAGCTGTAGTCAAGATCACTGGAAAATCATGGGCAGTATAAAATAATGGATTCTGTACATTTCACATCATTCTTCAATTTTCTGCCACCTGACAATAATACTGTCTGTTTAGCAGCCTCTGTGGAGGGCAGCAGTTTGTAAAAATGCTCATGTGAGAAGAAAAGTGAAAGCACAAGAGAAAGAAGTATAAAGAATGATCTTTACAGAGTGCAAAGAAAGGAAAGTTGTGAAAGTGGAAGGGAGATAACTTTAAGAAATTCAAAAGAAGAAGAAAGAGAGATGAAAAGTAGAAGTAAAACAAGTACTTAAAAATTGGAAGGTAAGATGGGCATATCCCTTGTGATATTTAATAGCTGTATCTAAACTGCCATATTCACACAGGCGTGCTTGTAAAGCCCTTTGTGCCATGTATTTGGCATTTGAGGTGAAATATTTCGTGAACATTCTTCTCTCCCACAACCTCCGTGTGGCCTGACTGTGACGGAGAAGAAATCCAGAGGGATTTGGTGGGAAGGGAGCTTTAGCACACACAGGACCTCCAGGTATACCACAATGCACGTCACTCAGGCACACAACTCTCCTTCTCCCATTACTTAAGTGAAAAAGACCTCCGTAGAGAACCTTCGCACTGGCAAACCTCTCTACAGCCAGAAATTACATTCAATAGCTATGCAACCTGCTCATGTGAAAAGCTTAGAGCTTGACACACCTATAAAACAGAAATGCAAACATCAAGAGAACTGAATTCTAAATAGATTGTCAAAATGTCTTTTTTTCTAGTTAGGCTAAAAATTCAATAGGAATTTGCTTTGAGACTATATTTTCAGATTTAAACTTTCGATCTGCATTAGATGTTCACAGACTAGAATGAGCTCAACCTGCAAGAAGTCCTCAAAACCACAGAATGTTGCGATGATGACAATTTTCATGTTCTTATCAAGTTTGAGTACTTGATAAAATATACTGATATAATATACATTTTACTGGCTCAAGTCCAGTCCAAGGACTTCATTTCCTGGGGTGGGTCTCATCTCTGAATTTTAGCCATCGAAGAGCAAGGCTTCTAAACTGAGATGTATTGGCTTCCTCTCTAGGTAGTGGAGGGAAATAAGCGCTTCCAGAAAATAATTCATCCTGCTTAATTTAGAATTAAATTAGTTGCTTTTCTTGAGGGGCTTAACTACCTTTCACCACTGATTGTGGAAATGAAATGCCAACAATTTAACTAGCCAATATTAGTTGCAGTGAATCTAAGCTTTGAACTTTGACTCAGTCAAAAGAACTGCATACCAAAACCCAGACTGCAGGCCCTGCAAAATCTGGCTCAGCCCCTGAGTAATTATGGATGTACCTTACTTTTTACATTGAAATACTCAAGGTAGGGAACTCCTATATGTGTGTCTGCATTTGTAACTCCTGCCGAAGACAGGAATTCAGAAACAAGATACTGTTCTGCCTGAGCGCCCTGCAGGGCTTTTCTGAGACTGACTGCTGTACGGTGTGTGAGATTAAGTTCCACACAGAATCTGTTTGCAGTTGCCACAATTTTTTTAAAACACCACCAGAAAAGGTTGATTTATCCTCACTTTAAGTACCGAGGGGTTACAGTAGTCCCGTGGGAATGGGGATATAGATGGTCTCAAGCCTGACACTTTCACGCTTCAGGAAACTGCCTTAGCAGTCAGGCTGCAGGCTAATGCAGGCAGAGGGAGGAGGAAACATCCACACACCAAGCAAAATGTGTGTCTATGTAGCAAGGAAAGCAAGGTGTTTGGGGTTTTTTCTTACCTTGTCCCTAACCTTTTCATGATTTCCCATTAGCCATACAAAGAATTCATTCCTTAACAGCAGCTTGAATAATTTGTACAGAGTGACAAGGTGATGATCTGACAAACATCCCTAGAACATATTTAACCTTATTGGTAGGAATAATTCCAAAATAGGTTGTGAGACAATTGGTGTATGATTGCTTGTTCAATAGGCGACTGCAAATTGCAGAGTAAATATCTGTACCCAGGATCTCTTGATCCCAAACAAATGAGTCTCTCTGGTCTCTTAGTCTCTTATTATATAGGAATGATGAGGTGTTCTTTACTCTTTTTTTTTCTTTTCACTTGCCAAAATGTTGACAGATTGAGTCAATTAATCCTTATTCAAACAATGTTTCCTGTAGAAAAAGCTCTGTTATAGGCTTCCTCTTTCTGTACAGCAGTTAACACACTCTTATCACTGTTTTACCTTGTGATAAAAACAGGGAAACCAAAGAACCCCAACAGGTACACTGCACAAAGGTACACAGAAACAGAAGCAAAACAAACTGCCTGCTTTTAGTCTGCTAAAAAGATAAAACTAAAGTAAAACCCATCAAATGTAGATGCAAGAGTTGCTAGCAAAGGAACAAAACTGAGTCCAGTCCAATTGAACAAGGTAAAGATCACCAATCCTCCTCCCTTCAAGACCTAGCAGCCCAAACTTGTAAAAACATTCCTCTTCCAACTCATTAGCAGTGGAGATAATTGTAGGGACATGAGTCTGATTTCCTCGTGGCGTTGATTGGCAGTCTTAGAACTGCTGGTCTGTTTACTTTCTTGGCTGCAGGGTTAATGATATAGACAGCTGAACAATTGGAAGGGAATTGAACTGTATATTGCAAGGTTTTTCTCAACTGCCAGGAGGATAGATGACCCTGCTGTGCTTTCATTTTCTACCCACCCAAAATTATTTTTCCTGAAAACCTCATTCCGATCTTATGCTTTCAATAGGTTAAAATTGTAGTTTCCTCTCCTTGTGGGGGTGTCTTTCGAGGTGTCATTTCCCATCCAATTTACGATACAGTACTAACTTGCTGTTGTGAAGGCTCGTATTACAACATCTCTCAAAATATTGGAACAATTTACAACATGGAAAGGACATTTGAAATTTAGGAGAAGACAAAAAATACTTTAAACTTATTGGCATTGTCATATGGGGTAATTTTTTCTTCTTCTCTCTTAAAACCAGAAAAGACTCACACACATAGGGAGTCTGGGCTGAAAAGCAGAAAAACCTGAAAACACACTTAAGGGTTCACAGAAACCCTCCTCCTGAACAGTCTTCCTAATTCCCTGTTACATTTCATGGATCAAAGTACATGATATGCCAGAAAAGAGAGCAAAAAAGCACTTTACACAGCTATTCCAAGGCAGAAATTTTGCGCATATGGGTCCCTTCAGGGAAAAAATATGTACGGTATGATTCTTCCTTTATTTTATATTCACCTACTACTAGATCAGAAGCTTCACTCTCTCAGACTGCTTCAAAAATCCTCCATCTTCTTCCAAAAAGATATGGCAGACCTCAGAAATAAATTTAATATCTTTTATCCACTTCTTGTAACAGTCAGGGATTAAATATCTCTCTGTGACCCTGAATCTATAAAAAGTCTATCAGGTAGACTATACAAGTTGCTGGGCAACCTAACCCAAACAAGGATCAAGGCTAAATAGGGAGACCAGGCATGTGTATTCCTATATTGTAAAAAAAAAAAAAAAAAGGAATGACCATTAGCTCTCTTACTGGAAGCCAGTATGAGATCCCACATGATTACAACTTGAAGTCATATTCAAATTTTGTTGGAGGGAGTGCAACACAGCAGAGACACTGATTTGCACCGTTTGGTTGTGCCTTACAATTACACCTTCAGAAAAGTATGCTGTCACTATATAGATAAAACTTCCAACTTCCAACTTTCAGATTTCATCACCAAAACTAGAAACCTGCTGTACAAAATATGAACAATTTTAAATTTTCTACTTTTTTCCTCATTCCACTTTTGGCTACAAAACAAGCTGCAGTCAGAGAAACATATTGGCCCTAACAATTTAAAGACTGCAGTAAAGAAATCTTGTTGAAAATGTAGTTCTAACTTCTTAGGGTAACTATGTATTTTTCAAGAAAGCACTTCCTCTTCCAGTACAACATTAAATTTTTGATTCATAGGCTATGACAATTATTTTTCTGGGAGTGAGTTTTCCCTAGGCAGCCAACTAAAATGAGGCAGAAACTTCACTTGGATGAGGAGACTGAGAGGATAATAGTTAAATAACACACCAGTTCTTAACTGTTGGATACCACTTGAGTTCTAAATAGGTTAGTTTTCTATTTAAGGACATAAGAATGACTGGACTAACTGGGACCTGAGTCTGGGAAGCCCAGTATCTTGTCTCCAGTGACAGCCAGTAGTAGATGTTTGGGAAAAATATGTAAGAAAACAACAACTATTCTTCCTTTGTGTATTTTTATACTTTCCAGATAAATCCAGAGACTAAGTCAGAAATTCAGTTTTGACCACACTTTGGCTCCTTCCCCTGTGTAATCATCCTTGTTTGGTAAGCTCTTGCACTACAACTTTCACCACCCTCTCCTGTAATGAGCTCTACAGCTTAATTATCCACTCTGTGAAAGGCTGTTTCTCTTTTGTGTTAAACTCTGCATGATGATATCAGTAGGTGCTCTTCTAGTTTTGCGTGGCAAGGAACAGTGAAAGAATAGTCATTCCTTAGTTGTTTTTCCTTGCCATGCATGATTTAACTGATACCTAGCCCATCACTTCTGTACTGTTTTTTTTCTAAGCAGAAGACACCTACTCTTCCTAACCTTTGCCAATATGTTGTCGCCATTATCTGTATATTTTCCAGTTTCTCTGTAAGTTTCTGAGAGAGCAACAAGAGTTTCATGCAGTATTCATTGATGGGGACTTACCATAGATTTATACAATAGCGTAAAGACAGTAAAACTTCTAGATTGTTTCCAATTCCTTCCTTCATAATTCTTTATGTTCTGTCATTTTCCCTCACTTCTCCTGACTACTGGGTGGATATCTTTGGGACTGATATACTGTGACACTGTTACACTTTTCTGAGTAGTAATAACAAACTTAGAGCTTGCAATTACACAGATGTTTTTATGGTTATACTTTTCCACATGAGGCACTTTCTGCTCACTGATGCTAAGTTTCAGGTGTTATTTTGCTACCTACTTCCCCATACCTTATGAAATCTTCTCGGACTTTTCACTTTAAATTTTATAGCCACGTTTTGAAAGGATTTCTTGTCATCTGCAACTTTTACGCCCAATTATTTTTTTTCCAGATTATTTATGATTATTTCAGGTTGTAGAGATGCTAGGACAGGTTTGGAGTAAAGCTGCTTACATATGCCATCATTCTGGAAACTGAATGTGTATTCCTGTCCTTTGTTTCCTATTTATAGACCACTTGCCAGTCTGTAAGAGCACTTCTTCTCCTAGAAAAAAAAATAGGATTTTTCTTTTATGAGCGCCTTTGATGAATATTTTTCTAGCAAGTTAATAGCAGTATACTAGAGCATTTGTGATGCTTTCCTGTTGAAGTTTTTTTCTTTCTCATTTTTAACCCTACTAACTGTATGCAATCTTTTATTATTATAATCATTATCATTAGTTCTTTGAGCAACTGATATATAACTCAATAGAATGTCAAACCTGTGTTTTCTATCAGTTTTCAATTAGAAGGCCAAGATTTTCAAAAACAACTAGTGATTTTGGAGCCTTAACTGCATAGCTGCAAACGTAGGACAATTTAAGACGGGAACTCTTCAACAAATAGTTGTAACTCATCTAATCTGAAGGTTCAAGTCTTGGAACAGGTCAGATGAGTCAATCATTAAAAATCCCTGGTTTTACCCTGACTAACTAAAAAGAGAGCTTAGATGATGACCTTGGGTGTAGCAGCCTACAGACATAGGGGGGATACAGACATATCCCACCTTGCTTATCTAGACACAGTTTGCATGAGGAGATAACATATTTGGGGCATATCTAATGTCAAAGCTATCAGCTTTCTTTTTGTTGCTTAGAATGAATAAACAGATAGCAAGCATATGAAATTTGTATGGGGTCAGCTAAAGTCTTCTGGAAGTTTGCAGCCCTCTTGGTAATGTGGGAGGGAGAAAACAATCAGAGAACAAAAATTTAGGCTCATTTGACAATGGTCTGCTTGTAAACCTGTCAGGAATCCATGTATGACATTACCACTTCTTGATAAACATCTTTTATACTAAAAGGGGGGCGGGGGGGCTGTTTTTATTGTTGTTTGTTTGGGGGGTGTCTGTTCTTTGACTAAAAAAAAATAATTTTTTAAAGTTTCTTAAGGCTAGCATAGGCATGGAAGAGCAGACACATCACCTCACATGGACGGTTTAATGCAGGCAGTATTGTAAACAGCACTCTAGGGAAAGGTTTCAGAAGTGCATTTAATTGCATTTTCCACTTCTCGTAACAGCAAGGGATTAAATTGAGACAAAATGTAATAGAACCAGTTCTTTCCTATCTGCTTAAAGAAAGACAGGAAGCTAACTGAAAACTGTGTTTATTAACTTGCCAGGAAAAAAAAGCCTATCCAAAATTAATGAATTTATAAGCCTATTACTTCTCATGACTAATGGAGAATTCTTCAGCTGGAATCTAAATGAGTGTTATGAGAGGTTAAGAAATGAGGATTGGAACCTACTGCATTTATTTACAAGTGTTTAATTCCCATAACCTGATGAAGCTAACTAAGGACATTGCAGCATCCACGTGAAAAGAGAAACAATGCTCAGTTAGATATTGTACATTACTCAATGGTCTAACAGGTGGTATGTGTTACTCAGTATTCATATCTACTCATGAGAAATACCTATCTTCTGCACTGCTCTAATACTTGCCCATTACCTTTATACTTGCCAGAATGCAAATTCTTGGTTCTTTCTGGAAGTTTTCTTCTACAAATTGTAGTCCTGTAAAATTTGTATTTATGCTGCCACTTTCTTTTTCTGGAAGAATTCTTTGCTGGGATAAACAGCAGAGGAATAAAATATGCCTCTTCAGACAGACAGTGACAGTGACAGAATCCCCATCTTCAATGTGGATCAGTGGATACCTGCATGTTTCAAGAAAACAGAACTTAATTGGTAAGCAGTGACACTCTCCACTATGAACAGATTGATATGAAAAAAACCCCAAAGAACAACTATTTGAGGTTTCAAGAAACAGTTGTTGTAAATACTCATACTTGATATTATCTTTCTGCTTTTCAAGGGATAGTGTTTTTAAATGCTGTATTCCCATACACAGTATCTCTAGAGGTGGAACACTCAACTGCCTGACTCAGTAGAGCAATTAAGAAGCGTAATATTAAGGCAATAGTACAGACATCTCTGAGGTTGTTGTAAATATTCCTAGGCTTAAAATGTCATGTTATCTTGCAACTTGAGCTATCATACGAATATATAAGGATGGACATCTTGAATCAGACCAAAATTTCAGCAGGGACAGAATTCAGTCTTTGGCTGTTGTTAACAGCAGAAAGAATAGGGTAATTATGTGGTAATGTACCCTTTGATGCGTTGTCCATTTCTGGCAATTTGTTGCTAAAGGAATTTTCAAGGCAGGTGGAGAATTAGGTCTGACAGGTCTTGATAGACATTTCTTCCAGAAATTAATGTGACCTTCTTGCTTTTTGAGCTCAGAGTGCAACATGGGGCAAAGTCACTTCCTGCTGCTTGCTCTCAGAAGAGTAGACTCAACACTAGATGAACTTAGGAAGTAAATGACAACTTTCCTTGTGTAACAGCAGTAAAAACATTAGGTGCATGGGAAACAAACAAGCATTGAAAAACATCCTTTCCCACACATCTGTGGTGCTAGGCATTTGACACATCGGTTCCTCCTTGCCACCCTATTCCATCCAAGAAAACTCTATAGTCTAGGGTTTGGTTTAAGCAGCCTTCGCAACAGCACTGCTTAACATGCACCCTTGCTTGCTTCATAGCTCTGTTGTGTGACCAACTGTGTACTAACAATATGAAAGACTTTGAAGAATCTTTCACTCTGATTTTTAGTCTTGAGAGAGTTTTATTAAACACTAACTTGCAAAGTCCAATGCATTTGTAAGGTGGTTTGGTGGGTTTTTTTCTTTTTATTTTATATTATAAGGGCATTAGTCCCTTTTTATTCCATGATCACTTTTTTGTCCATTCTGATTTTTGTCTCTGATGACTCTGTCTTCTTCACATATGTACAGCCTTATTTCTCTCACCCTGACATCTTGTCAGTTTTATTTTATCTTGACAACCACAGCTGGGAGTTACTTAGTGTCTGAAGTGGAAGAATGAAAAAATAAAGGCAGCTTTTAAACTTCTGCATTCTGCCTACCCTGCACTCTCTCCCACAGCTCTTCAGTGGGTTAGTTTCATTTTGCATTGAAAAAATACAATCAGGTGAACAAAACAGCACCCAATTGGATTTTTTTTTTTCACCACTAAATTAAATTACCCAGCTGATCAGATGAAGGGAGGAATGCTCTGGAAATTCAGGGTAGTGATTAAAAAAAATAAAAAGATAAACTCCTCTTCTGTTTAAAATGTAAGAGCACTAAAGCAAGCTTTTCTCCTAACTCCATCTCCAATTACTCTGTTATTCTGGTTATATTGTTTACTACAATATACCTCATTATATTGTTTAATACAAATGCACTGGGCAGTAGAAAAGAGGGTTTCTTGAGAGGTCTAGCAGCAGTAGAGGTAATCTGGACTAGAGAGGCTGATCAACTGCAGCAGCCATGGGCAAATTAGAAACTAATAGGAATGGGAGGCTCCTGAGTAAAAAGAGAAGCTTTGAAACAAGGAGAGACAGCAGCTTTATTAAATGTGTTTAGCATATTCATCCTTGCTCTTGTTCACAGTTGTGATAGGATCTACTTGAAGAGGAGTTTTAAACTGTGGTGTAGCCTGCTAATTAAACACAGATACACACATGAACTCTTGCATTGCCTGATCACAACTAATCTCCAAAGAGATTTGAAACCTCTTTCATGAGCCAATTTCCATTTGGCTTTCTTGGTGATCTGTAAGACTTTTTTGTTGTATTCATCTTAAATATGGAAGACTAGATCCACTGGGAAAACTTAGCAGTTGCATTGTCCTAAGTTGGAGAACCTGACTTTTACAGTATCTAGCAGAATTTTACCATTCAGGTTTGGTACCCAAATTACTTGTTTAATACTAGAGCCAGATCACAGTGAGTTGAACAAAGTAGCTGATGAGCTCAAAATGTACCATTTCTAGCGGGAGGAAGGGCATTTTCAATGTGTGTTCAGTTGGATCACCCCTGTAATTGTGGGATCTTGATGCTGGAGGAGAGCTAAAGCAGGACCAAGGCATGCTGGACCACCTCTAGTAGATCTGTGTCCTTATATGCATCACAATGGGATTCACAAATATGGCTTCTTTAGTAGGACCCTGTATTAGCTTCCCAGACATGAACTCTGGAGTACCCTAAATCCCTGCCTTCTCTGAGTTTAGGCTCTTATTTTGACAGAGTGAAATATATCTCTTTGCAAGAGATTTGCAGTAGCCTTACAGGGGAGTAACTAGGGCATAAAGTAAAATGAGGGAATACTGAGAAGGCTTCAAATAAAGAAAATAAAAAGTGTATTATTCTGCTTTATTATCCTGCCTTTCAAATGTGCATTGCTAAATGAAAAAAAATAAATTAAAAGCTATATTTTCCAATTTCAAAATGATGGAAGAATTGCATGAAAAAAAATAGTGTTGGAAGGAAAAGCATAAATGAAAAATATCTAATAATCACTCCAAATTTAGCTCTTCAGTTTCAAGGTCTTTGATAGCATTGCATATACTTACCCCACGTCTTTATATGGAATCCTTTTTCTGTTAGATTATGTTGGAGAAATCATATGACTTAAATAGACATCTGATCTAAGCAGATGCCTATCAAATTATTTGCAGTGTGCTTGTATGTGGCTTTCTGTGCTTTGAGTCTTTGGAGTGATCATTGTCCATTAATTTACATTTTTCCTGCTGCTTTTTCCTTAAAAACAAAATTATAATATTGTATGCTTGCTCTCTGTCTTTGTTTCTCTTTCTCTGTCCACCCAACCTCATGCATGATATAGTCTGAAAAGCTCACAAGATTTTAGCACACATATCATTAATTATAGTCTCTCTGGTTCCTATACAACTGAAGAAAGATATGGATTATTTTAAAATTCTTAGTGTGTAGAAATAAATAACATTTTTGAATGCTTTTTTTTCAATGTATGAGCTTGCTGGGAATAATAAAAACATGAGATTTGTGTATGTACTGAAGTGAATTACATCTAGCTATACCTACTTGCCTTGACTTTCAAACACAGATTTGTGGTATATGCATACATGCCACAGAGAGTCAGGTAAATTTGCAGCAAAACTATATGGACCTGTGGGACTGACTGGGAGCTCCAACAACCTCTTGACCTGGCCATCATGATACTGTACAGATGTGATATCTGTCCTATGAAGAGTTCAGTGTGACCTTATTTCTTTCAGTTGTCTTCCTGCTGACTAAGGTTTTCATGGTCAAGTAAAAAATGGTAACCCTAATTAAATGCAAATGCCTTAGGTCACTCTTTCCCGAACAGCTTTGAATAAGAGAACAAAAACCTTTGAACTGAAACTTGACTTTAAATGGGAACATGTGCAGAATGGATTTGTGAAATAACATGTTCATGGGACACTATTACCAGCTTTTGATAAAAAGGTTCAGCTGAGGCCAAAGAGGTCAATACCAACATTATGTTTGACAGGTTCATATATAGCCAGCAGGTCCTTCTAATATCTTGAATGAAATGCTTTTGGATGAGAGGGACCTTTATTGTCTGTATGAGGACTACAGACTGGGGCACACTTCAACTAACTTTAAATCTCCTAAAGTTTGATGTCCAGGTTTGAAGTACTCAAGATTTGTTTATAGTCAGCAAAGAGTAATAATAGGCATTCTTAGACTGCACTTTGTCTGACCTCTCTTAGATGTTTCTACCTTAGGAATATTAGGGTGACGTGAGTCACTCAAGAATTTTCTAGTTCTTTCCATAGGGAACCTTGGATGATATGTCAGGCCGTGATACCCACCTTTAAGATGCCAGAGTAAGATCCTCCATAATGATCAGTCATAAATATATCATTGTAACTTCTCTTCCATAATTTGCTTTCTCGAGGGTTTCATGCGTGAAGATCTACATGTATATGCCTCTGAGACATAGGGAGGACGTGGGAGATGGCTCTGAATATGCAGCAATGTGAACATTGATCTAATAATTACTTATGAGTAATTGCTAAGGTGAAGAATAGATACTATGTGCCTGGGTGTTGCAGATGAACAATATGAAATTCATCATATATTCATGCAGAATCTCTATCAGTTCTTCTGGAAGATATTTTCTATCTGAAGAGTGGCAAAATGTCAACATAATTGTCTCTGAGTTCAGATAAAGTGAATGCACTCAAAGGATTTTGTTGCAAATGAGCTTCTGACTCATTAATGCAAAGAAGAGAAGAGAATGGTTATGGTGTCTTCAGTTTGTTTGTTTATCTCTCTTGGCCTGAATTTGTGACAGCTGTCTGGAAACCTTCCACTGGGAAATGCACATTCAACAACATTTCAAATGTTCCACCAAAACATGTCAAATTCTTCTAATTTCCCAATTGGATCCAGGAAGGTTTCTCAGGAAAAATCTGTTTGATTAACAGCCGGTTTTCTGCTTCCTTGGCACTCCCCGTGGCAAGCTCCTGCGGTGCTGGTAACCTGGGGAGGCCAAGGAATGCCGCCTCCAGTGATGGCTTCCAGGTTGCCTGCTGGGCGACCGGGCCACCAGATGCCCTGAGGACCTCAGCTTGCCTTTCAGCTCCTCCAGCTTCCAGACGACTGGCCACATGGCAGATAGCCTGGCAGTGAGCCAGCTTACATTGGAGGAAGGTTGAAGAGTTGTACTAGGAAAAAAAAAAAAAGAAGAAAACTGTATTTTTTAAAAGAACGATACTCAAGGAGAAGTGTCCGTGTGCTGCTCAGATGGCCTTCTGAAGCAGGTAAGAGTGGGCAGCTGTTCAGCAGTATGATTCAGGATGGTAAAAGGGTTTTTGAACAGAGACCTTGCGTTGGTTACAATGAGGCAAAAGCTGAGCCCCAGCACCCATATTTTGCACTTTTGTGAGACAGCTCTTTACGAGTTTATGATTGTGGTCTGATTAGGGAGAAGTTGCATGCATAGTGGTTTAATCAGTTTGAACTGATGAGCAATTCATTGGAGATCTGGCTCATTTTGAATGAAACATTTTAGCAATTGGGCGAGCTTCTCAGCTGACTCTTCAGATGGAGATAAAACTGGTTGAGATGGTTTCTAGGGCCTAAATAAAGATCTGCTGCAGGCGGTGATGGCCTACTCAGCCCTCCTATAGCTGGAAGAAGATGGACATTACAACCAGCAGAAAGTCTTTTATACCAATTCAATTGCATCACCACTGTAGGTGGGGGCATTGCAGTCCTTTAGTCAAACTGGTGTGGTTAAAGTGGTACAAATATTTGTGGGCACTTACAGCCATACTTTCCTGCCACAGAGTTCAGGCAAGTTCTGGGAAGAATCAGCAGAAGTTTGAGCAAAGAAACACACCTGCAGAGCCAGTGCAGCAATCAGTGGTGAGCATAGCTGAAAAATTCCAGGGAGGTGCACCAGACAGACTGTGGGAGATTGGCTAAATAAAATGCTAAGGGAAAGATGACAGGTCTTTTCTGGAAAGGTCAGGAAGCTAAAAGTAAACTAGGGTTTTTGTGAAGAGGAAAACAGAGCTAGGAAAATTGGTGTGAAGAAGAAAGGACGAAGAGCTAAGTACATGCTATTCCCCAGTTTCTTCAGAGACAGGATTTTGTGTTGTACACATGTTATAGCTCTACTTGAAATAGTTCCCTGGAGGCTGGGTTGAAAATGAAGATACATCTTTCAAGGCAAAATGAGTATGAAGTATTATTGCTTTGTAAATGAAAGCAAACATATTAATTAAATTGCAAACAATCTAAAAAAAAAAGAAAAATTATTAAACATTCTCTTTTTTTGTGACATATATGTAAAATATGAGTACAGAATAATCCAATTACAAGCATTTTCAGATTATTGGGACTAGCTGTTAGTGAAATAGGATGCATAATTTTCATACTATAAAGGAGTGTTGTCACTCTGGTCTTCATCCTTTTACTTTAATATCTCCTGTGTAATGATAAACAAAGATCCAAAGACAACACCAGCACTGCTGAAACATACAATATGGGTGTCTAATATAATTATAATTAACAGTTTCTATTCATTTGCAAGATATACCCTGATGGCATTGCTCAAGAGAGGGGGACCATTAGTGGTAATTATGCTTTGACTTTGTAATGTTGGATTGAAGTGATGGTTTCTGACAAAACCAGAAATAAAAGACTGGTGCTTCGAAAAGTGTAACACCACTGCCATCTAACAGCTCCTACGGAGAATCACAAGTTAGCGGCAGAGAAAAATACCTCAGATGCACGAATCTACAGAGTCCTTGTATTTTTAATGGTGACTGCATAAAGAAAGTCTCACTCTATATTGTTTTTAAATCAGGAATTACCTGATTTTGCTTTTTCAAGGAGTAATATTAAACTTTTGTACTTGTTCTGAATTTGATTGTAAGCAGTGAAATTTAGTTTATCTTTGCATGACAGAGGGGAAGTTAAAACTGTAATGGAAATGTACTTGACTCTGGAAATTTGGCTTTGCCCAGGGACAAGATACAAGACAGGGTGTATGCTGGAGGGCAGTGAAAAGTCAAAGGAAACAACAGACTGCACGATCTCAGGAATTTCTACATCAAATCACACAACTGGACTACCAGTTTGCTACCTTGTACCTAACAAATGCTCCAGAAAGATGTTGAAGAATAGTTAAAATAGAAAATGGTAAACTTTTAACCCGCAGATCGTGACATTCTATAAGGTTCTGTCTTCTCTTTATGCTACCTCGTGTAAATTGGGATGATCTCGTTATTACTATTTTTTCACATCCTGTTAACACTGCTGCTTCTGAAGGTGACTTTCACCAGCAAACAGGACACTGAGTACAGAAGTTTCTTATTTCCATGCTCTAAACCTGATGACCTTCAAGCCTATTGGAGGGTGGATTTTTTTTCCTATGCCTGATATCAGGGGCTACCAACAATTCTTATTCTGCCCTTTTTTATTTTATTTTTTTTTACTGTGAGTTCTCTTATTATTTCCAATTATTTAACTTTTCTTTTCCAGACATTCTTATTACGTCTCTAGTTACTTTCATCATCTGTTTTAAAATCTTTTTGCTTTCTGCCATTTCTTTTTTTTTTTCCAAGGGAAAAATGTGTGGCATAATCAAAATACAGAATTCCATCACATTAGTTAAAATCAATGTATCCATTACAACTCTGCTGTGTTGTCTTGTTTTCCAGTTAGCTGAAATGAAACTAAGCATAAGACAGTTTCTAGTGAATCCAAAGGGATGGGAGCTAAGAGTGAAAGATCTATAGGAAAAGCTCTAGACACAATAGACCTGGAAGAAAAACAAAACAAAAGAAAAGTGAGGTAAGTTTTTCTTTTGGTCCAAAAAGCTTCCGCTCTGTGAGAGACTGAAGGAGTTAATGTCTCAAACACTGTGGTGGGGCAAGTTCTGCTGAACTCTGCATAACAAGGAACTCTGCCTGGCAAGGAACCCCAGGTGAAAACCGCTGACCAGCACCCATTGGCACCGAGGGGGGACCGTGCCGGAGGGTGCCCAGCTCCCTGCTCTGAGGTGCTGAGCAGGGCAACTCACCACGCAGGGAAGGGGAAGTCACCCCCCAAACAACCCCCAAGTCCCAAAGGCTCACAAACTGCTCCTGATGCCTAATTAGCCTAATAAGCTCGGGTGCCTGCCCGAAGGAGGGGCAGGATGATAGAAGGACACGAACTGAAGCCCCACGGGCGCAAACCCACCGGGACTGGACCCCTCGGCTGACTGGACCAACGCTGGGCCCAGGACCGGTGAAATCCTTCTCTTCTCTCTTTCTTCTTTCCTTTTCCATCATCCCCGCACCTCATCCCTTCAGACACAAACCGTTGACCAAGTCTGGGACTCGGAGCGGATCCGGCCACCCCGTGCTCCTCTCTGAGAAGGGGTCTAGAAAGCGAGGGGTCCGCTCTGAACCCCCCGACCCAACGGGAGGGATCTTCTCATTGTCTTCCCTCAACTGATGCCCAGACAAGCAAGGCCTGTAGTACATGTTTGGCGGCGTAGGGTTAGCAGATGTTACGCAGTTTACTGACGTAGTTTCCATGCCAATTTTTGTTGTGAGCATACCGATTTTTGTGGTGAGCGTGCCGATTCTTGTTGTGAGCAAATAAAAATTGAGTTTCGTGAGTTAAAGATCCCTGGTATTGTTTCACCTTAGCCCTGAACTGGGAAACAGCAAACCTGAGTCATCGTCCTGAGAAATTGGGACGTGACACCCTCCTACAAGTCAATGGGATTTTGGATCTTAAAACACTTTTGGAAAAAAATAAAAATAATCTGCTGATCTTTAGCTATATCTCAACAGGAATGTTCAGAATGAAACGCACATATGGACCAGAGCTTTCCATCTTTACTTCTCAGAGTGTTGTGATGGTGTTGAAAGCTGAGCTGCTGTTACAGGGCTCTCAGCTCTTTAAAAGCCAAATGACATGAGAGGGAAAGTGCAGAACCTCTTTCTCTGCCTGCCATAGCTCTGCAATTCCTCACTGAAAGCCCCAATAGAAGACAGAGAAAAACAAGTACTCTAGGCGAAATTATTGTTAAATTAGATATTTTACTTGGGTAGAAAAGGCAATTTAAAAATCCATATAGATTTTTTGCAGGAATGTTCACTGTGGTCACTGTCCAGAAGGCTGAAAATACCACATGGATAATAAGCTATCTACAGGCTCTTTGTGAGACAAAGTACATCTTTCAGCAGAACACATTTTTTCAAGGTTAGCTGCTCAGGACTTAATGAGATGAAATATGTAATTTAGAAGCATGAACAGGGTTTCATGTAGTGTCACCCATGACAAACAACATAGTATAATAGTCACCATGGAGATACCTTTTTCTGCTTTATGCTTTACAGAGTATTCTCAGCCTGCAGTAGCTGCTTGGGAAGAGTTGATGGAGCAGGCTAAGTTTATGATTGCCACCTGGTGGCTACTAAAGAAAATCAATTAGATTTTGGAAGCTCCAGGATTATTAAAAATAGCAGTACTGGACATGCTTCAGTAAAAAAAAAGGCATTTCTGGTGATTCAGGTGGTATCCTGTGGAAAACCCAGCTGAAATTACGCAGAGAAATGTATGCAAAATTTTCATTCATTCTTTGCCTCATGTCTCATTTTTTTAAAGCATATTTAGATGTTAAAAGAGAAACCAATACACTGAACAGAGGAGCTGAGATTCCGTCAATACATCATTCATGAGGGGCTCCTTGAACTACCTTCCATCAACATACACAAACAGTTTTTTCTTAACAGCTGGAATTTGTTTGGAGTGAAACTTATTTATAAACAGTAGCATTGTTTATAAACAATCAAAACCAACAAGACCCCTGCAAAGTTTGTTTCCTGCATTTGTTTTTTGTCCTATATTTACAATTAGATTCTAGGGGAACTTCTGTTATGGAAATAACAATCAGAGCAAGCAAAGAGCATATGTTGTCAAGATTTAAAATGCTGGATTACAAATCTCCCTTCTGGTTCATGATGAACTCAGTATCATTGACTGCTCAGGCTTACTGTAATGAAAAAGTAAAGGAAATTGCACTAAGTGACCAGCAAATGCCCAACTGTTTCAAATAACAGGCTAATGGTACTTTAACTAAGAGAAAATTAAATTCGTGACTCTGGGATCACTAGGCCATTAGAAAATAGGTAGAACTGGTTAGAATTTTTTTTTCTCCCTGTGATTTAAACAAAAAAGTATTTGAATAAAGAGAAGTTGTGAATGCAAAGTAAAGTGCTGGGATTTGGAAATCCTGTGCCTCGTGGTGGATGGAATGTCTGACTCTGCCTTCCTCTTTCTGGGCCAGGTGTCTGGAGCGGGCATATCCCTGGAGGACAGCCTTTTGGAAGAGGAGGGAATGAGTCATGAAGTCCCTGGATGTGATGGATGACGTGAAATGTATTACAGCAAGACACTGAGACTTGGAGAAGAAAAAGGATATGAAGCAAGCAAATTTATCTGCCCTCTTGACTATTTCATTCTTGTTTCCAGGCTCTCCTTTTCTGTCCCCATTAACTTGGAACTGGAAAAGTGTCACACGTGGTGGCAAAAGAACAAAAAGAGCAGGGGCACCAGTGCCCACTGAAGTGAGGGCACTTGCATGAAGGATGCAGATCTCAGCCACAGGAAGAAATTGAACCACCATCACCCACATGCTGCATACATTTAAACCACTTTATTGAAAAAAGTGTGAGAGTGTGCAGTAATACAAGGAGGGCAAGAGGAAAGAAGATGAGAGAGAAAGGAATTAACTTTCCCCCCCTACTATCATAAAAATTGCTAAATCTCCTCTCTCTCATTTCAATTCAGTCCTTGGGCATTTGGAGAAAGAGGAGGGATATCTCACATAAGGAGAGGAATGACATTTGGTATTCTTGCATATATTCATTCCTCCTGCAGTGTTGAATACGGTGTCCAAATCCTGGTGAGGAAATTATTTTAAGAATATGGAATTCTTATGGATGTGGAGAATATTTCCTCTGACTAGCTTAAACAGTGAAGAACTTTATTTTCCCACATATTTTATAGAGCCTGTTTACCTGACTCAGAGCTGTAGATTTGCTGTAGAGCTGGTAGATGTCAGCTAGGCACTGCAAGCCTCAATTTGCATTAAATTTTTTTGTTTATTTAATCCATTATGCTTATAATGGATATATTCATGCATTTTATTTAGGGTAGAAATTTATTTATTCAGTTTTAAAATTTGACACTTCAGGGACATCTCTTAAGGAGTGAAATGAGATCTGAATTACAAATAAGACAGAGCATCAACACCTAAATGGGAATTTTGATTACCAGAAGATCAGAGAAAGGGAGGTTGTTCAGCTCTAGGTCTTTGATTCAATTGCACACAGTACAGGACCTGGCAGACAAATTCAGTTCCAAGTTTCTAAATGCTAAGTTTTATTAAGAAAGAGACTCTTCAGACCCTACGGAACATTTGTTTCATGTCCATCTTTGCTTTAAAGAAAATATTGTGTAAGTTCAAAGACAGCGTAGATAAGTGTTACTGCTGAACTTAGTCTCTGGCTGAAGATGAAGAAACAATTCATAATTGCTTTCCTGTGGGTAAATTTTGCCCCAAATTCTGTGCTTCTGGGAGATATAGTATCAACATCCATGAGACCTCATGTAATAACGATAAACAGAAAAAAACCACCCCAAGCCCCATGAAACTAATGCAATCTGGAAAGCCTCCACAGAACAGCTGTGGAACTACCTCTTGACTGTAGCAAGATTCCTCCTGCTCTGTATAGCAGCCCCCTGAGTAACCAAAAATTGCCTACACCTATGAGTAGAAATTCAGAATATTAATAAAGCCAAGAACCATATACTGTGAATATGAGGGCAAAAAGTTCCAGAATAGTTTATTGTCGACAAGTCAGAGTAACTTTGATCCTATTGTGTTCTGTCAAAAGGGGTGGGAGTAAGTGTGCAACTGGATTTAGGACCTAGAGGATTTGAGCTATAAGGATGCCTCAGTACCGAACCAGCCATGGTGCCAGTTTGTTTCCATTTCCCTAAAACATGAAATGAACTTCCAGGATTTTTAAGTCACATGAGTCTAAACTGACTATGACATGGCTTCCATGTATCATTTGATATTTCAAAAGTCGGGGGGTTTGGATGCAGTTCGTAATACACATTCTGTTGTTTTGCAAGACTGATTTTTACAGCTCTGTGTGGAAAACTTGTATTTTTATAATGTCATCACAATCATAAGACACCTTGAAGAAAATATATAATTATATATTATTTTGATAAAATAGGAATACACAGTGCTCCACTAACTCATGTAAAAAGAAGACATATTTGATTTGAAGCTGACACTGATTTTCCCCTGTGTGAATATAATGGTATGTATAATAAAAATATTGACAAGAAGGTGTATTTCTTATATTGTATAATTTTCCTTCAAAAGTAAGTTTATTATGATTCCTTGCTATTGGCTACACCCAGTTCTTACTGTAGCACTACAATAGCTTTGCTGTGTTCTTCAATCTATTTAAGATAACAGATTGTTTTCTTTTTTTCCCAAATAAGAAATTCTTTCTGGCTCAGAAAAAAAAGCTAGTACACTTATTTGCTGCAGAGATGTAACATGAATTATTTTTTTTTAAGCTAATAAGCAGCTTTTTTATTTTAATTTTTATTAATCAGGAACACAATGTCAGAGCAGTATGTTATCAAGGACAAAAGAATGGTCACCACATGAAGAGAAGCAATTTTCCAGAGTAGCTTGGAAAATTATTTTTAGTAATAGCAGAGGATGCCTTTAAAATGGTGAAGAAAAAAACCTGAAACAATAAACCCCTCAAAATTACAAACAATTTTCATTATGGCAAAAAAATACTAAATTCTTGAACCAGCTTCTTGTTTGTTTGGGAAATTTTGTTTGTCACTTTTAATTTTGTTCTTACATTCTAGACTCTCACTTGCTAATTTGCCAGACACAGGCTTCCACTTGCCTTTTCATTGCTATACAAATTATATTATTAAATTTCATACAGGACTGTCTGCCTGTGCCTAGTAGTCCTTCTCCTAGTGTCTGACAACATATCCCTGTACTACATGCCGTTGTACCTCCAGTCTTACCTGTTTCCCAAATCTGTATGTTCTTCTGAATTTAAGCTTTCTTAGAGCCCCTGATTGATTTACTGGGAGGGGGGAAAGCCTCTACTCAAAAGCCCACAGACAATTCAGAGAGGATTTCTATAATAGCAGAAAATGTAAGGCATAAAATATTTGCCTAAAGATTTTTTCCAACACTACCTACTACATAGCAAATTGGGATAGAGATCATAGAAAGCCTTTAAAAAAAATTATATTTTCCATGAATCTTCATAAGTAGGAAGATTTGAATCTCCTTTTAGCGGGACATGAAATGTGGTACATAGGAGTGCAGCTTTGCTCCTGGTAGCTTTCTAAAATCTTCCAAGGAAGCCAAGGCTTCTCTGAAGTATCTGAGGAATAGCATAAGTAAAGTAAAATGTCTAGTTATGCCTATTACTCTGGTTTAATTGTACCTGGGACAAAAATTACCTGATAATCTTTATTAAATCACTGTTAGATTAAAATAATGTTGAGATGAAGGCATCTATGCATTTGACAAGAAGAGATATACTCCCATTCTGGAAAGATAGAGATTTCTAAGAGTGCAAATCTCTCAAGCCCCTGAACCTCAAGGCAGGGACTAGGGGAACGAAGCCCCCCCCACTGTAAGTGAAAATCAGATTCAAGACCACCTGAGGAACCTGAACATGGTCCATGGATCCTGAGGGAACTGCCTGATCTAGCTGCCAAGCCACTCTCCATGATATTTGAAAAGTCATGGCAGTCAGGCAAAGTCCCCAGGGCCTGGAAAAAGGGAAATGTCATACCCATTTTTAAAAAGGGTAAAAAGGAGGACCCTGGGAACTCCAAACCAGTCAGCCTCACCTCGGCGCCTGGTAAGATCATGGAACAGATCCTCCTGGAAATTATGTCAAAACGTGGAAGACAGGAAGGTGATTAGAGACAGCCAACATGGCTTCACCAAGGGCAAATCATGCTTTACTGATCTAGTGGCCTTCTACAATGGAGTGACTGCATCAGTGGACAAGGGAAGAGCTACAGATATCATCTACCTGGACTTCTGTAAGGCCTTTGATACAGTCCCCCACAACATTCTTGCTGTTAAATTGGAGAGATAAGGGTTTGATGGATGGACTGTTAAATGGATAAGGAATTGGCCGGATGGCCACATCCAAAGTCTTACAGTTAAGTGGAAAGCAGTAACAAGTAGTGTCCCTCAGGGCTCTACACTGGGACCAAATCTATTTAATATCTTAATGAGCAACACAGAGGGATTGAGTGCATCCTCAGTGAGTTTGTGGCTGGCACCACACACCGCTGAGTGGTGCAGTATATTTGAGGGAAGAGATGTCATCCAGAGGGACCCTGACAGCCTTGAGGGGAGGGTCCATTTGAACCTCGTGAAGTTAAACAGGGCCAAATGCAAGATCCTACACCTGGATAGGGGCAATCCCTGGTACCAGTACGGGCTGGGGGATGAACAAATTGAGAACAGCCCTGCAGAGAACCACTTAAGGATATTGGTGGATGAAAAATTGGATGTGAGCCAGCAATGTGTGTTTGCAGCCCAGAAAGCCAACCTTTTCCTGGGCTGCATGAAAAGCAGCATGGGTAGCAGGCTGAGGAAGGTGTTTCTCCACAGCACTACTCCACTCGCATGAGACCCCACCTGGAGTACCGCATCCAGCTCTGGGGTCCCCAGCACAAGACAGACATGGACCTGTTAGAGCGGACCCAGAGGAGGACGACAAAAATTATCTTCTCCTGTGAAGAAAGGCTGAGATAGTTGGCGTTGTTCAGCCTGGAGAAGAGAAGGCTCTGGGGATACCTTTCAATATATAAAGGGGACTTATAAGCAAGATGGAGAGAGACTTTTTACCAAGGCCTGTAGTGACAGGACAAGGGGCAATGGTTTTAAACTGAAAGAGGGTAGATTTAGGTTGGTTTTCCAATGAGGGTGGTGAGACACTGGCATAGGTTGCCCATTATAGGATTCCCCCTCATTGGAATTGTTCAAGGCTGTGTTGGACATGACTTTGAGCTACCTGACCTAGTGAAAGATGCCCCTGCCATGGCAGGGGGGTTGCACTAGAAGATCTCTAAAGGTCCCTTCCATCCTAAACCATTCCATGAATCTATGATTCTAAGAAATGCTCAGGGCATATTAAGCAGGAGGCCACAAGCAAGAGGGCATGGAAGAGGACTGAATAAGCTAAGTGGGTAGAAGTGATGAATACATGCTTGAAAAACTCATTGCTTGCTTGGTCTGGTAAATGCATTTACTTTTGAAGAACATAGTCCGTCATTTTTAGTCTAGAGTATAGGCTAGCGTAGTCAAGTGAAGCTTTATTAAAAAAAGTGGAACAACTCAACGTTAAACTAAAAAAGATGGAAAATAAGTTATAAAGAAAAAAAAGAAAGACAAGGTTCTTGAAATAACATTACATATATATCAAAAGCTTAATGAGTTTTACTTTGGTTTACAGATACTCCGTTTCCTTCATCTCATCCCCATGTGAATAATGGCCAGCCAGAGAAGATATTTAATTCTGAGTTCCAAACCGTTTTCTTAAAATAGGAACCACACTTCACTGGCATTTACTTTAGGCCTTATGGCGTTGCACACATAAAGCGAAACCTTGATCTTGTTGCAGTCAGGGAGATTTGACCCCAGGTTTGAAACAGAGCTGAGGCCTCATGTCTCTTCCTGGGAAGCCAGTGGCCTAATGATGAACTGGCACCGCTGGCCCACTGGTTTTAATCTACTGAGTCATTTAAATTACTCTCATTCACAATGTCTGAAGCCATTCATGGCAGGGGAAATCCAGCTTCAAACCATTCTGACACGCAAAAGGAGTTTGTATGGAATCTGTATGTTGAAAGGGAACAGTCGTGGTGGCCTTCGCTGCACGCACCTACCTGGGTGAGCGGGTGGCTGGGCCAGAAAGGCAGGTGGCTGGGAAGGTGTGAGTGGAGATCTCAGATGGGTTACAGGGCTATGAGGGAACTGGGAGTCTTTTGGCTTAGTTCCTCACCGTTATTTATGGCTCAGACTGTTACAAATGAGTTTTTATTTTCACCTGTTGTTTCCCACAGTACCTTATGCCGGCTTCACTCTATTTTGGCTCATCTTATCAGGAGGGACAGCACTGATTTCCACAGACGTATTGCCATCATTTAGTGTCACCTAAAATGGTTCCTAAAACATTTGAAATCTGACTTGTAAATGTCTCTGTACTTACCTCTCTGAAGTGTTGTTTTGTTACCAATCCCTTTTGAGAATAACTGATCCTCGTGTGACCAGACAGACAAATATCTAATACCACTTGTTGGTTCAGATCCTCATCATAAACTATTGACTATCCCTCAGGTAATAAATGAACATGTATTTTTGTAGATGTCACATCACTGAAGTTTGATATACACATGATCTAAAAATTAAATGCTTTTCTTTTGTAGGTATTATTTTTCATTTCTTCTAATTTTATTCCCTTGATAGGAAGTCTGAGATGAACAGCTGGAAAGTACTGATGCTATGTTATACAGTACAGTCTGGAAAACCAGTCAAATATGAGGAAATTACCTCAATCTTTATATTTTTGTCAGAGGCATTTTACGAAATAGGTAGCTGCAGTCCAGGTGAGAACACAGGTTCTTTTCTGTTTTGTTTTGGTTTTTTTCCTCTTTTTTTTAAATTTGTTTTTCTTTTGAGGAAAAAGGAAGTTTGTTTAAATTTAATCATTATTTAAAATAATTATCCCCCCCCAACACCTTGGGCTTAATTTCATTCACAAATCCCTAGTACCCAAAAAGTCAGACTCACTGGTTGCATCTTTAAATTTATTCTTAGTAGAGCATTATTTTTAGTATTTTTTCACAATCTTCAACAGTTTCTCCTGTCATTTTGAAAACAAGTTTTTCTGTGAGTCATTGTAATAAATTATTTCATCAAAGTTCTCTGTAAAAAATTAAAGATAGTATTAGTTGCTTAACTAAAGTTGCTATAATAATACAATATTTAATATATTATTACAATTTACAGGTTTTTTTCTCTTTTTTTTTTCTTTTTTTTTTTTTCTGGCAGGACCGCTTAGCCCTCTTTTCAATGCTAAGAATCATAGGACATTCCATATAGTTAAAAAACACTGATGCCAGTTTAGGCCATTTCAAATAAAATCCAGTCCTTAACTCTGAAGAAAGAAAAAACAAAAAAAGAAGGAAAAGAAAAAGGAAACAAGATTAAACACAGTTAATTAAATTTGCTTTTAACATGAGCTTTCTGTTCATACAATTTGGGAATAACAGAAGAGTAGAATAATTTTAATTGCAAATCTGTTAACATAAGCATGTAATTTGTAGCTGCATAGTTCAATATGAATCTTTAAAAGGCCAAAAATCTGGTTTTGAACAAAGCAAAAGAAAACAAACAAATGAAACCAAGCAGCTTCTGAAGAACTACATAAATAAATAGTCATTAAGGGTTAATAATAAAAAATGTAATAACCAGAATTCTTGAATTTAATTTTCACTTGTAGGAGTGAAAATATTGTCAATTTTTTTCAATATTTCTTCTAGTATTTATAATCCTGTGTAAGTTTTTGCATATTCAAACCCTGAATGAAGCTTGTTAGATTTCAGAAAAAGAAAGGTCTATCAAAGCAAAGCTCAAAGCTTTGGCTCAACATGACTTTTGCATAGAGCTGCAGCTAATTATTTGACCAACCACTTGGACAAACCTTTGGAACATTTCAATATTTCAGCTGTTCACATGCTTATTTATCTTATCCATGTGAGTTTATATGTGCTCAAAGGGACCTTGGGCTTTCCAAATCCTCCCTGAAGTCAGTGGAAGGACTTGTACTGGAACTGGCAGGTTTTGATCCATAGCATTAATCCTAGTTCTATCTAAATGAAAAGCATGAGTCCCATTGAATTCAGTGGACCTGTGGACTAGTGATGGATAGAAAACTGATGGGAGAACACCTCTCTGTGAAGGAAAAAATAAATCTTTTTTTGTGTTTTTTGTTGTTGTTGTTGTTTTGGTTTGCTTGGGGGGGGGTGTGTGTGTTTTTTTTCCTGCACGTGTAGCAAATATGAAGTAGGAGAGCTTTACATCTTATCAAATGCATTTAATTTTTCAGAGGGCTACTAAAGCAAAAATATATCCTAGGTCAGACCAGTGACTCT
Organism: Haliaeetus albicilla; assembly: GCF_947461875.1. Classification (NCBI taxonomy): domain Eukaryota; kingdom Metazoa; phylum Chordata; class Aves; order Accipitriformes; family Accipitridae; genus Haliaeetus; species Haliaeetus albicilla. The sequence continues at coordinate 2,761,971 of NC_091497.1, read as the reverse complement.
GTCAGAGATAGGGGAAAGTGGAGGAAGGGAATGAATAGGAGAAAGAAAAGACAATTTTTTTCCTTCTTCTGCCTTTGTTTTTACTGGTCTTCTCCAAAACCCACAAAAACTAGTGACTATTTTTCCCACTAGTCACAGGCCTGATATCTTCCAACCAATGTAGCTGCTCTGCTTTCTTTTCAGAGTTTTCCTAGAAAGCTGATTAGTAGCTGACGATAGTTAAGTACCACTACCACATAGGAACTTGGTCCTGTAATGTGCTAGGTGCTCTTCACCATCAGGTGACGTAACTAGAACTGAGCACATTTGGTTGAAATCCTGTATTGCCTGTGCAAATTGTAATAAATGCTGTCAAAATTAGGTAATGCTACCACGTTATCGACTGCTTAATATATAATCTGTCTACATTCCTCAGAGGAGAAGAGCATCCCTCTCCCACATGTGTGCTGTAACCAGACCTTGCATATTTTGACTAGGCCAATTAATACTTCATTAATTTGTGTCCACTGGAGCAACACCAGAAAAGAAACAGATAAAAATACTTCTTTCACATTCAGTAAAGAGTAGCCTGCTGATTAGAGAGAGGACTAGTGTGCATTCAGAGGAAACTCAATCACTGCATTCTAGCTGGTATAGGGTTATCACTTCATCCTCCATCCGTATTTCATGCAAAAAAAAGCTGGTGTAGGAGCCTAAGGCTAGTAAACAACTTTAGAAACATGAATCCCTGGTGGAGATAGGTACTTCCTGGATGCTCAGAGGACGACTCTGAGGGCTAAAATAAGACTATCCTGTCCAGGGGAGACCACTGGCTTAGGTGGCACCTTCCTCAGTAGATTCTCTTTTTATATCACCAACTCCTACTGTGTACTACACTTCACCCAGCTTAATTCAGGGGTGTATATTCACCACTTATAAGATGCACAAAAGTTTGGTGCAGCAATGCTCAGCGTTGTCCTGACTAAGGACACATTCAAATAAACCTTGCAGCGGTGTATGAAGACGTTATTTCCCTCTGCTGCCTGCTTTATCCCTCTGACAGAAAGTACCTCTCTGGCTTGCTTTGACTCCCTCCACTGCTAAAGTCTCGATGGGAAGGTACGTGTGGCCTGTGTTACAGATGTCTCTGTTGGCAATCTAGTCTTCACCCAGATGCCCCTCATTTTGCACTGGAGTGGGACATCATGTCTTCTCTTCTGCTTATCCTACTCTGGGACAATAAATCCTGGCAAAATCATACAGGGAGGCAGCTGGGAGGGGTAATGTCTGAGCTGCCACAAAGAGCGATTTGTCAACAAACCTCTTGTCCCTTCTGCTGAGATAGTCCTCGGTCTGAGAATAGCAAAAGGATTTGAAGACATACACAGCTAGTAAAATCCTCACCCTTTACTCAGAGGGCTGGTTACAAAGCACGCCTATCATTTTAATCCTATCTCAGGTGTTCCGCTCACGTCTTGCACTTAAAGTACACTAGTGCTTTCTCTGACTTTCCTAACGGGGCCTGACTGAGACTGAAGGCATGAGCAGGGCAAGCACAGTCCGCTCCGAAGAGGAAACCGAGTCATTTTGTGTATGTCCAAGAGACGAACACAGCATGAGGAGAATGAGAGAGTCTGGAGAATGGGCTGAAGGGCTGAAGTCAGCACTTCGAATGGAGCCTCTCCCCTGGGACCCAGGACGGAGACCTCCTGCGCTCCTGACACCCACTGGAACTGCTGGGACGGGGTCTGTGCTGGGAACCTTCTGCAAAAGTCAAGGATTTGAATGAAAAGTTCAGAAGAATAATAACGAAGCTTATAGAATACAGGATAGTGGAATGAATAACTAAATATGTCCCTTCCCCCCAAATTTTTTACTTTTCTTATTACAAAATATATTTCTGCTGCTGAAATTCTGCCTGGAAATTCACACTCCATAGTAAGGAATATAAATACAGTAATTTGGCCCTATTTATTTTATAAGTCTTATCCTTTGGTGGTTTTGTTGTATTTGTAATAATGGTGGAGAACACATATTGGTGTGTCTCTTTTAAGATAGAACTATTTCTATACAGTTCTACACCTACATAAGCATCTTTTTTTTCATCTCTGTTATATTTTGAAGAAGTATAGCTTGTTTCTCAGATGGATTTTCCAAATTGGCCCAGCTCTAGTTTTGCTTTTTTTTAGTTTCATCACTCACAGTAGTTCTCTCTCCCTTCTTCCCCCTCCAGGGACAGATAAAGCCTGTTAACATCTGGAAAAAATGCCGGAAAGTACTTGAAAACTTAGAGGTGTTCAGTAAACGTGATTGCTCAGAGTTGTTGCAGAACCTGCAGGCAAATTAAATCCCTCAGTTGAAATGTTATGCGCTCCAGTCCTATTTGCCATCCCCAAATCTAGTTTTAACGAGAACTGTCATATTCAGAACTGAACATATTCTTTTCCCAAGCTTTTCTAAAATACTGCTGTCTCCTGACAGCTGCTGACTGATGACAGAGCCTCTTTTTACCTCAGAAAGGCTATTTAATTTCATCTCCGCAATGACGAGGTTTCTGTTAGTTTGTCCTCTGTGTTCCTAGCTAAATTCTGAAACCACTCCTTCACCAAGCTAATAAAATAGCAGACAAGGATAAGAAATCAGAACCATTCACCATTAATTTGCCATCACCAGGCTCTTGTTAAGACTCAGCATCCTCTGTTGATGCACTATGCCCGCGAGCAATTCCTGAGTAAAGACTATGGGACAATGAACCGAGACCTATGTGCTACGGTGGATGTTTTGTGGGTGCATTCCCGTGCCTGTATCGAGGCCCACTGAAGTCAGCGTGACTCTGAGCCCAGCTCGAAGCCTCCCTGGGCAGAGCTTATCACGGGCCTGGGGCACTGAGGGGAGGGACAGTGAAAGCTGCAGTAAGGACCCGGCACCGCCACAGACCCCTTAGGTGACTGCTGACAGGTAGCTTGACGTTTCCTATGACAAATTTGTTTCACTTTCCTTAGAGCTACCTCTACTCTGCACATGAGTTTTGCTTGTGCTTTGGATAGTCGCTTAAGACAGGTTTCACTGTGTAAATTTGCGTGCACGTACATAAGCTGTCTTCAGCTCTCACAATAAGCAGGTAACTTCTGCGCGGAGAGGCAATGCTTACAAAAAGGACATTCATTAGAGCAAATACAGAGAGAGCAGAAGACAACGTCCTTGTCCCTTGCTTTTTAATAGAAGAATATAATTATATAAGCTGAGCGCCACATTGCGTACCAGATGAAACCTGCCATCTCTGCTGTTTGAAATACAGCACTCATTCTTCTTTAATCACTTAGGGTAACATTATTTTTAACCCTCAGGAAGGAATTTCTTGAAAGTCTACGTTTGGTTTGTATCTATTGTTCCACAGGTTCTTTGGCAGCTGATGGCTTGGTTTCATCATTTATAGAACTAAAACTTCATTCTAACGTTTTGTTGGTTTTGTCTTTAAATTATGGCGTGCAGAAGGACAGCCTTCACCTGCTATATTTTCAAAAAAAAAAGATACTGTCTCTTTAATGAAAAAAAAAAGCATCAGTATAATGTATTACCAAATGCAAATGCAATAAGGAATAACATATAGCTCTAGTTATGTTATATGACATTTGGCTTAGCAGTATTAACATATTGCACAAAATTTGGATTTTCCCTATTGCAGAAAATAAGACGATAAAAGACATGGGAAATTTCTCTCTTCCATATGATCATAAAATAAATATTATTCTATTTTTTTTCTTTTTCATCTCATCAGTCATTTGCAGAAATATTTTAGTACTATTTCTTTGTTAAGCCAGCTCTTTATCATGTATGTGTTAGGCATACAGTACAAGGAGAAATGGAACAAGATGGCAGTTATAGCAGTGGCAAGATGCAAATTTATTCTGGCAAAAAAGTAATATGTGCACAATATCAAGCATGCTTAAGTTTGTGCCAGGAAAACTATTACGAATGAGGAATGGATGGAATGGAATTTTGCATCATACATGATTACGTGTTGCTTAACTTCATAGAAGAGTCTTTGTCTATTCCTGATGTCCCAGGTGCCACCAAGAGAAGCTGCATGCCACACTGCTGGAGTGAAAATGGCAACAGATACCCCAGCAGTAGTCATCTCTGCAACATGACTCTTTGTTTCAAAAATTAAAGAAATAGACATCAAAAAGATGACAGAGAAAATTCACAGACCATTGAACTGCAGGCACTAACTCCAGGTGGGGAAAGGGGGAGGAATTTATGACATCTTGTACTTGTGTAATAATTGAAAGTCTGTAATTTTTTTTTCCCACTTCATTTTGCCCAAGCTTAATTTGGCTACTTTATGGATGTGTTGATGTTGTCACTGTTTTTCCTCATGTGTCTCTCATATTGTATGACACGTGACTGAGTGTAGCCAAGCAGTGGAGGAGTCATATTTTTCACTGTCACCACCTGAAAACATTGTTATAGAAAAATAAGGGATGAAGAATGAAGAAGAGCAGGAGAGAAGAAAGAAAATGCCTTAAAGATAGCTCTCTACATTAATTCACCATGAGGCAAAACAGAAATAATAACTCTTCTTCATGTGCCAATTCAATCGGGATGAACCAGACTTGCTACTGTATTGGTACAGTGTAAAAATAGATGACAGTGAGTAATGGCGTGAACAAAAAACCATGAGGAACGTCACAGAAATGGATGTTGGATGGCCTTTGCACAGCAGAGGTAGATAAAGGTTATAACAAACTGTTTACTGACCACGCACACTTACTAGAATTAAGAGGTCAGTTGAACAAGAGCTCACCTAGTAAGAGCTTTCTCAGTAGTGTGACTCATCAGCTGTTGTACAGTACCAGAGCACTGCCCAGTTATTGCTCCATCACTTTTCAGTAACATCTCTGTCCTTTCAAAAGTCTACATTCTACCATTAGTTAAGGCTTTTTCATTTGCATTTCTACATTTTTCCCCACTTTTTGCATCAATTCAATATAATTAATACATGCCCCTCTAACAGAAAATAAAATAACTAAAAAGCACCATGTTTTATTGAACAAAATATAGCATGTGCAAGGAAGGGAAGGGAGGAAGTATAGAAACAAACCAGTGCTGAAGAATTTTGCATTAGCTGGTGCTTTTTGTTGTTGTCATATTTGCACAGATCATTTTAGGCTCTTCAGTCCGGGTTGTAGTAAAACACTATCAAAACAAATACTCTTGCAAAATATTTGAGCTTTTGAAGCTTAACATGTGCATCTTGAACCGCTTAAGCAGCATGGTTATCTTCTTTTTGTTTTTCTCCAGAATTTAACAGACCATAAAGTGTATACAAAAACGCATTATGCACCAGTGATTAAATGTTCTTACAACATTAATATTTATCAAGGGGTATTTCATAGTTAGAAAGTAGGTAACTATATTTTATTTCCTAAGACAACATTTCCTATAGTTTTCCTTCATCTCCCAGCTACACAACAAACATCTCTAAAGTGCACTTCCCAAGTGTAGTTAGAGAATAGGAAGGAATGTAAAGTTTTTAAAAACAGCCCTTATTAACTTTTCCTTCCATTGATTCTACTGTAAACTCTAAAAAGCCTTTTTAAAAAGCAAATTCTCATACACTCAGCAGGTGAAATGTTCCCACAAAAATAAAAGTAAACAAATTAAAAACCACCCCAAACAATGAAAAATCAGCAATCATATTACAATCTTTTCTCGACTACTCATTTCCTAGTATATCTTTACTGTTTTTATTGCACATTTATGAAAACGGTTGTCCTATATATTTAAAAAAAAATAGTTTCTTTATCTGTGCTAACACATTCTTGTGCACCCTTAATAACTAGAGTAACTTTCAACAACACGTAGATATTAGAAAAACAATGGAATCAAAACCAAAGGGATACTTTGTATCGTAGATGCTCAAAGGCTTCTAGTGTAATCTTGTTGAGACAAAAAGACTTGGATTTTGGAAGCTCTTGGCTCCCATTCCTTATGGAAAGCTGCTGGTTATGTGACAGCAGGAGAACTCAAAACGTAATTCACAATGAATGCCAATCCTTCACCTCCAATATGAAGGCTTCCCAACTACTCAACTTGCTGAGCATAACTGGTTTTACGTAGCATATCTAAAAAAGGCTGCTCCTGTTCAACTGACCAGTGAGAAAGGACTGGACTTCTTCAAAACGGGTATTGGAGCAACAGTTTGTTATATATTTCTTTACATTTTTTAACTGTCCAATCCCACCTTGTAAGGAGAGCACTTGTTTGTTCAGCTAAAAGGAACCCCCTTCATGCTCCTTTTGGGTTTGCTCAGTCAACTGGTTTGTGCAACAGTGGCAGAGGCACACTGGAATTGTGTACCCATTCATTGTGATTACACAGACAGAAGCAAATGGACGTTGTCTGCGATGGGAGATGGGAAGGGGAAAGGAGATGAATGGTTCCCGTGGGTAAGAGGACAGTTAGGTTTGTTTGGGTTTATTTGTGGTTGCTTTTTTTTCTTTTTTTTTTTTTTTTTGTTAAATTTTGTTTTGTTGTTCTTTTTGTGATTTTTTTGTTGGTTTTTTTTTTTGTGTGTTTTGTGTTTTTTTTGTTTTTGTTTTTGTTTTTTTTTTTTTTGCTATGTCATGGAATCATAGCAGTCATTCCTCTAATAGAAACTGACAGGACATAAAAGACAAAACTATCAGATGAACACACACAATGACTAGAAATATATCGACAGAGAAAAGACTTAATTTAGCTTTGAGAAACCGTCCCAAAAATAAAATCCTGTATTAACAAGTGCAAAAACCAAACAAAAAAGAAACTCCAAACATTAAAACACAGTGTATAAAATGGTGTGAGAAATTTAAGTCACCATACAGCCTTTTAGTCAATAAAAAGCTGTGTTCGTGCGTCCTTGTTGTTTGGGTAGTGGCCCATTCCTTTCATTTTACCCAAAAGGTCATTCAAGAAGAGATCTGAGGGCAAAGCACTCAGTCTTTGCTATTTTTGACTGTAGTCATTTGGGCCTCTTGTGTTTCTATCATGTAAGGTGAATCCTTTCTTTTATTCCTCATTGGTTGAATTATCTTCCAAAGTTGTTATGCCTCCAAAGCCCAGTCCTGTTGAGTTCTGTGCTGCTGAGACTGTAAGTACTGTATGTAAGAGAATTAATACAAGAACACACAGTTTAAGTCTGCTGTTACACAGTCTTGATGCTGATGAAACTGTGAGCGATGTCCTGTGACACATTGTTGAGCCACTTGTTTTTATAGTCCCTTTGGATTGATGATCTGATAATAGTCCCCATCTGACATCACAGCATTCTGGTTCTGCATTGGTTGGATAGTTTTCATAGAGCCCTGTAGGGTAAACACGAGAAAAAATCAACATCAGGCACAAAAAGATTGGCAGAAGTTGGTGGCTCAAAGGAACAGTTAATCGTTTAGTCTAGGCTATCGAATGCACATCTCTGGCTGAGCCTGAGGCCCTCAAACCACTTGCCATTTTGTATAGAGTCGCTGAAGGGATATGCGTTGTCTAACTGGGAGCAACACCAAAACATCGTTCAACAGAAGTATGACACTGAGCATGCTTGTGTAAAGAAATGGCATTAAAAAGTAATTACTGATGTTTGAATGATAAGGATTTTTGAGGTCTTCCTTTGTAGGAAGTAACAACTAATGATGAAGTAACGAGTAATCAAATGACATTTCCACAGAATTTGAAAGGATCTTGAAATTATTCCTCAGTCTGCAAGCACATACCACTAATATCCCTGTCTATGAAAAGTTAGGCATTAAATAGCAAATAATTGATATACTGACAATAGCGACAATATTGATTGTCAAACCAATACAGATCCAACAGCTCCACAGGAACAGCTTCCAAACAGAGCTGTTCCGAGTCGACCTGTTTACCCCACCTCAGCCGAGTTCTTCCAGCTGGGGTGTTCTCTTCGGCATATCCCAGAGGTGAGAACAATCTTTCCTTACCATGCAATAATTGGATCTCTTGATATTTCTCACTATACATCTAGGCCATTTCTGCCTTTGGAACGTTACTGAGTTACTCAGCCCGATCTGATTACGAATTTTTGAACAGTTAGAGGAGTTCTGTCTTTTCCAAAAGACACAACTGTCCTTTTGGAAATTGCCAATGCTGTCTGCTCTGTTATATAGGAGAGTAACATAACCAGAGTGTTCTGTTTGCTTCTCACATATTTTCTTTTCTGACAAATTAAAAGAACCTAATTAGGCTGTTTAACAAATAGTCAAATGCAAGAATGTCTAACAAAATGGGCAAGCACCTTTTCTCCATTTAAACTGATCTTGGAACAAATTTGGCAGTAAATACTCTATGGTAGTGCTAGGTTTTATAAAAAAACCCCCACCTATCTGTGTTGAAATATTAGGATAAAGATTTTGAAAGCAGCTACATAATTTCTCTAATTTATAAATTAACTTTACTTCTTGGAACAAGAATTGCATTTTGTCTAAAGTATCACAGCAATGATATTACTTTCAAAAAGCAATGCCTACAAGTCTAGGCATAACAGTTTTGGGTCCAGGCACCAGACTGCTTGTACTTTGTGAATAACATGTAAAGAAAAGCAGCACACCTTAAAATAAGATAAAACTGAACTCTTTCATTCCTACTTCCATAATATTTATCTGCAACTAAACAAAAAGTACAGTAGGTATGCTGAACATGTTAGAATGCGCATTAAACCTAGACTGGTACTTTTTTACATAGCTGACACAACAGTCTACTATGTTATACATGAGTCCAAATAAAGTTGCATCTATTTTTGGATTTAACCAAGTCTTTAAAGGTACAGCAATGAGAACAGCTTCCTTGATTTCTGTAAAGTCAGGGTTTACTCTGTAGGAAATCAGGCCATTTTTGCACCTATGTAGTCAGATGCTTAAGGCAGCAAACCAATGCTTGAAAATTATTTATTCTCTCTCAGATCATCACTAATTGTACTTCATACTTTTGAAGAGATTCTGTTACATTTTGGAACTTGTGGACAGTTGTTTATTGCAAGTGTAATAAAGCAGTCTTATTGCTAACATCCTATTTTCTGAGACCCATCTGTTGGCGTTTGTGTGCATAAGAATGTTTTTAAACACGGTAACGAACAGGAAGTGCCTCCCAGAGCAGGTAATTACACAATCTGTGCTGTGACTGCAGTAGCTCCAACTGTTAGCGGTAATTGAAGAGCCACAGAGAATGGTTAATACTTTGATCCCACTGAGGCTTGTTTACTCTTCAAACTATTTTTCCTGCCTTTCTTGTTATAGGAAAACCCAGACTTCCTTTGAAATCAAAGCCTGTATATACAAGTTGGCAATCATAAGGTATTTAAATAGTTTGTATGCACTTACTGAATTATAGATAAATTGAAGGCAACTCCACATTCGAAGCTGCATTGAACTTGTTCCTTAATGCAAAATTACATTTCCTCTTTTTTTCAATTCAGCAATTGAATTTAGGTTTTGAATTTGCAGTTACATATTTAATAATCAATTAACTACAGAACCACTATTCATATGACAGTTGCAGTACATTTAGATAAATTCAGTCAGAGCTTTTGCACTGAAATAATAAAACTTTATGACTGTGCTTCACCACATACTTGTTTGTAGCCATAAGTATCAGTTTTGACCCCTTGGATCTAATCAGTCAGTCTACTCAGACAGAAGGCTACAAACCCGTGACTTGCCAGAAAGCTTGGAAAGCTGGCTACATCAGCATTGGAAAATCAAGGAGAAAAAACCTAGTTTGCTCTTTTATCAAAACATTTTATATGGACACAGAGTTTGGGATAAGAAATAAAAAGCATCAGTTCAGCTTATAGACAACATTACTCTGTAATACTCGGATGTTCGTTAATTGTATTTCTCAGACTGACTTACCAACTGTTACTGGCTCAAAACATACTTTGCTTTTCACTTTTCACTTAAAATTCGCAGCTCTGGATCTCCCTTTCCCAACTTTTCCCAGCACTCACCTATATTTCACCGGCAGAAATCTCAGTGCATATGGAGGTTCTTGGACCTTGATCATAATCAAGGATGTAGAATTTGCCAGGATACTTTTGGTATCAAACCATTCTCCAGACAGATATGCTATCACTCACAAAGGTCATGTAAAAGCTATCTCTTTGCTTTTTAACCAGATAGTTTTTTCACATGCAGAAAACATTTTGATGATCAGCACAGCAGTTATATCTGTAGGGAGCGTGTGTTACTAATACTGATGCAAGAATTAAGGCTACTCATTTGACTGAGATTATGTTAATGGATACATCACTGTAGATAAATCTAGTGTATCCTGTTCAGCTGAATCATACTGAATAAGGTGTGACAGCATGAGCATGTTACTCACTTTGTGTGGAAACAGCTTTGGGGGAAAAACAGCAAACCGCAAATAAGTTCTTATACAAAGATTAAAATCACAAAGACTGTCTATGGATGCATGGTCTGCTGACCAGCTAGATCACCAGCTAACTCAGAGAATGCTCCGGTTTCTGTTGAGCACTTGCATTTCTTTTGCTCAGGAACCAGCATGCAAAAGAGGTGGTTGCATTTCCACAGCTCACCGCAACACTTCTCAGGATGTGTCATGCTTGTAGCTGGATCTGTACCTGCAGCAGCTGGTCTGGGTTGGCCCACTTCTTGGTTTCTTTGCTGCAGAAAGAGCTATGGAGCCAGAGTACTCTGCGTCAAAGGAAACTGGCCTGGTAGATGTACTTGTTGTCGTTGCTGGATAAGTATTTTGGAAAGCCACAGAAATAAACCAGATCTTACTGTATGTTTTTTCCTCATTTTCTTTCTGTAGAACTCTAATCTGTGGTCCTTTTTAACACAGATTTCTGATTATTTTGAGAGGCATACCAAGCTTCTTGTGCTTGAAGAAAAGGCCGTGAACTAGAAGAAGAAACCTGGTAAGTAGCTGTAGTATACCAGAATTTTTGAATGCTCCATTTTATTGTGAAGCCCAAAGTAAATAATGTCTGCCAAGAGTGATCCATCCAGCAGTGACATCATTGTAACAGTGAACGCCAACACTCTGCATGACATTTCTCTTTCTGGGGAATTATTTCTGAGATTTCAGTATTAACATTTCCCAACTACAGAAGGCAAGAGAACACATTAGATATTATATGACTAGATTTCGCTGCTTGCTTACATCTGATCTGCAAGCCAGCACTCTTCGATCTTATCCAGATGGTCCTCTCAATTTCTAAATTGCTGTGTCTGTGACACATTATGATGCTTCTGTTTAGACATGTATTTTATACCGTTCATATTATAAAAAGTAATAAAATGAAATGTAGAAGAAGGCTTAAAGAGAAATAAATTATTCTTTAGTCAAACAGATTATTCTTAAACTGGTGAATAAGGCTGTTCAGGTCTTTTGAAAAGGCTAATTTCCATTTTGGACTCCATTACAATGGTTGGAGGAAATCTGGGTTGCTCTGTTTTAATTTTGTTTTGTCACTATATGTTGGTGACTATTTTAGATAGTTGCCTCTGGGATATTTTCCTGTGTGTATGTGTCCACATTCAAGAAAAATTCATTGTGTTTCTTCACCATGCATGGATTCTTTTTCCCTGAAATATTTACAGGACCAATTTCCTCCTGTTGGTGTTATCCCTGTAAAAGTGACTGAGCTGCTGCAGGTCAGAAAAATAAGTAAATAGCTAACTCTCAAGGCTATGTTTTATCTCTGCTATGTTGAGATACAGTATAAGGGTCCGATAACTTGCTTCTAGCAAGCATTTGACTTTCCCCAGCTCCCCCTCCAGTTTTGCTTCTATTATATACAATTTTTGATCAAAATTATTTACTATTGTGACATGAAAGGAAAGAGTCATACATATCTAAAAGTACTGTGTTACCATAGAAAGTTGAGGGATATCAATAGGTTAATTGCCTGAGGCTTTTTATGGAAGAACATTTGCAGCTAATAAACTTATTATGATATGAGACCTCATTCATGGGAAAGCCCCAATATTCTAGACTAGAAGAAAACTACAGTCAAAAAGATTAGCCATTTAGTTGACAGATTCTGCTGCAAAACCATGTCAAATTTTCCTTGCAAGCAGATCCATAGCTAGTAACTATTTAAACCATGCTTGTCAAACAAAAATGGGATTTATCCTGCTGTCTGTGTTAGCTTAATATTCTGATATTTTAGGACTTACTAAGAAGTGTAGGCAGGAGGCAAATGACACATTATTATGAGTTATTTTTAGAGTAAGAATTTGGATTAAGTATATAATTATTTTTTTTAGTTTGCCAAGAACAACATAAAGCAGATTGAATTCAGAGATTTTCTCTTCTTGAATTGTTCTACAAAGAAAAGATTGTGATGCATTCCATATATCAAATTTTCTCAAGGAAATTGCTTTTCAAATTGCACTGAAATCAGGGCATCTCTTTTGAAACAGACACTCTATAGCTAAACCTGCTGGTGAAACCCAGGCACACATTACTCCTTGAGAGGAAGCTGCAGTTTAAAGAAGTGTTCCTAATACTTTTGTTGAGCTTTGTTAGTCAACAAACTCTTTCTACAGATTGGTGAGAATTCTCTGTAATAATTCTCACTATGTCCTTAGAAACATTAGTGTGTGCTATGAAACATGATTGAGTGTTCTGGTGAATACTCTTCTTTACTCTAAAGGAGGAGGAGTTTCTGAGGAAGTATTACTTTGCATGGATCACATAAAAATATGTTACGGATGTTTGCCAAAAATTGATATATGAGAGAATATTCACACCATGCATTCCAAGCAGCTGAGGTGTTGATTGGAACACATGAAATTAGGAGCCTAAATTAATATGAACCGAATAGAAAGATATGAGTGATTCAAAGCACCTGAATCACCTGCCCACTCACCTCTTCTCTCCCCTTACTTTCTCTTTCTACACTGAAAAGTATCAGAAGTGTGTTCAGCACAGGAAAGCAGACAAATTTGACTCTCCTCCTGGTGATAGAAGACTCGTTCTGACGATGCTGCTCTTAGGAAGTACCAGAGGGTGCCATGCTGGTTTTGGAAGAAGCTGATGCAACGCATCTCTGCCTTATTGCTGCTCACTACATTCCCTTCCTTTCCTTCACAGAGGAACTTAAGTGCTCCTTTAAATTCCATGACATCTATTGTACAGGCAAAGAGCGTGAGAACATGGCTGAGATTTCCTGCCTGATACTTGCTGCTGGGTGACGGCCCTGTTATGCCACAAGCCACAAAGAGACCGTAAGTCTTGATCAATACAAAGAAAGCCCTTAGCAACACAGCTAGCCCTAATTCTGCACTCTAAAGTGGTCCAGACTTGGCACACGGATAGCAGTTTTGGGACTGTACTCCCAGCAGCCAGAATAGGCTACATCTGTGTTAACAAGTAGTTTGGGGCAAGAGGAGAAGATCTGTATAGCGAAACAGCTGGTGCTGAGTATCTTGTGTCAACCCTAAATACATTTGGAGGGTTTTTACCTCACTCTAGCTCTAGTCTAATTCTGTAGACTGTTTGTGCATTAGTGGTTGGGGGGTACTAGGTATGGTCCTGTAGCACATCTCCTAGTTTACTTTAATCCAAAGGAACCCAGTTTGTATCCTCCAAGACCTCTCCCCAGTGCAAGTCAAACAGCAAGGAGTATGAACAGGAGATTTGCTTCAAAAGTACATTCCTGAACTAGATTGCTAATGTGGATGCAAGTGCAGCGTTGGTCTTGATGGCATATCCCGGCTGCTCGGGGAAGGGCCGTGTGTACGGAGGAGAGGTGATCTCTTCTCCCCTCTCTTTGGGCAACTCGGCTGATCATTTGGTGAAAACTGAGCTCTCGTGTTTTCTGCGTTGTGCAAACTGCAGGCCTGAATGGATAGTTTTGGCTGTGAAGAAAAAATTTACGGCTTCTGCATCCTCTTTCTGTCTCCACTGGGAGATGGCAGCAAGACAAACAGAAACAGTTCATGGGCTGGACCAGTCCCCAGGCCAGCTGCTGGACCACATTACTTTGGAAGGCATGGGAAAAGCAGGAGTTGTGAGTCATTACCAGTCTCTTCCCAGTGCTCTGTACATAGAGTCATACAACTTTCAGCTCTCTTTTCACACTCAGAGAACATGTGTGAAAGAAATCTTCCACATCTTCCATTCACATTGGGGGGAAAAAAAGGAAAAGATGGCTACATAAAAAACTTCGCCTGGAACTTTGCACGGGACTCACTCACTGTAATCTGCCGCGTGTGTGTATGAATGCCTAAACACCACTATTATCTCCCTTAAATAAGATTTTGTTTTGCACAGGCAATTCTAGACATCTGAGCTGCAGAAAGAAACATTAGATGAAACCACTGGAAACTTTAATCATATGGATATAAACTCTGAATGTCTAAACTGAAAGCAACCATTCAATTTTAACAAATATGAAAAACAGTATGTTCCGGAACAGCACCTGATGGAAAGAACGAGTTCTTTCCTTCTATTTCCTAGAAGAAAGCGGGGAGAGGGGAACACAAACTTCTTCCTAGCTAACTGCATGTTTCCATAATCAGAACCACACTGTGATTCTGATTGTTTTGATTAATCTCCCAAGCACTTCCTCTTGCACTGCAATGGTCTCACATCCTCACATGCTTTTTTACAAAAGACAAGTTCTGGTGATAGACAGCTAGTGTAGCATCCCCTCTGCTTTTCCCACTATCTACTTTCATTGGAGGTAATCAAGTAAGACATTCTCAACATTCTCAGGCTAGAATACTTCTCACTTATTATACCAGTCCTTCAGGAATTTCCAAGAAGTCATTATTAATCCATATTATAAACTACAACTTTTTTTTTTTATTTGATGGTGTCAAAGATAACAATAAATGCAAAATTTCTTGGGAAAAATAGCCAGTCCTATGCTGTTTTCTCCTCACGTGGGCCTTCCAGGGAAGGATAAAACCTCTGTTATTATTTCTTCTTATAACCTCCAGTACTTTTTTTTTTTTACAGCCTCCAACCTCGAGAAAACCCTGCCCTGAGAGAAAAAAAAGTATGTGAGTTCCCTGTCCACTGGTGCCCCCGTGGCCCCGCTCCCAGCAGGCGCTCGCCACTGCGGTGGGATGGGGATGGGGTACCGCTGCGGCAGCTCCTACCGCTGCTGGTGACATGAAGCCACACCAGCCTCTTATTTAACTGCAACTGGAAAATGGCCCGTAATATTTGTATGTACATCCTGCGCTCTGTGCTGTAATCAATATCAAATAAAAACAGTATCACCAGTACACCTTTTCCTGTTACTTGCCTTCTGCTGTGTATTGAAATGTTTTATAGAAATCAGTCTTCTGTCTTTCCATTAACCTAGATCTTTACTGGATCTTAGAGGAAATAGTCTGTTACCATGGAGTGGATGAAGGGAAGCCCTTCTTATAAAACTCTTGCTTCTAAAACATTATTAAAGAAAATCAGAATCCACAAGTTCTTGAAGTTTCTCAGAGATGAATCATCCTATAAGCAGAGGGGGTAATATTTTTTTGTCCAGAAAATATTTTATAATTAACAGTGCTCCTTAGTTAGCCAGCTAGTCTTTCATTAGTTTCATGGGGGAAAAAATCTCATACTGACATAACCCAATTCAGTTCCTGCTGGCTTTCTCTGAAAATGTAACTTGAAATTTCAAAAACGGACCTGTAGCATTTCTCTCCATGGGATGCCATAGGAGCCAGGAGCAGCAGAGATATTGAAGCCTAATTTAAATGACTGACAGGCTGTGGCAAAATGCCATTCATGAGGAAACCCTGAACACGAAGTTTGCTCCTGCTGTGTTTCCTGTAGCAAAGCTTAATGGTGACCAGCTTCCTGGTAAACTTAGGTTGAACAGAGACACCAGACAACCAGCTCTAGCACCTAAATATCAAATAAAAATACCTTTGGCCTGACTCTTTTGGGGTTTGACAATGAATTTCACCCAGCCCAGGAAGAGCAGGATCAGTAACTAGAAATCCCAGAACAGGTCTGCCAGACAGGAGCTCAGAGAAAGCGAAGCAGGAGAAGACATCCCCCATGACGTGGGTGGCCTGCTTCCAGTTGCTTTTCTGCAAATGGAGTTCAAGGTAACTGTCAAGCCACAAGCTATGCTGAGGTAGAGTATGTTGTGTGCTGTTGAACTCACCGTACTTTGCATGAAATAATTCTGCCTTCCCTAAACTGCAGAGAAGTGTAATTCTTTAGTCCCACAGCAGATACTAATTTCCCATTGTTTAGTGGCAGGAGGTGCTCTTACGGTGAGCTGCTGATTAATAGGAGGGTGACAATGGGCCTGTGTGCCAGGTAAAATCTGGATTTCAGCCTCGTACCTCTCCTCAGCATCTTCTCTTGCACACAACTACCCAGTGTCAGCGTGCTGACTCCTGTGGGTCTGTGAACACAAGCTCTGCTCTGCTGATGCTGAGGGTCTTGAGAGGACAAAATGTTCAACCAAATCTCAGCTAGCGGACTGCTGAGATGAGATTCGGGTCACCCTGGTTTTAAGTGTCCGCAATAAGATCCTGGGCACTGACAGCAGCTACAGCAAATGGAGAGGAGCCAGCGCTGTTAGCTCGTCAGCTCCTCAGGTGCAGATGCCTACTTAGGTTGAATTAAATAGCGCTCAGCTCTACTGACTACACCAGATCTTCAGTGACTCTAGTGAGAGCTTAGTCATAGAGTTTATGTGTAGATACCCACGCTACTAATGCCTGCACTAAAATGAGTTTAATCCTCCCCTAAATCTGCTTTTCATCCCAAACTCAGAGCTACTGACTGTCAGTAATCTTTGCAAAGTCATCTATTTTGTCTGTTTTAGGAAGGAATTTGGACTTGGAGATATTCTAGGAAAATGAAGAGGTGGATATGTATTTCCTGAGAGGTTTTCTGAAATAATTACTAAGATGGTTTTATTTATTTTTTGTTTGTTCTTTGCCATTGTGTGTGTAAGTGCGCACACATGCGTATATACATGTATGGACACACACATATATTGTATACGTGTTGTAAATAAAAATGTCCTAAGTGTCTCACTTTAGCTTTTACTGTCCTATCTTGAACTGGAAAATAAAGCTCATTTGCTTGCTGTGTTTGCATATTGGAAGGCTATTAATATTTATGAAATGCATTGAAGTGCTAAGCACCATTACCTTATTGATGACTACCAAATTATTACTCAGCTTACATTTCATTATTTTGTCTTTTGCATATGGATGGATATTGCTCGATTGTGCACAATAGGCTTAATCTTCAAGAAGAAATACAGTAAATATCTTGCTACCAGAACCCCCCTAAATCCAGACACAGCGTATAAGGTGAAGTGAGTTGCCACAAATATTATGCCTGCCTCTGAGATGGTATAGAACATTTATGGGGTTTTATATTTTACTCCGTTTTTAAGTAGCTTACCTTGGGCAGCGTATTTGGTAGCAAGCTTTCCAGTGCAGCCCTAATTTAAGGTGGAGGCTGTCTAATTTCAGATATTGGGACCAGGCTGTCAAATGATCTAAGTGTTGAAATGCCTTTTTACTGATTTAATGGGAATAAGTTGCCTAAATATCTTCAGGATTCTCAGATGATACTCTAGACACCAGAAATCTGCAGATAACATTGATATGAGATGAAATATTGTGTGGATGACTCCAGCGAGTCCTGAAAAAAAGTATCTGAGGTACCTGAGATGTACTAAAAGTATTTCTTGCCTACCACGTCCTCTCTGGTTGGGTCATTCTGGGATAGTGTTTGAAGTAGAATGGAATGTAAAAAAGGAACCAAATCATTTTATCAATCAATGCGCAGACATATATTAGCAATACCTTTTAAAATTAAAATACTCACAGAATGTAACAAGACTCAAGAAGAGACCAAAAGATCAGTTCTTCACAGGTGAACAACTGATTCTTAAAATTCTTCACTAGTGAAAGACCTTTCCTTAGACATTTACCTTCCAAGAGCTGCTGCACAGTTTTGAGTGCTATGCCTCAGATTCTTCATTGATCTGACATAAGAAAGCAGGTGAACAAAGGTGAATATATTACAAACTGGACTTGCCTTTCTCTTTTTTTTCTGAATGTTGCATGACACAGAGCCTCTTTCTCCGAGTACTGCATGACACAGAGCAACAAAAATCCTCCACCAAATTATTAAGCGTAAAAAATAACCAGAACAAATTTCTTCTAGTAATTTTATTTTGTAAAGTTAATGACTGTGGTGAGCTGTAGCATAAATGTGCATTACTAAATCTGGGCTCAAATCCTAGCACCACCGACAAATCTTTGTGATGAGGAATACCTTCAGGCTCTCACAGTTAGACCTAATGGAAGAAACATTATCCATACTCTCCTTCACATTTAGATTTATGAAAACAAGTGAAATTAGCTTTTCCATACTATACCTGTACAGATGAAACTTGATAGTCCTCCATAGATGACATCATCATTGTCTGGTAATATAAAGGGACACCTCGTCTGAACCTCCAAACAGTATTGCTTGCAAGGAATTCTGTTGCTGCAGTGAAACTGTGTGACTTCAAAATACTGGGAACAGAGCCAGGCTTTGTAGACAGTCTGGAAAAAGAGAAGAACCAGAAGTATAGATGGATGACAATAGCACTGTCATTATTAGAAGAACATACTGTACTGCACACCTACATTAACGCTGCTTCTGAAAGCAAATTTTGAGAGAATATCACCTGGGTAAAACATAATCTTAACTTTTGACTATCCTCCCACTTCAGAAATGAAAACTCCAGCCAAGTCATTTAAAAGCAACGCTTAGTCAGGACTAGGCTTATGCTATTCTTTTATCTTAGTTTGTAAACAAGTATGTCTCTTAGATGCACCTTTTTATTAGACGCATGCACACATGCCACACATGCCTGTCCCTGTCCCTTATCGTATACAAACTGAGATCCCAACCGCATTTGAAGCTGGTCTGGGAAAAACTTATAAAATTACATGCAAGAAATAGTTTAAAACTCAGCCCAGGCCAGCTCTGTTCTTTGTATCACCTAGAGCTAAGCTATCAGGTTGCAATAGATGGTGCTGCTTCCCTTCAAATAAAACCTTATCCAGTCAACAGCATTAAAACTCACATTAGGGTTCCCGAACACTAGCAGCTGTAGACTAGGGGATAAATCTGCAGCAGTGAGGAGCAATGCCTACATTTGGGAGCTAAAAGGAACACATTAAAGATGCTATCATCTGATGCTGTGTAGCCATGGCTGCAGGACCTATGATTATTACAACTATTACCATCATTTAAACAGAAAAACAAATAAACATGTTGATTTTAGTTTCTTTTGCCTATTCTCTTCCGAGCAATGGTCTTTGTCATAAGAATTAAACTAGCCTTTTGGACACAGAGAAGTTTCACATGTGATCATACAAATATAGATTGGACACCAGGCTATGAAGGTGATGAAAAACCTGTATGACTGAGTACAGAGAGGTTTGCTTGTTTCCCATTTTATTTTCCACTTATCTGTTTTGAAGTACATTATTTGCTGGTTAGGTGCTTGCTATCTAGGTTGCTATATAATGAAAATTTCCTTTTCGTATTCATTCAGAATATCTGAAAATCTTAGTAACTACCTTTCCTTTATCACAGGCTGAAAAGCAATATAGTCAGCTGATTGTTTTCCTTCTTCCTAGACCTGTTTTTAATAAAAAAGGAAACTTAAATTAAATTTTGAAGCACTGAAAATTCAAGAACTAACACCTGAAAAGAGCAATCTAACTAAGAGTTTGGTTTGATTTCAGTACGTTTCATCTCATGAATTATAATTTTATTAGTGTCAAGAGCGGGTTACATTGTATAATTAATTTCAATTTATTAGTCGCAGAATTGCAAAACTTTTGTCTTAGCTTGTTTGCAATGATGGCAGGTATGGGTAGGGTTGCTAGGTGATAAAGTGAAGCCTGTATCACTAATCTATGTTTTGTGATTATCTCTTTATAGAGATAGTAGCTTTTGCCTACTGCATTCTGTAGAACATGATTTTTTTCATTACAAATTCAAATTGCTTACAAAGGTTTCTTATCCACAGTAAATGATTAATGAGAAGGAAGACTAGGTGTTGTGTGTACTTTTTGTTCTTAAATAAACTTTTAAACAGCGAGTGGTTTTCCCAGTGTTGACTATATCCCCCACCACATTTTTAATGCTTCAGTTGCTATATTGACACTTCCAAGAATAAAAGAAATAAGGTAATTGTTTTTCTGTTTTTAATTAGTCAGTGAGCCTAGTCTATTGCTCGGAGACAGGAACACTGGGTCTGATAACAGATAAATATTCACAGATGTTCCTTTCTGATCACAAACACTGTAGACCTGCTTAGTATGAATGCACATGTTCTCTTCATAGAAGAGATCTAAGAGTAGTAAGTTGGCTTATGAATCATATTTGAAAACGTACATCAGTTTATAGGGAGTGTATTGAAGAGCACACCATGCATGGTAACAAGAAAATGAGCAAACCCATGTGTCTACTTAAGCAAGACGGTAAATAAATGTTTATTCAAGAGCAGAACTAAATAATGCAATCATAGGCTTCTGTGACCATTTTTATGTATCCAGTCTCAGTTTGTGCACATCATCTTCCTGTTCTGATTCACAAGTCCTCAGCTTTGGCTCAAAATTGCATTTGAACTCTTGTCCGTATTTTTAAAGAATGCATGAGTATACCTGTTCCTGAGATCTATTTCTCAGATAAATGCCTCCCACTCTGTATCCTTTTTATTGCAGCCCCTTTCAACCTTGTCTGCAGTCTGTATCAAGATTTTTAATATGTTGGTCCCATTTTGCTCTGTTTTGGCAAGTGAGTTTACATGGAAAGTAAGATTTTCAGAGTTCTGTCTGGATATGAACTAAGGTCATATCCCACTTCAGGGTGAGATGCTGATACTTATCAGCCTTCCTACCCCCATGCTCTGGTTTCTTCAAAAGAAATTTCAGGTCTGTGGGACAAGACACCTCTGCAGAACACTGTAAGATGTCCAAGTAGTAGTAGGTGAAACCCTCAGGGGGTCCTGAAAATGAGCCTAGGAGATAGGAGATGCTGGTCTTCAGCCCTTCCCACTAAGATCCTCCATTTTAGGAGACAGGAGATGCTGGTCTTCAGCCCTTCCCACTAAGATCCTCCATTTTTCCAAGTCTTTTTCAGGCCTGAGAACTGGCATGAAATAGCCTGAGTAGTTGGAGGAGTGAACAACATGGAAAAGCACCAGTTTAATACTTGAGTACTTATAGTGCAGCTGAGGTAGAATTAAGTCACATCTGGATAAGGAAAAAAAATAGGGTCAGAGCCAGATTTGAGCACCAGAGCAGGCTCCTCTGTAGTACCTAGCTGCTAGCACACTGCCTCCACAGCTCTGGCTGTGCTAACTCACTTATTTCCAGACAGTGCCCAGCCATTGCCTGGGAAAATGCGTATTCCAAGCACCATACCCAGTAAACAGTTTTGATATGGCCATGCTGTTTTCTGGAGAAAAAAGAAAAAAATGTAGATGTTTGCAGATGAACTGTGCTGGGCTAGCTGATAGACCAGAGAATAGTCCCTCTCCGCTCTTACTTACTAGGACAGACATGATTTAAGTGCCTACTTTCCCAACAAAGACCCCAAATGACCTCTCCTATCCTTCCTGGACATCTTAGACTTTCTAGGCACCAAAGGTTTTACACAGAAATCTTCCTTTCGTGCCTAAAGATGTGCTACCCACCAGGGAGTGCAGAAGAAGATCTGATCTCGTATTTGTGCATACTGCTCGCTGCTCAGCAGCCTTTGCATGAGTCCCATGGCTGATCCAAGTGAGTTAAGTAGATCCAGAGCAGTCCAAAGTCTTTTCTTTGTTTCAGTGATAGTGAAAGGTGACTTCTTTAGCTTAAATACTAGAAGCCCATGATTTGGAACTGAAATGTATTGAAATTTCTTGAAATTTTCCTAATACAAAAGCAGATATTAGGTCCTCGGATCAGCCGGTATTCCGTCTTATACCCTGGGAAACAGATATTTTGGTTGGTTGGTAATTCTGTTCTATCTCCTAGCAAATCCCAAATGCACTTAAAACATGCACTGCATAACAAGGCCTGAAACTGTCAATGAAAATACGTATTGGCTTGTATTTTGAGTATGGTGTGCACTTTACAAACTGTGCTTTGATAAGAGGGTATTTTTCTTTTTTTAAAGGACTTCAATGGCTAAACCCCAAAATTTATAATCATAATAAATGGTTGTCTTAAAAAATATTACATATAGAACACCATAAAGTATTAGTTACATTCTATTAGTATTTTCCTATGTAATTTTCAGTGTGTCAATGGAAAAGATAGAAGGTGGATGTGAGGAGAAGACCATGTGTTAAATAGCCAGAGGCACAGAAAGCCTCTAGATTTTCCATTAAGTAAAGTTTTCTAGAGCGAAATTCCTGCTCCTTCAAAACATGCACTTTCTCAAGATTCAAGTCAATAAAACAAATGTCTTGGATTACCTTTCAAGGAAAGCAAAGAGGGTCTGTGACAGCAGTAGACAGGGCTTTCACTTTATCATATCCTCAACTAAAGAAAACAAAACTAAAACTAACTCCCAACATGAACTGAATTCAACTGAGTTATAAGATTGGGAAAGTTATATAAATTATAGAGAAAATATAAGAATACACAACTATCAACAGCTTTTGAAGAAACGAGGAAATCTAGATTTTTACAAAAAATCAGAGCTTTAGAAGACAAAAGCATCATTTTTATTAACAGATATTTTGTGAATTTAAGTTCTGATTTAGGCACTCTATTTGAAAGAGATACAGTCCTGGCTATTAGACAAGACACTATGTTGGAAAGATAGTATCACATAAGAATAAGGTCATCTTCCATGTACAGAAGCATAACCACAAAATCTCAGAAGGGTTTAGTGGTAATTTTGCTCGCCTAAATAAATTAAACCTACACTACCTTGTTCCTGTAGGAAAAAAATTAAAAATTACACTTTTGAAAAAGTCCACCAATCAATGCTGGCTTTATATACCTGTATTCATATGCATAAGTGCCTACCCAGGACAATCATCATCACAATCGTCTTGGTATTTGAAAATTATAAAGAATAAAATGATAAAAATATAATATTAATTAGGCAGATTAATTCATTATTTGGCATTCATTTTATTTCTACTGTATAAGTTTCAAGCCAATGTCTGGAAGCAGAAAAAATATTCTGTGACTTCAGTGACCAAGCACAAATACCCAGCCTCAGCAATTCAAGGAATGAACACTCCACAAACAAACCAGACACTAAACTGCATTTGCTTGTCAAATCATTACAGATAATAAACGGATTCAGAGTTAAAAGGAAGAAAGCAAGGTTGTGTGTGGAGAATTTGGGAAACTAAAAGAGCAGCCTGTGCTTTTTCCCTCAGGACATCAGGAAGAACACTGATTTTTGTTTCTTTGTGGGGAATAGCAGTCCAGATATTGTCTCTTTTTAGGATATTCTGTGTCTCCTATCACATGTGAGGTTAGACGGTGTCTCAAGAGTTATTCTTTCTGGTCTTGAAAGGCAATCAGACAGAACTGTTAGGTAAGACAGCTGCAGTACTTGCCTAGAGAGGGGCCAATAGCTGCTGCCCACAATGCGTACGGTACTGCCAGGTAGAACGGCGCATTGGCTGACCACAGCCCTGCTCCTTACACTAGCTGACTTACAGCTGGCTCTGCAACTGCACAAAACTAACCTTAATTGTATGACCAGTATTGTCTAAGACTGCAAAAATGATGTATTTGTATTTGCTATGCATATATGCCCACAGTCTTTCTCCCTTCCCCTCTCATTCTCACTCACTCATACAAGCACAATACATGTAATACAAAATAGCCTAATTTCTGTTAAAACAGACTGAGTACATAGCCTGAATCATCTGAGTCACACTGCATGAGAAGTATCAGTAGAGCAGAATGGAAAAGCTCGAACGGTTTCATTCTCTATGGCTGTCAATTCTTCATAGTTTTCAAGAGATGAATTCGGCTTTCTTCTGTCCCTTCCCCCGTTGTACCTGACTGCTGTTGCCATCACAGTTCTTAACGAACAGTGTGAAATTTCCAGGAAGTACTTACTCTAGCTATTTTCCATGTAAATGACTTTTTTTTTTTCACTGAACAAAATTTGATGTTACTGGCTGGCTTGTCAAAATAATAATACAAAAGGGAACCTAGAAATCATCAAATAACTCTTACTGTGTCGATGTGGAGGATGGTGGGAGGGAAAGAAAGTAGGAAGCGAGAAGTCACAACAGAAGCTTTCTCAAAATGGTAAACTTTCTGAATCAAAATAGATTTCAATTGCTTTGCACTGATGTTTGCAACCATATTCATTCCTCAGTATGAAAATGAAGTCTTCAGAGAACAACTTCATAATTCCACCTATCAGTTGAAAAGGAAGAGGTCCTCATGAACTTCAGAGGCATTCTGTTCATTGACATTTTCAACCACATCAGGAAACTGTCCCTTCTTGGGATAAAGGAATCAACAATATTGCCTTGAGACAGTGTGATATGATTCCAGCTCAGCTTCTCTCAAAGCTTGTGAGTATTCTGAGCTAAATTCTGCAGTCGTTATATATCCTAAGGAGTACCTCAGGCTGTGACTGACTTAACAATTAATTTTTCCAAGAATATTAATGGAATAACTTATTACATAAGCTGAGCTTTTTCAGCAGAACTGGATGCAGAAAC
The DNA here is from genome assembly GCF_947461875.1 of Haliaeetus albicilla. Lineage (NCBI taxonomy): Eukaryota > Metazoa > Chordata > Aves > Accipitriformes > Accipitridae > Haliaeetus > Haliaeetus albicilla. The sequence continues at coordinate 2,737,268 of NC_091497.1, read as the reverse complement.
AGCATTCATTGAAAAAAAATAAAATCTGGCTTGCAGAATGGTGAAGTGGCCTTCAAGTTTTGGTGTGTTCTACCCCAGTGGTCCCCAGCCCATGCTGACTCATTAACAACAACAGTGAATAAGCAGTGTACGGGGAGCAAAACCCTTCTTTTCCTGTCAGCCTCAGTTTCAGCATATGATTTTCTGTAGCCAAAAGTAACCTTAAAGATTCTAGTACGCAACATGCTGCCTATATACAACAGGTGATGACTACTTCACGTGTCTAATCTCTGCCTGATTCATAGACCTATGAATGTATGAACTATCTAAAGGCATTATATGTGCATTTAAAGTTAGAGCATAAATTAAATCCCATGCATTGCCTTTTTTTTGAGTCTGGGTGAATTGTTGTCTCTGTGTGGTATTCTGTGACATTACCACGATCAATAATGTTGTCTCTTCTATGGTTTCCATCTCAACCTTTCTAGAAACATATTTAAAGCATTTACTTCAGCCTGACTTCCTTCACTTCATTTTAGTTTGTTTTAATATCTCACAACCTTAAAGGGTAGGGTCACCAGGTATATTAAGGGGTTAAAAATAGTAGTACTCTTCATGAGCTGAGATGTTGTCAATAACAGTGTTGGAGAAGAGCTACTGGTAAAGGCTGGAAAACCTTCTAAGCCTTCGCTTACCCAAATAAAGATATCCACTCATGCTCTCAGAACTGTGCCTGAACATTGGCCAGACAAAGATGAATATATCAAACAATATATACAGGAAATAAGGGGGCGAGATCTTAATGTAATTATGAGTTTCATGCCAGCAGTGAGGGACCTCAGAAGAGCATGCCTATTTCTTCCTGTGCTAAAGCTTTTGCTGTAAAATTCACTTTAAATCTTATGCATGCTGTACAGCAGAGAAGTAATAGCTACTGTCACCTACCAACTAACTCACTGTCTGTGCAGTGCAGTCTCTAAAAGGCTTTTTATATTTGGATCGCCAGGGTATTATGTGTTGGTTTGAGTGACAGTGCATCTTCCTTAAGAAACACTTGGGTCAATCTCAGCTTCCATCATATTCCATTTTTGAATCAGGAATAATCACTGACTACTCTTCATTCCTCATCTGTTCAAAAAATTGAGTACAGAAGGACTGCTGCCAGTAGCACCTGTACTGGGGCTGAGGTTGATGTAACAAACTGACTAGGAGTTGGCTGACGTGCCAGGGCCATGGCTGTTCCCAAAACAAGCCTTGCATGTGCAAAGCTACTTCTAACATGTTTGGAGCTTTTCTTCCCAATCTCAGTAGTTTAAATGTATGCTTTAAATTAAGTTTCCAGATGTGCTGGAGCTTTAAAGTCTTTTCTCAAACATTACTAAACTATGGTTAAATAAGCTTTTGAATTTGGGAAAAAAAAATAATCTGAATCTGACAGCTTCAGTACAAATTGTTAAAGCTCAACCAAGCCCTCAGCAACTGAAAACAATGTCTTATAATGGGATACATGCGAATGACAAGGCCTGCATTGCTCTGTGCATCAGGACCTGAGCTATCACATTGTACAAGCAGAGATGTCTTTTAGATAGGTTACAAGTGTATTTTATATAGACTACACAACCAAAATATAGGTGGCTAACTGGTACAAGACCTGATTAAGTCTGACAAGGGTAGTGTTACAAATGTGAACTCCCCCAGGAACTTTGTCAGTTTTGAGCAGTAAGGGCTGTCTGACTTCAGGAAAACTGCATTTTGCATGTGTAGTATGGAATAAAAATCAGCTCTTACAGAGACCCTTCTGCCCATGAGAGCTGCGGGGCTGCTGGTGGCATTCCTCTGCTGCCAGCCTTCGTTCCCAGTCCCGTTCTGAGATTGTGGGCAGCCTCAGGATAGGGCTGACTACGCACACAAATAGTGCAGCAATAGTGACCGGGTAGGAGGATCAGTCCTCCATAAGGTGTCTTTGCCAATGAGAGTCAGTGGTACCGTCAGGTGATTAAACATTCTTCATCACATGCAGTAGAAAATATATAACAAGGGGCTTTCCAAGATGTCAGTTGCTGAAAATAAGATATTTCACAGGAACAGGCTTTCAACAGACAAAAGGTTTTTTCAAAAAAAAGTTGTCATTTTAATTTTATTTCAACACTACCAAAATCAAACAATTTTGAATGGAGAAATATTTTTCAATAAGGTTCAAACATTTTTTTCCAAATAAACTATTGTCATTCTGTTTATACAACCAAACATTGCTCATAAAACATTCATCTAAATACACATCACCCTTCTGTATTTTATTACATTAATATTGACTCAAAGCTGTTCTGCTTTCTGGAGAACTTGATTTGTACATGCACACACCCCTACACCCACACCCAACATTTTTTTTCTGGGGAATTCTAATTTTGGTGTTGGTTTTTTTTTTTTTTTTTTAAATCTGATCCAGAATGAACACAAATTAGCAATCTGAGCTTCCTGTAGAACAGACATTATATTTTCCAGTTTTTCCATTCTACATGCATTTTTTTTAAATTCTTTGTGTTAAAACACTGCACCAGGATATGAGAACGTCTGTTTCATATTACGGAAGCATGCCTGAGATTTACAGTAATTTGGGAACAAACCTATCTGCCTGGTGGTTATTTTAACCTTTGAATTTATTTATATTTTATTATAATAAAGACTTTCTTCATGGATGGAATATAATAAGATAAGTATTTTAATATTTGTCCCGAAGATCTTGATGTTAGTGAATGCAAACTACTGTATTAAGAGACAAAAACTATTAGTGTTTCCTAAAGGACGGTAGATTAAATAGGAAAACTTGTTTCTTTCCCTATTTTGCCTGTTAGATGAATAATTTCATCTGAAAGACACACATGCTATTTTATTTGAAGATAGGGGAAAGGAAAACCAAGGTTGAAATAAATTTGCCAGAACATTGTTGATCTTAGCTTCAGTTCATATACTACATAACAAGATTTCCTTTAACCAAATACAAATGAGAGAACTGACAAGCTGCTCTGCTCACATCTTTGTTGTTTATATTGGAAAAGACAACCAGAAAGATACAAATATGCCAGCTCCTAATACAAATATGTTTCTTTGATTATGGAGAAATTACTGCAGAGTAGATGGCATCAATGTCTCACTGTCACTTTGGTAATCTTAAAGAGAAATTAGACCCAGATATAGAAGAGATCTATAATGTTCCTATCTGCCAAAAGAAATTAAGCTTCTGCAAGGAACATATGTGCAAAAAAACAGATCCATTAGTCCTATCTTTCTGGTGATTAGCCATCCAATCAATTGGGGTCATCATAATGATTAACTTCTCTGTTGTTTTATAATATCCTAAAACCTGAACTCATAATCTGTATCAGAATTCAGTCTTAGCTCTTAATATCACAAAGAAACTTTCTTTTGAAGATCACAAGCATCCTTTTGGGTGAGCTTAAAGGAAATTGAAAATTAAATAACTCATTACAGAAATAAGTGGTCTGGTAAAAAGCAAAAAGGGGGCACTAGCCTTTGATTTTGTGGGCTTAGTAGTACTCCATCTAATCAGATGCTGTATTAAAATGTTCAAATGATTAAAATAAAACAAATGAATAATCTTTAAAGTGTCTGATCAACTTCCCTGGAAGATCTTAGGACCACTGACTTTGAGTCAGTTCGCAACGGGCAGGGACCTGTTATAAAGTTTTACAGTCTGTTCTAAAAATACGTCTGAATTCATGAACCAAGAGACCTGTCAAGGCTGGAAGGTCTTTGTGTTCAATTCTGCTCTCCATCACTTTTAAAGTGATGGCGGTCTATATAAATCAGCTTAACATGACATTATTCAGAAGGTTGATACTGCTGACTACCAGTGCATGCAGGAGGCTGGGACAGTCTCTCTTTATATCCTCTGCTTCCTCAAATTAAGGATCTGATTTTTTTCTCCTTACAAAGCTCCAGGGTTGTTCAGAAGAGACAACCCCTTATGGGCCCAGAGGGGCCTCCAATCAACTTGCAACAGCTGCTGCAGGCTCCTGGCAGATGAGGGGACTTGTCATAGGCTGATATAAACATACACAGAGAAATAATTTTTTGTGCCTTGACTTTCTCTTTCCATTTGGAATTATAACCTCTTTAAGCACAAGACTTATTCAATTTCGATGCTGACTTTCCATCTTGATCATGCAGGCTGAAAAGTTCTCTGTCTAAATCCAAATGAGCAGCTGAAAATTCAGTAAATAAGATGACAAAAGCTAAAGACAAGGAGCCAATGAATCCAGAAGAAATAAGAAAATTAAGGCACCAGAGATAAGACAAATCCTTTAGAACCTAAAATCTATTTAAAAAGAAAAAAAAACAACAAGAACTCATAACAATGGAAGGAGCCTGTCATAGTGTAGACTCTATTAATGATATTGTCTGTATCACTGCCACAAGTTTATTTTAATCATGGTCCTTTGAAATTTATTAGAAGAACTTTATAACTATCTAGAGACAAAGCAGATTGGCCTTACTCTTTTCTCTAGACATTTTTGAATGCAGGAACAGGACTGGAGACGCCACTGCACTATTCTACATTGCTACACTCGATGTCTTCAAGTTGGGCTACCTCTCCCCTTTACATTTAACGTATGGACTGACATAAAGACCTCAGAGTTGCATGCTGTTGCTATGACATTGAAGTGACACATCCAGACACCTGAAGATGGTGAGTGCCTGAGCTTAAAAGCAGCTCCCAACGAAAGGAGGCAGGTGCCCCCTTCTCACAGCTCTGGTTTGAGGCCACACAGCTGCACCAAAAGCTGGCGTGACCCCAGGTAGCCAAACCTTGCCTGGATGGGGATATATATGACATTGCAGTCAGAGCCATGACAGCTTGTGCTCATGTATTCAATAAATCAGATTTTCTGGGAGAGCACAATAAGGTCTCCAAAGAGTTCACCAATAAACTCAAGAATAATTTCACCCAAGAGCAGGTGTCCCAAGTGAGGAGTTTCCCCAGTCTGGTGTGGCTCTGTGGGGGACTAGACATTTGCCACAGCAGAATGAAGCTTGTTATCACAGGAGATTACAGAGCAACAGGACAACTTGCACATACCTTTTGCCATTTCACCTGCCAATCTGGTGATCATCAGCATAGAGGCTGAAATACAATCTTCTCACCTCTGATTTCCCAGAAGAGTTGGAAAAATCAAGTGTCTGTCTAAGGATCTGTGCAAACTGTCTGCAGTTTAGCCCACAGTGACAGCTCACGTCTATAAGTTCAGCGTTCAGAGCTCTTACACCATATAATACAGTATTCATGAGACTTCAAGCTCAAGCAACACCCTTAGGAAGCCCGTGTTACTTTTTTTTTTTTTTTTTTTTGCCAGTTTTCTATTTTCTTTGTGTAATGTCACCATAATACAGTTTGAGAAATCCCTTGAAAGCTAGTGTATATGTTGTTTACTGGCATACAAAACCCATGATGCCTCTGCAATTTATACTTCATCATCAGGCTCATAGTTCATTGACTGTCTTTGAACTTTTCTTTTTATATATTAACCCTCCCATAACTGGGTTTACCTTGGAGAGAATTTGAGGTGTATTTTTGATCTTTTCTACTCCATTTACTCATGTATAAAGATAAGTAAAACAAATTTAAGATATTTAAGACCCTCTCCAATTATTCAAACACTACAGTCATATACTGTGCCATGCATGTAGACAGAGATGGCTGATTCAGTTGAACACAAAGAGCAATGCTGGAAGCACAGATTATTGCCAGATATTGTTGCTGACATTCAGAGATTAAAGTGGAATTTCGCAAGCACTATTAACACTAGAAATGCTTATTCAAATACCTAGATTTATCAGGTTTTGCCACTTAAATTCTAAAACATCTTTTATATCCCCCGAACTTGTAATGGCGCTTTACCACTTTAAGCCACTTAATCTTGATTATTGGTCAGTTAGAAGGAACAAATATGAAGATGAGATATTGAATTGTGATTCCATTGAAGACAAGACAGGTCCGTGACTTCTACCTAATTTTGTGTGCCAGACCATTAGTTCTGTCTCATACAGAGTGGAAGAGGGCCTCCATCACGCTCTCCCAGGAGAGTATGAGATAAGTATTACTTTGAAAAAGCTTCAGTCTCAGGGCATGAGAGTTGGTAGCAGAAAATAAGCCTCAAGAGCTTTTGGATGATGGGATTAGTGCACAGTCATCAGCTACTGCTAGTGATGGTCTGTGGTCTTGAAGAGCTCATAGACTGCACTGTTGTTGACTGATTGTTCAACAGTGAGACCACAAGCAAATCACGGATGCAGGATTCAAAGCTGTTGAGCAGGCAGGCAAATGAAAACATTAACTTTGAGTATTTCTGCAACAAAGAATCTCACTAGACTTTCTGATAGAATTTATAAAAGCTTCTTTTTTGCTTGTGTAGCATGTTTGCTTCCCTCAGTTGTCAAGAAGATGCGAATAATACAGTTCTTTTCACTTCCTATCTATTTCCATTATTTTCTTCCTACTTTCCTATCCTGCATTTCCAAAATACAATTGTTTGTTTACTTTTCCCAATCCTTTTCTATGTTAGTCGTGGTCTAACATGTTCTCATGTCTGGATGCCTGGCAGTTCTTGGAAGGAAAAAATAGGTCTAATTGATCCAAACCTTGTTGTGCTTCCAGAGAAGACCCAGGAATGTCTCAGTGATTCCAGCCCGAAAGGGCCAACTTTCAGCATTACTATATACTTCTGCAGAAGAAATAGCTGGTTTTAATAACATACAGAATGTATACAACATGCCTCATCTTTACAGTCCCTAATCCTTGGATCAGTTCTGCATGCCTAGTCCAGGGAAAAAGCTTTTGTTTTGTGCTAGACTCTTGGGGCTAGCTGAGGTGGAAATTACAAGACAGGTCACATTAGATAACATTTTTAGCTAACAAAAAAAAAAAAGCCTTATCTAGTTGTATGATTAGTGTGATACTACTCTGTGAGCTGCTGTACTAGCAATTATCTCCATAAAGAGAAATATCCCTTGTTTTTCCTCTGCCAGATTTCCATCATCTTTAATGGTATCAAACTTAAAATATATGTTTTTATTTGAAATATCAAAATGCTTTCACTGCTTTATGCAGTATCTTTCTGGGAAACTGAATAAAACACTATATCATAATGTGCAGTGCTTGCTATAAAATTCTTTCTATTTGATCTTGTTAGATTATATCATGCTGTTTCAATTTCAGGCATTTTGCTTAACCATCTATATTCTTGTTATACATCAGACATTAATATCAATTTACTTACAGCTAAAATGTGCCTTTAGCGGCATCCCGTTAAGTGTGGTGCCATCCTAGGGAGAATCAGGGGATTTGGGGCTCAGTGTTTTTTATATTTTATTTGTATTCCTTCACTGATAGGTATGCAATAATGATATTCAAAAAGATACTGTGTCTTCCACAGTGATATTGTAAAAGAGTTACACACAAATGAAACAAGATGAGCTTGTAATGAATGCACCAAATCACTACCACATTATTTTTATGGCATTATATATATTTAACTTTGCCGTCACAATAGCATGTTTGTCCCCTCTTTCTTTTCACAAAGGACTGCCTGAGTTATGCAAAACTAGTATTTCTGCAAGCTGTTGTAAAGGGAACTTTTTCTCTCTGAACAGAAGTGTTGTTTGCTCTCAGATTTTCAAATATTTACTTCATTGCAGCTTTTCTTAGATGATTTCATGTGCTACACTGGGTCAAGTCTGAATGCAACTGTCTGCTGACACACCTAACAATTTGCATAGGTCAGTAACATCAGGGAAAATATTGTGATGCAGAGTTTTGCCCTTCAAATTTACTTTCACTTGCTGTTGCTACAGCTTGTTCAGCAAATAGAAGACAATGTTGGAAGACTACCAAAGAGCTTGAGAATAAAACACCAGACCCGCTACCAAAAATTGTACTGTCTGTCATTAAGAAAAGATGGCTTGAGAGTAGAAAATACTGTACTTTGTATTTCAGAATGATTCCCTGAGGCATTCAGAGACTCTCTGACAAGTAAGGCACAGACATATTTGGAAGCTAATAAGTTGGTTAAGACAGTATTTCAAAGTGGAATAATAAAACAAAGTGTAAATGGTGATACGAGAAAGGCTAACCAGTGTGATTTCTGCAAAGGTAAATTCTCTCTCTAATGCATTAGAATTCTTCCAAAGCATAAAAATGAAAATATGATTCTGGTGCCAATTTATTTAGCCTTTCAAAAATCCATTAACAAGATCTCCAGAAAAGGTAGTAAACAAATTATTACTGCTTGCGAGTAGTATACAGTCATGTATACGAACTGGGTAAGGGGAAACAAAGGGAGGGGAAAAAATAACCAGTCAGTTTTCATCAGTGCAAAAGCTTAAAAGCAGGGTGTCTCAGGTTTTCATATATGATACGTTTTGCTTAGTAATATATGAACGCATTAGAAAGAGGGTTCAACAAGAAGAAAGCAAGAGTACAGAAAGAAAAAAAGTTAATCACATAAAAAAAAAAAGTTCAGCTGAACTGAAAACTTGCTGAATAAAGAGTGAAGTTTAGTGATGAAGAATTGAAAGAAATGAAACTTTGTGAAGGAAATTTAAACTACTTGTAAACCATAAGCGATTTTAAATTTAGTATGTGATCCAGGAAAATTATCTGGATCTTGCTGTTCAGTGATCTCTGTGCAGTTACAGCCAGAAAAGATAACAAATGGATGCACAAATGCTGGGAAGTGAGGTAGAAACAGTCGTCTCCTGCATAGCTAGTGCCACAGGCTTACCTGGAATACTCTGCCCAGAAACAGATAAACCTACCCACAAAATTAGAGAAAAGCAGACAGCATTTCCATCACTGGGACCTCTGAAGAAAGACTGAAAGACTGAGTCATGAAACTTCAGAAAAGAGATGGTGGCAAGGAAAAATCTAAAAAATTATGAGTGTTGTAGAGAAGAGGGACAATTTTCTGATCTCCTTATTTTATGTCCCAGAACCAGGGGGCAAAGAAGTAATAAAACAGAAAAGTCTTACTTTTGAAATAATAAAAGGAAATATTTTTCCATATAATGCTTAGACTTGGCAGTCATACAATAACATTTTCTAGAGAACAAGCAAATAAGATTCAGAAAATTCTTTCTAAGGTAAGGCCATATGTTCCTTTGTATAGTTAACAGAGGAAAAAAGTTTTTTGAAGACCTTCAGGGATCAAAACTGTGCCCACCTTAGATACCTAGGTGTACTGTCTACTGTCTTTGAAGAACCTGATTTCCCACAGATTTGATTTGATTTCTCACTTTTGCATATATAAAGGCATTTATACTTACATTAGGAGAGCTACTGCACTAGATACTTAAAATGCAGGTGTTCACAAGGTGGCTTGGATACCTTATAGCGCTAACAGAAAGAGTACTAGCATAAATAGAAACAAAGTCTTTAAGAAAATCTCTCACTTTCAGATTTAATGATCAGGAAATTTCTGTGCTATTGCTTATTCTGAAATTTCTGGCTTCTTCCTATGCAAGGTCTATTGCTGACTACTGTGGAAACAAGATTGTGGATGGGATGGCTTACTGATAAAGTCCTGCAAGTGACAGTTGTCTTGTGGACGGTTGCCTTCTAGGGAATTACTCTTAATTTCAGTGGGAGACAACAGTGAATATATCATGTGCTAGTGTCCAAGAACTGGACACTCATATTTGTCTCCAAAGCTAATGGGAACCCTACAAAAGCAGCCAATGGAAATGCATGGTCTGATTTGCCCACATTGTTTAATAAAATGATAAAAGGTAAAAAGATATCTGTTTACTATACTAAAAGGAGAAACTAAATGTTTAGTAAAAAAAAAATCTTGAAGGATAAATTACAAAAGAAAACAGATTAGCTTTTTTATAATGCAAGTCCTTAGTTTAGACCCAGGTTCTCTAATTACCCTGTTCTTTCACGTTGTTTCCATGATGACTGCAAGTCAACATAAATACAGGCTGTTGTAAAAATAGCTGAACCTTCCCACATCTTTACCGTAGATGCACATTCCTGCTACCACTCTTGTACTGGGAATAATATTAGTGCAGCCATATCTTAAGGCAGACCAGGTCTTTACTGACTTAATTCTCAGCTGAATCAGACCTGTGATCCAGCCCTGTGAATTGCAAGCATGGGAAAGACACTAATTGGGAATGAGGAGTAAGGAAGCCCTATGTCTTTTTGTGCGGTCCCATTCATTTATAGACTTCAGGTGACTGCGGAGGCTAAACCTGCACCTTTAGATGGCTTGTGGCCAGCTGCAGCGCCAGGACAGACCATGTTTCCTGTGTGACATTCCCCCAGCAATGGCTGAAGAAGAAAAAATGCAGAAAGATGTAGAAAATGTAATCAAAATGGTTCAATAGCAACAAACTTTTTTTTTTTTTTTTTCCACCAAAGGCATTAACATCTCATCAGTTAAAATTAAGCCACAGGTTATTTTTGATCTTTAAATTTCTGTTTGGAACTTTAGATGCTTTAAAACTTTCAAACATATAGCTATTTTTAAATTTTCACTGTCATTTTGTGATGATTTTTGTTCCTTAATGAAACCCTGTTATGTCTGGAAGCTCTGCGGTGACTGTCAAAGTGCCTTTTTCCTGAATGCACTCAATGTAATAATTGCAGATCTTTCTCTGCTAGCCTGTGACCTAGTTAATTATCCTTTTATGAAGCTGTATTTCTTCTCATATTGACAGGTTTTATTCTTTTTTTTAATGAAGATGCTGTCTTTTTGAACATCAAAGGCATCTTGGAAAGTCATCACTGGCAGCATAGTCTGTCAACCTGTGCTGTATACAATGGTATTTTGTGGAATATAGAATGGGAAAAGAGCACAGAACCAAATCCATAATTTCTGCCATCAGCTGCTCTTCTTCATGCTGGGAATCTCACCCATACTAATAACGATATTTACAATGGCAAGCCTGCGTATCTTCTTAAAAAGTTCTCCTCTTTAGCAGAATGAGAAAATAATACATTAAGCTCCTGTGCTCCTTTGCCTTCAAAGTTCTAAATTCCTTCAAAGTTGGTTAATCTCGGAAACTAGCCTCAGACATCTCTTTTTTGGGGTGATTACAGTTCCACTGATTGACATACAGAATCCTTCATCTAGGCAGTGAACTATTTGTGTGACATGATAATTCCTAAAGATCCACTCTCATGAATGCTAACAAGCTGCTTGGAAACAGCAAATCTCCCCTGTCTACTTTTTTCCTTCTTAATGACTTATTTCTACTAAATTATTTCCCAACTATGCTGTTTTAGCTGAATTTTTTTTTTTTTTTACTACATATTTTGCTTTCATTTCTTTTGCTTGTTCACTGGCACTAAAGGCACTCATATTTAATTACCTTTTGTTCACAACCTTGTCTAGGGGCCACAATTCCTGGTCAGAATCAGGGCCCAGTCATGCTACTTAGGAATTAAGTGCAACGGGCAAAATCCAACACTGAAGCAGATAACTGACAAGTCTAGAGCTGAAGTTTTAAAAATGAAATCTGTTTGCAGTCATCTAGTCTTCACGGGTGCTAAAACACCACAGAACTCATTGACTGCAATTGAATTGATGATTCCTGCTTTCTTAGATAGAAAGCAGCCTTTACATAATTAAAATGATGCAGGAAAACTGGTCACAAAGGCAGAAGCCCCAGAGATACTGAATTCCCACAAGTTTGTAAAATTACTTGACGGAATACAGTAAAGAAATACAACAGAGAGAAAGGTCAAATTACCAACTTAATCCTTACTAAACATCAAAGATGTCACCCAGGAGTTTAACAACCCAAGACATGAAGCTAAGCTTCAATGGTTCTGCTGTTCATGAACATACCTGTTTTGTTGGTATTGCTGTGGTCTCATCACTGTAATAAAAAACTGCCCTTGTGATGCTAAATAAAAATTCTTTCCACTATATTTGTTTCCAGAACTTTTATTCTTCAAATAAACAAGTGGTTCCATCATAGGCAGCCACATTATGCAATGATTTGGGGTATTATACTGGGTTGTAATCAGAGTTGATTGTGAACAGAGTTGTGCAGCTCAACCTCATTTTCGACAATCGTGATAATCTATTTTGAGAAGATTTCTCAATAAACCATTCTCTTGGAGGTTACCAGAACAGGAATTACAGTCTTCCCTGTCAATCCTGTGTTATCTGGATTAAAAGCATTTATGCACTATTTTCTCATGTCTTTCACAGAGCAATTCTGTCCCATGTTGCATCTCCATGCTCTTTGGACGAGCAATAACAGGAACAATATTAAGGAAATAGCTTCTGCATTAATCAATTAATTAATCATTAATTCATGAAAATCCTGTTTGTGGGAAACCTTGGCTTGGAATATCAGAAGATGATACAGGCCCAGAAGATCCATGTGTTTTTGAGGGCGAGGAAAAGCTCAGAACATGAGCAGAGTGGAGGGAAAGAGTCGTGGTTCAGAGCAGCTTGCAGAGATGGTCATGTGTCTCTGTGGGACACTCCAAGTCTGGAAGAGAGTGGTCGGCCGTAGGACCTGGTCAGAGGGTCAGTCAAAGTTAAAGACTCCATATGTCCTTCCATATGGCTTCCTGCCTGGTGCGAACACTGAAACGCCGTACCTTTGCCACTCCGTGTGGTATGAAATACTAGGTGGAAAGTTCTGAAGCCTGCCGACGGTACCACAACTTGGCTGTCTAGGCGTACGTCAAGGATCCCGGGATACACTTCAGGAAGAAAACTTGTTAACCCCACTGTTCTGACCACCGTTTTCTATGTCAGTAAGACAGTGTCTGGTGACAGGAGTTTGTATGAGCTATTGCAAACTGAATAATAAGTAACATTTGCAAATCCTATAGGGTTGGTTTGTGAAGGGTCTTTCATGAACTGAATCCAACCATGTAGTTGTCAAGACCAGGAGTTAATTTTTAATTTTTATTTTTTTTTTAAGGTATGTTCTGCTAGCAGAATTAGACAGAGGGATACAAAAGAAAGAAATGGCTGAGGAGACCTAAGAAATAGAGCAGCATATGTGACGACCTCTCTTTCTCTGCAGCTATATTCAATTCCTTGCAGACATAACTTCAAAATATAGAGATATACTTTCCTGTCTCAATTCTACCCAGCTTGATGTCACCTTGCTTTTGTTGTCTAAAATACACCAACCAGAAATAAAGAACAACAAAACAGACTTTGTTCTTTTTGCCATGATAATTTAAAGCTTTAGTTATTTAAGTCTCCACACAATTATTTACTCCCTCATTTTGGATCTGTTTTGTCAAATGTGATTAATTTTTTTCGTGAATCTCTCTTGATATGCTTTGTGGAAGTCGCTGTCTCAAACACCTCTCAGCACCAGATATCCTAGGCTGTGTTTTAGCTGTGGGAAAGGGAAGTGTAGGTGGAATTCATGCCTTCAGTTTCTAAAAGCAAGTCTCACTCTTAGCTCAAGCAAGGCTGTACTTGTATTGCACGGATGAAGCTTTTTTTTATCTGTTTAAATGTTAATGAAGCATTACTAGCTGGGCACTTCAGGTGCCAGGGTCATCTTTTTCTGTGGGTTCTGTATAATCAATGGAGACACACTGACTCCTCCTATGACTCACTTGCTGAAAGAGCCTGCCTACCTACCCTAGGGATGCAGAGATTGAGAGAGATTATCCTCCCCTACTCCGAACTCCTATATTAGGGGATATAAGTAATTCATATTCTTTTGATAAACTGCAACTAATTCTAAGGATAGGAAACAGACTCAAATAAGTAAAGGAAGTTTATTAACATAGATTTTCCTGGGGAGTCTTGTCTTATATCCACAGATCGTGGAGTGAATGAATGCAATGAGATGTCTGTATTTGGGAAATGTGGCATTCTCCTGACAAAAAGAAGCTTATGATAGGGAAAATTAGCCATTGTGGGGGTTTTTGTTTTGTTTTGTTTGTTTGTTTGTTTTAAATATGATTGTCCTGTTAAAGAGCATGCATCTGTACAAGCAAGTAGACTTTGTGCTCTGTGGATTTAGATCTGGACACAGGGAAGAGAAGTGGATACATACTTTTTGTCTGTAAATATAACCTTCTGCTAAATAGCTCAAAAACATGTTAGAAATTGGCCAGTACCAATATCACTGGTAACCTCTAATTCCAAAAAGTGCTGTACCCACAAAATCAGGAACAACTTTTTTGGCAGTCAATTCCTTTTTTGAATTGAACATGACCTGTTAAAAGAGAGGCCAAGGACTTTGCGACAAATGGTACAAAGTAATTTCTTGTCAAAATTTGCTGTATAATTTCCCCCATCAGGAAGTCCTCTTTGTGAGATGTAAAAATAATTCTACTGTCCATCTTAGTCCTGTACAATGAAATGCTGGAGCTAGACCAAAGTGGCAGTTGTTTAAAATTAAAGATTAAATAATTACACAGATTTATGCACAAAAAGAATGCTGGGGATAATGTGTTCAGTCTGCATCAGCCAATGACACACATCACAGCATACAGTATCCTGTCACATTCTAGTATTGTATATAAATGTCAACTCTGCTATTTATTTTCAATTTAAAATGCATTAATATTAGCTCTATCATGCTGACAAATCTTATAATGAAGAGAGTTGATTAATTTTTTTTTTTCCTGAAGGACGGGCAAAGACAAGCACGGATTTCAATGCAATGATGAACATGTCTCATTATTTTATTGGGAACTTCATTCATTCATCCAGTTCTTATTCATGGCAAAATAATCTATAAGCAAAGACACGAAGAACGAGAGATGGGAGCTAAACACATAAGAAAAATTGCTAGGAAATGTTAAAGAAAAGCCAAGAACAATGTTTTTATTTTTATATACTTTGATACCTATGATTAATTGCTTTACGTTATGACTAATTGCTTTACCTGTATTCATCAACTTTTTGTTAATTTTAAATTGCTTTACACTTTTCAAAGGTTATACAGACATTATTATTTAATCGCTTGGTTTACTTGACCACAGAACACATCACTGGATTGATTGATTGATTCATTGATTTGTATTTTCTTTAGCAAACAAAAGACAGTGCTATCATGGAGTGGTGTGTTTTTAAGTATATGCAAGGTCACGTTTTAACTTTACCTATTCCAAACACTTGAAAACGCAGGATTGAGACTGAGAAAATCACAAGGCTAGATTAATTATCATGTACTCTTATAAACCAGCGCATTCAGGATTCATCTTCACAAAACAAAGAATCAGACTGAGGGTCTGGTTTCAACAACAGTTTTTGTGAGCAAAAAGTATAAGGCAGTTACTGAATGAAAAGTTGCTTTCATTGAAGAAATGGTCGCTAAAGACTCTATGATATGGTGATGCTGAAGCATGTCCAGAGAATCATGGGCTAGGATCACTGGGTAATCCAGGAGGGAGGGGGCCTCAGGAGATCTCTAGAGCCCCCTCTGCTCAAAGCAGGGCCACCTGTGAGGTCAGAACGGGTTGCTCAGGGCTTTGTCTTGAACCCCCCCAAGAACGGAGCCTGCACAGCCTCCCTGTCCCACTGCTGGTGATCTTCATGGGGGAAAAAGTATTTTCTGACAATCTTCTGGAACCTCTTTTGTTTTAAGTTATGTCTGTTCTCTTCTTGCTGTGAAGAGCCCGGATCTGTCTTCTCACTGACCTCCCTGTAGATACTGTTAGATTGCTATTAGACCCTCTAAACTTCAGAGATGCCATCACTTGATGTTCACTCATCGATTAGCAGTCACACTCAGAGAAAGTGTTTAAGGCTTGATAAACATTGAGTCTGATCCATCAGGTTTTTTCTTAGATTTTTCAGATTTTTCAAAAAATAGTAATTTTTCTTCCTTGCATACTGATCAAAAAGGGGCTGAATTCATATAAGGTAATTGCTGAAAGAGTTTGAGGCAATGGAAAGCAAATTTAAACAAATTCACTGAACTCTTCTGTAACCTACAAATAGACTGCTTTTGAACAAAAGAGGAGATTCTTATCTAGTCAAAGGATTTGATTAATCTTACACCAGTGTAATTTCAGATTTCAAATAAAGCATTACATTTTGTGAATTTTGATTGATAGAAATTGTAAGATATGGCAACTGGCACAAGATGTGCTAGACTTATATGGTCTTTTCCAAAAGTTGTTCCTCCTCTGTTTCTGTAGAAAAGATGAAGGAAATTTTTCAAATTGGGAAAGTTTCTGAAGAGCAGAGAAAGCAGCAGTGGCAAAAGACAAGCAAGGCCAAAGAGTTTGTTACTAACAGTCACGAGTTGTATCATGCTGTTACTTTAAAGCATAATTCCATCACAGAATTAATAATAGTTGTTTAATGTTATTAATTTGCAGCACAGTACAGCTCAGTACAGATACTTTGTACTTCTAAATTTACAGTTCTCAAAGGCACTGTCAACACTGGGTAACTCTCACCACCCACAGCGAGACATGAAACATGTTTGACAAATGTGTAAAAAGTAGAGAGTAAAAGATCAACAAATGTAAATATGGGAACCTAATATTAATCCCTTAAAGTAATACATATGCACACAAAGAAGGGGCCTATTTCTACTTCATTAACAGTGACTAAACTGCTCCACATCCACTCACAAAAGACATAAGGCAAGATTTTAAAGCAGAATCTTTCTCTGCTGTTTTCTAATTAAAGACAAAAGTGCTGAGGGCACACAATGTAATTAATTAAAATGAGCACAAGGTGATTGAAAGCAAATTTAGAGAAATTCACTAAATTCTTTTGGAGCTTAGATCAATAATGTATGTTCAATTAATGCTTAATCGTAAATTATTTCTGTGGTAAAATATGGGTTTTGCTTTAAATAAAGAATGAGACATGCCAGGAAATAAATAAGGTATTATTGTTCAGCTTTGAGGACCACATTGTATTCTGGCCATTATCCAATCATGGGATCACAACACACATCCAGATGCTGATCAATATCTTCTCATTGAACAGGCCTGAACTAAAGGGGCTAATTCTCATGTTTGTAGAGGAGCTTTTACATTCCTACAAGGAATATGCAATATATTCCAATAATTTTTCAAAGTGTGCAAAGGGACATTTGTGGAAATGTATTCAGGAGACTTAGGCAGTTAGTAAATGGTTTGCTTTGTCCCTTGTGCTGTCTCCATTCTGAAGGTCATGTTCACTTTTTCTCCTCAAGTAGCCTGTACTTTGGCTTATCTCAGCCCTAAAGCATCAGTGAGAAAGCTGAGAGCTAAATCTTCTTTTGCAGTACAGCTTCAAAGTGTAGAACAGGAACTGGGGAAACAAACTGAAGTTAAACTGTGTCATATATGCCATCTATGCCAAATCTGTTTTCACTTTGGTTTCTTAATTTGACCACAAAGGATTACTTTTAACTCCCAGTACTGTTAGGATGCTTCAAAACATTTACTTTTTTTTATGTATTACTATTTCTCTGCAGAGTTCTTCAGTTTGCACTGCAGCCTTTTTTTCCTTTCAACTACATTTTCTGTGCAAGTGCATTCTATACCTGGACATGACCGCTGGTCAGTCAGAGTCTTACATATTCTGTATTTATTATCTCTGCTTTCAATTAAAACTGAACAACTTATGTAGTTTCAGGGTTAAAAAAGCATAAACACTATAAAAACATCAGGAAGCGAAGGGAAGAGCTGTTCAGGGATATCACTATTCACCTAGGTTCAGCAGCTATTTATTTTCTAAATGGGCCAAATGTGTGAAAAGTTAGGACCGGTCATGTCAGCCCAGTCAGGAGGAGCCTGGAGGTGTTCCTGGCTGACCGGCTTCTGCTAAGGGGAAGAAATTAGGGGAAGAAAAGGTTCCTATCTCCCTGCCCATTTGAGGATGACAGCCTTGCCCGTTCACCACCCCTGCCGCGGATGCTCCCCGCGGGCTGCGAACCCCACTTCTCTCTCATTTGGTGGCACTGCTTCCTTTACGCCCCCCTCTGCTCCCCACCACGGATAAATTGCACGTCCCCGGACAGCTCAGAGCACTAACCCCCTCCTTTTGGTAACCTGGCAGTTTTCCCTGAGTCGCATTTCCCCCGAACCCTGTTCGGTCCAGCTTCTGATTAAACCGAAGGGCGATGGAGCAACGACAGCAGCGGGGTCCTGAGCGTCCCCTCGCAGCTGCAGACCTCTGCCTTTTCTTCTGCAAATCTGAGTGTTTCGCAGGTGGAACGGGCCACCCGTTTCCATCAGAAATAGCTCTGTCCGTTTTAGAGCACGTGCCTGCACTCCTGTCAGCTTCGCTGGGGTTTATGCTCTGGTCTGCAGGACCAGCAGTGCCGCTTTCATCGCCGTTTCGCAAGAAGCCTATTTGTAAACCTTGTTTTTCACTGATTAAAGAGGAAACTTGTTGAAACTGTAGGATATTGCAGCGTAACCCAGAAAAATTCTTAAATCACTTGACATTCATGTGTAAAGGAACTCTTCTGTCACATTGGGAAAGTAAGTTTCTTGCCAACTTAGCCTCGCTCGGTTCCCTTAAGTGTCAATCCTTTGCGCTCCGATAGATTGCTTAAAGAAATCTTATAAAGTCTGAAGAGAAGCTACTTGCTATTTATGCCATAAAGACTTTTTGCAGCTCTGAGGAGCTGAAATGTGACCTGTTTGTTTCACTGCGGTGCACAGCAGCACGCATGAGAAATCAGCCAAGAGAAACTTAAAAGGAAATATTGAGCTGCTCCCTGTCTTTTTAAGCACTCTAATCTCTTAATAAGAGTTGGCAGGTGCTAACGGTTTTGCACTGATTTCTTTCTCCTTTTTCGGCTCTCTCAGTTCTGTGGAGGTAGATTCATTTTCTGGGTTCATTAAGTATTCCTTCACCTGCCTTGAAATGGAACTGCAGGCCCTTTGATAAATAGATTAAAAGGTTATCTAATTTCACTGTTGCTCCTACAAGTATCTTTGTTTTCTCTGATGAAATGCTCTTTTGTAGCTTTCTAGAGCGGTAACCTCCGTGCATCACAATAAATGTCCCTACTCCTCCCACAGCAAAACCAAATGAGGGTGGGAAGGAAACGCTCTGCCTTAATTCTTCAGCAAAGACGTTCAAAGCAGTGCTAAACAACGGCACTCTCCTCTGTGCTGATTTCAGCAGGTCCCCCATGAAAACTACACTGCCAGCTTAACCCCCCACTAATGCCATTAACAGAGATTCACCGGATGTAATTTCCTCCTGTTATTAATAAGAGCAGTTTATATTACAAAGCACGAAGGAATACAAAGGCACAGGAAGCTCCGGTGCCTTCACCATATACTCTCACAGCCACGTCTGAGAAAAGCACCAGGCAAAGTAGAAGGATGCGGTAAAATTCAGGTCTCGACCGTTAGCAGGTTTAAGGTGGTTTAAACATCGGATACAAAAAGCAAGCAATCCGATTAGAGCACCCCTAAAGTAAAACACTTTCGGAAAAAACTAGCTTTTGAGACAGGGGTTTACGGAGGGGGACGCAGAGGCTGTAGCGTGTCCTGCCCGACAAAGCGTGAGCTCCACGGAGCGCAGGGAGAAAGGATCGGTGCTGCTGCATCCCCCGCCGTACTTGGCACTAAGCTCCGGAGCACACGGCCAGGGACGGGATTTTGCCACGGCATGAATTGCTGCTGGGAGACAAAACTGAGAGAAAACAGGGACGTGAGCTCTCTAACCGATAACCCCTGGGAGACAACATCTGCCAGCCACAAACGCATTCTGTGCTGCTGTCGGTCGGAGACAACCACAAGCTGGTAGTGCTTCTGTAGCTACTGCTCTGTTTTCTCCGAACGTACCTCCTTCAGATGCACTGGAAAAACACTTTGCCAAATAAGAGCCACAGACGTTATGCACATGTAAATATATCGACTTCAGAGGGAGTCAGGTTAAGCGTGTACCTGAGCGCCTTTCTAAATCAAGGCTGAAGCACAGACTGTGAATGGGAATAGTGCCTCACGCAACTTTCCTTGCGCTTTGTATAAAATAGTCCTATTGCCTGTAGTTTTGCAGATTCGTCTTTTTTCCTTCATTTATTCATGGTCTAAAAGACTGTTAAGCAAGAGAGCAAGCCCGATGACAACATAACCAATGCCAATATTACAAAAGACAGCCTCGTTCTGCTAAGTAAAAGATCAAGACCAAAGGACACCAACTGGCTCACCTCCACGCTGCTCAGGGCTTATTTAACCCTTGCGGTAGATTTAAGTATTTGCAGCAGTTCAAGGGCAGAGCTGAGGAGACAACTAGCCATTAAAGAGTGTGGGTAATTAGGGTCTAAAACTTTTTCTCTTGCTCTTTTTCTTCTCTGCCTTTCTTTTACTGGCTTTCTTTTATAAGTATCAGATATTCTGCACATTTCCTAGGACCTCAGGAAACATCTGTGACCCTTGTGATTTTCAGGCGTCACATTCTAGGTCTGGGCATAACTTGGTAGCGTGCATATAGTCAGTGTGTGAGACATTTCGTGTAACTTGCTGAAACGCAGCTGCACGCCAGATTCAGCTGCAGAGTAAAATAGAATAGTCCTTGGCTTCTGCAGTCCTCAATGAGTTAATATATGAGACACTCAGGGAAACAACAGAAAATCAAGGATATCTTCATATAATATTGCAGAAGCTCAGGACAATACAAAGAGCAGAACACTTGAAAGCAGTGAAAGCAAGCACTCTAAGTATATATAAGTATTCAGAAAAGTACTTTAATAAACAGCCATTGAAAAAAATTTTACATTAGGAAAAGAAAACAGAGTTGTTAAAAATTCAGGGACATTTATCGGACAGTCACTTCTTGAGGTCATGAATGTAATCAAAGCCTATTACCATGTCAGTAAAGAATTTGCACAAGTACTTTTTACCGCATCATTGTTTTGTACAATGTGAAGGAAAAGCCATTCAAGATCGTGAACTAAAAAAATAAATAAATACCCAAGTTCTACAAGGACAAGGACAATGACAATAGGACACACAGTTCTCCTAGTGAATCTTATGCTGATATGTTTTTCTGACAATAAAATAGTGGTTTCTTGCTATTCTGTAACTTCTGCTATTTTTCTGTTTTTACGAAGGCATATATTTTTTATTCATTTTAATTAAATGATATACAATGACCAGAGCCTACAATAGACTTGTGGGGATTTAAGAAGGAGGTAAGGTAGGACAGGTTCCCTCCTCTCTACTTGCAGGTTTGGTGACATCTTACCTCACACAGCCTTGAGGCACACTGAAGGGGAAACTGGGACAATTGCCTATTAGCTTCAAGCCCAGAAGCAGCTCTAAAAATGTTTAGTCATGGAATTTTTTTTTCCTTCTGAAATAATCTATACCTTTGAGAAAGAAAAAATACAGGAAAAATGGGAATACTTTTGGAACTAATAATGTCTGTAAGTAAGCATTTGACTATTTCTCTATTACAGTTTTGTGGAAATTATATGTGTAGGGGAAAATAAAGATGGGAAAAGACAACCACTCTCTCACTATGACTGATATGTTATCCAAATCAATTTTAAATGGAAAACATTATGATTTCTAGAGTTTTGTGAAAGCTAGCAATTTTTGTAATCCTGGCAGACCAATGTTCTCTTTTCCAAATGTACACTTTAACGAAATTCTGTTGAATGCTCCATGGAGAGGAGAAGAACCACGTGGAAATTGCTTTCTAAATATTTCAACTGTTTCTGTGCACCCTGGGACACCCGATGACTTTCATTAATGTAAAACATCAGAAACTATGGATTTGCTTGTCAGTTGACGTAGTAGAACTATAAGTCAGCTAAGGCTCTGGTATTATAATTTATCTAGGCATCTTAGGAAGAAAAGCCTTGTTGATACCCTCTGACTTTGGGACATAAGTAAAACTAGAATTCAGACCAGGAAAGACATTATAGAATTGGAATACTAATGTTTCCAAAAGCACTGATGCTTCCAACAGATGCTACATCAATGGTGTGGTCTAGCACAAGATGACCCAGATCCACACTCTTGCTGAATAATGAAACATCCAAGTCACAGACTGCTTAGCCTATGCTGGGGCTTCTAAGAAGCAGCAAGAAAATGACTTGTTCGCATATTTCCTCACTTCAGCCTTTTCTTTCTTTGTTTGTTTCCAGTGTTTCAGCACTGACATAATCAGCAGGTTACTTCATGTAACCCTGAACAACCACAAGATTTGGATATTGGTTTTAAAAGATTTAAAATATATATTTTCATAAGAACTTTGTCTGATGTAATAACTTTCATCATGCCATCACACCTTGATATTATTTTTATGTCTTTTCTTAAGTCATTATTGTCTATTTAAATTTAAGGGTTGAGATATCTTTGCTCATCTTGGTGTGTGAGACCTAGTTAACTGAAATAAATAGTAAAAAAGGAATAGTAAACTTCACAGTACAGGATTTATTAAATTAATTTGCTGAAATTATAAATAGGGTATGATGTCAATCTGTCAATAGGCAAATGCTCAGAATCAAGTGAGAATCAGTTTATTTCATTTCATATGCGATCTGTAAGAGAAGAAAAAGAGAAAGAAGCCATGAAAAAATATAGTGCTTGGGTGGATTATGGAATCCAAGAGACATTGAAGTACCCAGTAAAAAAGACCAAAGAAACCCAAGAATTTCACATTTGAGTCTACAAACTGACTTCTACAGAAGTACCTCTGAAGGAAAAAGTACCTCTAGAATTTCCAACTCATATAATTACCTGGAAACATTGTCCTAGTGAAGAGTTATCCTAAATAAGTCAAATATAAGGAAAGTCCTCCAATGAAAATGAAAGCAGAAGAAGATCTGATATGCTTTGAAACTTGAAAAATATAGCAACAGAAGCTCTGATCAGTATATAATATCATACAACTAAAGAAAAACAAAGTAAATAATTTATTCTTTTAAAAAGACAGGAGACACTGATATGATGCTATAACAAAACTAAGAAGACAGAAATTAAATTTAACCAGGAAATCTCAGCAAATTGATATTGATCAAAATTCTAGGACTAGACAAACAAATTCTTTTCTTATTTAATAGGGATAAAAGTAGCTTAGGTGAACACCAGCAGAAGCTTAATGACTATCGCTGCCAGACTACATCCTAAACTAAAATTCTTCTGTCACTGTAAACACCAATATACAAGCAGGTCATTCTAGGCTTCTTGTTACAGCCAATGAAAAGAAATATGTATTTGTGAAATTTGATTCATCTCCTATGTTGTAAGAAGTATAAAAGAAGTAAGATGTAGATGTCCTTGGCACAGAATCTTTTCTGGATGAGTTCCTCTAATTCACAATTATTTTATCAGCCAATACTTTTTTGGTCTTTTGTGTGTGATGGATAAGATACAACACGACCTACAGCAGCAAGGAGATACAGGCAATGAATAGATGTTCCATTATGTTGAAGGTAAAGAATGTGTGATTCTGACCTTATTAATATTATACATATATAAATTTACATCTATGCATATAGCTCTTTAGCTGTCTGCAGAATCTGTTGGCAAAGGGGGGTCCCGTAATCTCCCCCCTAGTCCGTGTCAGAACTGCTGTTTCAAATACCACTCCTTCAACTGAAGACTGTATCTAAAAAAAACAGACTCAGAAACTTTTCTGGATTCAGTATTCCCCCCACACTGAAATTATGTCCTGACTCTATATTGCAGTAGGATGTGGACATGCTCAAGGAGAAATATCTGCTTTCTCTTCTCAGACATCCTGGCTTGCCCCCAAGAAACCTGCTCATGTAGGCTGTGTTACAGTGTGCTCCTCCTGGTCCCAAATGTTGTATTCCTCAGGAGATAAACCTGGAAAGCAATTTCTCTTTGCTCTCCTGAAATTTTTCAGAATTCTTGAACCTGTAATGGAGGGGGTTGAAGGAAAACTGAAGATTTTTGCTCATTGAGGAGGTTTCAAGGAAGCTATTCTGTCAATGAAAACTTTTTTCTCTACAACTCTTTTCTTAGCAGTACCCTCAGAACTATGGAGATCTACAGAACATTTATTATTTTGGCTTATTACACAGCAAGAATAAAAGTCAAAGTATGTCACCTTATCCTTTAAAAATCAAGAAGTATTTGCAAATACTAGTAGTACATTTTTTTCCTGGAATGCACTCTCTAAAAAGAAGCTAAGCTTCCCAGAAGAGAAATTTTCAGTATAACCACAACTTCTTACAGCTGTAACAAGTTGGACAATTTGGAATATATTATTCCAGAGTATCTCTGCTGCTAAAATGAATGTTAATGTAAAAAGTAATAAAAAAAGATTACTGAGCATCCCCAATGATGTTGTGCTTCTGAATTATGTGATTTTACAGTCTTCTTCATTAGATTCTACATTTCTCAAAGTCAAACATGTAATTTCATCATTTCCACAAGCAAAACTTAAGATACGGTACTGGATTACATAATTAATGAAAACGACACAATAAAGCACTTAGCTGTGTTCGGCCTATGAGACTACTTGTATGCATGAATTTAAAAACCTCTGCAATTTTGCCCGTAGATGCCTTACATGGTTTTGCCTCGTGATTATGTTCAGCCAGCATGTGTTACCATTCAACTGGGGGAAAACAGATGTTCTCTATTAATTCTAAATCCAGCAAAACTGATTCATTTTATGCTTTAGAATGAATTTATATGCTGCCTTGGGGGTAACCTTTCTGTAATACAGGGCATCTTGTTCACAGTTTGGGCAAGCTAGAATAATTCTACTTTGGTTTATAGCTTTATCCTAGAGTTAGCACAAAACCCTCTAGAACATAAAAGATTTTCCTTATCAGCATGATATACAGTATTATTGTTATAATTCTCTTTAAACAGATGTCAGTGCCACAGAGTGAGTACATAAATACAACCATTGTCAAACTTCTCATCTTAAGCAATCCCTAAAATCTCCCCAAAATTTTGCGCTCATAGTTTATGATTACATATGCCAAAACCTCAGTTATCACAGCAAACTCCAAAATTTAGGTTCCAAGTACAGACATCTGGCTTAGGACCCTCTTATGATCAGCAGAGACAGATATACTGCTCAGGACAGTTCAGATACTTCACGGGCTAAAATTCCTGCTGGAGATATTTTTAACTCTCCAGTTTGGTAGAGAAAATTTTGAAACTACAATCCTTTATAAAATTTTCTTCCATAAGCCCAGGCCCAAATACAAATATGTTGCAAATATGGGGACATGATATGATTTAATAAAGGAAACTGAAGTATAAAACATCTCTTAAATCAAAATACTTTGTAAAAGGGATCATTTCAAAAGCTCTATTTGAAAGTCTTATCTGTAGGAATTGGTTTCTCCTTCAGGATTCTTCAATCCAGGCCTAGAACTGGAATTTTCACTCTCATTTATGAATATATGGGAGCTTAAAAAAAATAATCTAGTTGACACACATAGGAAGAAGTACAATCTGCCAACAGGGTGCAGTATGTTCTCACACGTGTGGTCTTCCGTATTTCTATCAAAGAAAACCACCTGAAAATAACTGCTTCTACTGAGAACAAGTAGTTTCTGCTGCTCCCAACAGAAGTTCTATGGAGACATAAGTATAACAGACTATCCCAAATGAAAACTCTTACCAACTTTACTTATTTTTATCTTTAAATACAGCTGATTTTCTTTTCTTTTTTTTTTTTTTTTAAAGCAGGTTTAACTATACACACATTTTGAAGGGCTTGTAATGAACCATTTCTGTCTTCTATGGGAATAAAAAGAAGTTTTAACAAAAGGCAATATTTCAAGAGAGTATGTCTTAAACTTAAAATCAGAAAAGGAAAAATTAAAAACAAACATCCATGCTCTTCAAGGTCTGGAAGAAAGTTCACCATAGTGTTAACTTTTACAAAAAATAAAACAATTTTAAGGTTAAACTAAACCCAAAAGGCCAAAAGAGGGATTTGCAGAGAAGGATGTTAGCAATTATAGATCCAGGGAGGTTCATTCATTCTGCAATATTACAAGGCAGTCTACTCCCAGTAGAACATTGCTGAAGCCAATCAATCTGTCTGTGACATGGAATAGTTTAATTCATTGTTTTTATGTGTTGAAAGTAAAAAAAAAATTTGCAGCAAATTTGCTTCCATAGGCCACACTTTACACATGTAAAACAGGCAAATAAGTTGAAGAGATTGTTTGCTAGTTAGAAAGATTACACCTTGCATACTTTTATGGTTTATGTTTCCAATTTCTCTCCCAAACCCTCCTCAAAGTATACTTTGTTTCCATTCTTTGATTTAACTTTCTGTCATTTGCTTACCTAACTTTTTTGTTGTTGTTTTGTAATAATAGATATTAGGGGGTTTTATGAGTAAAATTTTTCAGTCACTTCAATGCACTTTGCAGGACATTCACATAAAACTTGGTGTTTCTGCAAATGAAAATTGTTTTCTGTAAGGTTTTCTATCAGCTCAACATATTTACAGGAAACCACTTTTTTTTTTAAGCGGTATCTAGGAAAATAAATGATCTCTTATGTAAATTAATCATGTTATGCCATTTTGATCTTCAGTGTCATCTCTGGAGCTGGTATGTTGAGATGCACAACATTTTTCAATATATCTTTGCTTGTTCTTCATTAGCTTGTGCTTCAGTCCTCGTTCAAACACAATTAATTCATGACTGTAACTTAAAAAAATGTCTGGGCTGCAAATCAGGTTATGAATTTTCCTGGGTTGGGAGGGCTAATAATGACAGGATACTGAATAAAGCATTACCTGCTTAATCCTTCCTTTCTGAAGCAGAAAAAGGGGGCCCAACCGAAGCTTTGTTTCCCATATCCACAATTCACTGCTAAGCAGCGAGAGGTGTTATCACCTGGCGGTGTGGACAGCTGGAAAGGACCACCCTAGTGTAAATGGAGGGAATGAAATGTTTCCTGTGGTTACTTCAGGTGTATTTCAGCTTTTATAGCCCTGGTCACTTGAACTAGTAAATATAATGCATGACTGTAAGGCCTGATTAAATGTATTGCATGACTGTTAGGCCAAAGCTAAAGATAATAATGCAAAAGTAAAATCAAAAGTGGGAAAGAGCCAGAGATAAGTAAAAGACGGAGATAAATAAGTATTTGGGTATTATAATGTGCCAGATTTTATGATGAATATAATTAGAAAGCTACTCCTTACAGTAGGTCTTATACCTTTTAAGACTACTGATATTTAGCCTTCTCTAAGTCCCAGTTACTCCAATAGACCAGAAGTTGCTTTTTCTGGATATTACTCCCAACTTCCCATCTGTTTTTTATGAGGCTAAAGGAGTCAACTCCTTCAGTGAAAGAACTGTTAAAAGCAACAGCCATTCAGAAAGATGAGAAAATGCAAGACTGATCCTTCTATACAACTCTCATCTTCTTACATGATTGAATCATGTTGTGCTGTCACATCCCATTACTGTTTTAAATGTGTACAGGTGGTTTCATTTGTGCTTACTTCACAATGGCAAGCTTGGACTTCAAAACCCAAAGTTTACATCAGGTCATTTAATGGAGCTGAAGCTAAAATTTTAAGGCAGAAAAACCAGAAAAACAGCAGTTCTTAACGGAATTTGCTTAGTCTTTTTGATATGGATGTAAAACTAACATACCAATTTCAGTCAGTGTTTTAAGACAGATTATTCGGTATAATAAAGATCTGCAGGAAGTCCAAATAATTATTAATAAAAAGCAACCCTTAAAAGTCAAAAGGAACCTTTCACAGGAGTCTTGTTATATACAAGGAGCTATGCTATTAGTCTAAAATTTAGTTGGCTGGCTTCTCACTATCCCCTGCTCCTCCCTGAAATCTGTCTTTGGCTCTGTTTTCTGAAAGAAAGGTGTTTGTCTGCTTGTTCATCTCGTTGAATAAAACAACATAATTCACTGTCCAGGGCTGTGCTTGTCACCAGATTATTCTCCTGACCAGTTTTTAACCTAACTCGCCAAAGACTACCTAGCCTGCTTTGAAAACAACTGTGGAACTGTACGGATACCTACAAGCAGTACTGAATGCAGTAACTCAAAAATAGAATAGACAATATCTTTGGAAAGGGATTGTTTTCGTAAAAAATATTTTGCATTAACTGAAAACTTTCACAGCTGTATACTTTCAATTAGTAAGTAGTATCAGCTGGAAAAAAAAGGGGTGTTTATTATTAAATTCAAAAGCTTTGTATGGATATTTTATTGAAAAAACATTTTGATTTTCCCTTTCAAAATGGTATTTTTATGTAGAACATTGATTAAATTGACTATTGGATACAACTGTAAAGGAGAAAAGAAATAAAAATTTGACATCAGTATTCTGCTTAGATTTGACCAAAATATTTTCACTGATTCAGAATGAATTTTTCTCCAATGTACAGTTTGTCTAGTTCTAAGTCAGGACAGGTACATCAAAAGTTAAAATGATTAAGTTCCTAATTTCTTCTACTCAAAACCAATAGATTAAAGAAAATAAAGTACTAAAGGTAAACATTATACACATTTCCTATTACTTGAATTTAAAACTTTCCAAAATGTTTGCATATATGTTTTATCTCAGACCTTCTTTCTTGGGTGTCACAACCAAATTGTGTCTCTGGAGACCAGCTCCT
The DNA here is from genome assembly GCF_947461875.1 of Haliaeetus albicilla. Lineage (NCBI taxonomy): Eukaryota > Metazoa > Chordata > Aves > Accipitriformes > Accipitridae > Haliaeetus > Haliaeetus albicilla. The sequence goes on along the minus strand of NC_091497.1, from coordinate 2,708,753 downwards.
TTTGCCACAGCCTTCTTTCATGCTTAACTCTTCCTAACACAAAAGGTAATTTAAAATATTATAGACCTTTGCTGTTTGTTTTCAGTTCTGGGAAGTTAATAAGTGCCACCCAGCTGATAGGGATCCACAGATGTCTAAAGAAACATTAAAGTATTTTCTTAAATTAATCTTAATTTCTATTAATTATTTTCCTTTTCTACCTACTTTTTAAAGAAATCCTTCTTAAATATTACCTCATGGTTCTTCTAATTTGCATATATGGTATCTACATATTAATGTAGAACACCCTCATGCTCCAGTGTCTATAAAGAAGTTTCCTATAATGACTGTTTTGTTTCGTTTACTTGTAAAAAACTTGAATCTCTTTTCATATAGATTTAGTGTGCTTGTTTAAAAAAAGCTACACTTGTAAGATGTTAAAATGAAATTTTTAAAGAAAAAAAATAATTTGATGCTTATGGTTTTTCATCCCCAAATTCTGAATTTTTTTTTCCTCCCAGTTTTTGATGTAGTCAGTCAGAACAGATGCTTTTGCAGAGGTCTAGGCAAAATAGAAAATAAACCATTGATTTGTATACACCATATCTACTTTGCACAAAATTATATTAATGTTTTGAATTTTAAAACTTCATTGTCAAATGTCTGTGATTTCTTTCCTCATATCTAAATAATGTAACAATTTTGATTACCTATTCATTCTCTACTAACATTACCTTTTTAAGTTGACAGAGGAATATATAGGAGACAGTATATATGAGTGGCAATGAGGATGAGCGTGTGTGCATGTGTACATATACGTGTGTATGTGTGTGAGGGAGTACTTCCGTGCCATGCTTATGTCTTTTATTCCTCCCTTACATATATGCAAGCCTTTGCTGTCTACAAAGACATTAAATAAACAAAACATGAAGAACTAAAAGAAAGCGTAGTGTAATACGCACCTTTCTCTCAAAAACTTATTTCTTTGGCAGCAATTCTACAGCATGAAGTATTCCATGCTTTTGAAAGGAAGTCCAGGGGGTTTGTGGTTTTGGGTTTTTTTGCTTCCATGTCTAGGAATTAAAACATTGCTACAATCCATTGGAAAATGTTAGATAACTTAGAATATGAAAATATCACCATAAACATCTCTCAAAGTTATTCCAGGTGAAACCCCTTATTTTATCAGCTCTGAGTCTAACACTTTGACAGCCTGACAGTCTTGAAATATGTGCATAGGAAAAAAAGAGAAAATTTTTTTTCATAAGAATATTTATTGCTTTAAAAAGTCATCTAAAATTAGAGGAAAAAACCTAGAACACTAGGGAAAGGTCTTAATAATTTAATAATAGAACTTAATCAGGACTTAAAGGGATCACTGGAGTTAATTAGCAAGAAAGAGTGCTTGTAATATGCAGTCAGGCTGAGAAGAACATAAATAAAATGAAGCAATGATCTATGCCCTAAAGATATGTTATGTATAACCACAGAGGCCATATACTCTACCAGCACAATAGCACAAAGATTAATTATCGCTAGAAATTATTTCCATATATTCCATCTGTTACAAAATATTTTAATATAATTTATTTCAATATATATCTGTATGTTCCTTCAGGGAGGAAGATAGAACAATCACCAGTGTACAGATTGATTGTATAAACGTAGAAGAAAAGGAGAATCAGATATAGTGATTAACACCAAAGTTATCTCAGATATAAATTACAAGGAAGGATAATGCATGAGCTAAGCTTTCACAGCTTGTTCTGAGTCATGAAAAAAGAAACTTTCTCTGAAAATAATCCTAGATATATGATAACCACTTTCAGCAGGACACTGTAATGGCTATGTTATTTTCTCCATTACATCGCTGTCATACAAATGCCTGGAAGCAAGAAGATAAGGTAACCAGAGGGATCCCCTACCCACTCCTGCAAAAAACACAAGGCAGGGAAAGGCATTAGGGCTGAATGGTGGGGAAAGATGGGATGTAGCTCCTCTTTAGGTTGGTTAGCTCTTTCTTCAAAATTTTCTGTCTCCCTCTCAGTATCCTTGCTTATTCTCTCTCTGCATAGCTGCATTTGCCTTAAGTGACTGGATGCATTAATGCATAGAAGAGTATAATGTATAGTTGTGTCCGTACAGTGGCAGCAAGGTTATGTCTGATACAGAGCTGCTGCGTAAGCAGGACTTGCAGCCTTGTGATTTAGTGATGGACAATCTGCCACTCAGGCAAGTTTCCCAGATACAGATACAACCGCTTTGTGCTGGTTTAACAAAAAGTGTTGACTGATGATCTACTGACTAGCTACTCCCAAGCATTGCTGTGAGTGGGAGGCTGGGCTAGATGATGGTCAGTGGTCTCTTCCCACCATTTTTTTCCATGTTTCTACTATCAAAAAAGACAGTTTCTGCCCTCCAGTCTCCTAATCCCTCACTCTTCTCTGGTCTGACCCTTCAGTGAGTCCATTTAGGGAGTTAAGCTCGCACAAAATTACTATGACCCCAAAAAGATAAAAAAACCCCTCATTATGGCATTTAACTCCATGAAACAGTTCACCAACCATTCGGCAACTTTTTGTTCTGATACAAAATATAAGGGAGATGAGGAAATATGTGGCCAGCATGAAGGGTGGAGAGAGGACTGCCCTTTTCTGCAGCAGCCTTTAGGTTGCACAGCTGTAACACCAAATTGCATGCTAAGTTTGGGGGGTTTTTTGATATCACAGCAATTCAGGAAAAAGCTCAACAGGAGAAAATTTCCACTGATATGCTATACTAGCTTAATCAAGTTGCAGCAGTATATTTAATATTCTGTTAACAACACTGTTAACAACATTGATTTTTAAAAAAGTTTAATAGAATTAATAGACTGAGTGTGTTTGTAAAGATGGTTTGTATATTTTAGTGAGAATGAAACATTTCATGAATGATACTTGATGTCTTTGGTGAAAATCAAAAGCAAAATTAACATAAAATCACATAGGAGAAGGACACAAATCCTTTTTTCCTTTTCTTTACTTTTCTTCCCCAAATGTTAATCATTCTGCTTTTAATTGTGTCAGTTACTATCAATATTCTGGTGTAGTGCCAGGAGCACTTCTAGTTGAAGGTCTGTTCAATTTGTTCAATATGGGAGAAGAATATAGGAAGATATTATCTCTGAAATGTGAAATAAGTTTAGCTATAATATGGATTCATTTAAATCTCCTTAATACTTAATAAGTTTAGTAGCTGACACGAGGTTAAGTTTTATAAGGATTCTGTTTCTAGTTGGTATAAGAAAACAGAAAATTAAAAATTGCAAATTGGCTAATATTCTGTGATTTTAATAAGAAACATAATTTTAGTTAGTTTTTAACAGGGTAGCAAAAACCTGGTTTTAAAACTGTCTGCTACTGGATGTCAAGATATTACTCCTATTACCTGACTCTTGATTTCAATAATTTCTATGACAGTTTACAGCTTACCTCTTGTATGTCAGAGTTTGTAGCTGATCCATATGTTCACCCAGGTAAGGTTTGGACATGGGACTGGCATTCTTACAATATTTCTTTAAAATGCCTTGTAAAATTTACCTGCAAGAAATCTGAATTCCTTTGGAAAACAATGTAAGACAGCAAAGCCCTCACCTTTCTGAACAATGTGCACAAAGATATGAATTTAGGAGCAAAGTAGCAGCATGTTTAAATAAGTGCATAATTAAAATTCTGTGAGTAGCATACCCACTTGAGCGACACTTAACATTTTCTTAAGGTAGACTCATATTCTGAAGTACCGTGAATAAGGACACAGACACAAACAAGTCCTGAATTTTGTGGACAGTTTATGTTGATCTTCAGTGTGATTTCAACAGGCACATGTAGGTATGGTGTGTGCATGTGTATGTGTACAAATAAAACTGCTAAACACTGACATTGTTTACTCATAGCGATATCTGTTACCTTTGAATAAAAGATATTGATATATATGTATAACAAAGGATTTTCCACTGATGATAAAATGTAGACCTAAGCAATTTTGTATCTTAAATAATTATGATGTATGAGAAATATACATGATATATACTCATATACTATATATATACAAATAGCAATTATATGTACTTTAATAACACTTGTTCTACATTTACAAAATCTAGCTTTGTGTAGGTCTATGTCCACATAAAGGTCCAATGCCTGTTTTAATCTGTAAGACCCAGAAGGTAGATATAAAATTCAACTCCAAACAAAAGAAATGAAACTTTGGTCTTTACTCTAAGAAATAAAATGATGTTCCTCTAGAGTAACGATTTTCTAAGGTTATATGCTACAGCTTTAAAACATTAAAGATTAATTGTACAAAGTATATTAAGTTGTCTCATAGTATAAAAATCAGAGTACTTGTTTTGTGTATAAATTTTATTCAAATTTAAGATCCACAATTGAAAAAGTTAAGGATGTCTTGAAGTTAATAATCAGTGATTTAGTCCAATATTACTACCTAAGATATAGATAAATTATGTATAAATGAAATAAATCCTTAAGTTACCTATAGAAGTGTTAATTCAGAAGTTAGCTACTTTCTTTCTTCCACAATACCAATATAAATTCAAATCAAGATTTTATTTCATATGTAACTAATTCTTTCGTGACCTGTGGATTAAAATATCAACTTTGATGATCTCTAAAAAAAGAAAAGAATATGGATGAGTTGGATGCACTTGTTGAAAACAATTGTTCTTTCATTATGATTGCTTACATCTACTCTATATATTGTTCAGCAAACTTCATTCATCCAAGGTGAAGTTAAGAAAAGATCTCTATCGTTAAACTTAATTTTCTTCTAACTCAATTTTTTTGTCTTTATACTCCATCAACCTACTTTTGTAATTTCTATGCAAAAAATCAAGGAAAGGTTTCCCAGTAGCCCTACTGGAAAATTAATATGCTGAAACAGAGCATAGGGTATAGGTCAAGTTAATTTCTCATATGAAACAGATTAGGTAACCACAGGAGAAAAAATATGTGCATAATGGATAACAGTAATCATCATCATAATAAAAGTGTATTATCTTGAAAGATAGTGAAGATATACTGCCCTTGCTGTACAGCGGAGGTTATTTCATTAATTTTTAATTATTTTTACAATCTCCTATTAAATGAAAAAAGCCTATTTCAGACTTTGGAAGTACTGGGTACTTTCTTTACAAATAAAATAGTCATCATAGCGGAGGGGAGCACAACAGTAAGGAAACTGGGAAAACTAATCTGAGGAAGCAAAGCCTTTCTGCAAGCTCCCTGGTGCCCGACTCATTTCTTAATGCAATTTGCTAAAGGAGACTTAGTGCATTGGCTCAACACTGTTTCCTAGTTTTTCTCCTTTTCACAGTTATTTTAAAAATCACAAACAGAGCTCTCCCTGTAATTTCCAAGCTCTTAAGGAGTGAGATATAAAATACAGAAAAGACTTTCTATCCTTTCCCTACTAAGATCATACAAGAGTTTGGAACAATCTAAAAGTAACAAAGTTCTGAAATTTCTATATTGTATTCCAGTCACTGGGGAGAAAGTATCAAACATCTTTGTGTACTAATATTTTTTCAAAAGAAAATTTTTAAAAATGCATATTGCAAGACTGCTGCCCCTGAAATTTCAGGATAATGTGGTATGACACATCATTTTATTTACTACTTACAGAGCTACTAAGTAATTCACAGACTTAGAGCATTCACCTCCCATTGCCCACTTGGCCAAAACAGAGATGTGAAAAACCAGGTTTGCTACTCAGCAGGCAGGGAGAAAACTGCTGCACAGAGAGGGCAACCAGTGCTTGGTAGCAGGACCTACCCAGGAGGCTATGAACATAATCTTCAACTTTTTGCTTCCCTGAAGGAGAGCCGGAGTGCCAAATCCAACCAGTCCTCCTTTTTCATTATCTTGTATCAGCTTTTAGTCTCCTCTCTTCTCTCCAGGAAAAGGGGGGGGTGGGGGTGGGGGTGTTTGTAAATCAGTGCTGTGTATTCTTCTGAGAAGCGTGAGTTGACTGATTATTTATAATAGCAGTTGTGGTTTGGAGGCTCTGAATTCTTGGATACCCATTCTGCTAAGCATTGCAGAAAGATACGCATAGAGAGCACAAAGCCCTGCCCCAAGGAGCTTGCCCACTAAAAGGCAAAAAACCTAATCAGAAAAGTAAGCAAGATAAAACCAACAACTAATACAATGTTTTAGTAAATCCTAAAGCACTGATGGTAAATTAACTAACTCACAGCGGCGAGCACAGCTCCTATCCTGCCTTGCCTATCTTAGCAAATACAAGCTTTCTGCATGCATTTTATAAAATTCGGTGTTTACCTTCGTTCCATTTCTGTTTATGTCATTAATCCCCAGATGAGCTGCAGACTTCTCTGAAGGAAAACTTTATTCAGTAAGTAAATGGGTCATTCTGTTGCTGTGCTAATGATATATTCTGATCAGCTTCTTTCATCATAAATACAAACTGTGGAAAGCTAAATAAAGCTGGGATGACATTTGAACAACTGAATAGTTCAGATTAAAAGGAGGAAGATTGGAGTGATTTCTTCCATAAGACATAAAATGCAATGGGAAAACACCTGGTTGTTTCTTACTCTGTTTCTTTCATTTTGCTTATGAACGTTTTCAGTGTGCTGAGGGAACTTCATGCAATGAATTCTAGATATGAAATATTCTTATATTTCCTAGAAGCAAGCACAAAGTCTGGAAAAGTTAAGACTTATTGCCACTATGATTGAGACTAATGGAAATGTTTAATAATTTTTAACTTAATTCTCCATTCTTTGACATCTAGCGAACTGTTCTTCTGCCAACCAAATGTATAAAATGCTTTAAAATTACCTCAAAAATAAGAACTTTATCCCTGTACAACAGTAAATCACTGTATATGTGCAGAACAAGATGGAGAATCATGATGATTATATGAAAATCAGAATGTCTTGTGGAGGTCATTTATATTGAAAGGCACATATCTCTGGAATATGCTGTCCTCAGAGCCTGATAAGCACTAATCCTATTGCTTTTTAGGGTATGACATGAAGCACATTTGTTTATAAATGCATGTTCATAAAGTCAATTCCTGTTTAATGTTTTATTTGTCAGCTGGTATTTTTATAAACTAAAAAGACAAGCAATAGAACCAGATACAAAAAAAATGATGTAAAATTTTGCATATTTATATTTCAACAGTGATGGAGAATGCTATTATTTTAACATATATGTGGAGAAATTCAGAATAGTTTTGAGACACTGGAATTCATTCTTTATTCTGTGCAATGCAGAAAAATATTCCCAAGGACAATCTCCTTCAACTTTCTATACATCCCCAAGCCAAAATTTCTCCATTGATATGAAAACTGAAGCTCATTCATGAAATTTGTGTTGATTCTTGTCAAACTGAGCCCAAGGAGCTACACAAGACCATCTATTCAGGAAAGAAAATAGCTCAAGGGTCTTAAAATGCCTGTGACACCTCAGTGGACACATGAACGTTTTGATCCAAACCAGAGAAACATAAAATCATGATTTGGGTTAGAAGGGACCTTAAAGATCATCTGCCATGGGCAGGGACACCTTCCACTGGACCAGGTTGCTCCAAGCCCCATCCAACCTGGCCTTGAACGCTGCCAGGGATGGGGCACCACAACTTCTCTGGGCAACCTGTTCCAGTGCCTCACCACCCTCACAGTGAAGAATTTCCTCCTTACATCTAATCTAAATCCACCCTCTTTCAGATTAAAGCCATTACCTCTTGTCCTATCACTCCATGCCCTTGTAAAAAGTCCCTCTCCAGCTTTCTTGTAGGCCCCCTTTAGGTACTGGAAGGCTGCTGGAAGGTCCCGCCGGAGCCTTCTCTTCTCCAGGCTGAATAACCCCAACTCCCTCAGCCTGTCTTCATAGGAGAGGTGGTAGGTAAGAGGAGGCGATAGGTAGGAGAACATGGTTGCCAGATTCAATAGTAGGTAAACTGTCTGTGCCCAGCTAGTTAAACAATTCTCTCAAATCTGAAGGACAGCAGAAGAAACTGAGGGGGGGTGGGGGCAGGAGTGAAAATTCTTTTTTCAGTCAGAGTGCATATAAAGATAGCTAGGTTTTGTTGTTGCTGTTGCTGTTATTTTTTTTTTCCTTAGTAATAACTCACTCCAGGTATTGTACAGAAAGATAAATAATTGAAACAATATTCCTTTTTTCCTTGCAAATGATAATAAGAGTGGGACAGAAACCAGGTCAAGAGTTTTATGTGCTGAGAACTGAGAAGCGTCAGCTGACCTCAGAGGAAGCTACTAGATACTCAGTGTTTTAGAAAAGCGATCACATACTTAAGAGTTTAGTATAAGATCTAATTTATTCTTTTAATTTGTTTAAAAGTTAAGGAAGTGATCAACTGCTTGAACTTCAATAATACTAAACAGTCATGAAAAATTTTACAAGTCCATGTCTGAATTGTTTTTACTATATTAGGTACCAACCCCTCCAGAGTCAAGAGGAAAGTAGATTTAAAAACACTTCACTGTCATATGCTACTTCTGTATACCTATACTGATGAGTGCAGAAAAACTCATTATTTTACAGTTAAGAAACAACTAGAAAAGAATAGTAAAGTCTTGAGTAGAAATATAATATGACATCTCCTTGCCCATGCTCCGTTCTCCCTTGTTTCCTTAGATCCATGGTACTACATATGCAATTGCATATCTACTAATATCATACGCAATGTTGAGATGCCTTACTTCATATCTGAATAGGAAAGGACTTTAACGTCACCGTATGTCTTCACTGAGCACATCTTACTATTTAGAAATTGTTTCTGGCACTTAAATACAGTCTAGTATTTATTTCCTCTCACTCCAAACCTTAAGGAGCTTATCATATTTACAAAAAACATATTTTTCCTTTATATTTATAGATCTCTGATCTTTCTTTGTTGGACCTTAGCAATGACATATATGTCTTTGAGACTTCAGTATTAATTCACTCTAACTCACTGTTCAACCTCTGCTGTAGTCTCTTGGGTCATTCATAAGAATATTTTAACTTTTCTGTTCTGTGAATATGCAGGCCGCATTTTTCATTGAATAGTCTGCTACCATATGTCATTGCAACCATGAATGTCTACACTGGTATTATAAAATTTTTGCTTGTTTTATTCTGCATTTGTATCTTTGAATGGAGCCAAGTGGAAAAGACATTATTATTTGTATTAATGAGAATAAATCTTACAAGAAAGAAACTTCTGTTCCTCAGAAGAATGAAAATAAGAGCCTTTCAGTGTTGCTTTGGGGACAACTATGAACCTCAAAGATTTATCCTTTTCCATATAATTTTAATTACTGAAGTGATGAAATTAGAAGTGTAATTTTATGTTCCCATTATATTCAATAGAAAGAGAAAGAGTGAGAGACTGTGACAGATGGCAATGCAGAACTAAGTTAGGGTTTTCCTCTGCAGTACTATGTCTCTTTACTTTGCTGTATGCAGCATGCCTGACTAGCTTCTTAATCTAGAACTTAGTCACCTAAAATTAGGTGTTCTGAATACCACCGTAAACATTTATTTTCAGCTCTTTTCAGCCTAGATATGGCACAGTGTTTCATAACATGTTTTTATTAAAACTAATGTTTTTTCCTAAAAGTTTTAGTGTTAAAACACAAAAGATATGCTATTATGTTTCTAGCCAGCACCAGAATTTCTTCTTTCATCCAAACCCATTAGTCTGTTTCCTGTCACATTCCTTTACGCATGTAAAACGTCTCTTTTATAATATCCTCTTGTATTGGGTCATATTCTCACAGTGATTTGCAACATATCATTACTTATTTTCTAGACTTGTAATTAAATATACTAGTTATTCTCCCTTTCAAATACTAAATGAAGAAACGGAATACTATTGTTGTTATATTTTATTATTTATTCATATACTCATTTTATATTGTATAGTATTCTATTAGAGATAATTATATGGGATAACACAGGCAAGCCTTTGATGTGATGCATCCTTATTCAGCTTGCCTCTGTGCAGTGTGTGTAGAAAATTACTTGCAAACATTCTGACAAATTAAAGAAGTTAAATGTTGCGGCATCTTGGCTTTTCTGTGTTCACTTTTCTGGAATATCAACTGCTCCTGTGAGAGTCTGATGAATTTCAAGTCCATCCAAGCTTGTTTTCTGACAAAATACAATTATTTTCAGATGGAAATGAAACTGCTTTTTCTTTTCCATTTGTTGTACTGTTTTTGCAAAAGCTCAACATTATCTTATACCAGGAGCAGTGACAGATTGTGGTGATAAAGCCACACTGACAGAGCTTTTATTGTGAGAGTCCTTCCTCATGTTTTTATGGAACTTAAATGCATCTTTGACAGTCCCTGGCCTCTCTTCACTGCTAGCTTTTTTATTCTTCTTAGGCTTATGGTAACGCTAAGCAGTAGAAGCAGCCCGTCATAGAACAAAGGTTAATTAACACACCAGATGGAGAGAGAGACCTGTTGACATGTTCTACAGATTCTTGGCCAAAGCCCAGGCACAGAGGTTGTTATAAGGTCCAGCCAGAGTCCCGGCTGACACCGGACTCACGACACCTACAGCACCAGTGAATATGCGTGTGGTCGGTAACTGCACCGGGGTACGTGACACATTATACCAGGACATTTTATTGTGCAGGAGTCGGAGCAGGCAGGCGGACTAGAGGATGTCTTGCTGCCCCTTCCAAGGATCTTCCACCTGATTTGCATGATTAAATGAAAATGCCCTCTGCTGTCATTTTCTTTTGATACGCATAGATATAATTAATATTAAGTTCATCGCTTCCAAAACTATTAAAATAGTGACTGGCTAAGGCTTCTAGGCTAACCTCATCACCTAGGCTCCCTCTGAAGCCAAGAGAGACAGAAAGATACCTTCCAAAAAAAATTCACCCCTCATGTTGCAGACATTTATTAATTACATGGGGTGAGATCCTAGCTGATCTTCTTCCAGGCCCTCTCACTGAGCTATAGAAGAACCACAGGCATAAACATTTGTCTGGAAGAAAAGTTCATTAACCGCCAATAAATTTAGACAGTATATTTATTTTTTTAACTGCTATTGAAAGATGTAGACTTCTAAAATGACAACGATTAATAGGAATTAAATGGGATTGTTTGGCTAGTTTAGTGCTTTCGGCATTAAAAAGTTTAGAAGGAATTAAATGGTTTTGTTTAGCTGTGGCAAACACCTATGTAGCACAGAGCTACACAGGGCATCCTTACGCAAAATATATCTGAGAAAGGCAAATACCTACTCTTGTTAAAATGTGCAAAGTTATTTAAAACTATTAATGATCCTCTCTGATTTTACATGGAATTGTCTTATAACTTCTTTATTCTGCTTTGCCTCTGACTACTCCAGGGGATTTTTCCTTATGTTTTCTGTGCTAATTAGAAAACCAACCCACACCTAGAGGTCCATTTTTTTGCCCCAGTGGAAGTAAAGAAACTGAGAAAATAATAGAAAAAGAGAAAAGGAGACAATATTTTTAAAGAAAAACTCAAAATTTAGAAAATCTGTCATTTGAAATGCTTGTTCCAGATAGCTTCAAATAAAATAATATTATGTATAACAAGTATTGTAGCGATCTCCAATGTTTTCAGCAGCACTGTAATGCATACCTTCCCCACCCCCTTTAATATTTTTGCAAATGGTGCATGGTATTTTCCCTTACTCGTCTTTCTATTCATCTAAAAGTAAACTGAAGTAAACCTTTTAAAACATAAAAATGCATTCAGGGCATTGAATCTTGCACTGACTGTGAGTAGAAAAGCCAGGAGAGTGGACGGCTGTATGCCTGCTCTGTGCCTTTCCTTCTTTCCTTCCTTCCCTGAACCTTTTCCTGAGGGGTATTTGAGGGACTGTCCACTAAACCTCTGCTTTCCATTTTTGATCACTTCAATAAAAGGACAATTAGTAACATATGTTTCCAGAACTTAGTGAATTACAGCCATATAGGACGTCCAAAACAAATACCAAACTGGTCAAAAAAGCCTTGGACTGATGTATTACGCAATTATTTTAAAATCTATTGCAGATAAAATTATGACAAACTCAGTTAATTCCTTCTTTAATCTGTGAGTTATTTTGAAGGAGGATCCCGCCCCCTGCCCCCCCCATTTTTTACTAATTACACAATAAAAGGTGAAAATTAGCAGGTCTGTATGGGGCCCCCTGTTTTTTGAATTCTATTACGTAATTACGGAGAGATGTCACCACTAATGGCAATAAAGCTTTGCAGCACTTGATCATCTGGCTTATTTCCCCTCTGTGAGGTTTCCATCAGATTAGACATATTAAAATTATTTCACCAGAAATATCAATAAATGAAGTTCAAATGAAATTCAATTTGGTTAACTGCTGGTTATTTCCCACCTTGTGTGACAGAAGTTTGAGCAGTGTTATAATAAACTTCTGACCTGACTCTTTTCTTTTCTATTTATTTATTTATATATTTGTTTAAAGTTTAGAAAGAGACCTTAAATATCCTTTTGGCTACTTTCTATGGCACCTACTGGTGACAGAGGAAGGTGTGGGAGAAATCTTATTTTATTAAGTACAGAACTTTTGGGTCCCTGTCCCTTTGAATTGCTAAAACCCTTTTACACTTCTCCACAATAGACTTTTATCTTATTGTGCTCACAATTTTACCATGTTAAAAATAATAATAGTTTATTTTAACGAGGTATTAATCATTTCAAATCATTCCCAACACAAGGCAAAACACAGTTTATTTTATAACAGCTTGGTTTGTCCTTTCCTGTTAGAAACCATATTCAAATTTCAAGTCATTCATGGTCATTGATTATCCCTTGGAAAGACTGCTACAAAGGCATGTGGATTTATACATAGTTTTGGTAACAATGATTTGAATTACTGAAAATAATGTTTGCCAGAAAAAAATAAATTGAACTTATTTCACATTTGAGCGAAATATTGTGTTTGAAATTTATTTTTCTTTTTCAATGCTACTTAAACATCACAATCAGACAAACTCAAAATACTTTTTACTGCTTAATGGTACAATCCCTTTGTTCATGTTATTTATACTGCACCTTTGATAGTATGAAAGTTTATTGTTTCAGCTGTAATGTTTTTTCATTGTCTTTTACAACAGTTTTGAGGTGGACTCTGAAGAAAAACATTTCCCATCTGAATAAGTTCAGAATTTTTTGTTCATCTCTTAATTTCATAGCAAAGTCCTATTTTATTTCATTTTATTATCTCTCTGTCTTTAATTTCAGTTATTTCACACAATGGGAAGGCTCTGGATTTATGCATAAAACATAGCATGAAAAAACCATATTTGTCAAGCATTAAATGACACTGATGTTCTTATCATGTCCCACTGCTATCATCAGATGCCTGCCCTGCATAATCTAAAATAAAAACAACTGAAAGCCACAAGAATTGTGATCATTGACCCTCTCCCAGGTTTGCCATTCCTGTTCCAGGAAGTTCCTGAGCTAAAAATAGTAGCAAAGTTTATTTCTAGTATTAGCAAGAATTGATGTTTATTCTCTCCCTTTTCTGACTTTGCTAATGGCCACTTCTGAACACTAAACTAAATGGATGTTTGGTCCTGCCTGGACATTCTTTACTTTCCTAAACACTACTAGGACATGTCTATTGCCTTTCGCTCTCAACAGTAAATGATATATTTAGGTCAGAAAAGAGACTCAGGATGGCACTATACAACATGGAATGGGTCACTAATGAATACATCAGATTTGAAATTCCCCAAGCACATCCTGGTGGCCACCAGAGGCTCACGAAAACTTTGAAAAGGCTTCTTGAAGTGTGGTATCCTGCATCACTCTGATGGAGACAGATTTTTTTAAGTAGCTCCCAGCTTGCTGTCCTGCATGCTAAATAGTCCTCTGAAGACAGGAGCTTGCCAATACTTGCTCCACATCACTGGAGGGTAATTTAACTATATCAGTTTGCTTACTTTTTGCCTACATACTTCCTTTTCTCTGTCATTGGCTAGACTTGGGTCTTGTTTTCCTGAACCACTCAGCTCAGGAATGAAGTGGAGGAGGTTGATTGGTATACATGAGACAGTTTGGGCTCATTTCAACTGTGAATTAAAATATAACAAGACCAAGGTGATGACAGTTAATTTTTTATTATTTCATAACATTATGTAACTTACTAAAATTATCATCTTCCCCTAGTCCCCCTTTCATTTTACAGACAGAAAATCCTTAAAGATCTTCCTCTATACTACCTGTCTGACAGCTTTGCCTGGGAAAGTGTATGAATTTCCAATTAAGTCAGACTAGATAAATTTGCTTCTGCCATCATCAAAATGTGAAAATCAAATCACATATTCAACATATTGCAGCCTAGTGGCACAATATAAGAGCAAGCTGAGACGTAGCAGAGTATTTGTTATCTAATAGGCAGCTAAAGAAGATTATAGCTAATATAGAAGATTATAGCTAATAATACAGGTTCCATTCCTCCCTGCTTCTTTGGTCTGGAACAGCAGTAGAATATACCTTTGAAGTTGCTCTGTAAAACACCTTTTGAAAATGATATAACTAAATGAGCTGCCTGCTTTATGCTAGGGCACAGGACCTGTTATTTTTACAGCTCTGAGGGTCTTGAGGAGCTATTGTCATCATCTAAACCTGGATTTCTACTGCTCAATTCCCATCAGAATTCCATTGTTAATGCCTTCAAAAAGTCAGACACCTACCAGAAAAATAGGTACCCCAGTTAGCATCCGTAGAATTGAAGCACTTTAAGGCTAACAGAGGTCCTTTCCCTGCTTCTGTAATTTTGATGCACAGGAAATAAGAAACAATCTGGATTTTGGAAGTGGAATTAGAAGGCTTTATTAACCTCCATGAAGTATCATGCAGAGACAAAATCTTTACTTAATATCTTTGCTTGAGAGACTGACATATAGCAACCAGCTTCCTTTGAACTACTGGCTAGGCCTCTTGTATATTCTGTTTAGTCAAAGTTAATCAGATTTGCCAATAAATATGTATTTAATTCTTTCTGTAACTTAATTTATTTTGACTTGAAGTGATCACACAAGCACCATGTTTGTGTGCACAGCTGAGGGGGTGGAAAACTCTGACATTTCAGCTAGTGTTTGGGGATAACATATAATAGCTACAAGAAAGGATGTGTGCTGTGATCTTACCATAAAAAAGACATGGATATAGACAATTACCTGCTCAGGACTGCTGGCAATATCTGTCATAAGATGTCAAGGGAGTCTCTCCCTAACCTCAAATTAATTGTTTCTCCAAAGTTCCTCTGGAGTTCAGCAGCAAGCAATTATGGATGTTCCAATTTAGATGCTGGCTTTGGAGGAGGACCTCCACATCAGAGGTTCTCATGCAACAGTTTTGGTTATGGAAGAAACCAAGTGTATATACAAGGGTCTGAAGTTAGAGCACTAGATGTAACCCATTCTCACTTCCAGAAATAAAAATATCTGGGTTCTAGCTCACTCCTTCCCAACTGCACAAAAGGAGAATCTATTTTTTGTGTTTTCACTAGTCATGCCCTTACTCTGATATTCTCCTTACAAACAGTACTTACTAGATCTGTATCACTGAAAGTCTTCCAGAGAAAACTAACTGACGGTATAGCTGGATGAACAAATTCATTGTTGAAAACCCATCGATGAATCAAATGACAGAAGAAATTATGGATATTTTATAACAGAAAACAGGAAAAAAGGGAGGAGAAGATCTGGAAATTCAAAAAAGCTTTGGATGATATGACAACAACTGCAGTACATATATTACATGGCCATGCTGGCCTGTCATTTATGGGTACATGCAGGTTGAGTGAATGATGAACTTAAACTCCCACAGAGAAAGTGTCTCCTTTGGCTGCAGGTCAGAGATGAAAGTGGTCTTAAGCTAAGGGAATTTTAGATAATCTTTTAGACCACAGGGTACTCCAGACAACAGTTTGCAATTTTCAAAGACAGTAGTAAAAGGCATTTACTAAAAACTGTCAGGAAAGGGAAAGAATCACAGTAAAGCTAAGCCAGGCAAAAGGTTCTAAGATGTGTCATTGGAGCAGGGTTTTCACTGAGTAAAGGTTTTATTCTAAGCAAATGTATAGTGGGCCACCATGGAAGACATTGCAGTAGGAGACAGTGATTTCAAGCAGAGTCTAGGCAGAGTTTAACTGTAGGCCTTGCTTACAGAGACCCATACGTCAGTGTGAGCGACTGCTAGATAACCTGAGCGCATACTGTGACATGAGCACATGCTGCCTTTAACACCATCTGTACTTACTTCTCGTAAGAGCTGTTCCTGTGGAGCTGTGTAAGAGCATAACACTCTCCGTGAACCTTGGTGTGCCATCTAGAAAGTTCAGCATTGTCCAGGTAAAAGCCTGATACTTCTGTCCACTTGTCGGAACGCTAGAAAGAGGTGAAGAACGTTGAGGCTGGAGAACCTCACCAGGGGTGGGCTCTGAGCAGCACGCCGCAGTCTACGAGGAGGGGCTCGGCTGGTGTTACAACAGCCAGGGTTCCCAGCACCAGAAGGGACGTAGGGTTGCTAACATCTTTTCTATCATTTCCATCCTTTACTCAATAAACCAGTTAACTAACCTTGAGTGTCAGCACTTTTCTTACCGACATCCTAAAAGAATTGATCTCCCCTGTGCAAAACAAAATGTCTGCACTCCAAGATTAGGATTGCAACAAAACTGAGAATAGATAGTTTTGGTCTGGAAAAGAAAGGTCAGTAAATTAAAAGTAACTGAAGTTGCTAACAAACATACTAAGAAAACTACTAATTATTACTTTTAGTATTCAAGCTCAGACTGGCTGTAAAATAACTAAATTAAATTGGTGTCTTATACTGTTATATTGGTCAAATGATTATGTATAGACAAAGCCTCGAGGCTAGAACTTGGGTCCTAATTTTTGCTAACTTTATCACTCCTTCATATTAACTGGCTATGTAATGGAATACTGGAATAAAGGAAAAGTGTCGGGTCCATCTATTTCCTTAGCCAATGCATGTTTTACAATGAAAACTGTAATAAATATTGGGGGAAAAAAAATCTTACCTACTTTTTATCTTAATGTGGATAGATGTTCCCTTTCCTTAGTAGAGAACAGAATAGAACTAAAATATTTTTTCAAGAAGATTATACAGTATTAATTCACAGTTTTAGTAAGTAACTGGGTTGACATTAAGAATATAGCCATTATGACCTGATCATTATTAAACATTCATTTTTGTAGATCTGTAGATCTTCAGAAATGAAGAAAGAGGTTGAAAACCAAAGTCTTCCCCTATCTACAAATAAAAAACCCCAAACAAATCATCTTTCCCTCTCCTGTAGCTATGGAATTAATAGCAAAAATATTATTTGATTTTTCTCTCTGTGTGCCTTCAGTCAATTCTTCAGGGTCAGGCCAACATACTCCACAGTCACTGCCAACTTAACCTGCCCTTAATTCCTGGAAAAGAAGGCTTTGGTTTTCAATGTTCTGATGGTAGGTAAGTGAAGAACCTATACCACAGCTTCTTTGGACAAACAATGTATTGGGGAAAAAGAAGAAAAATCTGAAGCAAAAGATTCTGCCAAAAATATTTGAACTTAATTATTCCCTTTCAGGACTTTATTAAAATACATTTAAAACTTTAATCATCTTTCATCTACTGAAGAGTGAGTGGTTTTGAAGGTAAAGAATAAAACTCCTAATAATTTAGAAAATATTTTTGATATAGTAGTTTATGTCCTCTGTTTTTAGCCTGGTGAATAAATAAATAAAAAAATCAAATTCTTGATGAAAGCACTGTTTGTGTTAATCATACAAATTGTATAACAGTATTACAGCTGCAAGAACTGGTCAGCTTTGGTCCACAGATCTTACAATGTCCTTCATCCATCAGTATGAATTTATCAAAGAATTAAAAATATTAGGGGTTTTATATTATTTGGAAAGTTGCATGCAAAATTCTAATCTCTGTTAGGTTTCCAAACTAAATGTACTTCTTTAATTTTGTAAATTTTATATACCTCTTAAAACTTCAAATCATAGTATCAAAACCTTATGTAACCTACAATCCTTTTTAATTTTAAAAATTACTATATGAAGTAGGGAAGTATCACAAGTTCAGTGTTCCAGTGGAGAATGAAAACCTTTTTCAAAGTAAAAGAAAGCCTTTGATAATCCATAGAAACGCACTCAACTCCTCTGAAACTTTAATCCTTATAATTAATGACACACTCTTTCCTTATACTTTGTAATATGTTTTATGTAGTCATCCAAGCAATTAAATTGATACATAAGAAGGGCCAGCCAGTCTCTCAAAAGCCTCTGGCAATCAAGGGAAAAAGTACACAATCTGAACATGACATAGGGAAAACATCATGACCAAATGATTTCTATATGCGTAAATACTGCAGAAGTCAGATTTCCTGACTCTGCATGTTCAGCTGAAAAGTTTCTCTACATAAGCTTCTCCAGCAGACTTTTCATTGCAAAATAATTTACACAATGCTAGCATGTATTTTGGATAGAGAAGTACTGTCCAACAGATATTAGCACCTTAAAAGGCAGAGGTTTCTTAATGCCCAGAGTGAAGTCTGTTCATAATTACAGACATCTACGAATTAAAAAATAAAAATAAATCCACAAAAAAACAAAGCCCCAAAACAGGGCTGTTGTGCGTACACAGGACAACTGTGTCTGGTCACACATATGTAGTTCACATACATGCGCTTCTCCAGTGCTCACAGCTCAGGTATACCAGATCCATTGTGCCTGTTTGCTAGAAGACACATACGCATTATATGAACAAACAACTATACAGGCCCTAAATCTTCACATTAATCCAATTTACTAATGCAAATGACAGATATCTCATAGAACAGTGAATTTTTGTGCACGTGCTTCAGTCTGACCTTTTGTTGCAACAAATCTTTTGTTAGGTTGTATTTTGTCTAAAATCAAGTTCACAATCAAGATTTAAGATAAACTGCATTTCTGAAGAGTATTTCTAGATCCCATACTTAACCAAAAAACTGAGACCAAGTGATGACTACTTTGGTGGTGCCATATGAAATACAGCTCTAGTTCTTTTCATGTTGCTACATGGAATTGTTTAATCATTTTTTAGTTGCTGAAGAATTTACAATTCAAACCTTATGTTTTTTGACATTTTTGAACCAAGTCATTTTAAGACAGGCCAATCTACCACAGACAGTGCAGCAAATCGAGACAGCTGATACACTTAACTAACAATTGTTTTGTTTTCTGTATTAAGCATTCCTTTATGTGGTTTGTGATACTATGAAGATATATATTGAAAAAAGAAAAAGAAAAAAGAAAAAAAAAATGAAGAGATACAGTGAAAAGTTAGGAAAAGGATTCTAATTTTGCAGTGAACCAACAAACCCCTGACAGCATTGGTTGGCCCTTACTACCACGATGCCTCCTGCTTCTTTTTGAGCTGGGGACCAGTTTTTCACTTCCACAGAGGGTCAGGTCCCCCTTCCTGGGGAGAACAGCAGAGACAGGAGCCATCTGCCCTACAGCTCTTACAGGCTGCTGTGGCTCCTATGCCAAATCAAAATGTTGGGCTTGAGACCAGTTCTTTTTTGATTTTAGGCTGCTGTGGGGTTTTTGGTGAAAAGCCAGGCCAACTGGGCTCCAGAACCTCACATAATACACATAAAAACACAACAAAATATAAACGAGAAAATTTTAACTAAGTGTATTTGACACCAACCTTTAATCCTTTCAACTTTCCACACTGGAAATGCTTTGCAAAGCACAGAAAAGTGTGAAGAAATTAAGCTGCAGTTTTTCTAACATACCAAACAACACTTGAGAATGAAATGTTTTTATGAATTACAGAGACAAAATGCACAACAGTTGAACATATGTTAATTTAATGAATGTCATCATCTATGACTGGAAATAATCAGTATTAATCTTGAGGAAATGTAAGACAGTATTAAATGAAATCATATTTGTGAGAGCATGTTCAGAGATAAAAAAGTGAAAGGAAGCAGAATATTTTCACCTTTTTTCCTCTGGTTTTCTGCTTCATTTCTTTTCCCAGAAGTGTTTTGCTCCCACACTACAAAACAGACTTAAATCGAGCTGCACACCTGTGACAATCTATCTGTATTTTCTTTTCTCTAGGACCTTTTTCTTAAAATATCAATTCGGGATGGCAGAATGTACAATTACTCTTTCAATAGAATTGAGACGATTCTGCTAATAATTTTCTTACACTGTTCAATCATATATTCTATTATTTAGAGTGTTTTAAATCACTTCTTCCCTATATCCTTCAAAAAAGACTGTGTTTTACCACCAGAGGCAAAGTTCTCTGGGAGAGAAAGTAACAATGCACGTAACTGGATCCCTCACCTATTACTTTAAATTACACCAAAAGAACACTTTTTCAAATCTATAGACCATAATGAAAACACTTCAATAGAAAACATGGACAATTTTATCTCTAAAAATTTAATGAAAAAAAATTATTTTAACAGTATGTATCACTAGGGACATGCAGAAGTAATGTCACTGTGAATAACACTGTTGGAAAACAATTAACCTATGAAGCAATATCTTGCAAAGTCTTTTGCTAAAGCACTCGAAGTTCTGATGCAAATCTCAGAAGACAAAAAATTCTGATTATTCAGTGTTGACTAATACATTATCACTGTTTACTGTAACATACCTTTGCTTTTCATGCAGACTAACACAAATTAGCTAGCTTTCCAAAGCCTATATTTTGATTTTATATTGAGCTGGTTATTAACCACAATCAAATATGCAAAGTCATATTCTAAATTTGTACCTTTTTTCCTCAATGACTGTTATTTTCCCATTAGTCATATTGGTATAATCAAGAATTTGTCAAATTATGTTTTGATTAATGAATTTTTTTCTGCTATAGCTTAATAAGAACACAATGGCAATCATCACTGAGAGAAACCTTCTCCCATCTGGGCTTTCATATTACAAAGAATGAATGTGTTATTAATTGGCTACAATTTTCCTCAGAAACCAAAAGATATTATGAACCACAGTCAGAAAGTATGTATAATGACTGTTTGCATGTCTAAACACAAGTGGGTACTTTGCAGCATCATTTTATGATTGTTAGCATAACTCTGAAGACAGTCTTCAGTAGTGTCTGAACATATGTTTGAGGAACTGGCAGCGATAGTAGTTTTTCTTGAAGTAGTTCCTTAAAAAAGAGGAAGTTCAATTTTAAAGGTGTGGATTTCTTTCATGCTCCTATCTAGCATGCTTACAGGAAATAAAGTGGGAGTGGAAAATGCAGTTAGAAAATTCCTTCACACCCTTCTTAACTTATTTTGGTTAACAAAGAAGAAAATATGATTTATGAGCTACTGCAGTAAATAATACATATGAAGTAAGCAGGAAGTGTAGGAGTATTTACAACAGAACAGTTGAATTTCTAGGAAGGATATTGCAACTGGAAGGAAAAAGGTAGCAGGAGAACTTTTACGTAAATTTGGAAGTAAAAATTAAGTCTAAATTCAGAGCTGAACAAAAAATTACAGAAAATGAAAGTGTCTAATTTTCCTGATAACATCCAAAATACTGCAGGATATAATAATAAGGTTTTAATGAGAACTGTCATCAAGATAAAATAAGATTATATACAGACATTTTGGTTTTGCTACCCAAAAGTTCAATTCAGTTCATTCACAGCAGAAGGTGAACATTTTGCTGTTGTAGCCACAGTCTATTGAGAAGTTTGAGCTTTCACCCAGTGACTCTTGTTTAACTAAGGTGTTTTTACCAGCCAGCCCTGCTCTTCCCAACACAATTCCCTGTATCCTGAGTCTTTACTTCTCTCTGATGAACAGTTTTGTTGTCTAATGGCAGTGTGTGTTGTGTCTTCTTCCCCAGCTCCTTCACCAGGCCTGAGGTCACCCTCTCATCTGGATCCAATCCACGCAAGAGATGCACGCCTTGCCGAAGATGCACGTGGGTGTCAGCCATGTCTATACAGCAACTTTGTTCTTTTATACATATATATATGTATATATGTGTATATATATATATATATACACATATATATCTCTCTTGTCACTGAGACAAACAGTCCGTTGTCCCTGCTTTTTCTGGTTTGGTGTCACCTCTGCCCATGCACATACACGAGAGACTCAGACCAGGGAACTGATGCGTCACCTAGCAAAAATGAATGCATTTTTTGCTTGGTTGTTTTTTTTCCCACATGGAGAGACAAGGATCAAACAGCTCAAGGTAGAGGAGAGGAGGAAAAAGCCATTTCCTTCTAGAATATACTAGATTTAGAAGGACACTGAGTTAAAATTGCTGTGTGAACATAACTTTGCTGTTCCGAATTGGTTTTCCTGTTCTCTTTTAAAAAATCTAGTCATAAGAAGGAAGTAATAAGTAACATAGCAAAAGGAACCTTGAATCAAAACAATAATAATAGTATTAAAATACTCAAAACCTACAAAGAACAAGATCTGAAGTTGATTAGACAACCTTCTGATGAGGTTAAATGTGACATGGTGTCCTACTTTCCCAAGGAATGTGAGTCTCATTCAGTCCATGGGATGGGCAATACAAGATTTGCTCAGCTGATGAAATACCCAAGAACACAATCCTCTATGGCAAAGTAATATGAGAATATTTAAAACTGGGAAAACGAAGAAAAGGAATTAAATTCAGAGCTTATCTGCAATACTTTCACACATTATACTCCTAGAAAAAAATGTCAAATTTTTAGAAAAACAGAAAGTACCAAATAAAATACATTAAAAACAGAATTTGACATCACAAAGGAACAAGTGACCTGTAATACCAGATATTCTTAGACATTAGGCATATTCAGGATTCAAAGGCCATCTGTTGTGAAGCAACCAGTCTCCACCTCATCATTTTCAATTACCGCAACCCCCATGTTTAATCAATTCCAGGCTGCTTTTATAAAACTATATTACTAACTGGCCTGATAACATACTATTAACATTAAAGAGTAACAACCATTCTAGAGGCCATGAGTAAAACAAGAAGTTCTGTGTTACAGGAAATAGGTCTTGTTGGGAAGGGTGACTTTGAAATAAGAGCGTAGATATAGAGAGTAATTTCATAGTTGCTGCTGTGCTTAGTAAAAGAATTCTCCCTCCCTCAGCAAAACAAAATTGTACACATAAAAAAGACTTGATTGTTCAGTGCACTATATCATGCTGATGCTTTTTCGTATCAAGAAGACAATATTTAAAAGGGAAGACCTGAGACCTGTGCCCCAAAATATTGTGACTTACTGAACTTTTGCAACTACACTGAGTAACCAACCATTTCCCTTCTAATAGTTCAGTGAAAAAATTCTTGCATCTCTAAGGAGCTCTTCTATAATGAATTGCAATCTGCTTGGTCACAAGGCTTTCAGACCATATCTTGATTATCATTTACTTATTGTGGCCCGCTAACTTCATATTTCCTTTATTATCAGTTGCACAAATATATCAACAACCTTGTCATTCAAAGCCAAAATGTAGAAAGTTCTTCAGGCAGAATGCAATAGAATTTTTAATACAATCACTTGTTGCAATTACTATATGCAAAATAAAATGCTTCAGAAAATTTCAAACCAATGAAAGTTGTATTTTTTCTTGTCATTACTAGATATCCCCACTATATCTGTTTTGAAAAGTTTTGTTCCTGAACTCAACCTAAGTAGAAAAAAGATAATAACGTGTAAGAAGAAATTTCACCCAACTAAATGAAGATATTCCTCACTCAAACTGGGGAGCAGGGGTGAATTATGGAAGGATATGACCTTGAATTCCTATTTTCAGAGAAGTGCTCTATTTAGATATAGAACTAAAACATCTGTTTAAGTGTATTCTATTGTCAATCTGTCTACCTGAATGCACACTTCATGAGCAGCTTTACGAGAACTTAAAATATTGGCACAGTCTGTTCTGCACAGTCAGTCCTTCTGGATGAGAAAAAGAAAAGAAGGAATCAGATAAAATTAGGCTGAAAGAGATTTTGAGAGTTTAATCAAGTTTTTTTCCCAAGACAGGATCAGTTCTTCCTAACACATTCTTGACAGATGTTTGTTTTATCCATTCTTAAATCCCCAAGGATTCCAGCATTCTGGCTAGGCAAGCGATTCAAGTTCTTAATCATCATTAAAATTAGCAAGTTTTCCACTGTGTCTAATTTAAACATTCTTTACTGCAGTTTAAACTCATTATTTCTTTGACAACAGGAGGTATAGAAAAGGTTTTCCCTTTATCTTTTCAGCAAGTTTCCCTCTGTGAAAACCCTTCTTATGCCACCGATAGTCTTACTTTTTCTAAATCTTTGAGTCTTTCTGAACATCTAAACTTATGACTCTTTCTTCCCTTGTCCTTTTCAGCCTCAGAAGGACAGACCCTGCTGCCTCTGAGCTGCAGCTTTACTTCTCAGTGTCTCACCTATCTCTTGAAAGATGCACTACAATCCTGCTCATGGTATAACAAAAAAAATATCTCAACCTTTGGTCATCAATGAAAAACAAACTATGAAAGAAGTCGAGCAGTTTGTTTCAACTGCTTGGTATTAATTTGTGTCTGATTAGAAAAGTTTTAATTCACTGAGGGAGGGAAAAGGGGCTATAGACCTGCTTTTAATTTAAGAAGTTATATTCTGAATCTCTGAACGGCTTTTGAGCTCATCATTGATTGTTAGTCAGTGGGAGTCTTTCCATTAACTCCACTAAGAATTTGAATCAGATTCTTAGAATTACAAAACCCCAAAGTACATAATTCTCATTATGCCAATGGGTGTTAGATGCCTAGCATCTGTGTGTGTTCCTGCAAAACCTGTCTTTAGTGCTTATTAATTCAAAGAGCACTGATGAAAAACATCAGCTTGTCCTATCAAAAATAGGATTAATGTTCCATTTGCACAACTTTTTAAAAGCATGGCATGTAATATATATACAATTAACATGATTTTTACAGCAGAAGCAGAAAAAGTAACAATCTGTACACACCAGCTGCTGGCAGCTTAGCAGAGCACATGTTGATTTCAAATGTTTGATGTCTCATGTCATTTAGAAAGCATGAGATTTGGACGAACAGCCCTCTCCAGGCTTTTGACATACTCTAGAAACCAATCTGTTCTCTTGGACTTAGCTGGTGTGCACAGGACAGATGTACCAACCGCCTTAATGAAGTACTGTAAATTCTAATTTAGTGTCTGCAGAATAAATGAGGCTGTTCAGAAGCAATCTAACTTACTTACAGGTCACCATATTAATAATTGAAGAGTGCTGTCCCATACTACACAGCCTACAGTTATCAAGCAATCTCTCTACAGTTCCACCATTCCTCCCAGGTTTTTCACAAAAATTACATCATTCGGACTATTACCACATGCCTGACCTTCTACGTTTATTCTCAGGGACTAGCCCAAGTAAGACGGAGGCACAAATGATGACACACACGCAGGCTCAGCATGTATCTATTACTGCCATTACTGTCTCATCTCTAAGAGCCTAGACAACGTCAGTTGCACTCATAAGATTTCCTCCAATTCTCTTCTGTGAAGTATTTTTTACCACATTGAGTGCAATGCACTCTGCAATATTGTACCTTCTTTATCTTTGAGTACAGTTGTATTTTGTTGCCCCCCTTTTTTGTGACATCTGCACTTACATCACATTCTTAGGAAACACGGGTTTTCTGTAGTGTAAAGTAATAAGAATTGTCCATTTCTACCTATTTCATATTTCATTTTCCCGATGAAACTACCCCCCCCTAGAAAAGTATTTGCCTGGCTTATTGAGACTGACTTATTCTAGAGGTCCAAGGAAATGTCAATGTGTTATTGAAGAATTTTGTAAGACTCTGTGAAACATGTCTATGAATGATTAGGTTGCTGAAAGGCACCCTGATTTGGAGAGGACATAGACTAAGAAACAATACTACTGCCCTCCCTAAGATTAAATAGCAGTTTTCAAGTCACTAAGTGATTGTCAGTTCCAATATTCTGGTTTGTCAGTGTGTTCAGGGATGATGAAAAAAAAAAATTATAAAAGTGCTACATCTTTTAGCTGATGATTTTAATGTGGTCCAAAATTATAAATGTTAATAGTTTAGCATCCTTTTTACAAGTGTGCCTAATCCCATTTTACTGGTTATGACATTGAGGTATATGAAGGATAAATTATTTTTTCATTTTCTTCTCTTTTATGTATATATATATGATATACAATATGGTTGAAAAATGAATATAATACTTTAATTATCAAGTCAGGGTGTGGGGAGGCACTTTCTGGTCCATGGTATGCTTCAGATGCTACTGCAATTAATTATAAAGAATAAGAATAGCAACAACTTTGATATTTTTCCAGAAATTATGTTTTTTCTGAAATCAGTTTTGCATACCAGCTAAGGATATATAATTTTAAGTGAGGTTTTTTCAGTAGTAAATATCACAAAGTAGTTGTATACTTAGGAAAAAATCAAACCAACCTGTTGATGTGTATTTGTTTTAGAAAGAACAAACAACATTATAAGTGTTCTTACCATGTAAATGATTCTGGAGTTCTAAATTGAGTATTTCTATCTCAAATTTATGTCTGACTTGTGATTTACAAAGAGAATATGGAAAGATGTGTTTCATCTGAGTATTTCATATCAAAGGAAAATGCTGTATTTAGCGTAGGTAGCTGATTTCTTGCTGGTTTGGGAAATCAGGTCCTTCATTGTATATGTGAAAGAAAAATAGGTTAAGATTTTAAGAACATGTAAAGAATATGAAAACTGTAACAAAATGTTTTTATTCCATACTGGAGAAGTATTTTTCTGCTTGTTTCCATTTTAAAATTAACTGACATTCAGAGTTTTGGGATCAAAAGGAATCGAAAAGATTTTCTTAGTGACTTTTTCTTATTTACTGACAAGTCAGACACACACTCAAAAAATTGCTAGACTGGTCGGGAGTTTGGTGTCATTGACTATTTATCACAAAGATATTTCAAATTACTTCTGCTTATTTAACCATATTGTCCACTTGAGCTTATGGCAATGATTTTGAGATCTCCTAGACAGCAGACTCAGGTCAATCAAGTAACTCAATGACTTCAATGGGATTATGTGCAAGCCATAAAGAAAAAGAAGTAAATATATTTCAGGTTTATAAACATCAAAACGCATATAAAGATGTGGGTTCTGTGGTACTTGCATGAATTTTCTGTCTATCAAAAATACCAGCAAACTTCCACAACTTTCTGCCTGTCTGCCTAATGATAGAGCTTTTGTAGGACTTCTGTCCTCTTTCTGTCTAATTCTATAGACAAATACTGAAAGATGTATTTAGTTGTTCAATGACAATAAGCAAAAGTGACTAACACCTACGAATTCTGCAGAACTGTCTATCGTAATAAATAAAGAAAACTTTCAATATGAATATAACTCAGTTTTACTTTATCTTTTTTATATTTATCATCAGTTTATAGTAATCTTTTATAATTTTTGTAATCAACTTGCTGTAATTACTGTAAAGAACTGTTTGACTGCACAAAATTGTACAAAGATTTTCTTCTTGCAGTTTAAAGAAGCTGCCTTGAGAAATTTCTGCCAACTTACTAAGAGAAAATACTAAATTATTGAGCAAGTCTTCCCTTAATTAATTTTATTGCTTTTTTAAAGTGGTATCATGTTTCTGAAACTTACAACTAAGTTAAATTCAGTGCCATGCTATCACATCAAAAAATTGGTAAAATGACTCAGCCATTATCTTGATGCAATATTTATATGCACAGTGATTATAAGAGCCTATTCAGCTGTCACCTAGAAGGTGCATTAATCAATATTGTATATTCACATTAATAAGAAATGTGATTATCTTTTCCTTCAGTTTTCATACTGACTAGTCAGGAACCTTAAAACTAATCTTTTCAGAACTAGAGAAAGCCAAACTATTTAGATCAATAAATATAAAATACTCCACGTATAAATTTACATTATTATATGAATGTATATTATCACATGGGAAAACTTGCAAATGATCAAGTAATGGCTGGATAGCTGCTTCTGAAGGCTTAGTTTGAAATTACCTTCCAGAATATTGGTTATGTTCATTCAAAGTCATACTGTGGGGCTTGTGTCCCTGTCCTCTGGTGTCCCAATTTTCTTCTCTCAAAAGATACAAATAAATGATTTAGACTGGGTGCTTTGTGATCCTGGTGGGTTTGGGTTTTTTTTTGTGAGAGCTGAAACTGAAGAAATTGTATTGGCAAGTGCAAATATCTGTGGATCAAAAGCAAAGCCAGTTTTTATCCAAACCCCTAAAGACTAAAATTGCTAAATTTTATAGTGCTCTGTTAATTTTCTCCTAATAGAATTATTCCTGTAATTTATGCCTCTGCTGTAATTGGAATTTTCTTGACCTATTGAAAGTTTTACCAGAACTGACATGCTTCCATGAGAAGTTCAGGTTCTGATGGACTAAATCCAGCAAAAAGACATTTCATCACAAAGTCCTCTACCAGATGTAGAAGTAACACTCTTGAATTTTACTGTAATGTCAGCATGCAAGCTCTGGCTAATTGACATGAAATATTTAGATAGATGTAAGGAAGAAGTTCGTTACTGTGAGGGTGGCGAGGCACTGGCACAGGTTGCCCAGAGAAGTTGTGGTGCCCCATCCCTGGCAGTGTTCAAGGCCAGGCTGGATGGGGCTTGGAGCAACCTGGTCCAGTGAAAGGTGTCCCTGCCCATGGCAGGGGGGTTGGAACTGGATGGTCTTTAAGGTCCCTTCCAACCCAAACCATTCTATAATTCTATGATTTAGATGTGCCTGATAGTGTGTGCCTATGAAGAGCTGGCATGCTGTTAACCATTGACTCTTCTGAAACAGGTACCTTATTCCTATATATATTACCACAAGGTCCTGGGGGACAATCATTTATCTACAGAAGAAGTTAAGAGTACTTTCATAGTTTTGTACTTCTATGCAGTATTATAACTGGGCTACAAGCAAACTAGGCCTTAAACAAGCATTTCACAGCTGTCTGAATCATGATATTTAAACACCTGAGGATGCAGATAGACATTAAGTACAATTTCCACAATAGCACATACAAATGACAGTTCTGTTGCTTTCCTACCAGAACTAGTTAAAAATTACAACTGAAGTGAATGGAACTCTGTGAATATCATGCAGGACTTATACAAATGAATGTGTAGAAATGAATTAATGAGAACATGGCAAGAACATGCCCTGTATGAGCAGAGAATTTGTATTTGATGTATAAATAAGTCTGTGAGTGTGCAAGTCACTGAAAAGGCTCTTTCCAAACTGCTGCTGTTTGTGTGCTGTTATTAGACTTTACTGACACATTGTCTCTACAACGACTAATCAGAGTACTACTAAACGACTACTATAACTGAATATGTTCAGTCACTGGGGCTGGGATACATTTCCAGTTCATGACAGTATATTTATTACTATATTGTGGACACTAACTACCACTTGGAAAAGGGATTTCTATCACTGTCTTTCAAGCTGCTCTGTCATCTAATGTGGTTGTTCAAATGTAAAAGATTGCTTGGATGGCAATATAATTCTGTTCACATTGTAATCAAAATCAAAATGAGCTTTCAAGAAAATAGTATTTGGCTTTATCACACCATATTGAGACCGACTAATAGAAAAATCTAACCTGATCCCTTATTTCTTTTTCTTTGGTTGATAAAGTAAGATATAACCCATCTTATTTTCAAATTCAAGAGTATCTGATAAAATGAACAGACAGACTTTATGGCTGATGGTTTTTATTGTGATCAACAGATGAACGACATCAAGGGTATAAATAGAAAGCACATATCCATATTGTGGCTTATCATTCTGTGTTAAAAAGAGGCAGTTCTCATTTGAGTAAGTGAAGGAACTCAATGTTCCATCAGAGAAGGGCAAAAAGTTATTCTTAGATGAATCTTAATACACATACATCTGAAGCAGATTATGAATTTAGCAAGCAGCTTTCATTCCCTCTTCTCAACATGTTATAATTGTAATTAATATGGCTCTGACTGAGAGATGGTCTTAACTTTTTTTTCTCTTCCCTTCTCTGTGAAAGACAGGTGGGGATAGAAAGCTTTGTTAGACTGAAATCAGTAATGATTGCTCTCGAAGGAAGGAGTGGCAATTTGGGCAGGGCGAAACCTGTCACTTTCAGAGATGCAAAATGAGCAGATAATTGCAATCTTCAACTTTCAAGGTTCACTTGAACCTTTAAATGAAACGAGCATATTCATGTAATTTCCTCCTCCTCTTTTACAAGAGGCCTAAGTTGTCCCTTTCTTTTTCTGGTGTAAAGGCACTGATAGGAAGATGGATGGGAGAGCAGGAAGGTTCCTCCTCATTTTGCTGGTGGTGTTTGGGGTTTTTTTAACCTTAATGGATCATTTAAAAATGATATAATGATAATATAATGGTGGATTCCACTTTACATGCTTTTCGTTTCTCTGACCTTGGGACTATGGGCCTCTCTCAGATGCTACTCAAAACCATCACCTTCATCTAGAACAAAGATTATTGGCTCATGAGCTATTGAAGCAAAACAGCACGCTGATCTCCATGTCAACCTAGACTGTGGTTGTAGCGCCATTTTAAAGTCACACTGTCAGATCTTAGAAGCTATTGCTTACTTAAAAGTTACAGTCTGAACATTCTGAATACAGCAGGTACAATGAAGAGCCTCCTTGCTTATTGGTGCACCTTAATTAATCACCAAATAACCAGACAAAGACACCTCTCATGATAGGTGACACCAAAAAGACTGGGTGAGGCTTTCTTGGTTCTGTTAGTGCAGGAAGGAGGTATTTACAGACTAAAAAAGAACCCATGAGCACTGCCAGAGAAGCTATGCTATGGCTACATACGTACTGGTGGGCTAAATAAAACGATGCTAGAGGCAAGATCATCTGTGCGCGCTAGTTGCCAGTAGTCTCTAGTATATATCTGATTTACATCAACATGAACTCTTTCAGAAAATGCCTAGGAATGATTTGGGGTGCATACTGATGGACTGCTCCCAGTATGCAGTATGCACAAGGCCACTCTGGGTAGTGGGTGGGAAGTCAGGTGTATGAACACTGTCCGAGCTGAGCCATTTGTCCTCACAACAAGAAAATCATGTTTGGACTATTTTAATTACTGGTTTAGATGTAGCTACTGGGGCTGTAGTGAAAGGCTGTAAAAACTTAGGTAAGATAAACAGGTATATAAATGCTTAATTTGTAAGTCTTTTTTCCCCTCTGAAGGTTTTCTGTTACTGAAAAAATAAACTTGTGATTTAGAGGGATTTCAAACCACCTTTCCTTACATTTTCCAGACAGAAGAAGTATGTGCACCCAAAATGAAGGATATGCACTGTCAGTGATAGACACCTGGATTCATTCCACATATTTACAAAATTACTTGGCTCCAAAGGCTAACCCAAGCCTTAGGTGAGCTTTTGTGTGTTGCACTATACTTCCATGCTTTTAGTTAGTTGTTGAGGCAAGTAAGCCCTAAATGTTTCTTCTTTGCATTGCATTTGACTTGGGAAGCAACTTGAAGGAGTGAACTATCTCTTTTAAGTCATAATAAAATTCAAGCATCACGGTTTAAAAGTCTCCTTCTCCACATGGAGTGTTAGATTATGTAGGAACAAACAGATAGACAAATGTCTGTATTCTTAAATCAAAACTACTTAGGGAAGCAACAGTAGCACTGACAGGGTGTGATGTTTCCTGGCACACTATTCAGAACATAGTGATCATCATTTATTTCATAAATGCTATGGACTTCAACTGATTATCTAATAGGTCTTGAACCAATGGTCACCCAGTAAAAGGTACAATACTGAACTACCATTCTGGTGGGGGTTTTTTTTAATGTAAGAGGAGGTTCTGAACAAACTTGTAAGATTCCAGTTAGAAGCAGGAGATACCAAAAGGTTGTGCTGAAATTCAATTATCTGAGACAATTAAAAATCTGACTCCAAAGGGGTCCGTAATCAGATATGGGGACACAATCAGAAAAGTTAAAAAATCTCTACGACAGCCTCTCTACCTTGAATTTTTGCACTCCTACCCAATACAGTTTCTTCTCTTTTTTTCACTACATATACCCACTGTTACTTACACATAACAGCACTTTCTCTTTAAAAGCAGCTTTTTAAAAAAAAATCTATGTAAGTGTTACTACTAATGGGGAAAATACAGGGAAATATCCTTTCACCCTGAAATTGTGAAGAATGTTATTTTTTCATTTGGCTGTGTAAGCTCCCTGTTCATAATATAGCTTGAGGCTTGGCATGGGAGGAATGTTTATACATGTCCACCAAACTCATCAACTTTTCTATTTTTTTCAAGATGACTCTACACTCCTAGATATAGACAATGACAGCCCCACACAGATTCACACAATCACACAGAATCACACAATACCTGGGAGCCTGCTCTGTTACTCAGGTCAGACCACCTTTAGGTGAATCATCATTAGAAAATAAATAAATTTTAAAAAGGCTTTCATTATATGGAAAAGTTATAGAGAAAAGTGGAGTTTTAACCTTTTTCAGTGCAGTTTACTCAGCAGATTCTTAAATGAAAAAATTTGACTTAAATATTTTTCAGTCGTACAGTAAAAAAAATAAGAGAAATGTTACAGTAAGAAAGACCACTCTAATTTTCCTCTAACACCTTTCTTTTAGAGACAGCATATTTACAAGCCAAACTTCTATTGTAATTGAAACCTGTTTTGTTTCGGGTTTTTTTTAATGCATCCAGATTAAAAGGGAATGAAAACTTTAACCTAGGAAATGGTAGGGTTTTTTAATGTATGTTAGAAATTTTCAGACTTCTACCTAATAAAGCTATTATAGAACAGAAATTAATTTAATCATTCTTACAGAGGAAGAAAGCAGATCATGTCAAGCAAGAAGGAATGTAAAATAGAAATTAATTAACTGAAATGTTGGGTAACTGTGGAGATCAGTGACAATAAGATTAGTCATGGACAGAAATAAGTAAGAAATGTGCTGCAGTACTAGCCTACAAAGCACTAACAGAAGAATTAAAATTATTAAACAGATTTTCAAAACATTTTGATATATTAGTAGGCAAGGTGGGGGTTTTCTGTTGTTTTTAATTTACTCTTTAAGGTTAACATCTAGGAAAAATGGCCAAGTGAAAACACAGAAGGAGGTTAAAAGGTACGTGAAAATTGCAATAAATTGGCAATAGGTAACTCTGTGTGTGTGTGTGTACACACTTCTTTTTATACAAAAATGAACATACACTTTCCAGCAAATAATTAAAAAAATCCAACTGCTCGTGCAATCAAGAACTGAAGAATTGTATTGGTCAAAGAAGGTAAATTGCATTCTTGTGATTTTTAAGGTATGATTAATACTAATTGACTTCAGAATTGAAAACAAAATTCTTAGTCTTATTATATGATTAGTCCAGAAAGGTTAAAGGATCAGCTGTTTAGCCTAATGTAATTTCCATTGCTTGTGTAATTTCATATATGTGGATTTCTTTTATGAAGATTGGTTCTAATATCAAGTTTAATACCTCAGTCTTTTTTGACAGTAAGAATATAGGGAAATTTCTGATTATGCTGTTCTTATTCATCCCCAATTGACATTAAAGTACCTATTTCACTGAGGTGTATGTGAGCTGGGATTTATTGCAATTTTCATGTACCTTTTAACCTCCTGTGTTTTAGCCTGGCAATTTTTCCTAGATGTTAACCTTGAACAGAAAATTAAAAACAAATAAAAAAAAAAACCCTTCCCTACTAATATATCAAAATATCTTAAATATCTCTTTAATAATTTTAATTCTTTTGTTAGTGCTTTGTAGGCTAGTACTGCAGCATGTTTCTTACCCATTTCTGTCCATGACTAATCTTATTGTCACTGATCTCTACAGTTAAGAGTTCAAAGTGAAGATTTTCTTCTTACGTTACTCAATTAGCAGGACTGCAGTTTATCTGGTCATGTTTTCATGATGGTATTGACAAATATATATGCAAGTTTTGTGTAAATATCTACATGTATTTTGTCTATAAATCTCAACAGATAGAATTTGTTAAAAATTCACAAATTCTAAAATAACAGAACCTGTACTAGTCTCTTGTCTTTAACCATATCAGTTATTGATGTTAAATGTGAGGTCAAAGCAGGAATTTCTCTCACTTTGTGCTCAAATTTACCAGTTAATCCTTCCCAACAGCTAACATTTACACCTCAGAGCTATCACTAATACTGAATCTGAAACTGTGTAAGAGCAAGCAAAAACCTGAAGCTTCACGAAATCCATGGAGAAACTCAGAAAATATATCTTGCTTTCCTAATGAAAACCCATTGTGACCGTTCTGTTCTAAAACCCTAAATTAGATAAACATCTTTGAAATCACTCTGAAGGCAAAGAAAAAGTCAGGATGATATCATAAAATTTGTGAGCTATCTTGCCTTTTTCTTGGACTAATGGTATACTTCAGTTAATGATGAAAGGACATATATACTTGTTTATTGTTTAGGTAGAAGTAACATAAAATGTTCAGAGAGTGTTTCCTACATTAATACTCTACATTTCAGATCTTGCACGCATGTAAGCAGCTTCCAAAAGCAAATAACTCTGTGTCCTTTATTACTGCATAAGTTTATTTTTAAAATATATAAACAAAAGCAAGGAAGATTGTGTTTGCAGATAGACACCCTTGCAGTTTTAGTCAAACTATTTACAACCTCTCCTACGCCGGAGATTTTGGATATCACAGTTGAGACGCAGTAACTGATAGTGTGAGCACAATATAAAATCTCATATCATAAAAAAGTTCAGTCTAATCACTACAGAATGGTGATTTAAGTTAATTTGTCTTATGAACAAGGAAAGCTTCCGTAATAATGTAGTGTTCAGGATGCAGAAATAGTAATTGAACAGATGGGGACAGTAATGTTTTACATCACTCTGGCCAGGTTGGCAAAAATATTTTTGTGCATAGCCTGTGTAAGCTGTATATTTTAATCCCTGCCTTATATGACAAAGGAGAAATAGTTAAGAATATGCTGCTCTGTAGAATTTATTCCTAGCTGAACAATAGGTAATTTAAAAGTTATGATTGTGAGAAAGTCACGTTTGCGAGAAAGTCACGTTTGCGTAATCAGTATTCTTACATAGAAAGGCAATAAGTGAAGTTTTATAAGGGCAAATTTATGCAGAAAAATACACCAAAAGTTGTAAAATACAAAGATATGCTTTCTAGCTTCAGAAACCCATAGCCACAAATTGCTGGAAGCTATGAGTATGTTCTGGAGAAGTACTCCTATATGCTTGACCTGTTCTTAGATTCCTCTGTGGACATTCACTGTCGACTGTTGGAAAAAGGATATTGGGCTACATGTTCTTAATTTGTCTGAAGCTAGAGCAACTTCTTGAAGGTCAGCCTTTCCCTGAGTGCTGACAAAAACTGCTTATAGCTTCTCCCTGTTAGTGGTTCATGTAACCATTATCACTTTACAAACAGAATAAAGACAATCACAGCCCTTTAAATAACTAGATGAAGATAAAATGTAGATGTTAATAATCTGTGTAAATATAACCATAAAGCACTACTACTTTCATAACAGCATTCTCTTCCAAATAGTACTAATATTATTCTGCCACTCTCAACTGCAATATGCAAGTCTGAACATGTGACCAGAGTAAAAATAAATTCCAATTTTTATTGCACTATGTGAGTCCCTAATTCCTTTTGTGGAGTTCAACTAGTTGATGAACTTGTCTGTTTTGCACCTTCTTCTATTCTGTAATGAGCATAATGATAAGTAGCTTTTAGGGGAGGCTATATAAACGAGGAGAAATTTCTCACTATATATTTACAATATTAAAAGTGTGTGGAAAAAAGACTTATTCACGTATAAAACCTGTTGGAAAATGCAATGTATTCAAGGACCATTGGAGCAAGTCCATAGAATTAAGAATGTTACCTGGACTTTATTACAGTTCTACTAGAGATTAGGTCTACTTCAGTTCTGTTATTAAATCAGCTCACACCCAGAAAAACCTTGTAAGTAGGTTGTTCAGGCATGCAGCTGCCCAATGGCACACTCCTGAGTCACTTAGCAGGAGTTCACATAAAGTGCAACTCTGCTTAGTAGAGATTTGGCATGCTAAAAGAAGTGATCATCTGTGAAGTGTCAGACCTATTCAGAGAAATATTAGTTAAATTTGTTAAATGGGAGGTTGAGAGAAATGTTGCTCATAAGAAAATTCTACGAAGTTTTTAGTGTGCACCCAAAAATATTAGCTAGGGTCTCAGATTTATTTTCTTTAAACGTTTAATTGGCTGTCTGAAATTCCTTAGCCCTTCTTCCAGGCAATTATGTACTTTGAAACATTCATGTCTCCTTTGGTAGTAAGCTTAATCAAGAAGAACCAAAAGGCAAAATCACTTCTCACTGTATACTGGCTACTTCACCACATCTTTTTTGATTAGTAGTGCCTTCACACTGTGTGCTTAAATTTAAAAATACATGCACAGCTTACAGTTTTTAAGCTTTAAAGCCTGGGTTTACTCTTCTCGTGTCCTATTGCTCACAACAGCTATTGTGCATTCATTCTATTTCTTCTAACAGAGAAGCAGCTCTAATATGAGAAAATTTGGCTTAAACCACTTTGTTTCTAACCACAAGATTTTTCAAGGTTTGAGTCCAATATTTGGCCCCTGGGAGTCCAAAATGACAGACCAGCGTTCATGGACAATTTATTCCTTGGTCAGATGAAGTCAACTAATAGTATTGCTGCTGTCAGCTGGAAAGACTGTTACACACATGAAAATGCAAGTCCTGCAAAATACAGCATTGTTAGTAAGGACTATTGCATTTAGTTTCTGGATTCATTCTAATAAATGCTTATTCCTAACAGTTTTGTCTGAATTCCAAAACCTTTCTGCCTAAATAAAAACAACGGTATGAAGTTTTTAAAAGAAGTTTATGAAAAATCTATCTGCCATACTTAAGTAACATTTGCAGTATTTCTCCTCTCCATCAGAGAAATTTACCATTGCACAGAATCATGTTGCACCAATTTGGTATCTCATCAGCTGGCAACAAACCAAAACATTTTTCATTTTTTAAATCTGTTAAAAGTATGTTTTATTTTCTGTTGTGTTACAAGTAATTAAACTTCTTCTTCTTTGAGTAACAGTAATCTCTTTTATCATGAATATTCTTCTAAAAGTAAGCTTATTATTCTCCTAAATTTGGGGGGGGGGGGATATTTATTTAGAACAAGTAATTATTAATTTTATAAACCCAGACAACTTCTTCCCAAGTGTCTTTTACAGTGCCCTGTAGATACTGGGGAGTTTGCAGGAATGTCTGCACCCTGCACCCAGCACCAACGGGTGCTGAGAATCAGGCAGGCGCAGCCCTCTCATCACTATGTCTTCTGAGGGTTCCCAAGTGCTTACATTTGTGTTAATGGAATCTCAGAACTACTTATTACTCTCTCATTCCTCACATGTGCAAGACAGCTTAGTATTAAATTATGTCTACACTGAGATTTTTTTCATTCAGAATACCAAGAAGGGCTTCTAATCTCTGAAAAAAAGGTCAGCCAAAAATAAAGCTTTATGACTGGGACCCACATTTATGTTGTTATGAGAACCCTTGTTGAGGGTATTATTCATTTGTCTATAGAAATATTTCCATATCATGATCTTGAAATACACCTACTCAAGTCATGCAAAGTAGTTTGCTTTTAAACTTTTCCTCAGATCAATTTGCCATGGAAAAAATAAGTACCCTGAAGTTTTTCCTAGATAAAATTTTCTACAATAATAGCCAATAAGGTTAAGTGTCTCCTAAGACAAAGGACAGCTCTTCACTGAACCCATGTAAGTGTCCTCTGCTTTCCAGTTCAGATTCTGTTACATCATGAACTCATCACTACAGCAATGCTGATATTTATGCACTTTGAAGAAGTCAGGAATCATTTTTCTTTATCGGCTGAGTTATTTTCCTCACAGAAATGTTCTTACTAATAAATCCTCTTGAATTATGAAGGCAGTTATCTGAAAGCTCTGTAACTTACTTAATTGTTTCACTACATAGAACAGTGAAAATCCTTCCAAACTGATTAAAGAAAGACAGAGTTTGAAAGAGGAATCAATATCTACTATGATTATTGTTTATGAAGAAAGCATGGGTTTATAATAATTTGCTTAAAGAAGTGTAAGGAAGCAGCTCCATTTTGCTGTTTATGATAAGTCCTTGTTCTGCTTCTCCCCATATGCAGAAAAGACCTACTTCTGGTATTCCCAAAGATGAAGAAAACACAAAACATCAGCTACTGCACTGCATAGCTTCCT
Organism: Haliaeetus albicilla; assembly: GCF_947461875.1. NCBI lineage: Eukaryota > Metazoa > Chordata > Aves > Accipitriformes > Accipitridae > Haliaeetus > Haliaeetus albicilla. The sequence goes on along the minus strand of NC_091497.1, from coordinate 2,670,338 downwards.
ATTATCTCATCAGTCCAGTCTCTTCTTTGGTTAAAAGGTAATGTTTCTGGTAAGACTAGAGCAATCCTCAATTTTTTTGATGTTTTGAATTCTGCTAAAAAAAAAGATTAATTGAAAAATGCTTTAGAGCATCTGTTGTTCAGCTTCATGAGAATCCTCTATTTCTGCATGTCTGTACCTCCACATCCATCACATACATTTCAAAAGTCACTTGTTAACATTAGAATAATATAATTATTAGGAGAATAAAGAAGTATTTATACCACTTATTAATCTATGTACTTTACTGGTAATTTTGAAACAAGAAGTAGAAAAAATAAAAAACAAGAGGTGAATGCATAAAGCTCTTTGCTTACTTGCATTTTTGAAATATAGAAAAAAGTTTTAAGCATTCTGAAGGTCAAAAACCGTAATATTCAAATAAATCTAACTAACTGCTGTAAATCAGAAAATAACGTCACAGGTAATAATAGGAAAACATAGCACTGACATGCATGCAATTGCATCATTCATTTTATCTCTAAACCAAAGGAAATAATTATAAAACATAAGGAAGGATAACAAAAGCCATGGAAGCACTTGAAAGAAGCATATAATGTAGAAAGTAAAGAAAAAATAAATGTATGTAATCTGGGAAAGGGTGGGCATCAACTGTCACTGATTCAAGGGATATCAGTAAGTAGCAGAAAAAGTAACTGTGAGATACAGAAAATGGGTGAACCTGATAAATTTAATTTTTGTTGTCCATATACTAGCCTTCTCCGAAGATATTATTTACAGTAGAAAACAAACAAGCAAACAAAAAATTACCATAAAGGGAGTATTTCAACAAAGCTACCTCTGCCATTGTTGTTCAAGTATAGGTTACAAATGTTCCATGTGAAGTGTCAGACAGCTTTGAAAAACAAACACCATAGACGTGTTACATGGAGGTGGCCCTGATAATTATGTATCTACTTGAAACTGCTATTATTGTAATAGCCCAAGCAACAGCGAAGAACAGTTATGGAACTGAATAACCATTTATGCAAAATAACCCTATGCTACAGGACAAGTAGGAAGTAGAATATAAAATTATTCTCCTATTAACTTTCATTTGACTCTTTCTTCAGGGGAAAAAAAAAAAAAGCAAAAACCTAAACCCTTAAAGAAATATTTATGGATGGCAAGTAGTGTCATGACACAATTGTGCTAGATCAAATCAATATCAAATATCAAACGTTAGTAAACAAGGCTCTTCAATTTCCCTGTCACAGCTCCTCACGTTCTCCACTGAATGTTCATTAGGTCTCTATCCTGTGGGTGCAAAAACAAGCAGCAGATCCCTAGGACATTGAGCCTCCAACTTTCCTTCAAAATTATTGATAAAATCCTGTTGATTTCAGAAGAAACAGGATTCAACTCTAAAACATTTTGTGATACCTAGTTCTAGTTGGAATACCTGTTATCAAATTAATCAATTATTTAAAATACTGTATAGAAGTATTTTTAATACTTGCTATGGACAGAATATAAAAAAAATCATGCTTGCCAACTTGGATTTCTTATCAGATGAGTTATATGGTACTGTTTCTATTCCTTGAAGAAATAAATAGACAATTACATCCCACATTTTTCTGTTTTAAGCTTTGGATATTATGGCTTATAAAAATTTGTGCCAATAAAACTATCATCTGAATGTTGATGGATAAATAATCCAAAAGGGCAGCAGGCACAGACAAAGCATAGACTAATGACTGGTCACAGTCAATATGTAGAGTTTGACTTGCTTTTGAGCATATCTTAATTGTGCTTGTCGTGGTTTAACCCCAGCCAGCAACTAAGCACCACGCAGCCACTCACTCACTCCCCCCCATCCAGTGGGATGGGGGAGAAAATCAGGGGAAAAAAAAAGTAAAACTCGTGGGCTGAGATAAAGACAGTTTAATAGGACAGTAAAGGAAGAAAAAAAATAGAATTAGAATATACGAACCAAGTGATGCACAGTGCAATTGCTTACCATCCACTGACTGATGTCCAGTTAATTCCTGAGCAGCGATTCCCCCCACTCCCACTGCCCCCAGTTTATATACTGGGCATGTAGAGTACATGGTCTGGAATACCCTGTTGGCCAGTTTGGGTCAGGTGCCCTGGCTGTGTCCTGTGCCAACTTCTTGTGCCCCTCCAGCTTTCTCGCTGGCTGGGCATGAGAAGCTGAAAAATCCTTGACTTTAGTCTAAACACGACTGAGCAACAACTGAAAACATCAGTGTTAATCGAGGTTCTTTGCATACTGAACTCAAAACATAGCACTGTACCAGCTACTAGGAAGGAAATTATCCCAGCTGAAACCAGGACAGTGCTCTACCCAAACAGTTCAAGCATTTTCTGAATATTTTAATGGCGCCTTGCTGAACCGAATATTGTAACAGCTGTTTGGCTGTACTTTGTCCTGTGAATCTCAGAATTTGCACTCCCTTTTTCCTACCTCCAGGGAAAACACTGTATCCATGGAGTGGATAAAAACACAGGAAAATCTACAAGATGAATCTTACAGATAATTTAACTGCTATATTTATTTTTTTTTTCTGTGACAAAGTGCTCCTTGCCTTAAGCATAACATGATCTGGGTGGCCATTACTGTCATTATGAGAACAAAAATAGTACAAAAAAGGACCTCATGGCTGAATTCTCAAAATCTAGATTCATTTCAACTAGGGCTTTTAATGAGACACCTAAGTGACATTCCCTAGGTGAAGAGAAAGAACTTGAGAGAGAAATTGGTTCAGCCCACTTAAGATATGGATGGATCTGCAAATTGATTGGCTAGATTCATGTCTAAGTACTTTGGGATAAAAACCATCCACAAATCTCAATACATTTGTTATTACACGGAGTCCATTAACACTTATGTCACATAGTCCTGCTGGACCACATCCTGAAATTTTACCCTATTTATAGTCAATCTTTCCTCAATTACACAATCTTTGAATTTAATGTGAGGTTGCCCAAGTAAAAATGAGATTCAGAAGAGTAATATCTGCAGGATTTGCATCACTGATAGCAGCAGCAGAAAATTTCTGAGAAGCAGAACTATTCAATCGATTCGATCTTAATTAAAATAAAATTGATTATGTGAAAAATATTCATTTGCTTTCACTGTTTCACAGACACAAAAAGCAGCACTAATTAGGTGTCTCTAGAAAAGGGAAGAGCACTCTTTTCATTGTCTTTTTCTCAGTTGTGCTTACTCTACTACTGTCTTCGAGAGCAGCAAAAAAACATGACACACTACAATATTAATATTGTCATGAACTGAAGATCATTATGGTACCCATTCAAGTAGGTTCCTTCACTGCCAAGAAAATAGTTTGCAGAGCCAGAAATTGAAGGTTCAATACCAAAGGATGATGGTTTTAGGCTTCTTGAAAGACCTTCGTTGTTCCTTATGGGAGTCCTATAGTAAACAAGGATTTCAAGTTGTGCCAGTTCTTTGTCAATGAAAGTAGGAAATTTTCATTCTTCTTCATCACTTACATGAAAATGTGGTAAGGAAATGTACTTTCCTGTAGCATGAACTCAGGAATGATGCAAAAATGAAAGTAGATTTTGTTCTCTGCAATAAACTTGGAGACTGAAAGCTGAATAAATATGAAATACTACAAAATTTTGAGAGATTGTAAACTTTGAAAGAATAACTTCCCAAGAAGCTCTACTTTGATAATTTCTTCCCAGTTCTAAACTAATCAGATAAATTTGACATTTTTTTATAGCTGAAATGTATTGATTTGTGAATTAGGAACATAGCAAAAAACATAGTTGAATATAGATGGACTTCCACATTAGAATCTGTGAAGGACTGGATCTGTCAGTATGTCTAAGCCCAATAAACCCACCACAGAAATTTATGAACTTCTCTGAACTAATACAAAGATATTTTCATCCAGCCCTTCCGTATTACTGAAGTGGTAAAGAGACATGAAATTTAGAATCAACTTTGCACAACATCCCTTTGCCTCCTAGAAGAATCAGCTCTGACTTTTATGCCCCTATTACAACACAGGTAATAAATGTTCAATGTATCAAAATCAAATACATATGGAGAAATTAAGATTTTGGTAGAAGCAATAGTCAAGTGTTCATATTCTGTAGATCTTTCAGAAGCAGCTGTGTGTCTTAGAAATATGGTGTGTTCTTAAAAGGTATAGTAGAAAATATTTGCGTGGATTATAGTATACACTCAAATACATTTCTGTTAGCTTACTGAACAAATGTACATCAATATGATATTCAAAGCTGATTTAATTATCTAAGTGTAAAGCTAGAATATTTCTCTGTTCATGTCTTCAGTACTGGAAACCAGAAAAGGAAAGACATTTGGGAATGTCCAAAATTAAAATTCTTTTTCCTGCAGTTCTGCTTTTATAGTGTACCTAAGTTGTGGCTCCAGTTTTTCTACCACTTTACATCTTACTTTCACTACACGACTGTGGATAGTGTTTTTATATTAAAGCAGAAAGATTTCTGCTAGATAACAGGACTTAGTGTTGCAATGATTTTATAGTTAAAAAATAATTATATTGCTTTTCTTATGGCTGAGACAAGATAGAGGTTATATTCATGTTTTAGACCATGGAACCTTCAGAGCTTTAGAAAAATAAAACTGAGCACCTTTAATTTCCTGTTCACCTCAACTGTACTGAAAAGGAACTTTATATTTGAGAATTGTTGCAAATGAAGTCTTGTGAAGGTGAAAAATGTCTGGATGATCGGGAGACCGTGAGAAATCTGAAAATAAAACCACAATTTAATTAGCAAACATAGGAAGTATTGATGCTTTTGAAATCTATTAGAACTTCACCATCCACTCAAAATTATCTAACAATCTATGGGATAATCATAAAAATCTGAGGGGAATTCTCCTTACTGTCTGGATGATTCTTCATATTTTCACTTAAGGTTAGGGATTACCAGTAACTATAGTAACACTACCATTTGAGAATGCATTGCCTTTCTGAATAATTTCTGGATATTTGTATACAAACTACTGAACTGCATCTTTCAAACTGAATATGAGACTGTTCTGAATTCAAATCCTATGACAATGAATAAAATATAATATAAAACAAGAGGAAAAAAATATTTATGTTAACATAATTCTCCCAAATACACAAAGAGGCTTCTACCAAGAGCTTGTTCTTTTGTGCCATCTGTTCATCATTCTGCCTCTCCATTGAATGAGGTTGCAACTGTGATTTTCATTTCAATGAGTATTCTGATTCCATAGGAAACAAATAAAAGCTTATACTCTATGAAGTGAGAAAAGCCTAAATAAAATAAGCACTTTGATAATTTAGAAAGAAAGATGATAATTAATATAATCACTATATCACAATTATTTACTCTACTGAGCAATGGTATTGTGAAATGCAGTTTATCAAATGTGTAACTTTTGCTAGAAACTCTAAAAGAAATCAGTGACAGAACTGTGCAATGAGCTGGTAAGATCAAATGGTTTGTAATCGATCTTTCCAGCAAATCTGGATAATAATGGGAAAAACTAATGGAGTTAAGTTGAATTCTTTGCTAAACTTTGCTAGAAGATGACAGAAAACTTCCAGAGTTGGTTGTTTAATTCTGTTTGTATTTTAAAGTACAATCTTTCAAACTACTACAGAGAGATTTACTACAGCACTGTAATGTTTCCTAGATTACACATATAGATAATTTAATGTGCCTATATCTAAGATATCTGAAGTTAGGCAAGCTTTCTTAAGCTCCTGTTCTGCAACAGAATCCACACAAGATTATAATTTCACACTCACTGCTTCTATCATATTGCTAGGCTCAGGGTACTGTAATTCATGGACTAATAATTCTGTAGAGCTACAACACTACTTCACTGTAAAGACTAAATAATGCAGTGCTGTGTCTCGAGGTTCTACTCATCCAACTCTTTCCAAAGTTGCTAAATACAAAATAAATTATAAAACAGAACTATCACAATTTCATATATCAAGTCAGTGGTAGTTCTAAAACTGGTAAACAAAACACTTAACCATGATGAGTCTGAAGTGGGGAGCCTCTTTTCCGGGAATTTCTGAGGTGTCTGTGAGAGGAGTTCTAAGATAAGGTTATCTGTGGAATGGAAAATGGTACATCGATTGTCTCCAAACTAAAAATTACTTTTATTATTGAAGAGTTTGTTTTCTGAAAGCACAGATGGTGTCAACATGCTTCAGTAGCCATCTTTCAGTAGCTGAGAACAGAATGAAATTGCAAAGTAGTAGAATAGACCAGGTATAGAGAGCAGAGCTGTGTAGTTTTGATGAACAAAATGGAGTTTTATTTCATTAAGATCAAGGAGAAAAACCCTCAGGTTCTTTCTTTTCTTTTCTTTGTTTTAATTTAGGAAATTTTTAAAACAAAACTACTCTTACATGTCAAAAGGTCATAATACTTTTACATTTTTCCAACTGTTCTTGGGCAATAATAATTGCTCAAAGCCTGAGCTTAAAAATACTTTTGCTACCCCTAAAACTATTCTCAGCTTTCGCGTTATTTACTTCAATCATGCATCTTATTGAATCCTTCCTTCTCGGAACTGGGGTGGTTAAGTCCTTTCTAATAAGCCTGTAAGTCAGAGAGCAGCAGATATTGCAGCTGCATATTATCAGGCACGACTCTCACCTGAAGATAGTGTGGTTCAGTCTCAACAGAGTTTTATAGACCTCGATAAAATCTTTCTTTGAGGTTATGTCTTAACAGTGCCATCCAGTAGCAGCACAGTGCCATGGAGGTCTAAGAGAACAAATCATACAAAACAAGAACTGTGTAGGTTTTTCATTTCCAAGGTAATACTAATAGGGCCAAAATGTTTAGTTGTTACAAAGTGGAAAATGAAAAAAAAGGACATTATCTTGCAAAGGACATCGTTATTTTGTCCTATATGCCCCTTTTCATGAAATTCCTGTTGAAGGTTAATGACCATGCTTATTTTCATTTATCTCCTACCTGTTGTCATGTCCAAACTAGTGCAAGAGTGAACTGAAAAGCATGTTTTTTGGGAGTAGGTCTTGGTCAGCCTCTCCACCTGCAAGCCTCTGGTTTCAAAGTACACAAAAAAGTCCCACTGCAGTAGCCCTCAGGGGTGACTTCTCTGACTACTCAGGCTTGCAGAGATGAGCACGTAGCAGCTGGGGCTGAGCAGGAACAGAGGCACAGGACAAAGTTACAAGGTCCTTTACAAAGTCATTAGCATTTTTTCTCTTCTCCAGTGTACGACAGCTAAATATTTTTGTCTTGTAAGTGTTACTTTATTATCTTAAAAAAAAATAAATCTATACCATTCTTTTTTTCTATGATATTGTACTCTTAATTTTTCCCCATTATACATGCATGCATACAAGTGTGCAGGCACACACACAAACTGCAAACAGATCTACTAAAAAATTATTCTTAATATCCCCACCAGCTAAAAACCACTAGAGCCACCACTGAACAAACTATTCCACCACATCTACTATGCTGTGTAAAACCACACCTAATCTTGCACACCCACCGCTGCACCCCAAATCCAAATATTAAGCCATGAAGTCCTGTATGTGCACCAAAAGATTTTTTTCTTTTTCAAAACCTACAGGTGCATTGACTTTACTTGCATGACTCCCTTTGCAGAACCATATCTATAAACATCTCCCTTTAATCCTTGAAAGAGAGTATGCCAAAAAGCTCTCACAAATAATAAAATCACAAAACTTCTGCTCAAGGAAAGGAAAATATATAAATACTAGTTTTATGTCCAACATTTTTGCCTGACCCTAAGATGCTTGCTCATGCAGGACTTTCAAAGACCTCCCTGAGAAGACTGACTGACTGACTTTTGACTAATAGGATCCTAATTAAGTTAAGCCAGGACATAAAAAGACCGGTAAGCAGAAATGTTCATGGTCCTCAACTCATCAGACCTGAAAGGCCATAAAAAAATCACCACCTGCCACACAGAAAATTATTCTTAGCAGTGCTTAGGAAACATAAAAACGTTAAGGAGAAAGAAGTTAAAATTGTTCAGATACAAAATCAACAGAAAAGGAACATGGGGAAAAAAACATAGCTGACATTCCCTACCTTCCCTCTCCCATTACCATCTACTACTTTCCTTTCACCTGCTCTGTCAGATTTAATCCCTCACAGCACCAGATTTATGAAAAAAAAGGCCTTTTCAACCACTGGAGGATACTTGGTCTGTCTCTCTGGAATACGAATGTTGATGCTGTCATTCATGGTAATCACACTAGTGACAAGACTAAAGGGTGAATGATAATGTCTCCAGAAAGTTTGCAAAGGAAATATAAGTTAAAAATACTTTTCACTGAGTATTTTTTTCTCTTCTGCTATTGTGAAGTGGTTTTAAAAAGCTGAGCACTGCGGTGAGCAGTATCTCAAGAAATACACTGATGTACAGCTGGACAACAACTTCAGAAGAATTAGGGATATTCAGGTCTCTTCATAAGGACAAACTTATTTTCTTTCATAGAACTGGTGGCCACAGTGCCTTTACCACATGCAGGTATCATAACTTTTCTCCAAAAAACTTTCTGAATTAAATTCTTTTGCTTTTGTGTTGCACCCAAGTGCCTTTTCAGAGACACAGAGCCTTTCAAAAATTACAAAAAGTTATATTTCTCCTTAATTTTTCTGCTGGTAAAAGGAAGGTGATTCTTCTTTTAACTCAGAAGAAATAAAGTGTGCCTGCATATAAGGCAACTGAAATGGCTGTAGAGGAAAAAGCTGCTGTTATTTTAGAATAGATCAGGAAATAATAAGCTTAAGTTACAATATAAGAGATTTTAGTTAGACCATAGGGGGAAAACATAATAGTCCTGTAACTTTAGTTTGCTTACTTAGTGCAAATTCATGCTTAGTTCAATTCTGATATTCTCAACATTGTTTTAAACAAACACTAGGAAAAAAAAAAAGGTGAGATTGTGTTCTTGGTATAGGGTGACAGAATGAAAAGCTTGAAAACAACAGTATGTGGGCTTCAGAGACCTGATTTTCTTCACTGGCACTATTTTTACGGTTAACATTAGCTGGTACATGATACTTCAATTAGTATTGAAATATTAAAACTTCAATGCTATTGCGTTAGTACTCACTAAACTAAGGAAAGCACCTGCATGGTTAAAAATAGCTGTAAGTTTTTTTAAAATTTGAGACAACTAACTAGTCTTTCTCTTTTTCATTTTTTTCCTTCTCTTTTTTTTTTTTTTGTGTCAGTAGTTGTATTGCTGCCTTTTTGACAAGAGAAACCAAGAACAAAAGACAAGACAGTTGCTGTGAGAACCACTGCCTGTCTCCTTTGTGCCATCTCTTATGAACATAGTGTCACATTTTCCCCACAGCAGAAGCAGATCCATAGATGTAACTGGGATCTGGCCTTCTCCATAGCACTACATGGAGTCTCAGTTTAATGTGTCGCTAGCCACTAGTTTGCTAGGACAGTGCAGGTCCCTCCCCTGGTTAAAAGCAGGATGTAAAGATATTTCAGTGCTAAATGTGTGCAGGGGCCCCTTGTGAGGATTGCTACCTAACCTCTCAAAGTCTTAAACATATCCTTAGCAAAAAAAAAAACAACAACAAACAAACCAAAATCCCACCATAGCAGCACTCTAGACTAAAGTACATGAACAAAATATGTATAATCAAATACACACATCAGTACAGGGTTTCCCATCACCATTGCTTATTGCTTAGTAAGATAAGAAACACTTAGCAGGGTAAGAAATAAGAATAGGATAATTTCTGTATTCATCTTTCTGTCTCAACTTCCCTTCTGAGCAGTTGCCAGCCTGCAGCAGGAGCCATCTCAAGTTGTTTAAATGCCTTCTGAAATTTGCGGTTTCTTTCCTGATTTGTGGAACCTTCCTATCACATCTAGGAAGGTGATCATGTCCTCCGATTTGGCTGTCTAGTTAGGTCAGGCTATTTCTGACCTTGGCCTAAGCTCCCCATGTTCTGAACTGGGTTTGTCTCTTGAAGATTCCTATTTGGTTTTCCTCCCTACCTGCCTTTTTTTGATGCGGCTTCCACCAGCGTACAACACCCAGCAGATCACAGAGTGCTCTGCTTTGGGTAACTTTCCATTGTTTCAAAATAAACTCTTCCCCACAGACAGAGAAGAGAACACTGGGTCTCCTGGGCTTCTGCTAACCCATCATCCCAACTTGCTTTTAACTACTGTCTCTGGTCTGGAGGGACACAGTGCAGTCCTTGCCAGCTGTACTGCATGCACTTGAATATGGAAGAATTTAGAGAAAAAAAAAAAAAAAAAAGGCAGAGGAATTTTGTAATAACTCTACCTCACGAAACAGAATCTGTAAATTGTGTATAGACAATTATTCATATCATCACAGCCAATGAACTTATTTGGACTTGATACATATTTTTTTCTCCCAGTGGAGCTATTGAGTTCACTGGCAGGAGGAGTCCTCCTGGGACAGAAAATTATATGAGATCCAGATAATCTCTTTGCAAAAATCTCTAGGCACTTTCATCTCTCTAAGCTACTTTTATACAATGAGCTAAAATGACTGTGGCACACCATGCTAACAAAACACTCATGGATTTTCTTCCTCTGTTTGTCTTCTGTCCCAGATAGTGGAAGGGAGAATGAAAATAATGCCGTGCATCTTCTCTCTTTATGGAAAGGGCTGTGCATAGTCGGTATTTGTAATCTACAATACTAGTGAGATTTAGCGGTTTGTAGATCTGTATTTTGTTAGCATTTCTACAATAGATTTACTGTCACAATTTGGATGCATCGTTTTACTTTTCTGTGGCCATGTAATGAGAGAAACTATGTTTATATATATTTATATAAATGCATATATATTTTAATGCAAACCAGAACATATAAAACCAGAAAATGGATGAAGCATGACTGGGTTTTCAATCTAATTTTAATAAAGCAAATTAAAACTGACTGAAGGTCAGCTTTCACAGCAGCTGTTAATATAGTGAAGTTTCTGTTTGAGATCAAACCTTGCTTGAATCATTAAGATTTTGGGTTTCTCATGCTATCATACTATCTTGCCCTTGAAACTCACCAGTGTTGTATAGACTGCAGAATGAACTTTAGTTGGAAAATTACATGCCAGTGAACTAGAACTAGATCTCTAGTTCCATTTTACACACAGGTTGAGCAAAAAAAGTAATCATGATTTCCCCTCTTGCACTGTGACTCTTTTTTCCTGGGAACAGAAAACAAATAATACCTCGGTCTTGCTTTCCAAAAAGTAAACAAGGTGATAATAGCAACAGCAATTCTGTTAAACTTTTCCTCATGCAGAAGGAACTTTGGGATCCTGTAGGTTTCTGCCAAATAGCTTTGCTCAGTGCAGAAATAAGGCCAAATGAATGCACAGTAGTTAGTCCCTAACTCAGCAGGAGGGAACACAGAGTGAGGACGCTGACTGGCAAGTGATGACAAATCTTGCGACAGCCCCCAGCTGGCGACTCTGCCCTTCTGACAGGGGTCAATGGCAGAGTCAGCAGAGAGAACGCTGGCCTGCTTGTCAGCTGCTTCGGCACAAAGTCCTTCGCTGGCAGCCTAAACCGAGACTTCCAGCTTTACATTTACATCTCTGAGGGTGAGAGTTTGTGATAAAGCTGAACCAATCTAATGGCTCGCTTCCAGGAAAACTGGCTGTCCCTTCCTCCCATCTTCTCTCATCCTAGATGCCGACCGTCACCTCCTCCCCGCTGCTGACTTTGACACTCATCTGACCTCAAAATGAGACCGTTCAGTGGAACGCTAACAAAATTAAAACAGCAATGGATGCCTAGTAGTGTAGGTGGCTCAAAGGAGGAAAGAAAACTTTGCCTCTAAGTGAGCAAAGGAGGACTGCTCCCTTTGGTGCAAAGAGTTATTAGATCGGCTAATTCACATTGTAGAGCCATATATTGGGTTTGCTTGGCAAGATTTTGGTAGCGGGGGGGCTACAGGGGTGGCTTCTGTGAGAAGCTGCTAGAAACTTCCCCTATGTCCAACAGAGTCAATACCAGCCGGTTCCAAGACGGACCCGCTGCCGGCCAAGGCTGAGCCCATCAGCGATAGTGGTAGCACCTCTGGGAGAACAGATTTAAGAAGGGAAAAAAGTTGCTGGGACAGACAGAAATGGCAGCCAGAGAGAGGATTGAGAACATGTAAGAGAAACAACCCTGCGGACACCAAGGTCAGTGCAGAAGGAGGGGAGGAGATGCTCCTGGTGCCGGAGCAGAGATTCCCCTGCAGCCCGTGGTGAAGACCATGGTGAGGCAGGCTGTCCCCCTGCAGCCCAGGGAGGTGCACGGGGGAGCAGATCTCCACCTGCAGCCCGGGGAGGACCCCACGCCAGAGCAGGGGGATGCCTGAAGGAGGTTGTGACCCCGTGGGAACCCCGCGCTGGAGCAAGTTCCTGGCAGGACCTGCAGATCTGTGGAGAGAGGAGCCCACGCTGGAGCAGGTTTTCTGGTAGGATTTGTGAGCCCGTGGGGGACCCACGCTGGAGCAGTCTGTGCCTGAAGGACTGCAGCCTGTGGAAGGACTGTCTCCTGTGGAAGGGACCCCACACTGGAGCAGGGGAAGAGTGAGGAGTCCTCCCCCAGAGGAGGAAGGAACGACAGAGACAACGTGTGATGAACCGATCATAACCCCCATTTCCCATCCCCCTGTGCCGCTGGCAGGGTAGGTAGAGAATTCAGGAGTGAAGCTGTGCCCGGGAAGAAGGGAGGGGTGGGGGGAAGGTGTTTTAAGATTTGGGTTTATTTCTCATTACCCTACTGTGGTTTGATTGGCAATAAATTAAGTTAATTTTCCCCAAGTGGAGTCTGTTTTGCCTGTGATGGTAATTGGTTGAGTGATCTCTCCTGTCCTTATCTCAACCCACGAGCCTTTTGTTATATTTTCTCTCCCCTGTCTGGCTAAGGATGGGAGTGATAGAGCGGCTGTGTGGTGCTTAGTTGCTGGCTGGGGTTAAACCACAACAAGCCTCATCCTGTGAAGTGGAGTGAAAATGGAGAACGCGCCTCATATGCCAGCTGCAGTGGGTAGTTACTGTCACCAAACAGAGAACAAATAGTTGTGGATGATAAGGTAGCCACAGCACGATCTGCTAGAATTAGCATGCTGCCTGGGCTTATCCAGTATTCAGGCTACATTGGAGTTAGCCATTAAATCAGCAAATTGCCAGGGGTTTCCACCACTATGACCTAACTTGCTGCATCACTATTGTGCTATTATCTAAAGCCATCAACACCTGGATTCCAGCTTCTCCCACAAACAAGCCAGGTAGGATGAAACTAAAGCATCACTTAGGTTTGTGTATGCTGTAATTATGAAATGCAATCACAACACGTGGAGGATATTTGTATTAGCTTTAATCTGGCTATCACGTCTGTTGAGAGCAGTGAAACTGAAGTAGTACGGCTTCTGCAGGAGCCATGTAAGACTGCCTATGACCCTGTCTAACAATTGGGTTGTGTTATGAATGTTTGCTGAACTCAGAGCACCTGAAGACCACTTTATGCTCACCAAAGCTTAATATCAGCCTAAGAACACTGAAATCGGCCTCAAAGTGCAATGCAGATATCTCTTTCATTCAAATTTTTCCAAATCAAATTTTGTTGTTCCCATGGACTACCAAGAAATCCAGCAGCCCCATTTTCAGGTTCTCAGAGTTGAAGCTGGCAAGGAAAACTTTGGAAGGCTTGCCTGCTTTCTACTGATTGTCTTAAGCAAACTAAAAGCATTCTGAAGAAATGTGCCAATTTAAACCAGTTGACATCATTGGACAAACAATTTCTGACTAATTTCACATCTCAGATTGTTTCTGTTGGCTAACTGTTATTTGGCCCTTGATTACAAGAATAACAGAATTATCCTCTTAAGTACAGCCTCCTAAGCAGAGGAATTGCTTTGCAATGTGTTTGTTCTGGATGACACAGATGCGGTTCTGGAGATCAGAACACAAGAGAGCCTGAGTCCTAGAATGCAAAAATATTGCCATGGAAAAACATAACAAAACCCAGGAAACATCACTAAAGCTGAGGAGCTCTTACTTTCATTTAACTGGCAACAAACCCAATTATTTAACAAATTTATGATTCTCTGTTTTGGATCTTAACCAGCCAACTGAAGCAATGTTTGCAGAGAGGGGGAGAAAAAGAGAAGGCAGGCGAGTTTGCTCCAAACCTTCTGTTCAGCTTCTTGAGCTTAAAACATTTCTGTTCTGTTAATTTCATGTCATTCAGACGCTGACTGTGAACAACAAATACGGTCACAAGCTAGAGCAGATCATTTTCCATTCATACATCTCAGCCTAACCAAATGGAGGACCGAATCCATGTCAGAGCCTCGCGTCAATTTTGCTCAGACCCTGTAAAGAAGTTGCGTGCATTTCTAGTTGAGTATCATCCCCTACTCCTAGGATTAATTAGGTATACTGTTGGCACATAGGGCCTGGGTGGAGCTGGAACTGCTTCTGGAGGCAGGACCTCATTTAAAGTGACGAGAGTGCCCTCGTAATAAGCAGAAACTGTTATAGGAAACAGCCTGGCCTAGGCTAACATGCTCCAGTTAGCTGTCTGCGCTTACATCGCAGTGAATTATGAAGAAATAAAAGACCTGCACAATATCACCCTCTTCATTTTCCTACTAAATTACTCTAGCTAAATTAAAAAGACTGCAGGCTTCCTGAACACTTTTGTCTCAGGCTTTTTCATGCCTACTTTATAGGAGGGCATGACTTACGTGTCCTCCCTACAATGCCTATGTTATATATGACAGTAAGAAACTGTGGCAGAAGCACATTTTATTTAAAAGCAAAACAAATTCAAGTTACTTAAAAAAGATCTTGCTATAAAATTCTTTATTCAAGAAATCAGAGTATTTAGGACTGTCTGCACAGGAATATATTTTCCTCCTTCCACTTTAATATAATGAAAATGCAATAATTCCTTTCTGTTACCCGTGCAAGCTGAGTAGCTGAGTATCTTGCTTTATCACCCCAAAGAACGAGACAAACATCACATGGATACAGTACAAATGCTTCTTCGTAATTACAATTTTAATTAACAGTCAAAAATAACCAATAAATGGCCAAGCTACATATCCATAAACACCTCTTTTCTCCCAAGATGTACAATTTAAAGTCTGAATCAATATCGTTGATGAAGATCCTATGAAACAAAACCTGCTGAAGTAAGAATCCAGCTCTTCTTTCTGTTCTGGGCAGCCTTGGGAAATTTCATTCTCTGTGCTTTAGTTCCTTTGTTCCTCCTGTATCATGGGAATAACAGTACTGGTAAATGAGCAGATGTTTTTAATGATGTTTGCAAAAGTATTTGCACCCATCAGTTCTTGCATTCTGCGCATAAATATGCTCTGCTTCTTATGATATACTACCTCTATGAACATTTCTGTCAGTACACTATTTTGTGAGAATGTATCAGGAACTAGATGCAACAGGAAAGAGTAGCAAGTTTAAGCTAATCTATATTAAAAATATGAAGCAAAAAGTCACTAACAGTAATTTATATGACCCCTATATGCCATATCTTCTCAGCAAGAGATTTCCAAAACTCCAACCCTTTTCTCTTTAACTTGTACAATGTAAACAGAAAGGTGTATGAAATAGAATACAAATCTAGACATGTTTGGTTTAGCAGCAATAGATCTTCATTTAGGCCTTCACTAATGGAGCTTTTTTTCTTGCTTTGTTGCTGCTTCTCATCTCCTCCTTTATTTGAGACTTTTTTTGGTCATTAGTTGCCTCCTGTACTTTTCCTTTAACCAATCATCAAATGTTCCCATAGAAACATCTGGGGGTTTTATCTGCCATTATCCTTTCTTTTATACTTTATTATTTTCACATTTGTTTTATGTTTCTCATCTGCCACATTTTCACCTCCAGATCTCCATCAAAAATATATTTTCTACAATAGCTGACTCATCTAGAGATGTAAAGACATAGTTTAATTATTTCAGTTCAGTTTTTGGCAAGATGACAATAAAAGCTAAAAGTGTTAATCCCAGGCTTCCAGAGCCCTTGTGAAATTAAATATTAACCATGTACAATAAAACAGATCAAAGAATAATGTGCATAAAAGCTCACAATCCACTTAATACTAACCTGCAACAAGTCAAAGTACTAATAGAAAAATGCAGTTGTAATGAGCATAAGATTTTAACTGAGGGAATAATTTATCACTGGAAAGATTTACCAGAGCATGTGGTAGATTCTGCACTATTTGAAGTCTTTATTATCAAGCTACTAGTGTGTTTTAAAGGATATTTTAGGCAGAAAACCTTTTAATGAGTGGTTTCAATTCATGAATCACAGGAAATCCTCAAATGTTCCTAAAACTTATGCAAGAAAGAAGTTAGAAGGGGAGGTCTTGCAGGTAAAGCATTCACTTTTCTTAAATTACTGTCTTTAAAACAGTTTGCTTATAAAATCTAGGAAAAAGATCTAGTGAATGTAAAGAAGAGTGAAGGGGACTTAGCAGGATTCAGGGATTTTCCAGACCTGGAAAACAGGTGGAAGAGGTGTTGTAATTGCAAAGGCCATGTAGAGAATTCTTCCCAGCACAGAAGAGCCTTCCTTCTTCTCATGGTCCCTTCCAGCCCAAAGGGAGAAAATACAAGTTGGTTCAGGGAAGGTATAGTGAACGGGGTTTGGAGGAGTTGGTAGAAACAGGCAGACGCTACAGTGGCAGCAAAGACATTTCTTGGAATACCATTCTGTGCCTGCCAATCTCCAGATAGTTTTACTAATGCTTTGTATTAAAGCAGCAGACTGACAGCAGTATAGAACACAGCTGTCAGAGATGGCCCCTGTCTTTTTTGTTGCTGTAGGGCCTGTTGGAGGGTGATGCTACATTAAATCTCTGCTGGGAGCTTATGTTATTAAACAGAATGCATACTACTAATGAGAAAAAACATCAAATATATTGGTAAAAAGGCTATGTAGTTGCCCTTGTATAATATAATATGCAGCTCTTTTATACGTAGATTCATTCACACATAAAATTATGCAGCACATTTTTTGAGGCTATTGTCTTTCCATTGCTTTTATTAAGATGTTGGGATTATCTTTAAATCTTGGCACAGTCATCTCTCCAAGGGTATAACGAGCCCTTTCCTGTTGCTCAGCGACTCACCCACCACTACAGCATGATTGCTACTAAAGTTCAAGGAGAGTTTCTGTTAGATACTAATAAGTAGTATGACTTTTTCCCCCACCAAAAGTTGTAACAGCAGAGGCTTCACCTTCTTCTGAAATTCACTAATATAGCAGATAGATTACCTAAATACACTTACTTAAAGAATGAGCTATTTTACTGAAACCTTCATGAAAAAGCTAGCGAAGCACCAGATTTTTGAGAGCATTTGAGGACATGGAGATACAAACAAGATTTTAGGGAGGTTTTTTTTTCAAATCATTTCATTCTCCATCAGATCAGTGGATGTCAGCATCTTTACAGCAGGAGCCATCAGCTGGTGAGTTTTTAAGCAGCTCACAAGTAGCTTGCTTACAGCTCCCTTGGGTTGCTCCTCTGCTGAGGTGGTGACATACAGTCAACAGAGCTGAGCTGGCACAGGCACTTTTGGGTACTTTGAATATTTGGCTCTTTACCTCCCACTAATCAAACGCTCCCTCACTTCACAGCCTCCTCAGCTCAGGTATGTGTCTTCACGCAGGGTTTTGATATATGACAGCTGGGTCAGGAAGATTGGTCACCTTTGCATTTAAATGGTTTCCAAAATGCAACTAGGGTCCCAGTATATACATGGAACATGTTTTCCTTGCTGGAAGCATCCTGTATTTTATATACAACATCATGCAAGCTTGGTACTTTCCCTGAAGTCACGTTAATTTAGCAGTGAGCAGGGCAGGCTGCAGCACATGCCTTGCCTGCCCCCACCCCCCCAGACCCCAGCATGCTTAGAATACATCTGGCTTTACTCAGAAAACTAAGAAAAAAATATATAGGTTGGCTATATGTCTGGACTTCAGCTGGTTTTGTAACGGAAGCTGTATTGGAAATGAACGGCAGTACTTTTGTGGATGACTTGGTCTTTTACAGGAACAACTTTCTCTGAGAGGCTCTTGCAGAGTGGTTCAGGTACCCTGCTACACCTCCAGAAATAAGTGCTGCTGGATTTATGACAACAGTGGTCCTGGCTGCCTGTCGTGGTTTAACCCCAGCCAGCAACTAAGCACCACGCAGCCGCTCACTCACTCCCCCCCCATCCAGTGGGATGGGTGAGAAAATCGGGAAAAGAAGTAGAACCCGTGGGTTGAGATAAGAACGGTTTAATAGAACAGAAAAGAAGAAACTAATAATGATAGTGACAACACTAATAAAATGCCAACAGTAGTAATAAAAGGATTGAAATGTACAAATGATGCGCAGGGCAATTGCTCACCACCCGCCGACCGACACCCAGCCAGTCCCCGAGCGGCGAATCCCTGCCCCCACTTCCCAGTTCCTAAACCAGATGGGACGTCCCATGGTATGGAATACACTGTTGGCCAGTTTGGGTCAGGTGCCCTGGCTGGGCATGAGAAGCTGAAAAATCCTTGACTCTAGTCTAAACACTACTGAGCAACAACTGAAAACATCAGTGTTATCAACATTCTTCACATACTGAACTCAAAACACAGCGCTGTACCAGCTACTGGGAAGACAGTTAACTACATCCCAGCTGAAACCAGGACACTGCCCCACCCAATATTTCAGTCTGGTGAGTTCAATATGACTACATTAGACAGTACCTATACCACTCTTACATAGGATGTTAATTATAGGCACTCTCATGTCTGACCCAAGTACTAGTACACCCTATCTTTAAAAGGATATTTTCCTCCTGCAAAGGTTCACAGGAGAACAACGGGCTCTAGAAGAGGGTGCCTCATCACTGTTTTGAGGGTGTGTTTGCCAGTTCTCAAGTGAAGTCTCCCAAAGGTCTTGATTTTTCTGTGGAATCATCAGCTCTTGGCTCAGATGCCACTTCGCTGGGGCAGCCTCAGAACTTTGGGTTGAAATCTTTTGAAAAGCCCTTTTATTAAAGAGAATTTATCAGGAAATATGATACCAACATGCTCATTCCTTGTGAACTGGACTGCATGCCTCTGAAATGGGGGAGCCACACTTTCTCTCCAGAAAGTTCCTAAAGATAACAAATACCCTCTGCAGAAGTATAGGGACATCCCATTGCCATACAAAGAGACACAGTAATCTCATTCTTTTCGTTATAAGAAAGTTTTTTTATCACAATATACTCCAAAATTCAGTCCGAAGTCCATAGATCTATATTTAGCTGCTGTTTCACTTCCTTAAAAAAAAAGAAAAGTTTCCTAAAAAAGTCCATCATCAGGTTTCAGACTATGTTTTGCAGACTTCAATGGCTTCTGTAATGCAGAGGGCTATACATTACTGTGGCTAAAGCAAAACCTCCTCCTAGAAAAATCATCTGCTTTTAGTGAGAACAGATGCTTCAAATTGACTTTCAGATTGAAACATAAACTCCTCTAAATCAGGGTCATGTTTGACCGTAGGGCAGCTGAACTGCTTTTCTACTGCATATGGAGTCAGTATCTGGAGTTATGCTTATTTTGAAGCAGATATTTTGTTTTCCAGAACTATTCAGTCTGTGGGGAAATTTTTCAAATAATTCTAATCATTTGGATGAAGTGTCGTCCATTTATCTGAGTAAATAAGCATTAAGTGCAGCAGTTGAATGCTGTTGGAAATTTATATTCATTTCATTCTTTTTTTTCTTATGGAGCAATGCTTCTGTAAATGATCCAGGTCCTATCACTCAGTTTAAATTATGTTAGATGCTGTGTTAATTTAAAACTAATGCTTTGGTTAGACTGATGAAAATACTGTGGCTCCAATGTCAAATGTTAATGGCCAAAATAAAAGGCACATGTAAGGGAAACACTATAAGAAGCTTAAAATAATTTGGAGTTTGTGTAACAGACCCTATAATTTTTGTTTCATGAATCACTAAGTCAAACCTACAAAATGCATAGTAATGAAAGTGATATTTTTTTGTGTGACAGCAGTAAAAACAGATACTGTTTTAAGGATATTGTGTAGCTCTGTATCCTTAAATAGTGTTGTCTTATCCAAATATCTCAGCTGAAATTTATCAGTATCCAAAATAGAGTTAGAGATAGCTGCAATACCTTGTTGTAATCACATTAGTTAAGAAGGTCATACTAGCTTTATCTTGGGGGCAAAAGGATGTGCATGTGGTTTATATTGGAAACAGCAGTGCACTTTGATCAAAAGCTATATTTTGATCTGCTTTCGTAAAAGAAAAATTATATAAGTGAAACTTGTTCAAAGTAAGCTGTTGACTCCTTCCTATTAACATACTTCTGCTATAGTTTTGGAAAATGCTAATGAGCTATGACTGATGCATTCATTTGGAGTAGGAATACCCGAACTCCTGCTTGAAATGATGCTATGGGGCCCATAGAGAAGAGTGCACACCTGAAACAGTGGTACCATTTCAACAGTCAAACTGAGGAAATTCCCTGAGACTGGACTTCCATTTAGCCAAGGGCATTCCACAGCACAGTGGGACATAAATTTTAGCAGAAAAGGACAAGTTATTACTTATCCCAATCTCAGTCCCAACCAATGGGCTTCCAAATATCTCAAATTCATTTTTAATTGCTTCTTTTCCAAGAATCCACAAACCTTGCACAATCCCCGCAGTGGCACTTTACCACAAAGCAGCAAAAGTGTTTGGAGTTGGTTTTGTAATAGCATGCTTGCATGAACTTGCCCTTGAAGCAGAAGAAACTCTGGCATCAACCAAATAATATTGACAGAAACATATCACAGTGGCCAGATTTTCTTTCTTTCTTTCTTCCTTCCTTCCTTTCTTTCTTTCTCTTTCTTTCCTTCTTTCTTTCTTTCTATTTACAATGGTTTTTCACAGAAAGAGAAAGTCCTTTATAATGATCCTGAGCTGCACTTTCCTTCTACCTGGCTCATAGCTCACAGACCAAGTCAGCATAGGACAAAACGAGACAGTGTTAAGCCACTTTCTTCATAGAGAAAAGAAAAGGAAGATGTAAAACAGACAGACTCTTGTCTTACGTGACCCAGAGCAGCAGAAGTGTCTTTGCCACTGCTCTGGATTAGGGGAGCATTTTACTGCTTCAGACTAAGGCAAACTGTTGAGATGTCCTGCAAGACCTATTCCAGGAGTGAGGCCTTAGCAATTCTGTAGCCCCTACAGAAGCTGTAGGAGACAAGAATGACACCTGTAGCAGCAGCAAAGTTACATAGATATGTTTAGGGATTCTTTCATTAAATTCAACACTTTTTTTTTTTTTAAAGAAGTCACAGTTGAATAATTATTTTAATTATGCTGCAATTGATCCAGAAAGTGAAAATAAAACATACAGAAGAAATTCTGCAGTCTTAATCCAGAAAAACTTTCCAGATGCACAATTATTTTAATTTGCTGACATGCAGATCTTTTGGATGATGTTTTCAACAATTGTTAAGAGTAATTTCTCATATGAAAGAGAAACAACACAAACCCTTAGAAACCCTGTTCTCAGTTTACTGCTTTTATTTAAGATTCATCTCATCTTTATACAGAACCGGAGACTTAGGACATTATCAAGAGGTAGTGAAATTTCTTTCCACGCACCTCTGAGCTCCAAGCAAAGATCAGGTTTAACATAGCAATATATCAGATATATTTAGGACTAGTGACATTCACAACCACTCTCCAGATGTTTTTAGACCAAAATAAATAGGCCATAAATAGGTTTGATCTGAAGCCCTATTGTTATGAGCCAGCATATTTCACAATCCTATTCATAAATGTAGCAAAATGTGTTCGCCCCTATTATTTGAGTCAGAAGGTAGTTGTCCCTGCCTCCCCCCACCCGCCCAACTTGTTATTCTGGTGGTCAGAAACCTGTTTCTAGTCTAGCTTTATTCATGACCTGTGTGTACTTATTTCTTTCTGTACCAATATTACCTGTTGTGTACATGTTTCTTCTTCCTCACAAGGGTTTATGTCCCTGAAGGATTTAGAAAGAACAGTCGTATCCATTCTCAGCTCTTCTCTTGCTAAAGTACAAAATTTAGAATTGGATCCTGTAAGGTATTTGTGTGCCTAACTCCTGTTTAGGCCTTACATTTACACTGAAACCAGTTACTTCAGTGGGCATTACGCTCCTCAGTCGTTCAATGGATAAAGAACTTGGAGAGGCTGAACTGAAGCATCTCTGCTTTTCTTTCATTATTGCCCTGGTTTCAGCTGGGATAGAGTTAATTTTCTTTCTAGTAGCTATGTTTTGGGTTCAGTATGAGAAGAACATTGATAACACACTGATGCTTTCAGTTGTTGCTAAGTAGTGTTTGGACTATGTCAAGGATTTTTCAGCTTCCCATGCCCAGCCAGCGAGAAGGCTGGAGGGGCACAAGAAGCTGGGAAACGACACAGCCAGGGCAGCTGACCCAAACTGGCCAACAGGGTATTCCATACCATGTGACATCATGCCCAGTATATAAACTGGGGGGAGTTGGCGTGGGGGAGATCGCCGCTCGGGAATTAACTGGGCATCAGTTGGCGAGTGGTGAACAATTGCATCGTGCATCACTTGTATATTCCAATTCTTTTGTTATTATTATTGTCATTTTATTATTGTTGTTATTATTATTATTATCATTATTATTTTTTTTCCTTTCTGTTCTATTAAACTATTCTTATCTCAACCCATGAGTTTTACTTTTTTTTCCCCAATTTTCTCCCCCATCCCACTGGGTGGGGGGAAGTGAGCGAGCAGCTGCGTCGTGCTTAGTTGCTGGCTGGGGTTAAACCACAACAGACCAGTACACAAATATTTTCCTTTTTGGTGTGATGATCGTATAAACAAGGACAGAATGAAAGTCCTTTAACATTCCAGTTTATGCATTTGGTTAATGCATGAACAGTGTTGACTGTGCCTCAGTGATTGAGTTTTTTTCTGCAGCGTGTTACATTTCATGGACAAGAGGTAATTAAGTTTCATCAGCGTAACAACTTGGTCAGTGTATAAGTGCACTTTACATTTGTATTTTTAATGGAGTGACAATTTTTCTAACCTTTTATAAAGACAACTGTGACACTTAAATGTTTTTGCTTGACTGATGCGGATAAATCTTTAACATCCCATTACCATATTAAAACAGAGCAGCTATGAGCTTGACTCTGGCTGGCTTCAGATAGCAGCAGAGTTGTGCGTGTTTGAGGTGGTCTGTAGGTGTGGAACAGCCAGGAGGGCTGCTACTGCAGAATGACATTTTCAGATACAGCAATCGCTCTAAATTTGGAGTCAGCCTACTGGGGGAGAAGAAGCAGATAAATCAACCATTCAGGAGATCGTTTACATCTTAGATCAAGCAGATCAAATGAAAAGAACATTTAAACTCATTGAAGTAAACGGAGAATGAAATTAAACCAAAGGTAGATCATGTCAGACTAAGATTGTATTTATCTTTGATAACTCATCTGCCAAATAATCTTAGTGGTTAGTCTAATCTACAGAGACTTCAGTAAAACATTGATATAGTGCTACATGGGGAAGCACTAATTGGGCTGGGAAAGCAGAGCAGTAGCACAAGAATTACAAAGCAATGATCAGAGCACGATCAATCAAAGTTTCAGCTATGCAGCTCTGCATTTTCCTGTTTTCCAAATCTTGCTCAAAACCACAACCTCCCACCTTGGAGCAAATACTGATGAATTGTGTGGAGTCATGAATCAGAAGACTGGAGAGATGCTACTAGTGGGATTACTCACAGACAAGAGCTGAGAGGCATAGTAATTCTGTTGATGACATCAGGCCATGGAAATGTTAAGCTAGAGGGTATGGATAGTCAGAAATACTATGTAGGAGGAACTGAGTGTCCTCAAGTGGCATAGGTTAACTAAGATGAAATTTTACAGTTACAGGTATGCAATTAAAGACTAGTAACAATAATTTTACTATTAGATCTTTTATTGGTAATGACTATTGGTAGAAAGGCTTGATTACACTAGCTGGACAGAGTACCTCAAGCGCAGTTCAGCCTGTAAAAAGGCAAAGTTAACTGAAGATAAAGGCAAAGTTATCCTAAAGACTTGGGAGAATATTAATGGCTTTTTATAAGGCACTGAGAAGACATTATCTTTGGTGCAGTGTTGTCAATGTCCACGAAAGATAATTGTCATGATTTAACCCCAGCCAAAGAACGTTTCAAGGAGTAGCTTGAATTCCCACTGGAATACACAGTGCAGATTTTGCCTTTGTGTTTAATATTATAAACTCATGGTGCTTCCCTCCTAATATTTGCCAGCGACAAATCTCTAGTACTTACAGTCTCTCCCCATCACTCCCCCAATTAAGTCCAAGCATCAAATGCAAGAAGCTGGATGTTTTTCATGTACTAACAATAACCTTTCTTAGATGAATGTGAACAATACTTCTAGTCATATTTTACAAACACCAGAAGAAATGAGGCTTTCTTTGCTCCCTTTATCACAGAATCAAGAATCAGAGAATGGTGGAGGTTGGAAGGGAGCTCTGGAGGTCCCTGGCTCAAGCAGGACCACCTAGAGCTGGCTGCCCAGGACCGTGTCCAGGCAGCTTTTGAACATCTCCAAGGAGGGAGACTGCTTGGTCACCATCACAGTGAAAAAGTTTTTCCTGATGTTCAGATGGAACAGGTTTTTCCTGTTATGAAGGATTATGAAGGATTAATTGATCCAGGGGTTTGGGGGTTATTTTTGTTTGGGGGTTGTTTTTTTGTGGTGGTTTATTTATTTTCCCCTCTGCTATTGAGACATAAAAAGCATTATGAAATTGTTTTGCCCTTCAGGAAAATAAATGGGGTTGCTCTTGAGGTGCAGTCATAAAATGCTGGATTTCTTGGTGTGTGATCATACCTATAACTCCATACAGGTTCACAGGGCTTCTCCTAGAGGTAAATTCTTGTATCAGCACTGAGCAACCTAAGAAAATTTCAGGGGATGGTATAAGAACTGGGGAACAAATAACTCCCTTTGTTCAGTCTGTTACTCTCACCTGCCAAACATGGGTAGGGACACTGATGAAATGTCAACAGAGAATCTCTGTAACTTCTTTTACAAACAGAAACCCTGCCTGTCTTTGCCAACTGCTTTTCTTTGTTATTACTGATATATCTCATGAGTAATTAATTTTAATTTTTTTTAACTCAACCCCTAGAACTTGACCTAATAATCTTGAAGCTAGTATCCATTCAATAGATTTTGGATGTTTATGTAGTAGGGACAAAACACAATAGAAACTTATCTGCAAGTCAGTTTATGACTGTTGTAGCTCTATAAGGAAAAATATATCAAAATCTTAAAGCTCAAACCAAAAGAAAATGCTGATGTTTATGCTACTTTTTATTTTTACATTGTTTCCATAATTAATTAAAAAAAAGTTTTGATTTTTTGATAGTGTTTTAAGCTGGCTACTAATAAATATTGTTGATAATTAAAGTATATTGCAATCAGTAAGTCCCATATGAATTTTAGCACAAGTAATCCAGCAGTTCTGCAGTTTTATTCTCCCCCTTTCCTTTCCCCCTGCCCCTAGTTCCTTTCCCACTCAGATGGCTTTTAATGAGCTCTCACCATCTGATGACTGCAGGAGACTGATATCTCTTTAATAAAATATTGTAACTGCTGTTGTAAGGAAGGCAGAACAGATTAAAATTAAAAGATTTGGAAAGCTTTTTCTTGGGCAACCATCAGTTTTGAATACACACATTTAGATTTACAACAAGAGTAGCAGGAGCAAACTATGCAACTACCTCTTATTATAATTTGCTCATTTACACTTTAATGAATAAATTATTATGCTGTATCAGTTCTGTTCTGCTATCATGATAAAACTTGCATTTATATAACCTGTAATCAGTTTCACTATGGGCACAAGGGAAAAATTGATTTTGAGATGACAACCACAAATTATTTTTTTTACATACCGCTTGGTTTTGAGAATTTACAAATGGTTTGTAGCAACATGCAAAAGGGAAAGTGCTATTAGAGGTGTCTCTACAGCAATTATTACTGTGCCGAGAGCTAGAATGGGTAGAGTGAATAGTCTGTGCCATCCCCGTTTCACTTGCTTGAGCTATAGCACATATTTTACTTCTTGTGATTTACTTTGCTGCTACTCTTTTTTGTCAGAAGGAAGAAAAAAGACTTTTTTTACATCTATACAAGACAAAAAGTGGATTTCAACATGAGATTACTTAATCCCAGCAAGCCTGAGATATTTTGCTAAATGGCCCACATGCATTTTTATTATATAGGTATCACTCTCTCCAGTGAGATTTTTTCAATGTCTATAAATAAAGGCATTAAATATCATTTGTTCCCATCCTTGGGAATCATTTAAGTCCTAATTTTTCAGATCTTCAGTGAAAATAGAAAAATGATATTAAATCTCACTTTGTTTTCTCCTTCATAGAACACTAGCTGGTCTCCTTTTTCTATTGTCAATTGACTGTTATTCAAAGCAGCTGACAAATTTGAAGGTTAACTTCAGAATATGAGGGGGAAGGTTTATATCTTCCTACACATCACATATAAATCTTTCACAAAGTTCTCATACTTTTTTTTCCTCACCAGAAAGGACTAAAACTTATCTGCAGAACCTATAACTGTAGCTTTACTTTCATAATTTCGTCATTGTGCTGATTGAGTGATACAGCTCTCCTGGTGGCATAGCCAACATTCTCAATGTCTCACTGTAGTTGTAGCTATGGTGGAAAGAAGTTGAACAGAAAAACACAGATGTATGCTTTTGCCATCTTCTTTTATGGCAGGATAACATGGTATCCTTTTGTAGCCAACTTTTTTTCAGTACCTACCTAACCTCTGTGTCATTGTATTTACAATTTATCATGACCAGTAGGTTCAGAAAAGAGCTTCAGTGCCATGGCCAAGCAAGAGGTAGAGCAAGAATGGGAAGCCTAAGTCATGAATGCAGACCTCAGTGCTTTCCAAATATCGTAAGTTTATCTTTACAACATTCCCATGAAGAAGCAAAACTCCCAGTCCTTACACAGATCCCAGAAACCTGGGACTTGCCTCACCTACAGCTGGGGATGATTAGGAAGAAGTAAAAAGGTGGAAGCTGACTACGTGAACATACCTCTTGTTCACAGTCGGGAAAACTTAGTTGATGCCCAAATACAAGTTCTGAAGGATGCTTTACTAAACTGGGACTGTAAGTAACCTGAAACATGTCCTACATTCCATTTTTTAGAAGGACTCAAACAACTCTAGCTCCTTATTTGCCCTTATCCTATGAACAGACTTCCCTAACGTCCAGTTGATCACGAGAACTGGTAAATTTCCATAAAGAGCAGTTCTGACCCTCTCCGCCCCCCCGGTTCAATAGTATCTCAGTAAAATATTTATGTTAAATTCTGGTCATACCAATTTAATCTTATTCTATTCTTTCTTTTCTAGCTTGACTTTTATTGAAGTTGTCAAAAATGTTAGACCTAAAAGTATAGGAAGGCAGACAAATAGCAAGATATTTACTATTTTTTAAAATTTGCTTTGCTTTGTTTACTTATGCATGGTATGGTGTCAGAATCTGAGTCTATGTGTAATACTTATATATAACTGGCAATTTTTTATCATTAGATTTGCCTAAATTTTCAGTCCTTTTATTTAATTTCAGGTTGATTGCTGGGAATCTAAGATATAGTAACTAAAAGCAATTGCTGCAGAATAACTCTGCTGTTGATCAGCTTTTTTTGAATGTTAATGACCCATTCTGAAGCTTTTTTTTTTTTTTTTAAATTCAGAAAATGTTGACTCACTCACTTTTAAATACAAATTATCAAACACAGTGTCAATTCATGGTAACAGAGAGAACCAACAAAGATTTAGAATTCAGGCAGTGGTAGTTCCACAGCATGCAGCAAACATTCTTTACTTAAATTCTGTTTTCACAGCTAGTAACTTTTCAGTGATTCAAATCATGTCAACTGCTGCCACAGTGGCCCTCTTGAGACAAGAGGGGTGTAATAAAGGTTTTCAATTTGTCTGCACTGGTTTAGCTGAGTGGCAACATCAAGCAGAGCTTTCGCATTTATAATGAATATGATTAAAGAATGTATTTGTAAAAATGCATACTTGAAATATGAAAATAAGATCAGAAACAACGTTATGACCATTGAGCCATATTTGGGAAGAGGGCTGTACATTTTACCAAGATCTGAAGGTTACTCCTTACGTCAAGCCTCTCAAGTATTTCAATAATTTATTTTTCTGTGTTACATTGATTAACAGCTAGCAGGCACACTCACATTTGTTTCCAGACAAGACATGGGTCGTCCAGCAGTGAGTAATCTTTGCTCTTGTGGTTCAGTTCTTTCAAAGAATGCCTTTGAGGGCCAGGAAAAGAAGAACTGTGGTGCCAGGCAGAATTAAATTGGTTTGCATATCTGCCAACTTGCCTGATCTTGGAAATTCAAAACAGCAACCATGCAAAGAAGTTGTCTTCTCTTGAAATTTAAAACTGAAAGGTGATATGAGACATAGCTAAGCACGCAGTATTGGTGTCCGAGGCAGAAGACAGCTTTTTCTTTTGTTGACAGTACTTCACTAACCATACCCAGTGTATGTTAAAGAATAGCGGCAAAGCATAGAAAATGATTGATCATTTGAATTAATCATTTACACCAGTAGGGTATTTGGGCCACATGGACAGAATTCCAGTTTTAGCCAGTCTTTCACTGGGGGTGCAGGGAGTTCTCCCCACCTGCTTGGAACATTTCTGTGAGGCTTTCTTCTCACCTCAGCTTTTCATCACCAACACAGCCCTGTGCCTTGGAAGCTGAATATGGAAGTAAAGTGGCATCAGAGGTCTAAAAGCATTAATGCAAGGGTCATAAGGAGGCTGGACAATGATGGTCAGAAAGGGACGCAAAAAGCATGTAGAGAACCAATGGATTTGGCTTACTTTATTATTGCTTCAATAATACGAACAAAAGAAATTTGGGAATGCAAAGTATAGCTCGCACTTATGCTACTTGTTCTAGAAATGACTCCAAGTGTTTATTTCAGAATATCACCTTTGCAAGAATCCGTAAAGGGAGTAATGAGAAACCGGTGTTCAGCCTGCCTTCTTTCTGCTCCCAAGCCTGGCAGAGGATGTGTTTAAATTTGAGGAGGTGATGCAATTTGTGAGATGTCCTTAACAGATCAGAAGAGGACTGAAATACTTTTCTTAGTTACATTTATTTTCATCTTTCTGGACAGGTTAACCCTTTCAAATAATTTAAACCATAAACTATTGTACTTTTTCCTTTTTTACCCCATTACTTTAAGATCCTGAATATGAAACTCCACTTAAAACAATAAAGTAACCTTAATTAAGCTACAGAGTCATTACTTGATAACTCACAGCACCCTTAAGCTATTTATTCCCAAATTCAGGGGATATTCGTTGGAGAATGGTACCACAACCCACACTCCTGGACACACTCTATCTCAACCAAATTCTTACCTCTCTTGTTCTTTGTCTAATTCTCCCTATTGTCCTGTCAAAAAAATTGCTATTTATTTTTAACCATAATATTCCATTACATCACAAACCTTCCAAGCATATAAATATTTATATCTTGTACCCAATCTGTCTACAAATACAGAAGTTAATTCATGAATAAATTTCAAGACTGCAAAATTAGACAGTATTCAAACACAGAATATCCATATACAATGTGTATGCATTTATAAAAACACACATACACACGTGTGCATGAAATATGTATACATAAATAAAGAGTACGTACTTATCTGTGTATAAATGGATATAGATGTGTGAGTGGGTCTACGCATATATTCACTTACACTCCTCCAAAATTCTGTAATTATTATCATTATGAACATCAGTAGTCAGGGATATTCAAATTATTATTATCATTTCCAATTATTTTCCATTTTCTACTAAATTAGTGAATGCCAAAAGCAGATGAGGTTTCCTCTTTTTCAAAACAAAGCACTGAAATCACAGTAATAACTGTTAATACCACTACCTTACTTGTATTCCAGTTTATCTTTCCCTCAGTTAAAATAAAGACATATACATGTTTTTCACTCTTGCCCATTCATTTAAATTTTTTTTTTTCAAATTAAATAGTGCTTTGGTTTACCTTGCTCTCTTTCTCTCCCTCTCAATTTTCTTTCCTGTCTTTGTTCTCCTTGTAGGGTTTTTTAGACACAAAAAAGTTTTAGTAAGATAGATTATCTTCATAAATCTCTACGGTATACAATAGAAGCCAAGCCAAGCCATGACCAGAATTTTTCTTTCAAGCTTAACCTCTATGCAAAGAATAGAAAGACAAATAAACAGAGACTGTATTCACTAAACATCCCCCTCCGTACAGCATAAGCGTTGTGGAAGGTGGCGAAGCTGAGCTACCCGAGCATGCGGACCACTCCTGAATGGGACGTAAACAGCACGTGGCAGTAACAGGATGAGATGGTGCGGAATGCATATAAATTATAGAGGCTGTTAATATGTTTTGGAGGGCTTTAAGGACTTTATTTAGCTGCTTAAAAGTAGTCATTCATGATAAAGCAGAACTCATAGCTTGCTTAATGCTTTTACTTGATGTTGACCTCTGATTGGAGGAATAAGAAGATTCGGCAAGCCCCGGAGCCAGTTTGAGCCAGGAAAAGGAGACAGAGTAACCACTAGCCTAAAAACAGGAAAGAGAAAGAACCCGCCTAGAGATGAGAAGAAGGACCCAGTGAGAGAAAAGAAGACCCCAGACCCTAATATTACTGTTGGACCAGACTATGGGGTGAGGGGCAGGAACTTGGACTGTGAGGGTATAGTTGCCCAGGGAGTTCAGTGTTTGGGGTCCCTCTCCAGAGGCACCCAGCTCGAGCTGTCCGAATCTGTGCACCATAGATGTAATAAATGACGCTTTTTATTTTGAAGGCCTTGATTAGAGATTCTGCTTCAGAGAACCTAGGGTCGAGCCTGAGGGAAGAAGAAGTACCCGAGGGTGGGTGTGTTGGTGTGAGGAGTGGGATGGGGCACCCGTGGGCTCGCTGGAGTTGCCCACTGCGAAGGAACTCTGGTGCGAGCAGGTAAAGCCTGGGGTGGTCTCTGTGTGTGACTCCCTGACCGGTGCGTGGGTGCTCGGGCAGCACGCTCCCTTGACAACTGCAGCGCCACATGTTTTTTCCACAGCTGGGACCACACAGAACTTTGACCCCCAACATCCAGATGCTAGCCCTCCATTTTCATCTTCCCTTCCTGAGGGCATTCCCTACCATTAACTCCCGAGGTCCTTCCAGCCTCCGGACAAGTGCCCCACGAAGTCTGGCAAAACCTCCCCATGCCTCTGTCCCACGGAAGGATCTTTACTGCGGGTCCTCTCCTCCCCACCACCTCTCTGCTAGGGTCGTTCCTACGGCAAAGCTAAACTCTACTCATGAAGCGTGTGTTCATGGACAGAACTAGATTCTGCGAGACAGATATACTTTTAGAGGAAACCTCTGCTTTTAGGGATGTTACTTCTTCCTACCACACTTTCAGCCCCATATCACTGCTTTCAATTTACTGACGTCTATTAAGGAGGGAAAAATCACTTTGGACATTTATCAATCATTAAATAAAACTTTGTATCTTTATTGTCTCCAAAGATACCCTTTAGCAGGGAAGATAATATTCCCTGTAGCATTTATTTTCAAAAAACATTTTCAACTTCTCCTGCAAGAGATTGAAATCTTTTTACTATAGGGTTAGGTTTTACTTAAATTACCTTAAGATGGAAATAAATTAAAAGTCAGTTTATGAACAGAAAGGTTTCAGTGATACCTAACAACATACAATTGCAATTGTTTCATAGTGTAGATAAGCTGGAAGACAAAAAAGTACATTTTATCATAATGGAACTCCCCTCTCTAAGTGGTAGGAAATCTTCAGAAGATTTCTAAAACATACTACCGCTGGGTGATAGCACTTGAAATATTTAAGTTTCCTTTGTCAGCTTTGGAGTATGTGGATCTCATTGTAGTCAATGTAGAAGACAGGAAATTTAAAAGGCTCACCTGCTTTGAAAGTATTTCGATTTCTTTTCTTATTTTTCTTTCTTTTTTTTTCCTACCTTGTTTTAACCTTTAAATAACATCAGAAGGCAAACTGATAACTTTATCTTTGTTTTGTGGATTTTCAAAATTTGCATTCATATAGTAGCTTTTATGTAATGTAAATACATTGCATTGTATTAGAAAAGCTTCTAGGTGATAATTTTTATAAGAACAAATGGATTGTGATGCATGTCAAAGGCAAGTGATTTCTGGATGCTGAAAATCATTAGAACACAAGCACATCTGCAGTCTGATCTAGTGTTGTTCAAACTGATACTTCTGTTGGCAGGTAAAAAAAGTAAATTCTAATATATAATAAGCATTTCAGGTTGAACACTAAACTGTTGTGGGTATTTTTTTCCTGAGACACAAAAATTTGAAAATGCTTCCTTTGTATCAAACATAACATGCTATTCAAGCTGCAAAGAAACAACTGGGTATTTGTAAAAGAAGAAATACTCATCTGGAAATTTAATATTCTTTCATTTTACAGAAACCCGGAGGTTATGGAAACCCCAGGTTCGGTTTCTTCTTCTGCCTGAAACTTACATCTCCCATACTCTACAAGAGTATTCTAGACATTGAGCTTCAAATTATTTTTGAGAGGGGAATGCTTTCAGTCTTGGCTCTCTTTCAAAACCAATCTGTGCTAACTGAGCGACCCTCTTCTGCTTTCTCACTGCAAAAACACAAGAGTTTTATAGAATTGAAAGAGCTCCAGCAGGAGCAATACAAGAAGACCCATCCCAGCCTACTTCACAACCGCAGGCTAGGGTTTTCAGGTGAGAACTGTAGTGATTTGTTCAAATGTCTGGGCCAAATTAGACAGCTGAAAGTTTTAGAAACATTTCTCTGACAACCCAAAAGTGTTTCCTAACTTGTGGATTAAGGCCTACTCTTAAATTTTAGACTTGGAACAAGGAGTGTCAGGCTTCCTCAGTTATTATATTGAAAGTGTTTCACATTATTGATTAGTAAAAGAGAGTAGGAGTGAAAAACAACTTACTCTTGTGACTCTTCTTTTTCCTAGATGAGATGTTCTGGTAAATTTAATACTAGTTTTGAACACATTTTTGGCATAATTAAAACTACCTGTCAGCAAATATGTTAATTGCTGAAATAAAAATCATGCTTACTTCAAATTTTTGTAAAGCAGGTCTTCACATACAGCGCTACTTTATGTCAAGTTCATGACAAATGTTCTATTAAGAAAAACTGAGTGTGTAGCTGGAATATGTGTGATCATTATCATTTAATGCCTATAGGATTGAGGCAATATATAAATTCTTCATTTCACTGCAAAACCACTGCTACAGGGCTTTCAGAAATGTGACAAATTACATGGAAAAATTCCATCAAAGTAGAATGAATAATCATTAGAATAAAAAATAAATTAATAATACACCTTTTCATATAAGATTGATCTAAGTTGTCAAATATTAACAAACAAAAATTTAAAAATTGTAAGATAAAGAAGAAATACCTGAAAATGTACTGGCTAACCTAAATGTGTATGAAATCTAGTACATGACCACAGGTTTTATTATTTCTATATAAACAATGGCATCACTTGGGCAACTCTGAATTCCTCATCCACATGAGCAAGCTGCACCTTTTACATTTTTAAGTGCCTCCAAAGTGTCTATGCTAGATAGCTCATTGTGTGTTAAACTTCAGAGATATTTTTACCTGACAGGAGCAGTGTTGCACTAATCCTCACTAAACACTTTCTCTGCAGAGAGGCAGAGGGGAAAAAAAAAGAAAAAAAAAAAGAAAAAACAGGTGCAGCAACACAGCTAACCCCCAAACTTTCAATTTCAGTCAGATTTTCTGATTAATTATATTAATTCCTTCCTGTTCCTTATTATATATTGAGTGGGCAAACTTTTCTAATAACATACCACAGTTGGAAAGTGTCAGGTCTCCATCTGATGCTCAAAAACATCAGTGAGGAGAAAGCTTTCTGTGTCCCCAGTCACCTTGGAGCTTACATGAACTCACAAGGAAAACAAATTACAACCTACTTATTCATCAGCAGGGAATTTATGGATCTTTCCACAGGGAGTAACGATAACCTTTGCATTACTCTGATTTGAAGATCAGGTGAGGAAACATTTGTTCATATATATAAAGCTACGTGAAATCAACCAATCAGAAGAAACAGAAGATCTGAAAGTAAGCTTGGGAAACAAGGAGAAGGAGGTGCAAAAGGACAGACAGCTGCTCAAGTAATTTTACACCACCTGATCTACCAAGGTTTTGGGTTGGGTTGGGTTGGGTTTTTTTATGAATACCGTATGAATAAGAGACCATTGTGGTCAGTATTTGAATCCGATACATTTACATTTACAAGGCACAAAACTAGTTTCCAGTGCTGGCACAGTAATCACAGTGGGCCAAGGCTGAAAATCTGGTTCACATTTTCAGCAAACTGGAGTTTGAAAAAGAGACCAGCTATCCACGTGTATATAGTAAATATTCCCAATGGATGGTTGTGACCCTTAGGCAGCTGGCTACCAAAGCTTCAACGTACTCTTAGAAGACCTCTTACTATTTTAGATCTCAGCCCTAGAAATTCACTCCTCCATAACTTTATGAAAATTGATAAACCTATAAAAGTCAACAAGGCCACTTATGATTGAAAGTACTGCCCCAGTGGGATCAGGCCAGTATATGGTAGTCCAATGCACTCTGTGTTATATGCTTTAGCTAGCTTTTTTTGATGCGTGCATGAGTGAAGAGGTGTATACATGATTTGTTTGAAAGCCATGACAAAAGGACAGCTTACTGAGTGCCATAAAGTAAATCTGCTGAGTGATAACCAGAAAATAACCATTCCTTGGAAATGGCAGTATCTGTTATATTGAAGGAAACAGAATTAAAACAAATAGCAACTTCAAATATCCTAAGATAAAATCTGCAATGCAGTAGTAAATCCCAGTGAATGTTTCCTCAAAATTACCTGAAGTTTCTAAGTAGAATGCAGTGAAAAAGAAGAAAAGGAAGAATGCATTTTTGTGCCTCATATTATAGTTCTTTTCCATTGCACTACTTGGTGTAAAGTTACAAGGTGTTCACTTTCGCTGTTTTCCTCATTCTGGCTTTGGCTTTTGTTTTATTATACCCTCTCTGCAGAGTCAGGAAAAACATTGCATTTGGGATGACTAACAGAATTTTCAGGAAAAGAAATAGAGACTTTTGGAGATAAGGGAGAATGAGGGTAAATAAGTCTTCAAACTTGGAAAAAAATACCACAGAGAACCTTCGTTTTCTTGAGATCACTTATTTGTTCATTCATAAAAAGCAAGTCTATGTATACTTGTACAAGAGTCTGAACAACCTCATAGATGCTAGAAAGTGAAATCTCATGCCACAGCATTTACATACAGTTTACATACTATGCTATCAACTTCTAAAAAAATAGGAAGAAGTGAGAAAGTGTTGGAATTAGTTTTGTGAGAAGTTGCTCAGCATCTTTCAGATTTTGGTCATGTGAACCTAGTTGAAAAAGCGGAACTGAGATTTTTGCTTTTTATGAACTGGGTAAGTGGGGAATGTAAAAGATGACTTTACAGTCTCTGTTCTGAGTAACATTCTGTATTGCTTGGGCAAGTTTCTAAGCCTGCCTGAGACTCAACTCCCTTTCCATAAAAATATAGCTAGTAATGCTTCCTTTACACCTTTCTTCTCTCTCTTGCCTACTTAGAACCTAAGCTTTTCAGACCAGGGAACATCTCTTACTGCAATCTCTCTGGGATCTCTTTGAAGGTTTGTAGAGCATTGATACCCAATACATAGCAAATGTTCTGCTAAATTGGAACCAAAAGGATGAAGGTAGGCACAAAGAACACAGATCCTTTGACAACATCATTTGAGAAAACTTTCCTCAAGAAGAGAAAGCAGTAAAAAAGTATAAAGGAAGGAATAAAGAAAGAAAAATGTTCTGAGGAAGCTGAGAAAGGATTAATGTTCAGTTAATATGAATGATTTAAAGCACCTTTTTAATCCTCATTTCAGGATCTATATAAAACTGATGAGCACAAAATTAAGAAGAAAAAGAAGCTGGGATGTGATTAACATTTCTCAATATCAGCCTTTGTATTCTAACTAAGGATAAAGTTGCTATGTGACCTATTTTTTGTGCTGCAGGCAGATGATACAAGGCATAGTTTTTTCTAACTGTGCCTATCCAGGTACTTATTCAACTTGTTTTCAAGAGACACACAGAAGCTGAGTTAAAACAGTCTGTAACAGCCTCAATGAAAAAAAAAACCTGAACAACCCAATCAAAACAAAAATGCAATTGATTTGATCCCTGTTGTCCAAACACCACAATATAATGAACAAATTCAAGCGCAGTGAAGTAGAGGGAAACACAGAGCAGTTTGCAAATACTCTTTTGATAGACAACTTGTTTTGTACCTATGCAGTTTCAACCTGTTCTCTGAGATTTGTTTACACCCCATAAAACACGCAAGCAAGCCTCGCAGTGAAGACCATGACCTAGACCCCTCTTCTTTTTCCTAGTGTGCACTAACTACCAAATTACAGAAGCATTTTGCTTTTGTCTGAATCTGCGTTATTACTGTTACTATCAATAGCATTATTACTCAAAGTGTCACAAAGAGCAGTGAGCATACAACACACATGTGTATACCCCAGCCCAGCTAAAGGGTATGAGAATCACCTCACAGGTGACAGAGACAGAGAACTCAGTTCTCCCAAATACTGGATTAGTGCAGTAATTGCAGTTACTGGACAAGCTCCAATAGTAGTGCTCCATCTAAAAGCACAAGTGAAATTAATATGGCTATGCCCAGTGCACCTTGTACAGCACTCAGTCATGTCAATGTTTATTAAGGAAAATCTGAGTGCACCAATTATGTTATATCCCTCTGGATATATAAGAAATGAGAATGCACATCTGGTTGAAGGATCTTAAAACAAAAGAGGTACTGAGCTGCTCAGTGATTTCAGGACAGTTATTTCTGTACAAGAACTGATGATCCTTAAGCATACAGTGAATTTAGCAGAAGAATCTTAGGAAGCTAGAAGCTAAGTATGTGGTTTTGAGATTATAGTCTTGGACTTCGACTAATAAATTTGACATAGTATCAGTTTAAGTGCCTTTATAAATCTGTATCTGTGGCAGTGCAGCAGCATTTCCATTAACAGGTGGTTTCTCTGTGATTTCCTCTGGTGACAAACCCGTTTACTTTACATGTCAACCCTCCAGTGTAGCATCAGTTCACTGTACCATTTGATCCAGATGTCCTCTCCAAAACCAAGATCTGCATGCGCTTCTGCACAATTTCACAGGTATCTTGTTCCTTTGTGAAGAAAACCTTGACTTTTTTTTTGAAGATTTTTTCCTAAAAAATTTCTGAGGAGTAAGGCTATTACAGACAGGTCTTGTTTTCTATAATCAGCCTTAGTAAAGATTATATCTCTCCTCCTAAACAATTGCGACATGAAAGAAGTCTCCATTTAAGCTGACTTTCAGCAACTTGTGGAAACAACCCTTCACACTACCGTAGGTAGGTAACAAATTTATAAACAACTGCTATCTGGGCCTCTAAATTATCCTCAAGTGCCACTTACAAGGTTTTCAGAATGGTTTATATTTTTCCTGAAAGTAGAACCATATAAGCTCTATTTCTACAATGTTTCCATCAATGACAGATTTTGTACATGAAAAACAGAACATCATATCCACAATATTTGCAAAGGATAACCAGAGATAGAAGTTAAAGAATTGGGACTAGTCCAAACATTTAATTACTTTTTAAAAATACGTAAATAACGTCCCTTTCTTTCTAAAATATAAGAATAGCTAGGAAAATGTGCCTAGATCTGTGCAAAAGCCTTGAAATAAAAATGTTTTCTAACATTGTTAAATGACAGAAGGATATTCTGGCACCATGGAGCTGACTTGTTTCCCCTTCCCTCCTGAGTGATAAGACTTCCAAGGAGAAAGGTCTCCTCTCTTCCTACTTGATCAGAAGTCGCCACTGTTAGTAATGTGGCTTAAGTGTATTGACTTCTACAGGACGCCCTCTTACACTCCCTTGCAGGCAGGACTGAACTCTGCTGTGATAAATGAGCTCTATTTAGTTGGTCCTCAGAAAAGTTAGACTCAATTACATAGCAGAGAGGTTTATCTGCAGATTTTTAAGGAAAGAGTGAGTTCAAGGAAAAAGAACAGTCTGCATAATTTATTTTTATTCCTTCTCTTCTTAGGTAGCATTAGAAACCCAAGTAGTGGTATGGGTAATGGAGGGACATGACCAAGAAACGAGATTTAAACAATTTGAGAATGAAGAAAATAGGTTAAATTGGCAAACTTCAATACAATATTTTTTACAGTCTTGGGACAGCATTAAAAAAAAAAAAAGGAGAAGTAAGTTAGTGTGAAAAAGCATTACCTTACTTCCTTTTTGTTGGTCTATTTGCATACAAAATACCATGTTTAGATATAGGTTTGACATTACAGTGGTTTCTCTCATGTTATATTTTGCAAATGAAATAAGAAATCTATCAGTAATGATATTAAAAGGACTTTATCTAGTATACCCAGCTATGCTGGGATTATGAGTAGCTGAAGCGTATTGTGCTTGTTTCTCACTTTGATCACTGTAAAAAATTTTAAACCTATATTTTTTAAAAGAAAGGAAGAAGGTCAACTGTATCATTATTTTATTTTGGCCTTGGTGGTAGGCAATTTTGTAATTGCCCTTTTCTTAATACTTTGAAATACTTCAAAGATTCTTAAAACTCAGAACACTTTGACTGTAACATACCATCAAAGCACGGAGGCATGGAGTGTAATAAGATAAGAGAGATAATGTATCATATCTACCAAGTCACATAAAAGCTAATACTTAGATATTAATGTAATATAACCTAATGGTGTCTTTTGTGCTAAAATGGTATCTAACTGTTACTACAAAATACACATATTTTTTGATAAGGGCAGGAAGAAAAGCAAATCAATCTTTTAAGGAGGCAATAATTTTAGAAATGTTAAGTTGTGTAAAATATGTATATATTATATATGTATATGTCTATATACCTAGCTATATATATATATAAAGAACTGTTGTCCTGTGTAAATAAGTTGTCACCTGGGAAAATAAAAGAAAAATAAGGCTAGATTGTGCTTCCAACTTTTCAGTAAGATATCTGTGATATCTTGATCGATTGCAGCTGTACCTTGCATGCCTCCAAGTAGGCTCAATTTCAAAATGACTTCAAAATGCAAACTGACTACTTAATTCTCTAACTTATTAAAAACAGCTACTAATTTATGAGAACAGAACAATCAATCAGAGCAGCGTCCTATGTGGTAAAGGCATTATACTTACACAGGAATTACTGCACCCAGCTAATGGTTTATAACTGTACAGGGAAAGATCTTTGGTCTGGTTTTGAAGAGATCACACAGTAGAAAATTTGCCACAAGGTAATTTAGCACAATATATATGTCACTGTTATTCTGTTGATTTCATTTTTGTCTATACAACTGAAGAATCTTCTAGTACTCAGTAACTTCCCCCTACATAAATAAATATATTTTCAACTCCCATTCTCTGAAATCTTTCCTGTTTTTTTCATAGTAAAAGGTATGCTGAAAGGAACATGAACTTTAATCTCCAGCCTGGCATTGTGGTCTTCCTTCCCAATAAAAGAACAATAATAGTTAGTGGTCATAAAGATTCAGCTACATATTTATTGCTGACACACCATTCACCTCTTGTACAAAGTTGTGGTTAACTGCAATGGAGAACTTTTTTTTTTAATTTAATATACTTAGCTCCACCTGAAGAAACATTGCAGGATACTTCTCAGGGTGAGGTGACAATACCAATAGCTTGTTGGACGGATTGACTTGCACTTTGTGTATCTTCGAGCAAGTTAAGGCTTACCTGAGTCTCAATTTTGTATTGAAAATGCACCTTGCAGTTCATTCATGGTCTTAACAGTAGAAATAGACTGGATTCAAAGCCTTCTGAAATCTTTAAAAAATGGAAAATTCTCTATTAACTTGAAAGAAAGTGTCCCAGGCCTTAGATCTCTCCTGTTAAGAGCTAGTATCTGGATACTGAAAAAAGATCCAAGAAATTATTTTTTGAGAACCTGTCCCGCAACCTAAGCTGCCCGCTTCTACTTGTATCCACTTCACAAACACAATACAAAACACAAGAGTACCTATTGCCTGCTGGAGATGTCTAAATGTCTCTTTTATTGTAAGAAAACTGCCACAAAGACGTTATGCTATAAAAAAGGGTATACAAAAATGTGATACTCTTACAACAATAAAAGTAAATAAGTAGTAAATACAGGTTTCATCTTGCTTTTCACAAACACACACACATGGCAGTTGCCAGGGTACTTCATGGCTGGCGGGTTGAGGTAATGAAGAGGGTTTGAGCATGTGTACAACTCCTTCCAGCAAAGCTGGTTACTGATGTTTTTCGTTACTCAGCAGTGCCAAAATCTTCAGAATTGCACATAATTTATCCTTAATACATCAACAGGCCATTGTCAACTTCATCTGCCTGCCTGTCTGCTGCCGTTTTCTTCAATTGACGTACATGCTTCAAGATAAAAAGCAACACATGGGTGTGTGGATTTTCATTTGAAATGCAATCCTAAAATCGAGTGGTATAGTAAAACTTACCACAATTCAAGCTGAAGAACACAATACAAGCACCAAGGTGCTAATCACCGAGATTTAACACCTAGGAATCAGCCTTTAAGACAGGAAAATATGTATGCATCTGACAAACTATTTGCTGATACAATCATTTTTTCAAGGGCTGCTATTCATTTGTGCATGCAATTGTGCAAATTATGTGTGCAAACTCATAAAATTTACTCACACACTTGCCTGTATGCTATCCTGATTTGTAGTTCCAGAATTTTGCTCTTAAAAAAAGGTCTTTGCTTTCTTTTTGGCCTTAATTTAAGATTGTGGTCCAATATTTTCAATTCTTTGCTTTGTCATGGGATTTAATATTGAATTCAGAGGAGTCTCACATGAACATATCCAGAATAGATTAAAAACAAAGTTATGTCATAAAATTTGCAGGAAAACAGGAAGTTTTATATACCTATACAAGTACGAATAAGCAAAGTTTAATTAATATTAATATTTATAAAATTCAGTAATGTTTACTTCCATCATGATGAAATGAAATTAAATGAAAGTCTAATTTCACCTGAGCTATTTGCAAATGGCTTACATTTTTCTCAAATGTTTATTAAAATCTTTTACAAAATAGCTTCTTAAGGTAATTGAGGTAGGAGATGAAAATTCCATTAGACACTGCAGTGGCTAGTTTTTACTGGACATAAACAGCAGAATGAATTTCACATGCACAACAGAGAAAATATCTATGTTTTGAAAAACCAACTGCTTTCCTATAAAGATCTCTAGTATGTGACTGATAGTTTCTGGAGCTAAATTAATTTGCTAGAATATTTACAGGAGCTGAACACATAATAAATTCAATCACAATAAAAGGTAATATATTTTTTAAAACAGCCAGAATGTAGTAATTAAGTTTTATCTTAGTTTAATGGTATATCCTATTTCAGTTGCCCCACCTGTCTCCTAACTGCCAGGAATCCATTGTGTCACAGGAGCACAGGGGGACACCAAAGCCTGATCGTCATACCCACGCTATAGGGAGACTTTCACCTTACCTAACTTTAAGAAGTTAGGTTAGGTGTGCAAGTCAGAAAGCTTGTTTGTTGATACTCCCAACAGAGACTTTTCCATCCAGAACTTAATGCAGTGAACGAAGATATAGGATCCTTCTCGGAATCACCTTTTAAAGAACCATCACTTTCCACCATGTATGAATGAAGCGTAGTAAGACAAGTGTCCTACCTGGGACACATCAGCAATTTCTTTCAAAAAAGGCAGCATGGGCAACTCCTAACCTATACAATCATTCCAAGTACAGATGAAGGAAGAGCACTGGGAGGACATCAGCAATTTTGTAAGTCTGAAACTGTTAAATTCATTATTATATCATGGATATGAAATCATGGCACAGTCCAGGAAGCAGAACAGAATGTCTAATTTGCTCCATCCAGAAGCCCCAAGATTCTCCAGACACAGGGAAAAGTCTTGCAAAAATGTGAACTGAGGATGTGATGTATGAAAAAGGGAAGGACATCTGTTTGGATTTTGGCAAGATCAAAAAGCAGAGAAAGTGAACGCTTGATATCGGAGATATACTGTAGATAACAAATAAACAGGGAATTTAGGTGGACCTAATAAGAAGATATTTTGGATTTAAA
The DNA here is from genome assembly GCF_947461875.1 of Haliaeetus albicilla. NCBI lineage: Eukaryota > Metazoa > Chordata > Aves > Accipitriformes > Accipitridae > Haliaeetus > Haliaeetus albicilla. The sequence continues at coordinate 2,627,842 of NC_091497.1, read as the reverse complement.
AAGGCAAATCAGTGGTATCGTTAGCATAGGGGGTAGGTATGCAAGTCTACTATAGCTGTTCCCCACAAAGTTTACTTCTCCTTTAATTAGAAAACACTAGATCCTTAGCTGGAAAGCACTAAGTTGCTCTTAAACACTGAATGAAACCTACTCTCAAAGTACTGCTAAATTATGATGAATCAGAGTGCAGTGAATTTAAATGAGAAGTCACATATTCTCTCTATAGACTACTCATGGACAAAGTAATGTTTTTTTTTTTATCAGATGTGTATTTTGACTAAACTGGTTTCTGTGAAGAAAATAAAAATTACAACCCAAGATTCTGATACTATATAATAAAATACCAGTCTTGTCAAGTTACTGATCACTCATAATGACAGTTCACTGGTAAAATTCTGGTAACCTCCATTGAAATCCTACAGAAATAAATGAATTTTGAGGCAAAATTTGTGAGGAAAAAAATAAAAAAAAAGCTTCTTGTAGCTTCAAGTCCAATTTCAGAGACCCATTAATCTCCTAGCCCCAGAAATTATTTTTACAATACCAAAATGACAAGTGGTTAGCTTCGCTAGTCAAAGTGAGTTTGAAGACAGCAATGGTAGACAACAAGCATTTTATCAGAAAGATGTGTTACATGATCAATCTTTTACATTTCTACCTCTTGGACTTCTACATCTTCCTATAAGACAGGCTGCCACTTTCTTACACTGCAAAACTCCAGATAATACTAGCTTTACAATTTGAGTGGTGACCATCGTGATAACAGTGGCAGTTTGCATTGCAGGCTATTGCCCTCTGCTCATCTGTTCTGTAACTGAAAAGAAGAATCAGACAAATGTTCGGGGTGCTTCAGTAAATTTGAACAGTGTAGTAAACGTCTAGTTTCAGCAATAATATATGTAAACTTCTGTACATCAGTATTTAAAGTGAATAACACTAGAAAATAGCAAAACCTAAGCAAATTACTATGTCCTTAGTGAAGGAATCTAACTGCTTGCAGAAAAGAAATAGGATAACATGTTTTAATCATAAAACTGTATTTTATACAAAATTCGGAAGCGACTATGTCTATCAAAACTTGAATTTTTAATTGTGCTTTTCTGTTCAAGGTGCCCTTTGTGTTAAGTACAAAAGTGAATATATGTGAGACACAGACTTCTCCCAGCTCTCAAACTGCTTCAGAAAAGAAAAAGTGTCTGGATCTGGAGAGCAAGGAAGAATTCCTCTGCACTTTCAAAGAGCTCTGAGAGAGTTCAGAGGAAGCTGGCATCGTCAATAATGCCTAAAGGAATTCATGGAATAAATAAAAGGGAATAGCTAGGTAATTTCTAAAGATATTTTTAAAGAGAGTTTCTGAAATTAAATAAAAATAAAAGTTGAATTCCTAGACTGCTCCCAGCACATTTCCTCTGTGAAGAAAAAATAATAATTTTATTAGCCTTTGGCAGAAAAGAGGCTATTTTTTTCTCAGTGATAGTGTCTCCTTGTGGTATTATCAGAGAAGTTTATTATGGTTAAAGGGACATTGTTAGTAAATTTGGGAAAAACACACTGCTTTGTTCCTACCTGAACTGAAACCAGTGGGATTTTCTCCACTGATTTTGACATAATAGGATTAAGACTTCAGTTTTATCAAGTAAGTTATTAAAATTGAGGAGACGGACTCTGAATCCCGCTCTTACGCGAGTAGTAGCCACATCTCTATGGGATTATTCAGAAGATGACCACCTAAAGCAGATTTAAGGCCAACAACCCTTTTTTGTTGTTCTTTTCACTCATTGTTTATCCAGTGAGAAACCATCCAAACTGGGGGGAAAAAAACCACAAACCCAAACAAAAAAACAAAGCAATTTTTTTTCCCTTGGGTGCTTGCAGTCAAAATTTTGCAGTACTGTGTATTTCAAGTTCAGACTTGAAAAGCACTGGATAGTGATTCTAAGTAAAAATCAAGCTAACCTTTTTATTTTTAATTTCCCAGACTGAGAGAAGTGTAAATTCAATGAAGAACACATCTGAAATACACTGTCAAATAAGATGTTACTCTCTATTTAAAACATTTTTTTATGCTGCATTGTTATTTAAACCAAGGATAAGAAACCAATAATATAATTATTTTTTCTGACCATTCTGATCAAGGCTCACTACTTAAGTGGCAAAAGACACAATTTATGGCTTATGCTGTACGTGGAAAAAAGCGTGTTTATGATTTTTTTCAACAACATATCTATTTCATAGCTGACTGTAATTTCTGGGGATTAGGCTCAGTCACCCAGGTTCTTCCTCCCCTTTCTGTGCTCCCAGATGCTGTTTAAAGTTCCCTTAAAAGCTGTCGCTGTCCTGTCGTCCCTCCCTCCCCCCATTTAAACTATATTAATCTTCCATTGCTCAGGCTAGAATATTCTTTGTAAGCTATAACTGAAGAGAAATCTTTATTTCGATTCTGGTGAAATTCTTCATTCCTTTCTCAGAATGACATTGTGGATCATCAAGTTCACTGAGGACATCTAGGATCTCACTGCTTCAGAGCAGGGACCCGCTCCATCGCAATGACTAAATGGTGTCTTTTGTATTACCATTATGCCTCTTGTCTTCTCTTGAAATATATGCAAATTTGCTGAAGTCATTAATCTCTAAAACAAAAATTTTAGATTACATAGATTAATTAAAGTCTCTCCCCAGGATCAGTCTGCAATAAACATTCCTTCAGCAAGCCAAGAGGTGGCACCTCCACTACCTCCCACAGACTCTTTACGGCTGTTCCATCCCCAGGATGTGAGAACTTAAGGGACTTTCCCTAGAACTGCTCATTCCAACTTCTCTGTAACCATGTGGGAATTCACCTCCCTGACTTGAGATCTGAGGTCCTCCTCTCACGCTCTCACTGCCAGTCTTGTGGATGCTTTGGCAGTGAAAGAGGAAGAGAATGTAAAAGGATAAAGTCATAGATGCAGAAGAGAAATGATAGTGCCCCCACTCTAGAAACATAGTGTTATGCAGCCCTGTTTTTTGCAGGCCTTGGAAAATGTATTGTGCATGGAGCAATGATTTCAGGAAAAAAAGGAAAATAATTTTGTGTGTAGCTGATTTCATGTCTGAGAGAGAGGAATAGCATGGCTGGATCTTTTTCATGACAGTATTGCCCTGGCGATGAGCAAGTCACCTAAACCAAAGATTTTTAGAACTGCTTACTAATAGCTTTTCCTATTTTCTGGATTAGCAATGTTGGTTTTAATAATGAGCATTAGCAACTGAAATGTGAAATGGTCATTCTTATCATATTATTGTTACTTACTCAAAGAAAAGCAACAAAAAAACCTGCACCATAAATGGTGGGTTTGATCCATCTGATACTTGATGTTTAAAGAATAGGTTTTTAACCTGTGATAGTTATCTACTTCATTCATGGCTAATGGAAACAATTAGCACCCTTCGATGGCAGTTTGGCAGGATCTAAGAAAGGTGTGCTGCCCTCTCCATTGACAACAGAGGGCAGTGAGATGACAAGCTTAGGCTAAACACACAAGTGTTAGGTGGATATTATAAAACAGATTAATTCAACAGTGATTCATAATTTTGGAAAACCATTAGAATAAAATGTTTAGTCTAAAAATCTTGTTGCTAATAGTGATGTCTGATTTTCTGTATGAAAAGTATCATTTACTCTAACAAAGACCCTGAAAAGATAAATAGACTTTTTAAATAAGTAAAATAGTGGACTAAAATTACCACAACCTCCTGAAAAAAATCCCAATGGAAACTTTATATTTGCCCATGAATTCCAGGAGTAAATGAGAACACAGCACAGAAAACGTGGATCCCAGTGGCCTGCAGGCAAAAATGAGTATTTAACTGTAATTAGTGAGTTTCTTGTAATGTTTAGGTACAGACAAATATAGTTTTCAGACTATTTGAAAAAACAAGGTTAAAAACGTCACTGGAACTCTTGCCTATTTTTTGGTTTAGAATAAAAGGCTCAACCGGAGCAATATACCAAAGAAAACAACTGCTGAAATGAGATATTTGAAAATGTGTCTCTGGCCCTGTGACCTCCCGTGCAGCACAGCTGACCTTTGTCTTTGAAGGTCCAGTGACTCCACATGCAAAATACAGTGATAAAATAAAAAAGCTGCCACCCAGCCAGTGGCAGAACAAAGCAAACAATATTTTTCTAATACATGCCACTGAGCAGTGGCACTAGGCACCTTCTGCAAATAAACATTTAAAATCATCTTTTAAAAGACACAAATACCGTCCCTAATTAAGAACTACCACAAACGTCGTTTGGAATCAGCTTGGATATTCAATGATATGAAAACTTGTCAGGATTCCTATATATTCCAATCTGGGCAAGCTAATCAGTGGTTTTCCCTTTCCTTACCCTGCAGAGATTGATGTCAGCTCTTTCATTTGAGCTCTTCTCCGACATATGCCTTTTGCTAGTTGCCGAGCAACCAGCATCATTGAGAAAGCTAAACATGTGCACCAACTATTATTCCCATCAATGCTTTATTTCAGAGTACCTCGAAACATCTTGGCCAACCCACAAGTTTGGTTTCCCAGCCTGCAGTCCCCGAGGAATGGCTTCGCATCACCAGCTTCAGGAGGAAATGTGGATGCAGTTGCTTTGAGCAAATAAAATCCTCTGAAAATGCTATTGAAGGAAAATACAAACATAGGTCTAGAATACTGAGGCTGGTTTGGGGTTTGGGTTGTTGTTTTTTTTTTTTCTTAAAAACCCCACCAAACAAAACCTTAAATATTGATTATTCATTTAGACCTCTTCAGGAAATCTTTAATGAAGTAGCACACCTGAAGTATATGTAAAGATTTACACTCTTTCTCACAAGTATAAGTCATTTTCTAATGGTCCTGTAGAGGTTGTGAGAAGAAAAGTCTGCAGAGTGGCATCGATATTGGGCTATTAAGAAACAGAAAAACAGACAGTCTAAAGTAATGAGCTGAATCTATCATGGTATTCACAGACAGTTTTTCAGGTGAAAGAATGAAAGCATAAATTAAATCACCATACAGTTTAATAACTCTCTAACATTCTTTTCTGTAAATCCAGTGGCATACACTGAACACATGATTGTGGAGTCTGGTGGATGGTTTAGAAAGGTCTGTGTATAGGTTAAATGGCTCCCACTGTGAAGCCTAGTAATTTTATCTACTGCTTATTTCTGATGGGAATATCATTGTGATAACTAACAAAAATTGATAGGACTCCAGCTTCAAAAACATTACATAGTAAAAGCCCCAAAGCATATGCAGACAGGCAGAGAAACATATAAAAAGAGGTGCATAAAAAAATGAGAGTAATAGGCATGGCACCTTGCCAATATATGTTTGTTGTGATCCAATGGTTTTATAAAAATGAGAATCAGAGCTTTAGACAAACCATAGTCCTTTGAAATGGAACTACTGACAAATATGTTAACACTTAATTTTGATATATGTGCAGTTCTTTCTGATCTGAAGCTACAAAGGTAAAATTAAAATTTCATTCTTGCTGTGTAAGTGGGATCTGTTAATCATCTTTTATTAGGAGAAAAGTAATTTCATGGAATATTTACACTAAGAAATAAAATCTTTCCTAACTGGAAATGTTATTTCTACTACAATATTTATGTCTTCATTGCATTTTCTTTCGGGCTTGGGTTTTGTTTGGGGTTTTTTTGTTTTGGTTTGTTTGGGGTCTTTTATAAATTTATTATTCTTATATATAAAGTCTGTAATAAAGATTTCTCTTTCCTTTGTATGTCATATGGCAGCACACGGTCAGGAAAACAACATAACTGTTTCAATTTTCCCTAAGTAACAATAAAGTGAAATGGAAATTTGAGATGTTTTCTCCCAGTTTTTTCCTGTCAAAGACAGTTCATCAGTAAAAACTGTAGAGTCTAATATTAGCTCAGTTCATATCATATTGGGATAAAAGATGAAAGGATTTTTAGGTTTATTTATTAGCTGTACTCTACACAAATGAGGATTTCATCTTCATACAACTCTGGTCATATCAAATGGTGATTTCAGTTTGTTTAACCTGAATCCTTTTATGAAATGGGATTACTTACATCAGACTAACATTTCACTAGTATTAACTAGCTTTCTAATATTTTGAAAATAAAAATGTCTTTCAGAGTATGAATAAGAATATTCCTTGGCAGGGTCCAATTATGATGTTTTTATAAACACATGTATATATGTGCATGCATATAAACACATGCATATACATGCAGTCCTAGATATGTATGTTAACATACCAAATCTTATTTTAAATGTCCACATTTCATTAAAATACTGTACCAATTAAGAGCAGTGCTGTTCTGCAGAGGTTGCTGGAGCTAATTTGTGTAACGATAAATCCTGGCATATAGTTGACATTGGAGACCTGGATGGATCTTCTGAACCTCAGTTTTAATTTTGTGCATTTTTGTTTGATGCTAAAATGAAAATTTAATTGAGGGGATAAAAAATATGCAGTGGGCACACAGTTTGTGATAGCTCACAGTGAGGAAACCTCTACAAGCTCATAACCAGGCTAGTAGGAGTTCTCAGTTTACCTAATCATTAAGAATAATTCATTAGCAATCAATTTGTGCCTGCAGTAATTGTGGACACAGTTCAAACTGTTGTTTTATGCTCCCCTGAGTCACACAGTTTTCAGCAGATGTATCATCCAAACGTAGTTGTATATTTGTGAACATATGTTGATTTTTTAAAATATTTTTACCTGAAAAAAAATCAAATCTTTAATATCCCTGAAACTTATAAAGATGACCTCACAGTTTGTGCATGGAAATATCCCTGATAAAAATATGAAGGAACACTAGGAAACAAACAGAGACAACAAACCAACTCTAGCAAGTTGGAAATTATAAAAAAAATATTATCTTACTCTCAGTGGAAAAAATAATCTAAAAGTAAATGAACCGACTAAAAGGTTTTTTAAATTACAAATTAGGTATCTACTTTCCTCTCTAACTTCTAAAACCTTTTTATTCCGTTTTGTTTAAATCTTCCCTAACCAAACAAAATCAGCTTGCAGAAATATGTATTAGTTTTTGTTTCATCCTCTCTCTCTGTTTGCATGAGTAAAAATAAACATATTTGCTCCGCAGTTATTCACAAGGGAAGATTGCATGTTGCTGTCTCCCATTACAAAAGTAGTTGAAATGGCTCCTGTTCCAGCTTGAAGAACTCCTAAAGGTTGTTATAAATTAAACAGAGGTGGAAGAAAAAGAGAAAATCCGTTCCATGCAAAGTCCAGCATTGTTGTTAATGTTGGTGTCTGTATGATGTGCAGCTCTAACTGGTATAGCCTTGTCATTAATATTGCCACTGTTTTCACATCATTAGCAGATAATCCAGTAAGATTTGGAAGTAAAAAGTACAGTTTACTTCCCTTGCTTTCCAAAGTTATCTCTAGAAGTAAAATTAGCTATATTATGTCTTACAGAGTTCAGTAAAGTATTCAAAGTTTTCTGAGGTTAACACAAATTACAATAATTTTATTAAAAAGGAGACTGTCTTTCTTGACTGAGGACCAGTTAGTCAAAGAATTATTCAATAATCTCAAAATAACCCAGTAAGAGCTACAGTGCATGGATGTCTTCTCTGGGTCCACAAAATTATTACAACTTTCAAATAGAAAGTCCTTCAAAAAGAAAGAAGTCTGAAATATAGACCTGTTTCTTGGTGTCTTCCTTAATCCTCTGAGTTTGGGAATTGCCTAGTTCAAAACACCATAATAGACCTCCTGCCTTGAAAAATCAATCGGTAACTAAATATCCACAAAAAAGATTAACAAAATGGGAAAATGCATCTGCTATAACAACTATCCTAAAGTTTTGGTAAATCTGTAGCAACTAGCACCTAGTCCTCAGTTACAATACCAACTATAATGAAATAGTTTCCTACGCCATATGCCGTATTGCACCAGAGTGGAGCTGGTAAGTCTTCTGCCAATTCTACCTTCACACTGTGCTTGAAACCGGCCAGCAGAGCTGGCTGGGAATTGAAAGCTGAACAGTTAATGCATCACTCTCCAGTTTAATCCACGGTGGTTTCAAGGGAACTCCTGAACTCCAGGGCAGCCCCTTTCGTCTCTTTCTTCCAGGATGGATCCTTTGGCTTCCAGGAGTCGATGACAACAGACCTAGGGCAGAGGATTTTTTCCTAAAACTCAATACCCTGGTGCCAAGCCCACCACTGTAATGATTTCCCTTTTCCTTAGTAGGCTGTCCTGCAGAACAGCAGTTCTCCATTTTGTGAAGGAGTGAACTACGCACTAGGTCCCACAATCTTGTGTGACACTGAGGAGCTGGACTTCCTTCCATGAACTGCTTCATAGACAGGGCCATATATATCATGACAGTGACTAAACAGCCTGAAGATAAGACACAATATCCAAACATTCATTTTTGTCCAGGATAGTGCCCACAGCTCAGACTTGGGGTGAAAAGTTCCTATAAACATAAACATTAAAAAATTTGAAAAGTTTATGAAACTAATAAGCTGCTACCTCTGGTCCTTCAAAAATCTATGTATAAAACAGTTTTCCCTCAATTTATCTACCCCAGTATAACTAGACATGACCCAACTAGGTCTTTTCTTTTACTTTGCCGGAACATGTTCGCTGTGATGTTTTTGAAGATAAGCCTCATAATGGGACATCTTATTTTTGTTATTATAGCCATTTCAAGTGCTATCAACACTTCTATCAGCCAAGACGAAGAAGTGAAAAGCAGTATGCAAGTATGGACAAGCATTACAGTGAGTAATGCAGAGACATTCAGATACCACAGAATCATTGAATCGTTGAGGTTGGAAAAGACCTTTAAGATCATGGAGTCCAGCCATTAACCTAACACCGCCAAGTCCACCACTAAACCGTGTCCCTAAGCACCACATCTTTTAAATACCTCCAGGGATGGTGACTCAACCACTTCCCCGGGCAGCCTGTTCTGATGCCTGACAACCCTTTCAGTGAAGAAAATTTTCCTATTATCCAATCTAAACCTCCCCTGGTGCAACTTGAGGCCATTTCCTCTTGTCTTATCGCTTGTTACTTGGGAGAAGAGACTGACACCCACCTTGCTACAACCTCCTTTAAAATATATTTTCTAGCTACTTTCTTTCAGAATCAAGCATTTATTAAATTAATTCCAAGCCAGCTAGCTTTATTGAAGTGCTGTATATGCAGAAAAGTACTGAGTTTTGTTTAGAAGTGAGGGAAATTATTCTCTGCTAAATGCTGTAAAACTAAGCCTTTAACTACTTCAGATTAGTTTTAATATGAGACCTCACAATCTTTTAGAATTTCATAATACATTTGAGAAAACAATGTGCCCAGACCTATTTCCTGTCTCTTGAGGGAGATTAAGTTTGCAATAAACAGAAATTAGCTAACTCTCAATTTATATTGCAAAGCTGGAAATAATATCCTTTCTTTCAACAACTGAACATACTGTACAATTGAGTGTGAAAATTATTTAGGAACAGTCATGACCCAACTTGCCAAATTTTGCTTCACACTAATTATTGTAAAAAAATTTTAAAAAGCTCCAATTCTGTCAGTTCTGAAAGACATGCCCATAATACTTAGTAGCAAATAAGAAAAACAAATGCAGTAATTAACTTTCCAAGCCCAAGTCCATGATTTTAATGTAAAGCAAATAAGTGATAAATATCTCAAAAAATATCTTAGTGAGTAAATTAACTGTTTAGTCTTTGGCATGGCAATTCAATGGTAGTGACAGAAACTGCATAGAACTAACCCAGTCCAGCTCAGCCCACACCAAACAATTGCTAGCTCAGTGAAAGAGCTGCTTTAAGAACACATACATTTTTACAGTGCCAAAGAAAATGAAGAGTGGATATCAAAATACTAATTTTCAAAGAATAGGAGAACTAAAGTCTGTCTTCACTAGGGTTTTTTATTCAAGTTGACTTCCAATTCCCTGCTGTTAGTCTATACAGTAATATTATGTTTGTTTGAACCCTCTGTAGTTGTGCCAGGAGGCGAACATGCTGTCCAGAACTTCTCACATGCAGATTAGAGCATTCAAATCTATGATGATGGACCATTACTTAATTTGAATTAAACTCAACTATTTTCTTTGAGTTTGGTGGTCATCAAAGACCAGACCACAACAGAGAGGAACTGCTGATGCATCTTGCATCCCTGTGCATTGGCAAGCCATTATTCTAAGTGGGCAAATTCCTTTCAGATGAGATGAACGACGACACAAATCACATGGTGAGAAACTTAAATGTATTTGGGTAGTTAAAAAAGGGAGTTACCTGTTAAAATACAGTTGGAAATCTAAACCTTCTTCCAAACCTACTCTTTGATGGATTTCACAGAGATTCAGAACATACAATGTGTTTAATTCTCCTGAACTAACAAGTGACTTGGCCAATACAAATTCCCCCAAATCTGTGAACTGACAATGCTGTCATGTATTCTAGACTAAGGGTACAAAATGTGTGTATAGGGATGGTCTCTTTAATTTATGACATGTATTTCAAAATGTACTTCCATGCACCCAACTTATCAGAATTTTTATTTTACTGTTTCAAAGTAGAGCTTAACTGTTCGCAATTTTCTGACCTTTAACGCTCTTCCAGGGAAAATCCCCAGTGCACGAATTTAAAAAAGGCACCAACTACTGATTTCCTTTTCTTAAAAGGATTCCATAGATCCTAAAGGATGCTGACAGTAGCAGCTGAAAACTGACTTAAAAATATTTTTAAAGGAATGTAAACAGTGTCCTATTTCTTCCAGAATCTTCAGACTATTATATTCAGTCAAGATAAATGAATATTCCTTTTTTCTGCAAGCCACACTCATCTTCATAAGGTTCCTTTTTGTGGCCAGCAACATTTATCTTCATCACATTAATGATGAATGGCACTTCTTACTGCACTGTATGAATTACAAGTTCTCTCATTCTTGATATAAATTCTGCAGTTCAGGTCTTTTCTATTGGCTTTGGGGAATAAAACAGGAGTAGAAAGAGAAAACAGAGGGCAGAAATAATTCACAACATTGCTGAACATGCAATGTGTGAATTTGTAATTTGCACTAGCATCCAAGTGGGAATGATTTGATAGAGTATTACTATCAGCATTAATTGCTCCCACAGAAAAAAAAAAAATCATCTTTCTATCTAGAAAACCATTGCCTTTGAAGTAGTCAGATTTTTTTTTTTATGAAATACTTGTATTCCTGGAAATAAAAAATATGTATCATTTCTGCCTCTCAGAAAGACCTTAATCTAGATCTGGGATCTGGACACTGAGATTAACTGCCCTTCACATATTAGCTGCATCGCCTCTTGCTATCGATGCAACTGTCACTCTTCAAGTTGGAGGACCCCTATGCCTTCTATTAAAACCAGGGTACAGTTTTACTGTGCAGTTAAAGCCATGGACTTCTTGAAATTCCTATGCAATCTTCTTACCTAAAACCCAGTTACAGCTGTTTCTCAGGTAGAGTGACAGGAAGGCCCAGTCACGAGTTCCCTCATGAGACTCATGGCATTTTTTTATTTTTGAAAAAAAATGTTGTTGTAGAAAAAATTCCTACTCACACAGCATTTGCACAACCTGGCAGTTTTCCATGTTCAAAACTGAAGATACAATGTCATGTTTTTATGGAAAGATATTTTGTTTTCATAAACTTCAGTAAACACTAACTGCATAAATCCCTCGTAAGCAAATATAAAATAAGCTTATCTTCCAGCTTATAGGAGAGGAGCTTAATATCCACTTCTTTCAGATAAGTAGTTTTGGAACTGCACTGGGTAAACATTTCAAAAGCAATTAAAAAAGTAATCCTTGATTTTCAATAAAGAAGAACTTGAACAACCAGTGACCTGTGAGCATATTAAAATATTGTTACATGTTCAAAATGGGTTTTTAATTGAAGAGTATTTTATTGTGTATAACTACATGCAACCTATCAGAAAAACAAGTAGAAGATTATTAAACAGTGAGAGTAGGCATTTGCTTTACACTTGCTTTAAAGACTTTATTTGCCTGGAGGTGAAACTGGCCATTTTTGTCAGCTGCAGTGTAAGCAGCATAGCTCTCCTTTGCAAACAAAAAACAGCCCTGAAAAAGATTAACACATAGGTGGGAACTGAGAATGCAACATGACATCAACATCTGGATTCACATAACAATCCAATGGTAACAATTCCTAATTTCTAAGTCAAACATGATTATAGTCGAGAAAACAATGACTGGTTTTATAACATCGGGACTCAAGATTCGGTGAACAAACACAATGTCTGAAAAGAAGGTTAACCGATGTTGTAGCTTTAGACAAGGATGAATATAAAATTCGTGACAGAGTCCTTAATTTTATCGCAACATGGCAAAAAGAAGAGGGAGGGGGGAGAAAAAAAAGGGGGAGGGAAGGAAAAAAGAAACAGACAAATACTTTCTTTCACTTGTATGCACCCTATCTGAGATCACCAAGAGAGAGGAAAATTATTTTATAAGGTGTCATATGAATTGACACACAGGCACTGTTATTCAGCAAAGAAAGAGAAGATGATGCAGAAACTTATACTGTACTTGGTGGAGCTAGAATAATTTGATTTTTCTTGAGTAAATGGAATAAAGGTATCCCCAGCATTTTAGAGCACACATAGCAGTAGCTGATAAAAAAAAAAAATCTAAAGCTGATCGATTAAATTTTGTTTAACTGGAAATAAGAACATTTTATTGTTCCCTTATTTAGCCTCTGATTCCAATACTTTAGCTGCTGTTTTCTTTCTTTCTTTGCTCCCTAAATGAGTCTGGCTCTTCATATGCATGGCACAGTTTAACCATTTAAAAACAAAGCCAACAAAAAACCCCAAACCACCACCACCAAAAGAACCCTACCAACAAAACCCCCAAATCCTCTTGCTCTTTACTAACTGTCTCTTGCTGAAGAGTTAGATGTAATTGAATTTGTGTTTTTATCGGGTTTGGGCGTTCCCTGATGGGATCCTGTAACAAGCTGTAGGTTTTGACAGCAGGGGGACTGCAGAGGTGGTCTCTGTGAGAAGATGCCCGGGGCTGCCCCATCCCAAATACAACCAGCTCCAGATGGCCCCACCACGGGGCATGGCTCAGCCCTTCGGCCAAGTGCGTGGTGCTTCTGGGAAACGTATTTAAGAAAGGGCAAAACGCCAGGAGCGGGGGGAATGAGAGAACACCGAGGCCGGAGGAACAGGAGGTGGTACCGCCCCCAAAGGGACTGCAGCCTCTGGAGGACACAGGCTGGAACGGGTAATTCCCTGAAGGAAGTGCATCCTGCGGAGGACCCACGCCGGAGAAGTGGAAACGAGTAAGAAGGAAGGAGCGGTAGAAGAGAAGAGTGGGGAACAGGAGCGGCAGAACGAAACTGCTCCATGCTGACACCAACCTCCTGCCATTCACCGAAGGGACTGAGCGTAACCTGCGGCAGTGACAAGGGACTAGAGATTAGGAAGCGGGGAGGAGAGGTGTTTTCCTTAATTGTTTAAATATTTGTAGTTCTTTCTGAATACCTCCGTCAGTATTTAAATGTTTATGTTAATTGGCAATAAATTAAATTAAATTCCCCAAGTTGAGTCTGTTTTGCCTGTGGCAGTAACTGGTGAGTGATTTCCCTGTCTTTATTTTGACCCACAAGTTTTTTCACTACTGGTCTTCATATTTTCTTCTGCATCCTGTGGTGGGTAGGACTGAGCCACTGGATGGGTGTTTGGCTGCTAGCCAGGACCAACCCAACGCCTAAGATAACCATACAGGGTTTAATTATAGGCTTTCAAGGACTGACTGCCCTATTGTGCAATAGTTTCTGTCAATGCAAAGTGAACAGAAAAAAAAAAAAAAGAAGTTCTGACAGGTATGAGACTTTGAAAGGATGGGAACTTCAAAGCCTACATTATGATAGATGTTATGAACATAGATGATATTCAAAAAAACCAGTTTTGTTACTAGAATTGTTATGTAGCATCCTTAAGCTGGTTCAGCTGTGAGATAAATACAACAATCACAAGGCAGGCATCTGAATCCTCAAAAAGTATTGCTCCTGGAGAAATGCAGATACATGCAAAATGAAATTGTACACAGAGGTTTGTTGCAGTGGACAAACAAAAAAAGCTAAAAAGAAGTCCTCACACAGGTCTAAATGTGGAAATATCTTGCACTTTTTTCCTGGCCCCCATGAAGACAGTTAGTGCTAGTAACTGTTCCAGTTCCTACCATGTATTTTGATTTTTTTTATATATATATATATATATATATACACACACACACATATGCATTCATACATATATATGCACAAAACCCATCCTGTTTATATGAGAATTGTCTGGGACATGTTAATATTTTATATTTTCAAATATATACTTTCTCTTTAGAAAGACTTTCCCCTGCCTTCCTCTTTCTCCGCCCCCCACCCCCCACCCCTGCCATGACTATACTCAGGAATTTACTATTTGCTCTCTCCAACATGAGCTTTTTACATTATTTTATCATAAGTATTCCTTGTGATGCCTCTGTCTTTGTCTATTTCTTCTGTAGACATTTTCTAATCAGACCTGGAATTGTCTTAGAATGGAATTCCACAAATTCACAATACCTTTGAATAGATCAGGGGGCTACTACATCCGCTTGCCCCAGCAGTATAAATTTGGGCATATCCCTATAACAGGAGAACTCAAAAGTCATAAGATGGAAAAACAAATCCTTTCAGACATCCAAGAAAAATAATTGTCTTGAAAAGAGCTGCATTAATACTGTGAAATTTAAGTGAAGCAGCCATGAAATCTTTGTATTGCGACTGTTGAGTATCATTGGCATGAACATAAGTCACTGTGAAAACTTCATGTATTTCCTCAATTCTGCAGCCATTTCCTAAGGGTCATTAGCATGTGATTTTCCATTGTATACCATATTGTGTGATTTTACTACATACATTGCCTTTATGGTAATTTTGAACATGTAACAACATTTTCTTCTTCTATGGTGCTTTCTCTTGCTTCTCTACCTCCACGAGATTTTAAGGTTTAACAATAAAGTACCTGTATAGAGTCTTTGTAATGAGGAGAAGCATGCAAGCTGAAGTTGTTAACAGGGCATTTTTTTGCCTCGGTCATTTTTGTGATCCCTGAACTTTCATTATATCTTTTATCAGATGTACTATACTCAAAGCAATCACAATGAAAATCTGTATTATAAGACTACCTGAGTTTTGATACCTTCATATATTCAAACCAACAGTTATGGCCACCCAAAGTGTGCGGTGTGCTTCAACAAAAGGCAGAACAAGAAAAAGAAAAAAGAAACCCATTAAGCTCCTAAATCAAATAAAGGCACTGAGAAACTTTATATTCAAGTATGAAAAACAGACTAGGTAAGACAGTTGTTTAATTATGATTCAGTTGTGATTTAACAATAAGGGCAAGCAGAGGTGAAACCTAGTGTACACCCATGCTGCTTAGCCCATCTTAGATTCTTGTTTTTTCAAGTTTTAAATACAAGTACTCAGTCCCTTGCATATTGCTGGATCAAATGATCAAAGCCACTGTAGTATATGGAAGGAGAAAGGGGAAATCTGTCTCATTTTTCTATTCATTAGCAAAAGTAGTTACAGTATTGTGAACAGGAGGGAATATTAAGATTCCAGCTACAATTAACCATCAATAGATTATCAATATTAAAAGTAGGAATGGAGAAGAAAAGAAATAAATATTCACAGCTGCACCTAAGGTATTGTATTTCATAAATTTTCACTTGGCATTGATGTGCTTGCACATGCCTAAAGGAAAAATTCTGATTTCAATGGTTTTTCAATGATGTATGATATAACATAAATTTGGATATCATATGATTATAGCAATAAGTTCTTGTAGTACTATGTAATGCTTGAAAAGAAGAAATTACCAAGCTCAAACAAGGGACAAAGGTTCTGTCACAACTGCCTTTTTGCTCTCTCCACATGAGTCCGTCACATAAAAAATCCCCAAATGTGTTGTGGGTTTTTTTATTATTTTAGTGGAAAAATCCTGTAGCACTAATGTTTCATGCAGAGACCCTGATACAGATATTAAGTATCTAACTCACATTTATACATACAGGGAAAAAAAGAACCATAGGACCACTTGTTTGGTATAAGTATTTTGCCTCCTTTCCAGTCTCCACAAAGGAAAAGATGACATGAAGGCAGTAAGTTTTTTTTCTAATTAAGCTAAAAAAATCAGGAGTTAGTTTACACATGCTGGGGAAGATGATGCTCCTCTACAGAGGCAAAAAAGACTTCTTCTTGAGCAGCTTATAAAGAAACTTTGGATTCAGTACAACAGGGGGAGTAACAAGACATTAGGACACAGAATGGCAGATGAAACCAACACCGATGAAAGTACACGGTTATTCAGCAGGAATAGTGCAAGGCATGATGCAGGAAGAACATTACATTCTGCCTTCCACTAGAAATAAAAGCATTAGGTAGCTATTTTCTCTAAGGTTTTAAGGAAGAAAAGGATTCTAAGGAGAGAACTGAGCAAAAAAGAGTAGTCTTTTATGTGTTTTATGTTAAAAAAAGACCAAGAAAAATATGTTTTCTTATACCAACAAATGCTAGTGTAAAATTTTTTTTCTCTAATTAAGAAAGGATTTTGCCATACATCAATGACAACTGAGAGTTTCTAACCCTTTTTTCTTGATAAACAGTAAAGAAATAATTATAGTTTCCACTCAAATAGTTAGTTTCCACGTAACGCTTTTTTGCTCGAGAAATTTCTCATAGGCCATGAGAAATTTAGATTTCAGTATTGTCTTGGAGCAGAAGCTAAGGCTGCAAGATGATAAACTATTTTTCTCACAAGAACAAAAATAAGATATTGCTGGCTACATGGTCAATAGAGTCCATTCTCTCTCATACCTGCCCAGCCCAGCTTCCTCCCTCCCTTTCAAAAGAAATCAGAGATTATGAATGGTTAAACAAAGTCCATAAGCAAGCATGAATTTAGATAAAGGAAACTGATGATTTATTTGGTGTAATAGAAAACCTTATTAATTCCTTCTCCCCCAGCACTATGACAAAAGGGAAGAAAACACCTAAGGAGCAAACAGTGAGAGGAGAAGTAACACAATACTGACCGGTGTCTCAGGCTCTCAGATGTGGGAAGGTATTTGAGAAAATGGTTCACACTCTTATACTGAAAACCCTTAAAGATATAGTCCACCACCACTATCCCTGAAAACAGCAGAAAAGCCCGTAATAATCATCTTCCAAGATGACCAGACTTTATAGATCCCATCCAAAGAGGAAAAGGAAATGATGAGAGGGAAAGAACAATCTCAAAATGCTCTTTTTCCAGGATTGCAAGACAGAATTAATGCCTAGATGAATATAAAATGGTGAGATCTCTTCACTAGGCTGTGAGAAGTGAAATTTGCTCTGATTGCCAAGATCTTTGGAACTGAACGGCATACTCGGCATCACTATAATGGAGGATGCCAAGAGGCATCTATAAGAAAAAGAAGCAGAAAACAATGCAGGATAAGCCAAGATATGAAATGCTTTTATTTTGTTTCATCTGCTGCCGGCAGAGGCCTTGTCCTAAGAGCTGGCTTAGCACCCAGTGTAAACTTTTCTCAACACAGTTTATTCTGGCTAAAGACCGTTGTGTTTGCAGTCATGCTTTTTTCCAAGAGAATCTTTTCAATTTTGTCAAAATTCTCTTCCTCACCATAACTACTCTTGCATTTGAATGGACTTCAAATATTCATTTATTTCTGCTTACTGATTATGACTGCATATTTTTGGCGAAATAACATTTCCAGAGACCAACACAGCTTTATATTTTGCATGATGGCTAGTCAACTTTCAGGGATCACCTACTTGTTTCAATATATTGAATATGCATCTAATGGCAGAAATTAGAGCTGATTACTGGATGGTGAAGGAATTATCAGCAACACAGAAATATAGCATTGAGGAAAATTGAAACAATGATGATGTTTATTTTCTTAAAAAGTAGAATTGTACTTCAAGTAATAAAGCAGTGATGTACTTGTACATGATAAATTTGGTATGACACATAAAATAAAATACAGATGTTTTGTATTCCAGTATACAATCACACACATTAAAAACAGGAAATCCAAATCCATTACCATTCCAGATATAAGTTTTCATCAGAAATGTCTGTAGCTGACAAACAGGTAAACTTTCTTCACACTGTGTACACTAAACAAAAGAAAAGTTGTGGCTCCACCATAAATGCTGAATGTAAGATATTTCAAAATAATGAATGTGATTAAAGTCACCTAAATTATTTGTTATTAAAAATTCACTTGCTTCTAAACTTGTTAAAATCTTATTAGAAAGTGGAAGTTTTGTCATATTTTATGATGTGAGTTGCTAAATACCTTGCTCATGCTAAACTGTGCCACATTACCTAAGTAATCATCACAAAATCCCTCTTAAGTTGGCATAAGAATAATGAAGCTTTTTTGTACAAAAGAATGAACAGACAATGGAACAGACAAATAGATCCATAAATATTTGTAAATTTCCTTCTGATTACCTCAGGAATTTTTATGATCTTCAGAGAATGTTTCTGACAAGATATGAATGTGTGTCTGCAATTAAAACCTTCCAATATGCAGAGGATGGGAATATAAACCTTATATACAAGACACAGCTGTCATACAGAATTTAATTGCTTGTAACCCATCAGCATCCCTAGCCAGCGCCACTGTTTACACCGAGATATTTGGTAAACTGATGGTGAATAGGATGAAGACTGATTTAAAAAAAAAAAAAAAAATTGCAAAACTGAAATAGCAACAAGAAAGACACTAAACTCGGAGTAAACAGACCAAGAACATGGCATACCACATACTTTGTGGAAAGATGTGTTACAATAGTTCCTTGGTGTTATTTCAGATCTCCCTTTAATGCACAGAATCAAAATGAGGAAGATCTAGCTTGGGTTTTAACTTTGTTAAATGCTCAAGAACTACTTTTGGCATATAGATTGCAAAGAGAGAATTTCTTCCAGCAATTAACAAGGGATAATGTATGAATTAAAAATTAACAAAGTCTTCCTGTGTTCTTAAAACTAACTCCCATTTGCAGCACGATAGCTGCCTTAGAATCTAGTCTTCCCTGATTACTTAGTTGTTTCAAACAATGTTTGGAAAAAATAGTCATAATATTATCATTATAGTTTCTTAACACTTTTTAAATGTTGACCTGTCAAAATAGTATTTCTCAAGATAGAAGGAGAGAAGAGGCCCTCCCATCAGCAAGAAAGATATATTACAAATATGCATCTATGGACCAGAAGGAGAGAGAAGAGAATGGGAAAAAAAATTAGACTTATTTTTCCCACCATTTTATATTTTTTTTTTTAAATCGAGAAGAGTTTATTATTTAACCCCAAACTCGACAACAGACAATAAAGTTTGAAAACCCCCGATTTAAACCATCTTTCAATAATCCAAGAAATATAAGTCTTTCAGGTCTTTCCTTTGGCCTCAAGAGTGAACTTAGGCAAGCAAATATAACTTTGACTTCTGTTGTTTGGCACTTTGATTTCTTCAGTTGGAAAATAACTTTTTTCAGATAAGCTATTAAGTATCATTATCTTATTTTAATGGAATTCTGATTCCAACATGTCTTCATTTTATTTCATCAGTTATCACAAATGTTGTCAAGCACTGATGTTTGAGTTCATCAAGTTTTAAATGGAGACACCTTCTTTAAGTGCCTGTGCTGCGAGTGGGAGCTCTCATCATAGCTATTGAAAAGAGGCAGACTGTTTGAGAGACTAATTTTAGGTAGGCTATCTCTTTTCCATTAGACAATGCTAGATTCCTAGTTTACACACTCAGTTAAGTGTCTAAGGTTGGACGGAATAGGCCTGGGCCCTAACACATACATCTTTTCTTTGTGTGAATAGAGTACACTTAGAAAAACAAGAAGTAGAAAGTTCCACTAACTACACTCAATAACCCTAGCTTTCAGCAGTCAGGGGTTTGGAAAACAGACCTTGACACTCCCGATAAACAATGAGGATTAAATAACTCCAAATAAAGTGCTAGGTAATGTTACTTTTATTACTGCTCTAAAGAGCCGTGTCCTGTGCAGTCACAGTTCACACAGCTCAACAGATACATTTCATTTTGAATTTATCCTTGAGCTGAGAAACTACATGCAGTAGGAAGTAACACTAGACAGGACTTGAAGAGAAAAATGTTTCAATACTGATATGTACTGTATTTGTAGCCCTTGTAAATGAAAGGAGACAAGGAAGAACACTACTTATTCACTGTACAAGTTTCTTACGGTCTCCAGAATCAACACTAACAAGAGGAAAAGTCAGAAAGAGTACACTTCACACTTGCTGGATAGAGAAGAATTACTGATTACATGATCTCCCAAAAGCACTGGGTTAAACTATAGAAATTCTCCTAATAAGGCCATTCGACTCTGTCCTGGTTTCAGCTGGGATAGAGTTAACTGTCTTCCCAATAGCTGGTACAGCGCTATGTTTTGAGTTCAGTATGTGAAGAATGTTGATAACACTGATGTTTTCAGTTGTTGCTCAGTAGTGTTTAGACTAGAGTCAAGGATTTTTCAGCTTCTCATGCCCAGCCAGGGCACCTGACCCAAACTGGCCAACAGGGTATTCCATACCATGTGACGTCCCGTCTCGTTTAGGAACTGGGAAGTGGGGGGCAGGGATTCGCCGCTCGGGGACTGGCTGGGTGTCAGTCGGCGGGTGGTGAGCAATTGCCCTGCGCATCATTTGTACATTCCAATCCTTTTATTACTACTGTTGGCATTTTATTAGTGTTATCATTATCATTATTAGTTTCTTCTTTTCTGTTCTATTAAACCGTTCTTATCTCAACCCATGAGTTTTACTTCTTCTCCCGATTTTCTCCCCCATCCCACTGGGTGGGGGGGGAAGTGAGTGAGCGGCTGCATGGTGCTTAGTTGCTGGCTGGGGTTAAACCACGACAGACTCTGAAATCATCAAGTCACAGAGTGCAACCCATACAAGTTCAGTCCTACCATGACCAGGCATTGTTTTGAAATTAGCATCCATGACCAAAAACTTTGCTAGTGACAGGTAAATGGGAATAAAAGAGAAAATATCTATTTTCTTTCTTTTTAGAAATAAGAGCTTAGAATGGGTTTGGCAGAGAATTCTGCCTGGATGGTAAAATCTGTGCTGTGTGAGCTTCCAGGGCAGATGAAAACCCTTAGCTTTGTCAGTCCAGTACCTTTTAATGACATGATATAGCTGTTTTCTTTTCAGTATAGATTATGTTACTGTGGAACAATCAACTTGAGATATATAATAGCTTAGTGAATCGGTTATGTTATTGTGGAATGATCTGCTCAGGATACATGATAACTCAAAGGTGGTTGCACACTAACCTACCTATTACACCCTTTCCCCTCACTACACACAGACCAACTGAGGAGGTCCAGTAATAAGAATGGAGAAAATTTTGCATATGTTCCATGTGGCTTATGTGAAGTGTGCTTGGTCAAGGTGAAATATAAGCAGAGAAGCAGAACAACATGCTCTTGAAATATTGATGGATGTTTCTCCATGATGAAACAACTATGATAGAAGGTATTCAGCAAAAATGACTAGTTTAGAAGCAGTCTGAGATATGCACTAGCGGTGGATCACAAGGCTGGATTGCTCAGGGAGGTTGTGCAGGTTCCATCCTTGCAGGTTTCCAAGACCCAACTGAACAAAGACCTGAACAATCTGGTCAGATCTCATAGCCAGTCCTGCTCAAAGCAGGACTGCACTATAGACCTCCTGAGGTCCCTTCTAGTCTGAATGCTTATATGACACCATCTCTGCCTCCAGCTTGTCTTGTCACTTTTTTCCTAACCTTGTGCATAAAATGAGGCTCATTACTATTCCCGTCATGTATTATATTATTGTATACTATGTAGGATATAATAATGACAATGTTATTGAAATCAAAAGGAATGTTAAGGGAAGAGTAACAATAAATAAATAAAATATATTTCAACTTCTTATGGATATTTGTGCAATGGATACTTGTGGAACATGAGTTTCCAAAGTTTGCATTCGCATGTGTGAATGGAAAACTAATTTTGCTCCTGTAAGCAAAGAATATTTAATGCTGTTCTTATTGCTGTGGCTTAACCACCAATACCTTTCCAATAGGTGAAAAAAAAAAAAATATGGCTTGTCTCCTGAGGACTACTTGTTCCTATTACTTAACTCAAAACTCTCTGGGTGCTGAAAGATAAATTGATTAAAATACCATACCCAGGGAAATCTTATTCTGCTTGCAGATATTCCAGGAGCAGAAAGAGTGGCTAAATTTGTCAGATTAATTATTCATTGTGAATTATTATGAACACTAATAATAATAATAATTATTATTATGATGATTACTACTACTACTACTATTTCCATTGTTCCTATGCCACAATTTTCACTGCTGGATGTCAGGTGCATATATTTTGTGATGCACTGATTAAAGATATAATTAAGTTCCTTTTCCTGAAAAAATCTTCCCATTCCCTAAAAATAGTTATTTTCATCAAGTCATGTTAGAAGCACTGTGACTGCTGATAATATACTGTCAAAGAAGACAGAAAGGAAAAAAATTATTTGCTTGAAGATCTTTCCTCACTGAGTAGTATAAGATATTAAGTAAGTTTCCGTACGTTGGATTCAGGAAGGAAAAAGTAATTTTAGGGAATACAAAAAAGCAGGCAGTTTCCAAGGTGACAGCCAGAGAATACTAACAGTTTATTAGTTTTTAAGTCATGAGAAAAAAACCCAACAAAACAAACAAGAACACCACCACCTCCCCCCAAACTGTCAGGATTCTTGGAAGTTTGACTGTAATGTTTGGCCCTCTCTTTACGTGAATTACTTGAGCTTGATAACATAAAGTCACATTAGCAGCTCTGTGCCAGTGAAAATAATGTTAGGTTAGTTGGAGGCATTTCAATAACCTTACAGTAGTGATTAGGCAGGATACAAAGCTGAATAGAGACTTATTCAGGTCAAAACATCATAAACTTGTTTCTACTGGGAAAGGAGCAGAATGCAGATGACCAGCATAGTAATTTCTTAGTGAGAGATATATGTACCTCCTGCTAGCCAAAGAGGAGGGTTTCTTCTTCATTTAAGAGTTTTTATTTTTTTAATTGACTTAATTTTTTTATGAAACGTGTATGTCGTCTTGTTCCTGTCCTCTTTGCTGAAGTAAACTCGACCATTCTATATTACTCCAATTTAGCCACTGCCAGTATGCTAATTTAGTTGACTTGTGTGATTGACCATTTTCTTAATGTGTATTTCTACCATGCTGCAGGCTTAGTGACCCAAGGTTTATTAAGTGTATCTATATAACTTCAAAACATGTTTCGGTGGAAGGCGTCAGCTCCTCCAAACACACAAAGGAACACCGAGGCATGACAGCAGACAGAGAACCCAATAACTAAGCCAGAGACACGAGCCCCCCCACCAGCTGTCCCAAGGGAGCCTCCAGCCCACAGAAACCCATCACGAGTCCACGGGAGATGCTTTGCTCATCACCTTTTGGACTGAAAGGGCTCACTGCCTAGGGGTGTGAGACCCCTTATGGGATGCAGGGAAAGAGCGTTTCAGGTTTGCACAAGAAATTACGGGATGTTTGGGAGGAACCAAACATGGAGAAAGAGCAGGATCGAAGTGGAACAAACACGTGAAAGGGAGGGATAAGGGTTAAAGAGCATTGGTCACACGCAAACCATGCAAACACGTGGCGGGTCAGGCCATGCCCTGCACCCGATCAGCAGTTTGTCCTGTCTTCTCACTGAACTACATTTCCAGTTCCTTTCCCGCATGAGAGGACTCTGTTCAGTTTGCCTGTGTGTATGGAGGTGTGCATGCCAGCAACTGGAGTCAGAGCAGGAGGTCTGTCTGTCTGTCTGTCTGTCCATCTGTGGTGCCAGCAACTAGAGAGGCCAATGAGCCTGCATGTTGAGTTGGGGGTGTGTGTGCCAGTATGGGATTGCTGGGGAAAATCAAATTGGACTAGCTGGCAAGTAGGATAAAAGGTTTGAGAGCTAAGTATTGGAGCAACCGTAAGTCTAGGCCAAACACTGGACAAACAAAAGGATCAGCAAGTTGGCTACTGGATGGGCCAGGAGGGCCGAGTCAGCTAACAGGGAGACCACAGAGACAGAGGGTCATCTACTGGTATGGCCATGGGTCTGGTCCTGCTACTGGCAAGACTTTTTTGTAAATCTGTGTCCCTGTGTGTGAGGACACGAGAGGATCCAGGTACAGATTGGGTGACTGTAGGGTGCACACACGGGGGTGTGCAGGTCTGAGTTCTGGCAACAGGAGAGGGGCTGTGGGCTTCAGTGGCTGGCATGCCCAGATGCCAGCAACTGGGGAGATAAAGGGGACCCAGAGGCCAGCTACTGGATACAGCTACAGGGGACCGAGTAAGTTTTCTGGCTGGGGAAAGACCTTAAGAGTGTTTTGGAGTCAGCAGCAGAAGCAGGAAGGGAACGGACTCTTCCTTCCTCCATTAGTAAAATACTTTGTCCTCATCTCATGGCTGTGTCACAACGGCTGAAGCTTGCCGGCTTCACTCCTCCACCACAAAGAGGATGGTGAGATCACATCAAAGCATGGTGCATGTGATAAAGCCAGAATTCCTCTTAAGCCCCATGGTGGCTATTTTATGACATGAGAACTACATTTTTATTTTCTTAGTTGAAAAGCTATTATTACTTAATAGTTCTATTAGAAAAGCACCCACAGGTCCTGCTTTAGGGTTGGAGACTGGCTGTGATAGGCGTTGCCTTCACAGAGAGACAGATTTAGTTCCTGCCTAAAGAGACTGTGGTGAACAGACAGGCTGGCAGCTGAAGAAAGCTATTACTGGTCCCAAAATTACGTAACCCCTTTTCAAACACTCTAGTTTTGCCTTTAAAGCACACACACAGAAGTAAAAAGTTTGTCTCTAGGTATAATGAAACTCAAATCCCAGCTAGATCTTTAAGTAATGTAAATACTTATGTGTGTATATTTATATTTAATGTTTTTGTTTCTGTGTTTGTTATGCTATACAAGAATGTGAAAAAGCAGGACCTCATTATGATTCCTTATATACTAGTCCATTTTCACTTAAGGATTCAAACACTTATTTTCGATAATGTAGTTCATGATTTGCAAATATAATAAATACATATTGCTTTCTAAAATCAGTCAACATATATGATGATGAAATATCTGCCATTATGTTTTGCAAATCTGCACACTAATGTGCTACCATTTACTGTAAAAATAACACTTAAACAATATAGTCATTGTATCATTGCTAGTTAGACATATTAGAAAAAAGGCCAAAAGAGCAGGGGAGAAAAAGGGCTTTGTGGTGAACAGTGTGAACTAACAGCATGATGCACAGCTAAGTGGGAAGCCTGTGCAGATTCCGAGAAGGACTCTGAATCGAAGGCCACAGGATGGGGGAAGAGACATATGCTTATGCAGGTGAACAGGCAGAGCTTGCAGCACGTGAAAACATCTTGAGATAGCTAAGAAATCCCATTAACAACCTCTCAGCTGCAGGGCTGTGAAAAGATGAGGTACAATAAGCACTGATGGGAAACCTCAGGAAAAAGAAATCAGAGGAAAAAATTAGTATAGAGTGAGAAGTCAGATGACCCATTTAGCTGACAGTGTTTTAGCCTGCTCTCTTAAATAAATGGAACAGAAGCAATAATTCATCATTGTTCTACCTCCTTGTCTCTCTTGTCAACCCTGAATGTATTAGAGCTCTCTGAGTCTCTCCTGAATGATTACATTAGAACATAAAGTCTGATTATTCATGCATGAAATGATTAATTTTTGTTTTAACTCATGGAATATCCTTTGCTGTATCAATGCTGTGATTAAAAAAGCTCTTCAGTGCATAAAATAAATGGCTTAAACTTGATCATGCAATAATTAACACCTAAATGCACACAGGTGTAAGTGTATCAGAGCTATGTGGCAATGATGCAATTCACACCAGCTGTCTAAACTGTATGGGAATTTTCTACTTTCGTTCCTTTTTGGAAGATGCCGGTTCATGCATATCAAATAATTCTATGAAAACTTATCAGTGTGAAGAAAAAAGTCATTGGAATATGTTTCTTAGCTCCATAGTAAACACCTCTTATATACTAAGACATTCTTTTTCACACTAAGCTAATAACAAGATAAACAGAAGACCCGGGCATAAGTCTTTCCTCTCCGTCTCTCTGAAGAGGGACCTGAAAAGGATATTCTGTACCCCAGTTAAGTCCTGTGCATTTTTCTTTCATAGTTTGAAAGTCTTCTTTATCACCATGATGCAGAACAATAACATTTTTTTTAATTATGGAAGTTTCATGGGTGGGAAAATGATTCTCCATTCACTTCCAAATCAACTGAGTATTGAGATCTACTACAAATGATAGGTAGCCTGCTACAGCATGATTTCAGTCTTGAAACCATGTCCATCAACACCACAGCAACCATTTATCCTTGCCATGGAAATATCTTGCAGAAATGACATGGAGAAGAAACAGATGAAAGAACAGATATATTCATACATGATCCAGAATTCAGGTTTTAAACTGAGGAAAATAATCATAACCTTCTGTGATACAGAAGAGCAAGAACATTCAGCATAACTGATCAGGAAATGAAATTTTCTAAAGATTTTCTTTCATCTTAATGAGATGTTGCATGTAGAGTGGTTCCTTAAAAATAATATACCTACATCAGGAATAAAAAGTTGTGCACATTCTCTAACTCTTCAGTATTTTCATGGTACAAATCAGATACCATAAGACCACACATACACACAAATGTAATCCCCCTCCCTCCCTCTCTTCTTCTGTCCTTCCTTCCTTCCTTCCTTCCTACTTTCCTTCCTCCTTCTCTTTTTCATTCCTAATGCTGTTGCTTAAGGCATATGTTGGCTGAATTACACATTTTGCTCCATACTGGATTCCTGGTTGACTTTCAACAGAAACAGCTTGTTTTTATCTTTATTTTTCTGTGGGATGTGGAATGTTTTCTTAGCTTCTTTTTACTGAAGTAGTAAGAACTGACTGGGGAAAATGAGGTGGAAAATGTAATGCTAATACTTTCCTGATTATAAATGGACTGCCCAGTTACCAAACATAATAAATCAACAAGAGACTATGCTAGGGGAAAGCTATTTGCTGTTCGTCTTCAAGTGTTAGGAGTGTGTCTCTTTCTAAGAAACACAAACATAAATTTATACCACACAGATGTCATTCTGAATAAGTAGAATTTGCCCTGAAAGAATTTAGTAATGTATGTCTAAGACCTGTACATAGTTTTCGGTGGGTGGAGGGGTGCCCACATACCTGTTTCATATCTATTTGTTGGTGTTTTTTTCAGAAATAAATATTACTATATGAATTAAATCCAAATAATGTTGCTCAATTAGATTTAGTAAAGGGAATTAACTTGCTTTCGATTCCAATGAAGGAAAAAAATCGTGAAAAGCTAGTGCTAGGGAAAAACAATGGGTTAACCAGTCATTTTTGTTTATAAGGAGAGGATGAAAATCAAGTCAGAACCTAAAAGATTTGATGAATAGTTATTCTTTACTCCAAAAAAGAAATGGATTAATTTGCTTCCTAGTTCCCTGCCCTTTTCCATTCCCTCCATTATACAAATGGAACTCTTATTTTACCACTATATGAATCTGAGCAGTGAAATATTCTGTCTTTATTTTAATTTTGATTTTTAGCTGAGTTATTTCAGATATTTTGTTTACTGCAGAGTTTCACTAACAATTGGCACAGCAGAAAAGACAATAGCTTGTTACATGAACACAGGAATGAGTGTCCAGCTGTTCTTAAAATGGCTTTTCTGCCAGAGAAAACACACTGTTGAATGACATCCTTTGGTACCATGTCTGAACAAGGATAAAAAGAAAATGGGTTACATTCCAATCTTGGTTGCCCAGTGTACATTTCAAAACATGTTGGTATACTGACATAGATGGAATTATTTCACACATAACATGAAGTAGCTGAAATTTGATTTTTGTTCAAGTCAACAACTGACATGTAAAGCAGAATTTGCAGGCTAACATTCAATTAAAAAATTATTGAATCTGCAATCAGAAAAGAATGCTTTTATTTTAAACCTTTTCTTGGCACAAAAGCTAAGGCATTTCATTTGTTCCACACAGTGGCATGGAAAGACTAAAGACAATATATACAATGCCATGACTTAAATGAAGGAACGTGACAATAAATACTTGTTTTGAATAACACCTACAGAATATAGCAGCCACTAGCAAATTCTCACAGTTCATTGCTGCAATGATCTAAGTGCCGGTATTTTAAAGAAGTTATCCTGATTATTTTTCACTTGAAACATACAATAAGAGATATATCAACCAACTTTATAGAAATATTTCAGCATATCCTTGACTCTTTTTTGAATGAGACAGACTTTGTATAGGGAAAGTTTTGAAATTTCAGTGCTGAAAAAGGAAAA
This sequence comes from Haliaeetus albicilla, assembly GCF_947461875.1. Lineage (NCBI taxonomy): Eukaryota > Metazoa > Chordata > Aves > Accipitriformes > Accipitridae > Haliaeetus > Haliaeetus albicilla. The sequence continues at coordinate 2,599,262 of NC_091497.1, read as the reverse complement.
AATATTTTTCATTATTTACATCCTTTTCTTGACTAAAGACAAATCCCTAGAACAAGTTTAACTGTTCAGTGTTTAACAGAGCACTAGATGGGGCAGCTAAGAGAAGAGGGGAGGGGGCTAAGAGAACTTTTTAATGAACTCTGGTGGAGGTTATGAAACGGTCTCATTGTGTAACACCTTGGCATTATGTAGACATCAGTCTATAAATTGTCAGGGATGTGTGATGTTTCTCCAATATCCACAGCAAAAGGCTGATGGCTGCCCAACAAGAAGGGATAGACAGAATGCAAGGAAGCACTACTACAGAAAACGAGATGCTTTGACGAAACAGTACTTCGTCAAAATCAGAATAACAAGCAGGAGAAAGGAACAACAAAATAGACTTTCATCGTGTTGGACTATGGAACTAGCCAAGGAAAAGGGAGGAGTTGGAACTAGCCAAGGAAAAGGGAGGAGTTTGGGTAATAAAATATTTTTTAAGTGTAAAAGATGCTAAGAAGCAAAAGGCAATACATTCCTCAACATGTCTAATATTTATTTCCTAGCTAGAAAATTCCTGAGCTATCTACTGTAAAAAGTGTTTTCTTTCTTGAACCTGTGCATACTTGTTTGCTTCCATTATCAGACATCCCTGAAGACATGACTTGTAAACACAGAAGGCCTACAAGATTGGATCGCTAGAAAATTTTGTAACTAAGCTACAAGGAAGCCAAAGAATGCATTTATGAGAAAGTAGGAGGATTAAAACTAATCCCTGGGTTTACGGTAGTTGTGAAAAGTTCCTGAAAAAAACATAAAAGACAGCCTGCTGGGATCAGAGGGCCTAGTGCAGTAAGAAGCAAAGAGTGCAGAAGAACCTCTCTTTTTATATATTTGGCTTGTTCAGACATTTAACTAAGTCTGTTTGGGACCATGCTCATGTGCTCCCAAAGTCCTGAATCAGTTAAGAAATGTTTGATTATGCTACATTCAGTGAAGCTCCTCAAATTTGTTGACCGTTCACTTAATGAGGGATGCCAGGTCCTTAAAGGGCCTATGCTAGGACTGGCCATAGATGGCTTATTGTTTGAATGAAAAGAGTATTAATCCTTTGCATAAAGTTAAGAGAAATAAAGTTATGAGTGACAACTGAATAGATAAGCAATGTTATGGTTAGTAAATACTTCTACAGATTCTTAGGTACAAAAGCTAGTCAGTTATGAATTGTTTAAATACAGATTATATGCTTATGGGGGGACAGGATATACCCAAACCAGCAGTTAGCTGCACTTCTGATTTCAGGAAGCCTTGAATTCAGAAAAAACTAAGTGCTAGAGAATAAAGTTGTTCTCATGATCTGCATTAGCTGATTTTTCTTTCAGTTTATTTTTAAAATCTCTGACCCATAGCTCTAAATAAAACATTGCAGGCTGCTTGTGAACATAACCATAAAACGATACTGGTTTGCTTCAATCCCATTTTAACATGGCAAAACTAGCTGAGCCTTTGGTGGCATATTCTAAATCAGGAATTATAGTACCACCCAAGAACAAGCGAGTGTTTCATTTCAACACCATAAGTACGTCATCCTTCTTTAATATAACCTCCCCCTGGAAGGAATACTTTGAGAAACAGATTATGCTAAACCTGAGGAGAAAAACAACCTGTTAGCTTTCTCAAGACAGGCTGTAAGCATCTTCAGTTTCTGCTCATGTCAGTAGGACCTGCCAGACCTCAATGATTTTGAATCAAGTTTTGAATAAAACCATCATCAAAATAGCCATCCTTCCATTTGGACAGCAGAAAATAGAAACAGTGTGTTTCTGTCTAGTTCAATTGATGCTGGAGATACCAAATAATCTCCTATAAGAATTATTAATTTCAAATTATAATAATTTCTGAAAATATAATCCAAGGTCAGGTAGCCCATAATCTGTTTGGATATGAGATAAGGAAATGAAAAAAAATCTTTATCTGTCTTTGTTCCTTACAGATGCGTAGCTACAAGATCTCAAAGAGAATCTGTCACTAGCAGTAGCTGTAGCAGCCTCAATGAAATCACAGGAGAAAAAGAAAATTTAAGTCTAGACAGATGAGAGTAGGCTGGCTATGCTAAACTATTTTATAGTAGCAGTAAAGTGAGGAATACAAAGGATGTGGAAAACACACTGAGAAACTAATTTATGTGTGGAAAATGCTTAAAGTGATGCACTGTCTACAAAATGAGGCTGCAGTCATAACTGCTTTTATAAAACAAAAGAGACATCCCTATAAGATGCTGCCAATGCATTTGTAATACCTTAAAAAGCCATTTTACTATTTGTTGTGCATATTATATATGAAATAATTATATACATGCATCCTTAAGCTAATGCTGGTTTTGTCTACTTCATGTGCTCATGGTAGTTTTCATATGAGAAGGGAATGAATATTGATAGACATTGTAGGCAATTAGCTATAAATCTATGTAACAAGTAATTAAAAGACATAACTTCTATGGAAACACTCCTGAAAGACTGCATGGGCAAAAAAAGTATTTAGGGTAGATTACCTCTATTCTATCACAGACAACTGCTCTTTAAAATGCACACTTTGTTCCTGCCAATTTGCATAGCTAATACTGAGTTAATTGAAATCTGAGATCAGGAGATTCTGATATTTCTTGGGCTTTTCTAAGCCTGCATACAATTATATTTCTCCATTTGAGTAGGCACACTGACATGAATATCCCTAATCATGGAGGAATACAGTACTGTCCTTAAAACTATTGTCAAGGTAAATAATTTGTTCTTCATTTCTGAGTATCAGAACATGAAATGGTTATAATTTTCAAGGTAGTAACTCTGAATCTCTGTTTGCCAGGCAGTGAAAAAATTACGTTGAATGGGGAGTCAAGCAAGATGAGAGATCTTTTTTTTAGTATGCAAGACATTTTTTTCCTAATGATTGGATCAACAGAAATGTCCAAATAGTTTTTGTTTAATTACTTGCAGTTTAGGGGTAAATACACTGAGCCAGTTCAAAGTGTTTTCTCCCTCTCTTAAACTGCATACAATCCTCTGTTAAGTATGTTGATTTCCATTTTTATTTGCATGAAAGAAAAACAATTATTTGACATAATTACTGGTATGCTGTTGACAATTTGTCATTTGATTCATCCATGGTTAACATTTTCAAGGGCAACTGTTGTGATATTTTTAACATCCTTGTATAACAGTAAATGGGGGGGGGGGGGAGTGGGGTGGGGTTTTTTCCTTTTTTTCCCTTATCCCCTTTTCCTTTTCCTTTTCCTTTTTCTTTTCCTATTCCTTTTTCTTTTCCTTTTTCTTTTTCTTTTCCTTTTCCTTTTTCTTTTCCTTTTTCTTTTCCTTTTCCTTTTTCTTTTCCTTTTCCTTTTTCTTTTCCTTTTCTTTTTTCTTTTCCTTTCCTTTTTCCTTTTCCTTTCCTTTTCCTTTTTCTTTTCCTTTTCCTTCTCCTTCTCCTTTTCTTCTTTCTTTAATGATGACTGTTTCAGAGTTCTGTGCAGGTAGTTTGTCTGTGCATTCATTTACTGTCTTCTTCATTCACCCTAGTAGTACTGCAGAAATGTTACACACTCCAAACCAAAAAAAAAAAAAAAAAAAAAAAAAAAGGAAGCAACTGACTGTAAAACAAGCTATATTCAAATTTAATTTAGCAGTGGCAATTGTAATTGGTTTGAACAGCTGAAACACTTCCAAGATTTTACACGTAAAAGCTCAGATGAAAATGGAAGATCTGCAATTCGAGCTACTGAATCGTATGCTATGGCATAGTTTAGACTGCAAAAAAGAAGCACCTGCTCTTGTTCTCTGAATTCACTTTAAATATGGGAATTAAAATGTTTCCACAACCAAAATGGTAAATAGTATGTTTTCAAAGTGCTTGTATGTCCTTTTTCTCAAAACTCTAACCTTAGGAAACACTGATTTAACAATTCACAGATTTTGTCTGAATTGGTAACCACTCACTACTAAGAAAAGAAACACTTCAAAGAAGAGTTGAGATATCTGTGGATTTCTGCCACCATGCTGTTTTCAGTATAGGCAATGAAATGTTGTTGAGGAGAGGTATACTGTAGGTGATATTTTGTCATTAACAACTGTTTAAGCATTACAAATTTCTATGAAATACAAGTTCTGATCCTGAAAAGTGCTGGACACCCTCAAGTGCTATTACATTAAACGGGAGTCAAGAGCTTGAAGTACCTCACAGAAGATGCTTGGAATATCCATTCAGCCCCACTATAAGTTAAAAACTTAAAATTCATTCAAAATTTAATGTGGGAGTAAACCAACAGATGTCATTTTCTCTAAATACAAACCTTTCAAGCAAAACAGTCAGGGCTGTAATAAATGCTACCATGATGATTTTCAAGGACTACATATTTCCTTTAAGCACAACAAAAAGCCACATGTTTAAAATTCTGATACAATCTACGAAAGAAAGTCAGCCATGTCCTGGTTCTTCCTTCTTAGTGAATAAGTTGTTATTCTGCATTTTTAAGTCCTCCAACATAAAGTATTAGATATGGTTATTGCTGTATTAAAGATTACATACACATATCATTAAAAGATACTATTTTTACACTACTGTGTGATGCAAGAGAAGTGGAAAAAAATAAAGCCCATCATTCCTTCTGAAGAAAACTCCTTCTTTAACTTTCTAATTAAGATGAACTAAAAGAATTATTTGTCAAATGATGTTAAAAGATCAATTTATTTCCTCACTCCTTTCAAGTGTAAATTTGAACTGCATTCACATGAAGTTAAACCAAGTTAAATTACTGAACTGCAAGTCTCTGTATGTAAGCAGTAAGCTTCATTTAAACCAGCCTCAAATTTCTAGACCGAATTTGAGTCACTTGTTCTTATTAGTATTTCCTGCACAAAGTAGAAATCATCACTTAAGGAGAAATGAATTGGTTTAGGAATTGTTTTAACTGTCACTCTTATGCTGTTCCATAGACAAAGATGTTCCAGTTTTTTCTCATTAACTGCATCTCCTGTACCCATCCTTTTCCTCAGATGCAGACTATCCATTACATGTTATTTCTAAGTGTACTTGGGCATGACAAAGCAGACAAGGGAAGCACAGTTTGCACTTCTTGTATCTGTTCCTCCAAAGACAGTCATTCTCTATGTACAACATCCTACACGAGAGTCTGAGAAGTTGGAAAGGATTCTGAAAAGCCTGGCTTTTAAGTTTCCAGGTAAATTGGGTGATTTGCCTTCTTCTGATATACCTCATCTTTTCACTCAGGAAATTGCTAAATTATCATCTCTATCATACAAAGTAGTACATCTGAAGAGGAAATACTTACACTTCTAATAAACCAGATGGTACCAAATGATACAGTTCTCAGAAAAGGATGTCTAAAGAGCCTTACAGAATTTTCTTAACCAGCCTATTCTCTTGCCTTGACTTGAAAATACAATATATAGCTGGCTGGATATATATTTTTATCACTTTATGGAAAGAATAAATTTTTAAAAAATTATTTCCATTCCATATTGTGATGAAACTGATACCATTTCAGGCTGAAAACATGTCCAGTACTAGTTGTTAGAGTATTCAGATGGGGTGTAAGAAATATGTTTCTGTCTTTTTTTTTTTACATATAAGGATGAACAAGAAGAAGAATCTGAGCCTGCTATTTCCTGAATGTTTGTCATGCTTGCTGTCCTGGCTTTTTTTAGAGTTGGGAGTGAGCAGGGGAGAATTTTTCTTTATAACCAGAATTTTTCTTTATAACCAGAAATTTCATTCAGGACAATGGAGTTAAATTTCCTTAAAAGGTTCTGCTCTTAGCAAAAGGCTATTTTCTAAACTAAAAGTGGCAGGTTGAAAAATTTCACACCAACACTGAGCTAACTCAATATACTTAGTATACTTCATACCAAAAAAAGGAAACATCATGCAAAAACATGTTTGTTGGTTCTGCTTTTTCTCCCTAATTCTGGATTCAAAATTATGTATTTATATTTGGGGGAAAAAAAAAAAAAAGAAGAGCCTCTGAAGTGGTTTTCACTCTACTCTTGACTTACCTGCAAATTTAAAACAGAACTGCCATACTTAGAAGAATGCTTGGAGGTGAAACAACTGATGAAATTTTATACTACATGTCTCCCACTGAAGAGTAAGCTCTGTGGGCATCTCTTCAAATACCAACAACCACTGCAGGTTATTTTCCTCTACAAAAAAAGCTTTCTTTCTCAGCATGCTGTCTTCCATGAATAGTCTTCTGGTGTTCACTAACTCCTATATACCATAGGAATAGGCATTTTATCCAGTTTCAAAACCTCATGGCTTGAATCTTTTTCCATCCTTATCTTCTACACTCTTTTCACCTACTCCTACTGTGAACTCATTGCTATGTGGGACAGTAGCTGATGCATGAAGGTCACAGACAAGGCACACTTGAATAGGCAGTGCATTGTTAAATTCTGAATGCAACTTTGCTTTAATACACTTATTATGATAATGAATGTCATACCTTAAATAACAGAAAGAAATCACAGTTTACAAAGGACAAGGTTTTTAGGACAGAGAGAAGTAGGGAGATGGTCAGACGCTTCAAGGAAGAAGTCACTTGGCAGAAAGAATCAGAGATTCAGGGACAAGCTCAGGAGAAAGAGTTTAATCTCAGAGTATCACATGAAGTGCTTGAAAGCTGTAACTGAGTGATAGAAATGTACTTCTCTAGTCAGACCACTTCATATCTTGTGTAAGCCTGGAAATACCTTGTTGTTGCTGTTGTTGTTGTAACCATTTATTGATGTATTTTGAGTGGGGTTTTTTTTTGTTATATCACTTCTATTTTTAGACTTGTTTGTGAATCTGAAAAATTTTATGATGCTACTAGCAACTTTGTAGATTATATCATGAAGGAAAAGATTCTTCAGTCTGCTCAGCTTGAAAGTAACAATCTAAAAAGAAAGAACTAAAACCTCCTTTATACATAGTGTTTTTTCAAGCCTCCAAGTGCACAAGAAGTCTGTAATGACAATAGATGAGTGCTAAGTATGGCAGGCTAAAATGACAGTGGTGTGCATTCACCCAGGTGGAAGGAGTGAACAAAAGTCTGACACCCACCTGCTATGAGTCATGACCATTTTAATGTTAGCTACATTTTGTGATGCCATCATCCCAACCCAGTTCAAGCAACTTCATTGTGGAATAACCTCCATTTCCACCAATTGGTTACTTGAACAAAACCTTATGTGTTAATGATACAGACAATCAGACACATCTATCTCTATCTAAAGTCTTTCAAAGGCCTTTGAAACCTCTCAAGAGGCTGTCTTACAAGAATAAAACTTATTATTCATTTACATCAACTGTAATTCCTCCTTAAAAGTCCTTTTTTTCTTTTTCTCTAGATTTAGTTTTCCAACCAACATTTGAGGTAACCAGGGTGAGCTTCATCTCTTTCAGATGTGTCCCTGTGAGGAGGCTGAAGTAGGAATCTGTGAAATGTGCTTGAGACAAGCTCAACCTTTGAGCAATCTTTTAGCATGCGACAGCAAAATGGGCAGAGAGGAGCAAGAGGGTGATAACCCTGGACCGACCAAGTCAGCTAAGAGGTTGTTAGTAGATATTGTGACTATTTGGAGCTGAGGAATAGAAAGAAGTTCTGTAGCTCCAAAGGGAATGAATTGGAGTACTTATTTACATCTTCCATACAGAACACACATCAGGCTTTTTCCACTTAGATGAGTTACTTGGTGATAATCAACAAGGAGTCAAACTTCTGTTCCTCACAACATGTCTCCCTCTGCTACCAGGCAAAAAAATCAGTCTTCTGACCCTGTCATCAGTTATTTGTACATTTGTGATATACACCTGCCATAGAACAAAACCAGCAGACCATTTTTTCATATTGAATATGCTACTTTTTATGGATAAAATTCTCAATATGCTGAATAATCAAGTTATGTGATTAGAGTTTAAACCTCATCTCCAATGGCTGACACTATTGGAAGCTACAAGAAGCTTGTAGCATTATAAATTAAGATTTGTTTTGTGTTATTTATCGTATTACAAACTAGAAGGAGAAATTTAAATAAAATGTTTATAAGCAGTTTTCTGGAAGTAGCTTTTTTCCTCTACCTTTTCTGCCTTTGCTTTCCTTCTTTCCCAGCTTTCTTACCAGATAATGCTGATGTGTTCTTAGTAGCTTATTTTCCCTATAGTACTACTACAGATGTGTTTACAGAATATATACAGTTTAAGACAGACATATTATTCCTGATTTAAAAAAAATTTAAAAAAATCAAATTCTACTTTACTAAACATCCATAGCTATATATCTGATGATAAGTTGTTTCCTAGTAGACGTTTTTTAAGACCGTACATTGGATTTGTGACACATAGTACATCTGCAGTGTTTTCTGGTATTACCAAGAAATGTTATAGACTAGCAAAATTTTGCTTTGTGTGCATGAATTAGAAAATTGCACCAGAGAAACTAAGCTAATGTAGAAACAGATACCAGACTGGCAACAAGAATGTTAAAAAAACCTAGTTCGATCTGCAGTGTTGACAGAGTATATTGGTAAATTCATGTCACCAGGTGAGACATCTGGCAATGAACTGTGAATGATAGCATGAAGTAATTTAAAAATATCTGAAAATATGGTAAAATGCCATCTGCACATATTTTCATTGTTATATTAACTGCAGTCAACCCAGCAACAAAAATTAGCATACCTGCTTATCTTGCAGCAAGGCTCTTTTGAAATTCTATCACCACAAAAAGCACGTCAGTTACATTAACATTGCTCATTTATTTGTTCAAGGCTTTAGCTACATTAATGTAAAGCAATATTAGTAAAAATGACTTGAGTTTTCTGGAGTGTGAGTACTTATTAATTTGAATGGGGATCAATGACTGCAGAATGTCTTGAAACTAGATTTTGTGTACATACACAAAGTTTAGGGGCCTGTTTGAGTAACTCAAGTTTGAACATATTGCACTGAAGAACTTGGTTCCACTCTACCAGTCAGTGGGTTCAGTTTCTAAGAGTATCTCAGAAGGTTAAACTGGATTGAGCAACACATTCTGTGACAGTAAGGAAAAATACATCCCAGAGACTGTTGCACATAATGGTAATAAAATCTTCACTAGGACATCACTTTAATATGCATGGCTTTGAAGAAATTAAGTTTATAATTTTTCCATATACTATATATTAGTTAATGTTATACATTAATGTTAGAAACGAAAATCTGGATGTGTCATTTATGTCTGTCCTGGGCTACTGCATTTGAATCAGTCCTTGTCAAGAAAAAAAAAAAAAAAAAAAAGGAAAAAAAAAACCAAAACACCAAAACCCAAAAAAACCCAGTCCTGTAAATATAATGAAAATTTATAGTCTTCAGTGTTAATTCTCCTTCTACATACACCCTAAAATAAGCTGCTGCTTCATCTTGTGCCAGGTTTGATTTATGGCATTCAAAGTAAATACAAGAATAAAAGACATGAATACTTGTTATCTCCCAGTAAATTATAGGCTTTCACAAGCTTGTGTTTTATAGCCTGATGTTAAGGAATATAAATATAAAGCACACTATAAAAGCTTTGTCAGTGATCACCCAAAGGACTTACAAAGACTGTTCCTAACGACTGTCAGATCTTTAACTAAAGGTCAAGTAAAATAATACTGCAAGCCATGGGGAGACCTTCAAGTTGCTATGTAACAGGAGATTACTTTTTGGACATTTCTGTTTACAATAACAAAATGGCATGAATATATATATATAAAAATATATATTGCTATGTAAGATGATATCAAGAGGGATCTGGGAAATACCAGTGAGTAGAGCGAGAAGAATCTCAAGGAAATTCTTTAATATGCTAAATGTAAATGTATTTGTTTGTTTGTTGGTCTTTCTCAGTGAGTGTCAGGAAGCTGTGAAAAATATGTTCGGGGAGATGTGAACTGAAGGTTTTGATAGCTTTTGCCAGGCTCATAGGTGCATTCTTAGTGAAATGCAGGAAGAGGACCCAGCAGATTAAAAGGCAAAAACAAGTGGTCAGATGGGAAAAGAAGAGACAGCAGTTCATGGTGATGTGGACATCTCTACATAGCACTTCAGAGGAAAGCTGGTTGCAATTCTTCTAATATTTTTTTCCTAGAAAATCTAGGTTAGCTAAAAGTACATATGTGAGGCTTTTGACAAGCATAGGATTTCCAGCAAGAAACATATGGAAGAAAAATCATTCCTGGACGGCCAATAAATCCGACATTTGGAAACTCTGTGGCTTTTAGGAGATCAAATTTCAAATTCATAACAATGCACACTAACAAATTGAACCTCATCCTCTTTTGTTTCAAGTTAATGCCCTGTTGGTTAATTGGTAGAAAATGTTTGACATTGTTAAAACTGTTTAATTGAATATGAAACCGCTCAGAGGAGAGGTCAATTCACGCCATCAGAGATTTATACGCATTGATGAGATCTCCCTGTGCCTTCTCTTCTCCAGGCTGAACTGTCCCAGCTCTTCTTATATGACAAATGCACTGGTCCCTTCATCATCTTTGTGGCCCTGTGCTGGACTTAATTCCATACAAAAATAAGTCCACATCTCTCCTGTACTAGAGAGCCCATGCCTGTATGCAGCACTCCTGATGTGTCTCACCAGTGCTGAGCAGAGGGGGAGGATCACCTCACTTGACCTGCTGGCAATGTCCTGCCTAAAGAAGGAATTCTTTCGTAATGAAGAATACAGAAAAGGTCTAAATCAAAATATTTTGCTGGATGGATAAATTTTCCCATAAACACATTCAAAGGAAGGAGGTAAGATGACGGAGAAAAAGGAAGATGTGGAAAGCAGCCAAATGAATTCTCTTTTGAGCATCTAGATTTAGTCAGGGGATCTGCAGCTTTAAATACTGTATGGTTTGCAGGTATTACGGATCACACATGAGTTAACACTAGGCAGGATACCAGCAATGTAGGTGTCTGATTTGCTCAGGTTTTGATTTATTGTTCCTGCTATAGAGAAGAAGGTGGTAAGATTTGCTATTGTTACTCTAGGCCAAAAAAAGCTTTTGGAAAATGCATCTTTTATGGGCTTCAGGAATTTCCTTTTTTTACCTTTTATTCGGGAGTTATCTTTGCAAATCCTTGTACACGAAAGGAAACACATGGGTTTGGAGGTATGCACACTATAAGCTTTTTAATGTCTGGCAATGTTACGATGTCCCAATTCCCTGTCCGTACTCTTTCAAGATCTGTGGTTGAACAGAAACTCTCACTTGTCTCAGTTTTGAGAAGACCATGTGATGTACATAAATTGTGACTTTCGGGAAGCTTCCTAAATGTCACCTACTTGAATTTATGTCTTTGGAGGTGACTAAGTCAGCTAAGTGAGCAGATCTTGCTTATTTTAAACGTAAAGAGCATTCCCCTTGCACTCTTACGCCAACTATTTTCACCCGTTTGCAGTGGGAGCAGGAATAGGTGGACTCCACAAAGGAGCTGCTCCTGTTGGCTTCATAACCTGTGGGCTCTTGGCCCATATGGGACTCGTGGCAGGTACAACAGGCAGCGAAGCAGGAAGGGAATCAATCTCCCCCAGAGTGACTCCTGAAAATGTTCAGCCAATGCTGGACAACCCCAAACATAGTTATGAGGTTACTTCTCTATTTTGTAACAGAGCCAAGAGATATTAAAGGAGATTGGGAATCCTTTGTGTTAGACATCATGCAGCATATCATAAAACCAACCTCTTCCCTTATTTCAGAAGACTGGAAAAAGCATCATGTTCCATTTTAATGATGACAAATTGAGGTTCAGACTTGCTGAAAGCAATGAAGGTCTTCATAGGAGATCTGGAAACTGAACTTGGATATTTTGAATCCAGCACAGTTTAAGAATCAAGTCCCATTATGGTTAGCCTGAAATACAGGACATTCCAGGGTACGGACTATAAAACCGAGTGAACTTTAAAACTTTTTCAGTCAGCTAATGAGCACCCTTGCAATATTCAAATTAACTGTTACACAAGCTCTTTTCTTTTTATTTTTTTTTTTTTTAGTTACTTGGACATTTTCTTTAAAACTCTTTCTTTTTTTATAGCAGTCTTCAGTCCAGTTTTCTAATTTTAGGTTCTTCATCAGCTTTTAGCACAGTACAGAATTTTTGTATGGAATTAAGTTGCCTAGTTTATTTGATTCTGTATCCGAAAAAGAAAAAAAAAATCTTTTGCTAATTCTATTTCTCTTTTAAATTTAGCTCTAAAGTTATACTAAAGTTACAACTGAACAATTTAACACAAAAATATGAGAAACAGATAATTGCAGTCATAAATATACTTTGAACCCCTAAGCACCAGTTGGCACTTTTTATTTGATTTGCGTGTTTAAAATGTTATTACAGCATTGGGACATAGCTCTGTTGCTTTTTCTTTCTTTTGTTTTTTCCCCCTCCATAAAATTTGAAAAATAAGTTGTCATCATTTCACTAAACATGCAGGGTGTTCACTGAATATGCAGGATAACTGATCAGATTGGGTTTGTGTTTAAGAAAGGATTTTCTTGTGGATAAGGAAGGGAGCCTGCGCGCACACGTTAGTTGTTAACTTAATGCTCTGTGAACAGCCTTTCTGAAGTCAGGTTCTACTTGAAGGGTAGGAAGCTGAACACGCACATCACACTTCATAAGATCAGGCACTAAAAAGATCAGCAATCCCTTATTTTCCAGGCTTTAAAATACAGCAGTGCATAAGCTGAGCTTTCCCCACACAGGTAAATGATGGCAACTGGAGATGTGGCACTACTGCTGCTTCTTCTCCTGACACTATTGCTTTTGTCACCATCTCTGTCTCCCTCACTGGAACTCTGATTGCTAGCATTTCTGGTGGTGACAGCAGGCACAGCAGCAGGCAGCTTCAATCTGTGAGATACATCTTCATTTTAGATATCCTTTGGAAAGAGATTGTCTTCCATAGAATAGAATATGAGGAGTAACACAAGATGTGCAACGTAGGTAAAGGACGTTCCACGTATACTCTGCATAAATTCCTTAAAAGCAAAGGACCAAAGTGTAGCAGGAAATGCAGGCTATGTCTGGCATTCATATTCTGTACATTTTTAATAAATTAGCTTGTACTAAGAACACAATCAAAACAGCCTTTGCCGTCCTCCAAGTTTTTTTGTTTGTGTGCTGAAACAACTAATTCTTAAGGAAGAAAATGCCAAAGGGAAGGATTTAGTTATTTTGACTAAAACCTTTATGAACTCTCCAAGGGAAAGATAAAGGAAGAACCAACTGAGTTGCAAATGTGCAAAATTAGTTTCTTCTATTTTCCTCTTCATAGACTGCAAGGGAGGAAGAAAAAAAAAAAAAGAGATAGAGGGAAAAAAATAGTGAAAAAAACCAAAGCCACAGTCAATCTCCTTTACCTTCAGGGAATACTTTCATTTTTCTGATATTTTGCTTTCCCCCAGATGTAAGACAAGGCAATGCTATTTACTGAAAGGTCCCATTTTGAAGCTCCTGTGTTGGAGCCTCACGCAGCAGCAGTACTGTGATCTCATCTGAGTCAAACAGGTGACATTTTCTGACTTAGTTCATTGGTTTTCTTTGTCATCTTTATGTGTTCATGGGTGGCTGGCATTTATACTCCCTTATTTCCTCATGCCCACTGTGACAAACTATTTGTCAGCTATAATTTGCTCAAAAGCAACCAACCAAAACTGCATACAGCAGAGCAAAGAAAAAAAGAGCAAGAGGGCGAGGAGCTTTACAGAAAACTATAAACTTCTAATGTTGAGGGGTCCTTTAAAACCACCAGTAAAACCAGTGAATTTAACAAACTCATTCTAGCATTGTGTTGTTTCCTTTTGCAAATTCCAATGGAAAGGAGTATTCCTCAGCACTCTACCCGAGTGTTAAGGAGGGCCACAAACTGCTTGCACAGACCAGGGCAAGCTTAGCTCCCTTTATCCCCGGCACCAGCTCAGCTCATTTTGCCTGGCCGATGAAAGTTTATACTTCCAGCCAGTAGTTATATTAAGTTTTTCCTCCTCCACTTTAAAGCAGCCACACTGCTGTTAGTAATCAAAGGTAGGTGGTTGCTACCTGGCTTGCATAAGTACTGGTGCTGGTAATTATAGCACTTTCTTTCTCCTGTTCTTCCAGGAATTTACAGCTCCCCTGTAGCCTGAGAAGGAGAAGAAAGGAGAGAATGATCTACGGGAAGGGGAGCAGGGAGGGAGTCACAGAGGGACAGGTGAACACAAAAGACATTTGTGATTTCTACGAGCTCGAGAGAACACAAGAGAATCAAAGCTAGATATTTTTCTAAATGCTGAAGACAGAAAAGTTACCTTTTTCACAGTATCTGCCACCCGCTGCAGCTTCAGTCTTACATAATTTGGAAGCACAATTTTCTAAAGTTTAACAGATGTAAATAAAATAAAAGAGCATTCACTACAGGGTAATCCTTATATATATTAAAAAAAAAAAAAAAAGGAAACAACTTTGGTAAAAAGTAATAATAACTTGGACTGCCCTTGACTTTATACTGCAATATGTGTAGCTTCACTATTACATGTGCCAGGCCACATATGCAGTGAAAGTAAGCAAGGCTTGTAATAAAGGACAAATCTTTTATTAGGCCAAAGTAGTATAGCTGGGGAAAAAAATTAGGCAAGCTTTTGGGTGCATATGCCTTTCTTCAGATCTGAAATAGAGGGAATAGCTAGAATTCTGGAGCAGATTTTGTCAGAGTTTAGCAAATAATGTACTAACAAAATGTCCTCTGGAAGAAAAGGTAATTGGTACCAGTAGAATGAAAGAGGTGATGCAGGGAGAAGGAGCAAAGAAGTGAGGGAAAGAGGTGTGCTAAAGTTATATTATAGGGAAGAGAGAGAGAGAGAGGTATATAGAGTTATTGGTGTTGGAGGAAGGCTGCTTTTTAGAGATATTAAAAACTAGTATCTCTATTAATTCAGTGATTTTTTTTTCTTTACTGTTTCTTCTTATCTGCTTAAGCCATGATAGCTACAGCAGCACTGTTCTGAGATACAATATCCAATACAGCTGCTTAGATAAATAATATGCTATTACATTTCAGTTGTGACTGCTGGCTCTGAAGGCATGGCTAAGGCTTTCCTGAACCTCCTGCGTTGTGTCAGCCTCTTGAGACCTTCGTTAATCCAAATTTGTTAGGATAGTTTTTGAATTGCCCTTGCACTATACTGACAAATGGTCCCAAAGACCCAGTAAGTCTATTCTCATGTGCAATTCTTGGTTACCATTAAAATCTTTTTCTTCTCTGAAACTTAAGGAAAGCCATTGATTTTTACTGCAGATGACCTTCATAATGCCCACAGTTTCTTCGCTGACTGAAAGGAAACGCCTCAAACAATAACCCATTTCTTTTTTAAGTGTTTTTTGTGTGTGGTGTGTGGTCAGGAAAGCTGGGGATTATGATAAAATTTACGCTATTTTGCTTCACATTTTTGCTGATAATATGAATAGTGTTTTGTGCACAGATTAACATGATCCTTTGCATTATCTGATTAACTTTTGTAACTCTGTTATAATGAGCCCATACTGTTACTTATCATAGTAATTGGTATAGTGTATATCTGTCTTTCACTGTGTTTGTTTTGTATTTTTAATAAAATTAAAGCAATAACAAGAAATTACCTTCTAAAACCCTGCTTCCTGTTATTGTATGGCCTGTTGCCCAAAGCATTGTGAGAAAAAGGATGCTTAGGTGAAGAGGAAGGTACCTTTCTTCTCATGACCTGACTACTGCCTATATATTGGAGGTCAGACTAAAGACAGAGATGGGATTGATCTTACTTCAGTGCCATCTGAAACACCATAATTTTCTTTGAATTCATGAGTATTTAAGATAAATTAGTGTTTTCTGTCCATAATTTACTATGTCAAGTGCAGACGTCTAGAGTAGTAGGATATAAACTTCATCTCAGACCTGTGTGTTAGTTCTTACGGACTAAAGGAGAAACAAGAGTGGTCAGTGAAAAAGTACCTCTCTATGTTGGAAGAGTTTTCATATGGTCACCCGGGGCAATTCTGATCCCAGAACTTTGGGGGAACCTTAGAAAAAAAAAAAAAATTACACAACTGAAGTACTATCTGCAAACTCTACCCTGGGCTTCAAGTTTTACCTGCTGTTAATGGTCTCAAATTCCACATCACCATATATGATCCACAGTTTTATGTGGATATACATAGGGACTTTCCTGAAACTTTGCAAAACACATTTTTACTATAAATTTCTGAGATTTTTTAAGTTTTTATTTTTTACTTAAACCAAGAAATTTTTACTTCTTATTCCCAGGAATATTCTTTTTTTATGAAACAAAACATAAAATTCTCATTCTGAAAGTCTCTAATTCTCTAATTTACAGTCAGACTTGCACAGTATTTCAGAGATTTTTTCCTGCAGTTTCCTTTTCCATGAATTAAAAAGTATAAGGGAAAAATCTTAGATTTCAGGGATCCATTAATTACCTTAGAAAACGTTCAGCTTTGCTAGAATAAAATCCTGGCCTAACAAGAATAGACACAAAAGTAATATATCTATTATTCAGATAAGAAGATGGTGGGTTTTGTTTTTTTGCTTAATTTTTCTATGTATCATTAATGTTTAGAAGAATTACAACCATAAAATTTACTTATTAGCTTAAAAGAAAGTTAAGTGGAATTCACATAAACTAGTTGCAATAGAGGAAAAAGGGTTTTATATGGAATTGAGCAGTCAGAAGCAATATCTGGGAATACTGTGTAAAGTAAATGTGTTCAAGTGATTAAGTAGTCAACTAAAGTAAAAGAAAATAATATTTTCAGATATAAACTAAGAAGTGAAAGGAAGGGGAACAACCCTAGCAATGGTTTAGATAATTATGGCAGACTAATAACTCCCAATATTCCTTTTAACAATGCGAACGTGTGGCACGCCGAATGATTCAATAATTGTTCTCAGAAGCAGTGTTTGCAGCAAGAAAATCCTAAGAAATGGCTGTTTTTAGGAAACTCAAGCAGATGGGGGGTTGTGGGCTGAGCGCCCGGAGGATGGCTGCCCCATCCCCCTTGTTGGCCACCCTGGCTGCTGCCAGACCAGTTCTGCTCTCCGTCCCCCCAGTTAAAGAAGGAGAAATCTCAGCTCTGCCAATTCTCTGCCTGGAGGGCGCGGAGGTCTCCTCCCCGCCAGGCCACAGGGGAGCGACTGTCTAGCAGGAGGCTGCAGCTCCTGGGGGGTGGTTTCTTAAGAGGCATTGCAATCCAGCAGGTCGTCTCCTTAGCTGGCAGGGGAACAAATGAGAAAAAGCCTGCCAGAAGCCCAGCATCCCTTTTTTTTTTTTTTGCTTTCTGTTAATACTATCGAGTTTGTATGCCTATTCTTTGTAATTTCTCAGTACTACTTCCATTTCTGTATGTTGCCAATTACCTAAGATTACCTGTAGGAGTATAAATTACAACTTAACAATGACTAATTAAAATTTACACACGATTACTTTACATTTTAAGAATAAATTATACACCACCATATTCAGTCATGCTGCATTAGTTGATTCAATAAATTCAAAACAAAGGCTTTTATCTCTCCCTTTCTACTAAATGACTTCACTCTTATCATGCCATTTTGTCTACAATAAAGTTAGGAATTCATTCATGTTTTTCTTTCTAATTCAAAACTCTAAAAATGAGATATGTCAGAATTCTCACTGGATGCAAATTATCTCTGAAATGTTTTCTTCTTTCAGTCTTAATGAAATCTTTTATGGAGATCTTCTCAAGCAACTGCTTATGCAAAGCGAATGACTATGACATTCCTAAAAGCATTTCACACAGCTCTTTTTAGCTTCATTAGATATTGATTCTTCAGCCTTCTGTGAGTCAAAAATAAAAGTTAAATTTATAAAAATCATTCTTGAACAGTATTAGAAGAAGCTGAGACCAATAATCTAGGGTTTACCAAGAGCTAGGTTCAAGGGCTAGTGAAAGCAATCTAGAAAGCTGGACAGGCTTTTTAGGAATATCATCATCATCAAACTCTCTCTAAAATATTTCAGAAAAATTAACAATTTCTTCATCACCCTCCCCCCCATTTAATTTCCTCCTTATCCTCATGATAGGAATTATTTTTAAGTCTGAAAAACTGGGGGTGCTTAAACTTATTCTGTAATCTTCTCCAAAAACTTCCTAATTCTTATTTCTTTGCAATACACCTCCTTCAAGTCAGATAGGCTTTCATTTTTAAGATGCACTTTCATTCTTAAGATGCGCACATACTATGTGCTCAGAAATTCAGCAAATGTGGCATTCCAATACGGATGTCATATTTACTTATTTACTTCATACTTACTTTCCAATACATGAAAGAGAGGTTTTACAGCCCACCCGCTGTGAAGTACAATAGCTTGGTATCGAGCATTAAGAAATTCCAATTTATGCAACATCCAAGGCTGACAGCAAACCTGATTCAGTTCCGCTCTCCAGCAGCTCATGATCATTGTAAACAAATAATATCAAGAATTGGGAAAATACACTGCACAGGAGTCTGTACTCTGAATAAAATCCATTCTTCCCAAGCAGAGGATGGAACAAGGAAATTACGACATTCTGTGAAAAGACCAAGCTTGAGGCACTCTCTCAAGGAGAATAAGGGTGACTAAAGAGCAAAATTAACAATAGTACTTGAAAAGCAAGCTGATAATAAAACCAGCTTTTCAAACTTATGTCCTTCTTAACGTAGCATTGGACTTTTTAAAGGAAGTTACCTTTCCATTGAAAGATGGATCATAACGATTTGAAATGATCCTATAGATGGTGTGGGTACCTACAAGTTAGTTTCCATAGAAATAGAAATACAGGTGGTGAGACTTCAAAGTGGGTACTGCAGCCCGAACTCTGCGTACAGGCAGAAATCAGTCTGTCCACCCTCTTATTGACTGTTAGAAGAAGGACTGTTAGCAATGGGAGTGCGAGGCAATAAGGATGGTAGGAGGCTAAGGAAGTACACGTGTCTGAAAGGTAGGGAGTGGTTAAAGGAACCAGTAAAAGATGGCAGAGCTTGATTTTCAGCCCTGCACATAACTTATTGTTACTTACTCCTACTTCGGATCCTCTCGTGGATCCCAATCCAATTGTTTTTCCCTTATGTCATACAGAAAAGGTATTTTCTTAAGACTGAATTTCATTCACAGGAGCGAGGTTTAACAACACGCACCATCACTGCGGTTTCCCAGCTGGGTCCTATCTGGAGTATCACATGAGAGCCGTGCAGTGTGTTAAATCGTTTTTTTTCTCTGTAGGAACCAAAGCTTTCGTTCCTCAGCTGTGGGGCTGGGAGAAGGATATATGCACAGATGTAACCTGAATGTAGGGTTATGAGAGAGAGATGAGAGTATATCTAGCCTTGGAAGATGGAGAAGCCTTCCACAGTCTTGCAGCTATGTTGACTGGAGGCAAATAACTGAGAAATCACTTAAACCTCTGTATCACTTCTTTCTGTCAGTAAAATGAAGGTAGCGATATTTCCCTTCCTCTGACCCTCTTTTGTCTGTTTATAATTCAAGCCAGAAATTTATATATAATGGCAAACTATCACTAAGACTAGCCTAAAGATATATAATTGACCTACAAATATCAGAGGTTTGTTTCTAAACACAGCTTCTTATTGATATGCTTAGCTTTCCTACAGCTGATTTAGAAAGCAGATGCACCAGCATAAAACTGAGACTTATTCAAGACGTTTATCCTTTATTTCAAGTGTGTTCTATTGCAAGAAACTGAAACCATCAGGGTATTTTGTTTGGGTTTTTTGGGGGGTGGGGTTTTTTTTTATTTTCTCACATTATCAAAGGAGTATTTTTCTTATTTTCTCCTTGTGTCTCTTCTGTTGATACTGTACACACTAGGTTAGCAGATGTGTTTCCTTACAATTTACTAGTGATTTCTATTCTTTAGCTGCATGTTGCAGTGTTCCAAATAATGACTTTCTTGAAGGAATCTGTCTGAAACCTTGAAAGAAAAGTTGAGATCTTCCATAATAGAAATCAGTTTAGAAAGATATTTTTATTTTAAATCCTTAAGTTCATACTGGTTCAAAATACAATCTCAGATTATTTCCAATACATTTTACTCCTCTGTAAAATACTAGTGAAGATGCAACATCAGTGATATGTACAGATTGTTTGAGTTCAGTGGATTAATATGGCTCATTGAGAAACGCACACCGTTAACCATTTATTTTACATATCTCTTTTTAAAACAAAATAGAAAGATTAGAAATCCATACCTCACAGAAGGTAAGAGATTAACCAGAAGGTTAGAGAAAAACAAACTAAATTATCACTAAAATTTATATATAGCAGAAAATACATTGCCAAAATTCTTCCTACAGAATAAAACTTGCAACTGCTTGAGCAGTATGTAGGAAAATCCAGTTCAGGAATAATGCTAAAATTCTGTTCTTTCCCTGTCCAGTTTTTCAGCATTTTGTAAAAAATGGAATCTCTTTGAAATTCAATGCCATTGAGCCAGTCTGAACTAAAATTTTTTTACAGAAATATAGAAAACCTGGATATTGCAATTAAAAAAAAAATCAAAATGAATTCTTGTTAAGGATATCAACATTCAGATAAGGAGATATAAGCAATCAAGAGGTTGTCTGCTAAGAGTGAAAAAAATTCATCAGTATGACAATTCAAATATTACTATCTCATGACTGTCAGAGTTCAGGGATTGAGAATGAATACCCAAGAAATGGGACCTTCTATAAGCTCACTGCCAAACAAAGTGACAAGTCTTATGGCTTCAGGGGTTTCCAAATCTATTGTCTTGCTCTACTGCATCATCACATTTGCATCATACTGTTCTTATAAGGCATCATTACAAGTGTGAAGATGTAACTATTTGGCAGTTAAAACTCTTACTATATATTTGAGAAACCTTCAAAGACTAGTAATCTAAATGCTTCTTTGAACAAGATGGCAAAAGATACCACTTCATGAAGATAATGGGTGTCTATGTCTAACTCATTTATAGTTGCGCGTATTCAGCATGAAGTAACAACATAATTTAATTTTACTTAGCAGATTTTGCTTGCTTGGAGATGCTTTCAAAAATAGTAAATTACTGACAGAAACAATACACTAAACATTCCAGTATAATATGTTTTTTAGCAGCAATTTCTTTGTTCTTAAGGACATTAGTGGAAAAGCATTATATGTGGAAATAATATGTTATGATATAGACCACTTGGCTGAGCAGTAAGGCTTAAGATGAGATTTTTCATATTGTACAAATAGAAGGCAGCCAGACTTTAGGATTGGCAATGGCATAGGATGGAATGCTTTTCCTTCTTATCAGTGGTTTGAGGTGAGCCATGTTATTAGTGACCAAAAAACATATATAACCGGTTTTCATATGTATTTGATGTCACATGTAAAAGAAGTGCATGATTACAAATTTCTAAGTCACATATATTTTAACGTAGGAAGTCTTCACCAAAAATAAGATACTGAACCAAAGCAGTCACAAAAAAAACAAAAACGATGTGTTTGGCTGGCTGAGGAGAAAAACAAAACAAACAACTATCAAACTTTCATGCAACCTTTATAAAAAGGAAAGAAATATGAACGTAGTAGTATGAAAAACTGGGTATACTGCCTCCCATGATGTATCATGTCTATAAATCACGAGCCGTTCCTATATGATTGGAATCTCTAGATATTGCCACAATTAAAAAAAAATAGTACTGATTATGGTTTATTACAGCTCAAAGGCTACTAATCTGTATTTCTCACTGTCTGGTTATTTCATGCAGACAAATAGAAACACACAACACTGCAAGTGCAGTGTCTGTTACCCACCTGAGCCCATGTCTGAAGCAGATAACTACCGCAGAGGAAGACATGCAGAATTCTCTTGAAATACAAGACAGTTCTAAAAACTTGCTTTCTCTAACACACAGTACTGTGTAGGAACAAATAATATCGATAGAAATAATGAAAAAAATTCTTGAAGAATATACTACACCACGTATCACATCCAATTCTGCCTTTCCTGGCAATGTGTTAGTCATGTCACTTGCATAATACACTACTGAAGGACTTTAAAATACTGTGGTCATTATCAAAGCCTATTTAATTTTGAATAAAATCCTTAAGTTCTTTTGTCTTGCTTATTTTCACAAGCCATTATACTCAGTTTTGTAGTCTGTGGCAATTCAGCTGCAGGTCGTTTGGGGGAATGAAGTTATCACATTATAGCCAATTTACAGATGGACCGAATAACACCAGCTGTTACATCTGGTTTTGGCCAGAAGCCTAGGGTGTGAATGCAGCCCACTCAATATTTTATACACAGTCAATGAATATTTCTTATCTCATGATTACAGTGGTGACTGGCTCTTTTAAGAGATTTAAGCTGAAATATAAACTCCCCAAAATATTCTGACTCAGAGTGGTTATTAGAGTGAGTTACTGGTAACAAGTGACAGAATCAGACAACCCTTACAAACTCTTTCCTCTAATATTTAACTTCCTATTTTAAAAAAAAAAAAAATCTGTTACAAACCTAATACTAAAAATTACGGGAGAATATGATATTGACCTCAGAGGTTCTACTGCGACTGCAGCAACAATTGGAATTGGGGATGAACTCCGAGCTTTGCAGCAGCTGCTCCTTTGAAATCAGTCCTTCAGAACTGTATCTGTGCACATCTGTAATTACATGCATTTACCGGTAATGGCAGAATCAAAATAACGCTAAAATCAATAAGACACCTTCCTTTCATTCAGGGTAATGTGGGATAAGGCCCTGCTATGGTACACAGATTTCTCTGTCTTCCACAGAGAACATAGTCTACTGAGATCAATTTACAGCTCCCCTATAGCAATCAGAAATGGAAAATAAAGCAAACACAGGATCAAAATGCAATATAATTAAATAATAATGATAACTGTACTAAATTATTAGATATTACTAAATTCAACAGTGATTCAATAGTATTAAAATACCAAAAGATTATGTCTTCTAAATTTTTAGACCAAATTAATGTCCAAGAATTTAAGTGAATAGACTACATTCTACTAATACTCACAACTGGGGATAGTGAAGGAAGGCCAAAGTTAAAGCTACTCAAACCACTAGATCTTTGTCATGTTATAGGAAAGTCAAAATGCCAATATGATTTTTCCTCCTTTCCTGTTGCGATACAGGACTGTTCCATGTACAAGAATATGGGGAAAGAGGAGAGAAAGAAAAGTGGTGATAAATGCCACAAAAACAACAGAGAAGGAGCTGGAGATGTGTGTGGGAAATGAGGATTACTGCTAGTAAATACTAGACATCGAACCAGAGCCTTAACAGTCCTGAGGAACAACTTGTACCTGAAGGTTCGAAAGAATTTATCTTTGAACAGTAAGAGTATTACAGCTTCTATCTTTTTCCAAAACAAACACCTGGTACAGACATGCACAGAAACTTTAACATATTCATTAATTGTTTCTTCTTTCTCTAGGGGAATTTTTAAATAAGCGAAACAGAAGATGGTAACAAGAAGAGTTTCCTTCTGCAAAGGGAACTCTAATCAGAGGGCATGCTGCTCAGTTAGGCCTGAGATAATGATGGTAGTTTAGAAAAACATATTTGAATATCTTAATTTGAGGATACTTAAAATTAAGAGTTAATCATGGATCTACATTGAAGAAAGTATTGGAAAATTATTTCTGAATATCCTTCTTAAAACTATGAAGCTTCCTTCAGTTTTGGTCCAGACTATTATTTTGTCCAACTAGTTGATAGAGTTATCAAGATGTCTAGCTCAATGAATACAACCAATTGCTGGAGTTTATACAGAGAGCACAGACATTCTGTTGGAATTAATAGGAAGTTCTGCCAAAGAGTTATTTTAGTAAAATTACTGTGCTATTTTGGGTGCCTGTGTTTACAAAGAGTTGGATAAATTACTTTTTAGTATTCAAAAGAATAGATTATTGAGACTGAAGATTCATTATTGTTTTTATAAGCTAATTTGACAGCTGTTGATTCGACCACTCAAAGCAATCTCTGAGCATTTATAGCCTAATAGCATCTCAAATGGAACTTACTCTGGGGAAGTACATTACTAACCACAGAAATCATTTGATGATTTGTGAGAACATGCCTGAAATCTGCTTGAAGTGTGTAGAGAGACAGAGGCTATTGTTAAAAAATACTCAGTGTTCATTAAAATGAATGGTTCTATGCAAACTAGTATTGTTTTACACTGTAGTCTGTATTTAAATGTTCTTAAACTGCATTATTCAAATCAGAAACTGATTAACATCTGCCTTGTTACACACAAGCCATTTTGTCAATATCAATGACAATAAACAATAACAAAAAATGATCAAAAGAACAACTTCCAGTATTCAATATTTCAGCTTGGAAATCAGCTAAAATTGTACTTAAGTCCTGAGTTTCAGAGACTCTTAAACTGAAGACACATTGGAAAGATACTAATGCTTATAAATTCAAAAGTTCCGTTCTAAAAGATCTCAATGTACATGTAGTAATTTGATATGAAAAATGAGCCAAATTTTAAGGAGTTTAAATTCACATTATTTAGTGTACTCACTAAGTGTTGAGACTATGAAGACTCTTCTAAGATGCAGTAGCTATTTCAAAATTATCCAGTATAACTTTTCCTCCTATTTAATATGAACATCTAGCACTGACTACCATTGATGGTAATTTATATGATTCATTGATCCCACCTGATGCAGTTATTACTAATAAATCATATATCAAAAAATGATGAAATGAGGATATGATATTTTGAAATTAAATAATAAACTTCTATAAATGTAATATGTAAACTATGATTACACTTAGTGATTCATTAGCCCTATGATAACAGAGTGCCAGTGTTGAACTCTGGGATTTTACAAAAAATGTATCTTTTGTCATAAAATTCTGATCTCTTAACTCACAAAAATAGATCTAGCTTTTTTACTAAGATTGCTCAAAATATTAGGCAATCACAAATGAAAACATAAACATTTCAATAACAAAAGTTACCCAAATATTTTAAGTGGTGTGCTGCATTTTATGTCTGCCACATGCTGGAAGCCGCAACAGCCAAACACTAATATGTCATTGAAAGACTATATAATGCAATATGAAAATATCTTCATATATCTTATGTCAAAAATCTCATGACTATCAGATAGAAGTCAGTTTGAGACTGTTTCAGCTCAAGTTATTATAACATAGCTAAAATTATAGCATAGCTAACATTATAGCAGCTATCTCCCTGGTTGTTCATATTTATGATTTACATGTGTTTTATTTTAAAATAAGCTATTGCAAAACTATTGAAGATTGTTTTATCAGATAAGCAAGTCCATTATACAGGAATTGCAGCTGTTTGTTTTAATCTATTTGAGCTTGAAACAAGGCGTCATGAACTTACAGAAATCTCTGTCCTACCTTGGATGTAGTGCTAGTTATTTATTCAACAATACTTCTCTGCTTGGTTTTGGCGAGTTGTTTCTTTTTGCCTGTGTATCTGTAAACCAGTTTAATTGACAGACCCACACTTCTCCAGCTCTCTAAGGTAGACTGTATAATATTTTTGCCTTCCTGCTCATGGAAAATTTTGAAAGAAGTATTCTGCTCAAGTATACTTTGCCCTAGAGGAAAATTTGCAAATATATTTAATGACTGTTTATCACAATGCACATGGAAAACAATGTGATTTCTCTTGCAAGGTTTTTTCCATTTTTTTTCTTCTGCAAGTAGGGAAAATGTTCTTAACTGAGAAACAGAAACACTACTGAAGCTGACAACACAAAACTGAATGAAAGAATGAGATCTGGCACAGCGTAGTGAAGATTAATGCTCAAAGGTAGTCAAATTTTGCACCTTTTGAGCCAGCCACTACTAAAGGAGCAAATCACTGCTTAGAAAACACAGTTGCATTAGTACATGAAGTTACTAATTACAAGACAATATATATTAGAGAGCAGTTAATTCATCCAAATTCTAATTTTCTCATGATCCAGTGATTGACTACATTTGAAATGCACTTTCTTATTAAATGTGATACTGCAAATGACAAATTCAGTTAAAGGTGTAATATTAAATGAAGTCAGTATTGAAAACTGCATATAAAAATCATACTTTATCTTATTTCCTATTTAACTGAAAATAACAGTGTTCTTTGGGTGCTAAGTATATTCAGCATTTGCTCAACTACATTGTGGCATTGGAGAAAAAAAACCCTGCTTTAAGCATCTGAAGAGAAACTAAATAAACACCAGGGATCACCTTATAAAGACAGGCTTCTTATAAATTCCGTCAGCACAGAATAATCTTAACCACATTAAGCTAGGTCCTCAGTTCACACATGCTGCCATAAATTGTTGCTAGCAACAGAGATTGCCCTGGTGTAAGAAAAAAGTGGAGGAATAAAGGAATCATACTCTGATCATAGGGCATGAAAACAAAAGGCAGCTTAGTGTACAGATGAGAGGGAGATAGCTGTTGTTTAAAGCAACAGCTGAAGTAAGCAAACAACTGCAGTAGAGAAAAATAAAATCTAAACCCAGCACTAGCTGAAATCAGATTGGATAACATGAAGGATGAGTGGTCAGCTGCCAACCACATAAAAAAAAAAAGTACAAAACCAGATTAATGATAAAGTTATTGGGAATCCAAAACATTAGATAATTCTACAGTAAACATAAGTGATGATTACTAGAAATGGAATATCTGGATGGGATTATTTAATTTGTTTGCAAATATGTTTATTGTATTTGCCCAGGATAATCCTTGAAGTTCTGCTTACATAAAATTAAATCTGAATAGTCAGTTGCCATAACAACATAATAAATTAGTTCTCTAGATCTATTTTCGATCATTCGACTACAGGATTTTTTGCTAGGATCTTTGTGATTTAACTCCTCAATGTTTCCAAGTATTACTTAAATGAAGAATCTGCATATTTAATTAATCTCTAGGATACTTCATAATTTCTTTTCCTTAAAGAAGTAAGACAGACTCAAAGAATCTGGTAGTTAAATAACAACACCAGAAAAAATATTGTACTTTCTTTGGTAGAATCATAGAAAGCCTCAGGAAAAAAAAAATAGATAAATATATTTCATCCTTTTGTGTTTTTACTGGCTGTATTAGATTACAGCACCACATTTCTGCTAAAAAAAATACGGAATTAGACTATCTACTTAAGAGCCATACTCCTACATAGAGCTTTTAAGTATAGTATTGCCCATATCATTTTGCAAATAGCCACACTCTTGGGGAGTGCTGTGTTCTGAAGACTGCATTTCAGTTCCTGCCCTCACAAGGTGAAACCAAAATTGTGTTTAAAAAAGACAAAACAAAACAACCCTCCCTGACAATCTAGTTAATTGTTGCCAAGTGGAGGAGATATTACTTTTAATGTCCCTGTCCCCAGGTGAAAACCTGCAGGAAGGCAAATGGAAGAGGTGGAAACTTCTCTCCGTGCCTCCTGCCCAATGACGGCTGTATCAGGACTCCACACCAGTCATGAGGAAGAGTGAAATCTTCTACACCGGTGGGCCCAAACTCAAGTGACTACATTTGTAGCAATGGTAAATGGGAGCGCGTACAGCGGCTAGTGCTAAAGCTGATTAAATGCTAATGCCAGTGATAGGTATGCTAGCAGCCCACAGACTATTCATGAATATATTAGTATATGTTTGTCCTGGGTTTGGCTGGGATACAGTTAATTTTTTTCCTAGTAGCTGGTACAGTGTTGTGGTTTGGGTTCAGTTGAGAAGAACCTTGATAACACACTGATGTTTGCAGTTGTTGCTCAGTAGTGTTTAGACTAAAGTCAAGGATTTTTCAGCTTCTCATGCCCAGCCAGCGAGAAAGCTGGAGGGGCACAAGAAGTTGGCATAGGACACAGCCGGGGCAGCTGACCCAAACTGGCCAAAGGGTATTCCATACCATGCGGCGTCATGCCCAGTATATAAACTGGGGGGAGTTGGCCTGGGGGGATCGCTGCTCGGGAACTAACTGGGCACCGGTCGGCAGGTGGTGAGCAATTGCATTGTGCACCACTGGTATATTCCAATCTTTTTATTATTGCCATTTTATTATTATTACCATTATTATTTTCTTCCTTTCTGTCCTATTAAACTGTCTTTATCTCAGCCCACAAGTTTTACTTCCTCCCCCGATTCTCTCCCCCATCCCACTGCGGGGGGGAGCAAGCAGCTGTGTGGTGCTTAGTTGCTGCCTGGCGTTAAACCATGAAAATGCTTAATTGTAAAACTGTTCAGTTCAATCAGAAGAGGTCTTAACTTTCCACTGATGCATCAAGCATCTATCTACTGAAGGATCAGCAAATAATGTAAATTGTTTACATAATCATATGTTTACACTCAAAGACTAAAGTATATTCTCTCTCTTGGCATACTCGGAATTCATGTTCTCTCCCGTGCTCTTTGTTTCTCCGAAACACACTTGCCTACATACAAATTATGTTCAAACTTGTTTTCTTATTGTCATCCATAAGGATTACATGGCAAATTAAAACACATTCAAGTAGACGTAGCCAAGAGAAGAAGTCGGGAGGGCATGGAAAACCTTTATAAGCGCCAGTGCTGCCAGTGGGACTAGACTAAGACAGGCAGGTAAAATCTTGCTTTTCACAAAAAGAACTAGACTGTGTGAAAACACATTCAATGAACAGATAGAGGGGGAAAAACAAGGGGAAAAAAAAGAACTAGCTCAGTATTTGGGGATGGGGTTCTACGTTGGTTATTGTAGTTTGCCATCTTTTTCATCTTCTTCAGTTTTACATTTTGACCTGTTACATTTCCTTGTTAACTGTTTCATACAATGAGAATTCATTCTTATCTCTTGTTCTTAAGTTATAGTAAAAACAGTAAAAATACCTGATCCCTTATCAGCATAAGTACCTGACCATCCCAAATTAACCTAAAAAAGGCTCACCTAGTTCTGACATTCATGGAGCAACGAAACATAAAGAAAATTCGTAAGTGCTGAATCAGGTATGAACTTATCCACTCTTCCAAAGGCATTACCTAAGCCTACAGTGGGAAATTGCGTGTGATTGAGCTGTCTGAGCTAACACCGGTCTTGGTTAGCTTGTTCATGTGGTTCAGCTCTGTACCCCTAGACAGGGCTCTTTCCAATCTTGCAAACAGTAAAACCTCCTTAGTACAGCTAATGGGCTTACTCATAATGTATTGTTAACAGTTCTGCAGATTGTTTTATTGTGTTCATTGTGTGAAACAGCTGTGGCCTAAAAGGTGTAAAGAAGATGAACGTTAAATGATAAAGAAAAAAAGGAGACTCTTTCATGTTTAATATCTGCATAGAAATTTCTTTCAAGCTCGTTTAAAAAAAGGCTAAAAAGTTGCAAAATTTATGCATGATTTTCACAGGAAAAGTTTCCCATTAACAGATACTGAGGGAAACTTAACATATTTTGCCATTTTTTGGATCATCCATACGTACTTTCAATTCAGCTTCATACATTATATAAAATGCCTGTAAGAAGTTGCAAGGCTTAAGATAAAATTGTGGTATTATTAAGGAAAAAAGAAAAAAGGACATAGAAAGTGTTTCTGTCAACAGTGTTTTGTGTCCCCATTTATTAGCTGTGGTAGTGCAAAATGAAATCATCATGAACCTATAAAATACAGTAAAAACTTCACATCAGTTTTGTGTGTGAGGAGCTTGGATAATTCTATTATTATGCTGTGTAAAACTCTACAAACATAAATCAGAAATTAATAAGTTTTGAGAATGCCTTTAAGTAAAAAAAAATAATAAATTGACTTGTGTATTATATAAGGAAAGGGGTTTGGGGGTGAGAAAGGGTAAAAGGGGAGCCATGAGTGAACTGCTGGGGCGCACAAGTGGAAGATGGAAAGGCACAACGTATAGTGACTTCAGTGACTAGGCAGGGGAGGGAAGTGGCAACTGAGCTCAGCTCAGAAGCTGAGGAGAGAGAAAAAAGATATTTTACTCCTATCTTCAAAATTGTAATGAATCCCACAAAATTTGGGGATAGTGACTAAAGAATGAGGTTTTAGTTACTCTTATTTATATTTAATACATCTTTATTTGGCTGCCAGGGTCATTACAGCTCTGAAATGACACTGCTTCTAAAAGAGAGGAAGCTGAACAAACCCATTTGTGGAAAGATAAGTTGGCAATACGTGTTCCCATGCTAATGGCTCTGAAGAGTATATACAAACATGTGCGAAGTATCATCATGTCACAGTCTGAATTGCATAAAGCTTTCTATTACTTTCATCTAGTAGAACTAGAAGGCAAGCCTGCACCAGAAAATTTCTGCATGCCAGGTGATATAGTAGAAAAGGATTCTCCAGTCTTGGATGTTCTCTGGCAGTAAAGAATTTTTTTTTTTGCTGCCTTATAAGAAACAGGAATTCAGCATAGTGCAGAACAACAAAAGCTACACTTGGGCATATTTTAACAACTCACTACCTTCAAGCTCACCATTATAAAAGAAAAGATCCATTTGTTTGGATCTTTGGCTTCAAAGTTGCCTATTTTGTGCAATTAAAACACCTAGAGAGGATTTTTTAGTAGTCAGTGGATTAAAGACATGAGCTGGGACTGGAAACCAAATGCTATTCCATCATTGCTATGTGCCTTGCCCTCTAAGATGTAAACTGTGGACTTGCTTTTTTGATTTCACAATAGCATGTTGAGAGTAGTTGTCACCAGACTCATATATTAGCCTTCTCTGATGAAATGTGAGTCTGAATTCTCCAAGTTGAGAAAAAGATAGAACCTAGATCTCCTATTTCTTAGACAAATGTCTCACTAGTTTTATCAGAGGTTGATGGTTTCACTTCTTATCTCTATTTTATAATCAAAGAGTAAATCCTATCCCTGTCTTTTAAACATAATCATAGGCACC
This sequence comes from Haliaeetus albicilla, assembly GCF_947461875.1. Lineage (NCBI taxonomy): Eukaryota > Metazoa > Chordata > Aves > Accipitriformes > Accipitridae > Haliaeetus > Haliaeetus albicilla. Next base: position 2,568,310 of record NC_091497.1, on the reverse strand, counting down.
AACCCCTGGAAAGGATTTTTGTAAAGCAGGTTTTCTGATTCCTTGATTTATCAAATTTATTTTAATTTACTATGCTTCTCCAAGTTCAACATGCTTACTAAACTCTGATAGAATTTGACACACCAAATTTAAGCTGCAACTTCAATTTCACTTTTATTTTTTTAATGAGGAGGTCCTAACTAGTGGTTGCAAGACTCAGACAGGACATGTGAGAAGACCAGCTTTTCTTTCTAATAGAATTTAAACCCATGTTTCCTCTATTCTCTGCTTCATTCACTCCTGTCAAGAGTCCTACACAACCAGGTCATAGACCATTCAAGGAATGTCATACATGGGAAAGAAGTGACACATTTGATCTCTTCTATGCTGTGATAACTAAATAATTTGAATTAATTTGAAATTCACTGGACCAAGACAAAAGCAGAAATACGAGGACAACTGTAGCGTAATGTTTAGGACACGTTCCTGGAAGCTCTGGGTTCTAAACAAACTGGGCCTCACAGAAAATACAGAAAAACATCATGAACCAAAAACCAAAAGCAGTCCCCCACCACTTTCTTATGTTACTGTTGGGTACCAGAGAAAATACAGAACTGGGATGCAATGAATATCTCGGCTATTTTTTGTAACTACGATCCCACATTTCTGCTGTCTGTCAGCACTAGCCATCATTTATTTATGCTCATTAAACATGAGTAAAATTATTAGTCCTGTCACCCTTTACCTTGATGGTCATCATTAGTTACACCGTATGTCCCAAAGAACCTCCCTGATGAGAACTGCTGTGTGATGCACCCCTCTGCTCATGCAACCCCAAAGTCACCACTTCACAAAAATTAAGCAGTGTTCTCGATTCATGCTCAGGTAAATCCTTTGTGAGAAAAATTGCAAGACCTGAAATCCATTTTCCTCTTAAGAAGATCCCACATCCTCTCATACAGTTCACTTTTCATTACAGAAGAAACTTTTCAAAAAACCACTATGTTCATGGACCTCAACAGATAATGTCACAAGACCCCAACAGCTTCCTTCGCTGATTCCTTACCCCTCCTCCCCCAGGGCCTCCTCTGGCCACGACTTCCCAAAGACACTCCACATGAAGAGCAAAATTTTTGGCAGCAGGGAACTTTTTAACGGCAGAACCTTACCTTCTAACTTCATTTGGTAACTGCAATGAAGGAAGGTGGTGCTCAGGTTGGAATAGTTCCTCCATCCCTAAGGCACTACATGTTTTAATACACCGTTACTACTGATCTGCCATATACCTGCTTATTTGCACCCATTTTATCTTATAACCCTGCTACTCTGCAATAGCTGTTACTAGTCATTATGCATCTGTATTTTTTAAGAGGTATTTTTTAAGTAGAACTGTAAAGATAACTCTGTACTACTTTGCCACACACTTAAAGTCTTAACTTTGCAAAATTTAAACACACCAAGCTCAACATTTGGGCTATTTTTACAGCAGTTTTATATCAGCAGAAGAGCTTGTTTAACATTAGAAACATGATTTCCACATGCAATAATTGGGTGGATCAGTCCCCTAGCATAACTTATTCAACAAGTCATTATTTGATCCTGACTCTAAACGACAATCCGTTCACTCTAAGTATTTACCTAATGATTTCAGTTAAAGAATGTTAGCTATCTTTTCCCCAAAGCATTCACTTGGAGTACTCAAGGGCCACTGTATTGATATTCTGTAGTTGTGAAAGGCAGAGGCAAGCAATTATCCAATTCCAAATATTTAATGAGGCTCAGGTGGATTTAAAACCACAGTCTGATTTGCCCATTATATTCAAGGTCTACATGCTGTAGGTTTCATGCTTTAGAAAATTATGCATTAGGTTTGTTGTTCAAATTATTTGCCTTTTTTGTTTTTTTTTTTTATTGATTGTACCATGAATCTTAGGCACTTTCTCAGTATGCTTTCCTAATCTATAGAGTGCTGTGCTATTTTAAATTTGTAATACTTATTCCTGCGCTGCTTACTTATCTAGTTCCAGTGCCCTCTGAGAGAGTTAGAGTATGTTTTATTATTTAAACCATTAGCAATTTTTTCAGCACTGCTTAGGGATGGTTTTATCTTAAAACTGATAAATTGCTTATCACTTGTTATCAGTGTTAAAACCAAAACGCTTTCATTTCTCTCTCAGAAAATAAATAAAGAAATAAATGTAGCGTTCAGAAGTTAACAGCAATTAAGTTGAGCTTTGTTTAGATGAAAGCTTCCTGATTGCAGCAAAGAGGTGATACCAACATGCAGATTTTTGTGAAGGTTAGAAAGCCACTTAGCTTTCTATTGTGGAAAGTAAACAGATGTGGACAATTCAGAGATGATCCAATATGAGGGGAATGCGTAGTGTTTCAAGGCAGCCTGAAATTCAAGAAGAGTTCTTTCTTTGAACAAAAAGTTTTACTTTTGTAAAAGGAGGGGTCTTTAAGTACGTTTATTTAACCACACTGCTGGGAGGGGGCGGGGGGAAAGCAACTAGGAGGAGAAGATAACGAGTGAAAAAGCACAAGGATGGATCGTAGGTAGGATTGTCAGCCTTGATACTTATTCACAAACCCTGCAGCTATAGGTCCCTCAAGCATACCTTTGAAAATTTGGTCACCTGGAGTTGAAGGCAAAGCACTGAGGGTTATTTTGGCTGTCAGCTTTAAATAACAACCAACTCCCTGCTCCCTTTCTCTTTAGCATATCCTTCACAAACAAGGAAGATCACACTCTGCTACAAAATGTTAGGCTGTAGTGATGGGCGTAATGACCTTTATAGTGTGTCACATCCTGCAGAAAGTTATGTGCAGTGATGGATTTGATTATGTTTTCCTCTCTGACTGTACCACTCTCTATTGGAATATTTTTTTTTACAATTGCTTAGATTGCCTGGGAAATTGGATTCTAGTTTACAAGCAGTCTTTTCATTATTTTTTTTAACTAGCAGCAATACACTGGAATTTATACTTCACATGCTGCACTGTACATTTCTGGAAGTCTCAAGTATTCTGCTGCTTGTATAATGGTTGACATCTGTTATGCAAGATACGCTATTGCTCTCCAGACTATTATATGCACTATTATTAGATAAAAGCACATGCTTTTGCCCATGCATTTTGCCACTAGTTTTACGTGGTACAGTATATACTTTAGGGACTCCACTTTTCCAGGAAGGCTTTAGACACAGCAGTGAGTAAAACAGAACAACACCAATTGACTAGAAAAAGTTATTTCAAAATATTCAAATCCCTTTTGTAGTGCTTGATGCAGAAAAATACAGACACTAACCAGGTATTGGAGAGTATGCGTAGGTTGGGGGTTGAGGGAGGGGGTTAGGTTTTTTTTTTTCTCTCCACTATAAAAAGTAAATCTTTTCACACTGAACCACTAGCAGGCTTATCATCTCAATTTTACTAAGAATTTGTTTCAGGTAGACCAGAGGCTATGTTTAATATGGTCACATTTATTTCAGTGAGCTTTTGAATGTAGAAAGATTTCATGTTACGGAAGACAGACTATGCTTAAATTACATGATAATATACATCTTTTGACATTTCCAGAGTTCCCCAAATTGAGGTAAGCCTTTACTCAGCTTAAAATACCCATTGGAATAGACAAATCTTGCACAGGAGTAAACCATCTGCTTAAATATTTCAGAGATTCAGTAAGAACACAAATTAAAGGAAGCATTGAGTTTATGTCCTTTGATAGTATGAGAGAATTTTGGGGTTTGATAGCTCATAAAGTATCTTCACGGATCTTTTGCCATCAGCTCCTTTTCGCAGTTAGTACTAGGGCATAGCCCTGAGCAACCTGCTTGGAGCAGGGGGGCGACCAGGAGACCTCAGAAAACTCCCGCTGACCCTAAATCTATACTGCCACAGCAGAAAAGAAGATTCCTGGCAGTTTTTCTAGGACATTTGCTAGGTGCTTTAAAAATTAGAAGCTGCTAATCTATAACATCCTCGGTATAAACAGTAAGCTCTTAGGGGTATAATATTTTAGCTGTACTGAATGCAGTTCTTTTTAATATACTGGTAAAGTCACTGCAGTTCTTGAAAAAGGCTAAGGGAAAGGGTTAGAAATTACTGGCGAGCACCACTCCTCCTAATAGCATTACTCCCTAAACAGAGGCTGTGTACTTAGCTGCCTTCTGCTCCCCTCTTTGCAAGACCTTGCTTCGAGACTGGAATTTCTCCTTCTGCTCCTACGGCTCTCCTTACCTACCGTGCTCCATCTTCCTACTTGCACTTCTATTTATTTTTCCGCTTTTCAGGAAATAAAACTTTCTGAGTTTTAAATAGTAACACTTTATTTTAGAATTGGTTTGTAAAGTACCAGAAAGAAAAAAAAAATCTTGGGAACTCCTGAAATGTTCCAGGACAAGTCATTCCTCATCCCTCCCCCCCATTATACATTAGCGTATAATAACATAATAAACAGGTACTGCTGAGTTAAATATGGGAGATCCAGCTTTGCTGTAACTCAACATATTCTATTGAACTTGCTCTCCTGCTTCCACGTTTTCACCAGGTCAAACATGCTGTCTGCATAGCCTTATGGTAACTCTTTTATTTCAACAAGAAATTCTACCTCAGCTACAAGAAACCTCTCCTATGATCTGCCCCTATGAAAAGTTTCTTCTTCAAGTAGCTGATATTTTTCTTTCTTCCCAGTTTCTAACAATCTTCTAAATTTTTCTTTATGATCAGGCACTTGATTTTCTTATAATAAACTGATATTATCTTAAAGGAAGGAAAAAACCCACATTTCATAGGACTTACTCTTTTATTCTCTGTGAGATATCAACACTAACAGAAGCAATTGTGACAATATTTCTTTTGTTTTTTTCAGAGCTTGCTGGGATGTGTTTCATCCAAACCTATGCTCATATTACCAATTTATTCGACTTTTCTTTCTCGTTTCTGCTTCAAATGTCACATTTTTTTTTCTTTTAACTATTAGATTACATACCACTAAATTGAGAAATAGCCTTAATCAGGACATTTCCCAAGGAATGGAATTAAACCTAATGATACTTATCAGCAAGAACTGCTGCTTAATTGGGATAGTAATTCGCTTAACTGGGATGCCTGTAGGTTATTTACTGTAATCAGATAAGGACATCTGATCCTTATTTTCCTGAGAAGGTTATTAGAAGTGCTAGTTCTAGAAAGACGTTGTAATTATATCACAGTATTTCAAGTGTGATACCCTCCTTTGAGTTGCTGTTCACCTGTTCACAGCTGCGCTGTGGCTATATTCACTGTCTAAGCTACACCAGCAGTGTCCTCCCGAGGCACAGGGGTTGAGGAGGTGACAGCCTGAGCATTCCCTAACCCTTAGGGCAGGATAAAGAATACAGCAGCTCATGCTGTGAATGAACTGGGAACTCATTCATAAAGCCAGGTGACCACTTGATCTGCCTGAGAGCAAGATCCCATAACCAGCATTGGACTAATGGAATAGTCTAATAATGGCTAATAACGACTACAGAGTAACTAACACCAGCTAACGGGTCGTTCTTGTGAGGTCTTTGAGGATGCACACATGCAACAAGAATTTGAGTGGTATTTCAGTGAGCTGCAGACATTTTATAACCGCAGATGTAAACTGCTCTTTCTGAGCTATTTAGGAGACTATGCTCTCTGGGTTGGCTATATTAAAAGAGCGTTTAGGAAAGTGTTTCAATATGCTACTTTAATTCACTACGTTTTAGCTCACTTGGTCAAATATAACAAAAGTTGAACTGCTGACAGAAGACACGACATCATTTTCAGCTCCTTAATGAGACAATAGTTTTGAGAGGGGTAGGGCAACAGAAAGCTACTTCAGACTCAAAATAGCATTTTGCTAATTATACTCCTTCACAGCATTATGCAGATGAAAGTATTCAGCCTCTCAGCACTAGACATAATGGAACCAATCATGCAAAGCAACACCGTCAAGATAGAGGTTGTTACAGTTAGGACTAAAACCAACAAAAAAACTTTTTTTAAATTTTTTTATTATGTCCTGGTTTCAGCTGGGATAGAGTTAACTGTCTTCCTAGCAGCTGGTACAGTGCTATGTTTTGAGTTCAGTATGCAAAGAACCTCGATAACACACTGATGTTTTCAGTTGTTGCTCAGTAGTGTTTAGACTAAAGTCAAGGATTTTTCAGCTTCTCATGCCCAGCCAGCGACAAAGCTGGAGGGGCACAAGAACTTGGCACAGGACACAGCCAGGGCACCTGACCCAAACTGGCCAACGGTGTATTCCAGACCATGCGACGTCCCATCTAGTATAGGAACTGGGGAGTGGGGGCAGGGAATCGCCGCTCGGGGACTGGCTGGGTGTCGGTCGGCGGGTGGGAGCAATTGCCCTGCGCATCATTTGTACATTCCAATCCTTTTATTACTACTGTTGTCATTTTATTAGTGTTGTCACTATCATTATTAGTTTCTTCTTTTCTGTTCTATTAAACCGTTCTTATCTCAACCCACGGGTTCTACTTCTTTTCCCGATTTTCTCCCCCATCCCACTGGATGGGGGGGGAGTGAGTGAGCGGCTGCGTGGTGCTTAGTTGCTGGCTGGGGTTAAACCACGACATATTATTAACAATTTTACTGCAAGTTGGGTACACCAGAGCTTTAAAAGTTGTAGCTAATGGACAATCTATTCTTGATTGTTCTCATCCTGAAATTCACTGTTACTCTTTTCACTCTGTTGAGCGTCATGCTTTGCTTGGAGGTCAGGAGTTCACTCCATCTATGCCTGCTACTCAGGGTCCTTGGGAATGGAAAGGATGAAGAATGACTGATTCCATCAACACAGATCACTTAACCATGCATTCACAAATGCCAGTAAGAATGGCAGTGAACATGAAAACCATGCTTTCTAACATGCCGAGTTAATGCCTGTCACCCTAATTTCAAAGATCGTAGAAAGCAATTATACTTTCTTTTGCTTTTCATTCTCCAGTGGACATTTCTGCTTCATTACACAGGACTGTGCTGAGCCCAAGAACCATTTGCAGACCTAATCTGAAATTTTAATAAAAAAAGAGAGTAATAAAATCTGGATATTTCCATAAAGCAGAACTACATCTCTTTCTCTTCATTTTTTGCAGCTACTGATTTAGGAAGGAAGCTTTGTAAATTCATTGATAATTAACCTGGATTCACAACAATCTGCATGAATGCTACAGTTTCTTGGATAGGGGAAAGCTGCTATTAGCTTATAAGAGTGGTCTAATAGCCATTTTTCAGCTGCTCAGGTTATGTTTAACCACTCAGCCATCTCATCCCAACAACAACAACGCACAGAGTCCATATGTCTTCATTGCAGGGCCTCAAAACCAGACATGAAACAGGCAAGAGAATGCACAAATGTGCAGATAACTTTGAAGAAGCATTTATACATTGAATCATATACTCTTTCTGGTCCTACTGCTACTGACATCATCTGACATAACATTCTCCATCTGACTGATTTACCCAAATAAAACAAAGTATTTCTGTTTAACAGTTCCATTTCACCAATACATTCTGGCATAGATTTCTAGGACAGTTGAACAAAGAACAACCTCAATCTATTTTTGTATGCTTTTAGAGATTGATCAAGTTTTGAAATGACTGTGTATAGCAGGGGAGATATTAAGCTCCTTCTAGCAGCCTCCAGAGATCCTGTGCGATGTGCAGCAGTACTGTACAGCTTCCGCAGGATATTCCTAGACATCAATCTTTTGATGGACATTTGTAAAAAACCAAAGCTTTTTTAGGCAGCGTGCAGTCTGTTCCCTGACCCAGCTCCATTAGAGTGTATGGACTGGTGATGATGACAAAGGCTGGAAAGCTCTGGCAGCTCTTTTCCAGCAGTCCAGGGCTGCTGCCACTGCTGGAGCTCACTGGAATTCCATGCTCCTGTAGCAGAGCTCTGCTCATGCTGCAAAGCAGCCAATGAACATGGAGCAAAGGCTCCTTGATCTTACTGTCAGACGTATGTTTCCGGTCAAAAACATGGGCAGTCTCTAAAACTACAGTAAATGATACGAATATAACAGTGAGTGGTATAGCCATATCGTATGGATACACCAGTGAGGTCTTTTTGAGCTTGAGCCTAACACTATGCTCGTCTCACCTCTGAACTCTCTGTGCGAGCCATCTGAACCACATATGCATGGTAGGACAGAGATTGGCTACTTCTTGCTCCATATTGTAATCAGTCATCCTTCTTACCTAGTAGCAACATGCTATTCACAGTAATCCTATTTAGAATTTGTTTCAGATTGGCCCTCTTCTCTCAGAAGGGCATGTGCACATTAAACATACTGTTCATTAAACTGCAGAGTCCTAATGCCCAAGAACACTTTGCTGTTGTATTGGATATGTATCCCAAGTGCTTAAAAAACAATACTGAAGATTTTTTTTTTGTTAGTTTCAGAGTAAATACACATATATTCCTTTCCTTCTCTGCCAAAGTATCACCTATGATTGATAGAATATTTTTTACTTGGTTTCATTTTGATCAAAGGTTCATTACAAGACAAGAATGTCAGGCAAAAAAATAGATGTAGTTTGAGGAAAGGATGTTCTGTCTCCTTACGGGAGAAGAAAACTGTTTTGGTCAAGGGGCATATTTAAATGCACAACTAGGAAAAGAGAGATCTAGCATGACTAACAGATATTGTGCTATCGCAGTATGAAATGGACAGCACTTGGATCACATGACCACGGTGATATCCCTGTAGAAAAATATCCCTTCTCTTAGGCAGAGCTTGAGATTCAGTTCCATTAACAGTCAAAAGCAACAGAGAAGCAGTTTGGTGATGGAAGAGATCTTCACCTTCCAGCCATCTCTTTTGTGCTGGCATTAGGTGTGGTGTAACTTCGTGGTGAGACAGATCAGAAAATTTATCTCATCAAGAACACCCAGATTGAAGGGAATAGAAGAAAACTGCCCTGTTTGATGACAGCTTACAGTCACATAGAAATTAAGTTATTCCAGATAACATCTGAAGTACTGCAGATAAACTTTTGACCAAGTTCAATAATTACGGTTACCGCACTGTGCTGTGTGGACTAGCTTGTGTCAATCAGACTGGAGCTAGTTCACTATTAGTATTACATCTCGTTGCACAATGCAGACGTGTGTGGGGAGAATTTTCAGGCAATATGACAAAAATGCTCTTTTTATTTTTTAAAGCTAATGTTTTATGGTATAATTACAATATCTACTCTATGTAACTAGTATAGTATGAATAGTATTAGTATTAAAAATTTATATCAGTGTCAAGATCAGGATTCGATTGTGCTGGTTTTCTTTTCTGTGCAAAATTATTTGCTAATTTATAAATGAAAAGCCTCTGTGGAGTTGAAACAAACAGACATAGCAGATGGTTACTTCCTACTAAAATCACAAGTAAAAATAATTCTACATTTTCTACAGTAGTTGTCCATATGACAAAACAGACACTCACTAATACAGAAGTACTGTAGCATGTTAATTACAACTTTATGTTTTTAGGTATTTATTACAAGTAAGTCAACATAGTTAATCGTGTGTTAATAATTCTCCTTCATATCTATTTGCAAGGTTTCCAAACTTTTTTTTTATAGCGGAGTATTGTCTGCTGAAAGGCAATATTTAAATATGCATTTGGGGTTGAAAATCATGCTCTTAAACACAGGAAATAGGGTACATATTTTTTGGATTGGACCTAACCTCAGTCTTCCTGAACGTTCACGCAAAAATGTCCATATGCCGTAATGCTTAATTCTAAACGGAGACACGTGTTTAAAGGAAGCAGCTTGGCTCTACGCTCTTGTGGTTAGGACACTTGCTGGCTGAGGATGTGAAGGACCTAAGGTCATGTACTACTGAAGGGCACAAAAGCACTGAAGGGGTTTTAGTGGGTTCCACCTTAGGGCCAAGAAGAGAAGAAAAAAGTCAGGATACATATGGTCAACTGTGTAATGCTGGATGAAGAGACAAATATTATTTCTTGATCGAAGCACCGATCTGTTTATTCCCTGAAGCATGACATTATGAGGATGAATGAAATTTTCTTCGTTGTCATTTTTCAACACAATATGCCACCTGCATTAGCTGACATTCACAATTCATCAGCATTTTACATTTTAGAAAGTATATCAAGACCTCACCGCTCTTTTCTTAAAAAATATGACTTCAAATAGCTTTGTGGCTTTTCTTTATGTGAAAGAAAAGACAAAACCTTTTCCTATTATGCACTTAGACAGCTCATAGCCACTTAAATAAGAGGGATTTCTATAGCATACTTTAGAATATTTTTCCAGCTATAAAGATTTTATTTGCAGCTGGCTTCTTTGCACTTAAGTGATCTTGAATTTACACATAAATGAAATCAGTAACCAAGACAAAATTCTTCAGGCCATTAAATCTTTGCACATTTAAAGCACTAGGAGGCATAATCTTACTGTGACCTTGAGGCAGAACTGCGTTACTAGCTATATTAACTCCTGAAAGTATAAAGACATCAAATTTACTTCCAAACTAAGAATATATTTCATTTTCAGTAGAGAACTGCAGGATTTATCATTACAGCTGAAGAAACATCTTCCCCTGAAAAATAGTGTAAAAAGGTGATACTTTGGGACATTCAAAATGAATCATAAGTTTCTGCCAAATTTGCAAATAACTTTAGCTGAAAAAAAAATCAATTCTTGTATCCAAGCAAATATTTCATTTGGAAATAAAGATAAAATTAATTAAGAAGAAAAACATTTAGAAAATGCCAAAAGCCCAAACCAAATGGTTTAGACTGAATGTCATTTTAATCCAGCAACCTAACCCTATGTTTCTTGAATGACAAATTCTTCGGTATTTTTAAAAACTGTTCTTACCACTGGTGTAACAAGAAGCCATATATTCATCTTGTTTGGTTGGGTTTTTTTGTATATAATGTATCTGCAAGTAGGAGAGGGAGCAGCATTTTATTAAAGGAATGATGTCCAAAAGTCCCAAATTGTTCTTATTATTTAGCTTTATCAGAGATATTTTATTGTTTGCTTTTTAGCTTTTATCAAACCAAAATAAAAAAGAAGAAAGTAACTGTGATGGATTGTCTCACAAAGATTTTGTCCATCATAAAGTAAGGGTAACTGGTTTTTATAGGCTCTTTTAACAATTGAGTTCAAAAATTCCAAGATTGCTGAGTGCATCTAATTATATTCATGCAGTCCTACAGGGAAAAGTCTTAAAGATCTGTCTGACAGATCAGTAAAGTTTAGCTGTGGTAATTCCAGTGGTTCTTACTTTCAGCTAACTTTATTCCCAGGTCCTTATTGAAAGTCATGTCTTTCACATAGGGATGGCTCAGTGGCTCATGAACCAATTTACAGCCCTACTTTCTAAAGCAAACAAGCCCTCAATTTCAGTTTTCCTTAATTCACCAGAATGCAATTTGCAACAGTTTAGGAGCTGTCACCCAAGCGTCTGAGCTATGCTAGCAGTAGATGCAGAGAGATAACTGAGAGGGGTTTTGGCAGCTGGAAGGCAATGCTGCAAGGGGCAACTCTTCGCAGCTAAGCCGTTCCCAGAGCAAATCAGAGCCATCAGAGAGCAATTCGGTGCCTGCCGAGAAGGCAATCCTCACTGAAATCGTTAGCGATGATCCAAACACAAATACAGATGCAATTATTAATTTATTAATCATTAACCATTTAATAATAATAATACCTTATTTATCATTGAGGCAAATTATTTTTCATTGACTCTCACACATGTTTGTAAAGTTCCTATACTTTTTTCTCTCTGAGCTATTGTAACAGTATCTTTTGGGCAATGTATACACCTTTGCTTAAACCTAAAATTGTTCTGAAGAATATATCTTCATCCAGCTCAAACATAACTATTACAAAATGCATTATTAATTCACGAAAATCCTTTTCTTTCCTGTAAACAGCACATTGTAAATTGGTGTTCATTGATTTGCTTGTGAATCTGTGTGTATTATTAAGGTGCACTGATATTATGCCCAACTGGGCAGCCCAGAATGACAGAAATTCTCCCTAGGGAAATTGAGTTAACATTAAAGGAGAAAATCCATGATCATAAATTTTCCTTAGATAGAATTCCTAACTACGTAAAATAAGGTACTATTATTATTAGAATGCCAATGTAATAAGTCACCTAAACTTTTCACCTAAAAAATCACTTTCCATACCTAAAGCCACTATCTCAGTAATGCTCTCAGTTATGTATCTGTGTTTGCATCTGTTTGCCATTTCTAACTGGAGTGCCTTCAGTGATTGTACTTGGAACTAGCACCTTGACACTACTAACACAGATCAAGGTCAATCTTTGCCCCTCTAAAGCAGCATTTTGAAAGCTGTCACTTTTATCTTTTATTAGTCACTTCAAAGCTAGTCTGGCACACCCATTACCATCTGATTACCTCCTAAAATCCTGATAAACATAATTAGTATTTTAATATCTTTGCACTGCACAATTGCATTTTAATATCTTTGCGATCAAGAGGACAATGTAAGGAAAACACGTCCTTTCAACATTTAAATGAATTAATTTCATGACTTAGCTCCTTTTACAAGGCTGAAATATTGCAAGCCGAGAATACCTACTGAATAAAATCTTAACTTGAAGTGGTTTCCAAGTAATAATTCTCTTTTCAACTGCCACTTTTTAAATAATTTAGTGGTGCAAACTCTTTGCTCTACTAGTAAAAAGAAACAAGCACAGACCAAGAAAAACAAAAGATGTGATACTTACCCTTTCTACCCATTAAACAGATTTGTCTGGGTAATGGCACAAAATGAAAAAGAAAATACGTAGTTATTACCCTCCCTACTCCCTCAAAGCTGGGAAAACACCATATCACTTCTTTTGTTTTCTGTTTTCTTTTGCAGAACACTTTTATGTTGATCATATAAGTAAATGAACTTTGGGACATAAAAATTTTAGGACATTAAATGAAAATAATCCATTATTAAAAATATGTGCATTAGAATCATAACAACATAAAACACAGCAAGCATATAAAAGCTTGCTTTGCATTAATTTGTGAAATTTTTCCATAAGCAGAGCTGTGGAAAGGAACAGGACTGATACCGTAGCTCTGGCTTTTTTGTAGTTTTGGGTTTGGGGTTTTTTGCTTCTGATAGGTCAGGAGTCTCCTGGGGAAACAGAAACATTTTGTTAAATGTTCAAATTGTTAGTGACCTAAAATTCAGTTAAAAATTAATTAATTCAAGTAGAATGGTCCTCTTCCAAATGAAACCTTATGTAATCAACATACGTTACTCTCCTAATAGAGAAAACTTTAAAATGTGCTCCTGTTATATCTCAGTAGTTGATAGGCACAGCAAGTATTTTAAGAAAACACTTTGTGTACTAGAACTGGTTTTGAGATATCCAGTATACGTCTGGAAACCTAAACCAAAGTGACACATGCCTGAGACAGTATAGTCCCAGAAATGCTCAGGCTCTATCACTACATGTCACTTAACACTGCCAGTGCATGAGCTGAGGTCTGGACACTGCTCCACAGGCTGCAGAAGGGGTAACGTGGTCCCTGGTGGGGGGCTTTGGCCCATGCACCTACAGCTTTCCCAAATAATTCCTCAGCATGGGCCAGCAACCGGTCCGAAGAGGCAACCTGAACATGGCCACCCCCTTTAGAGAGGGAGTGACGTTAGCGAGGCGGACAGGAGCGCTGTGACGGCCCGTCCCCACCTTGTTCTGGTCACGCTTTGTCTACTGCCGTGTAGCTTTGAAGTCTCTCATCGTTAAAAGTCAGAACATTTATGTGTCATGGCAAGGAAATTAAACACTGGGGTCCTAGGGTGGGTGGAAGTGATAAGACGTTACTACAGTAAGTTACTCCTTTTCCCTCTCAATAGTTTAACGATAGTTACCTAAACTGAGACTTACAAAAGTGTCATTACAGGGTGGTTACTGACATGTAGACACAGCTGGACTGGTCTCAAACTAACCAGCTAAGGAAGTGCAGGCTGTGGTGTTGAATGTTTTTGTCTATATTCTCACAGGTTTTTAGTGGTATAAAATGTGCATGGAAGTCAACAGAAGGGGTAGGAAAGCATCATGTAAAGGAAGATTAGTTAGACTGCTATAGTAAAGTAGACCTAGTCAATCACCTCTTTGAGCAAGTAGTTAAGAAAAATATGAAACGTATTTACCAATACATATATTTTTGTTCTAAATAGTAAGATGAGCAACAAGTCTAACATTTACCATACTTCATTTAATTTTGTAGCCAACTGGTATTATGTATATGTGTATATGTATACATATATATAAAAATACCAATTTTGCTGCAAAAAATGGCTTGTAGTTAAGTGAAACTATACACTTAAATCTGAGGGAATATTTTTGCAAAGGTGTTTTTCTCTTACTTAGGATTGTCCCCAGTATTTAGAATCTGATTCATGAAAATACCTTTTCTTAATATTAATATTTTGTTTACTCTACAACAGTTTATCCTGGCTTTTCATTTCTCTGAGAGACAAAAATGTAGACTGATAAAAACAATTTAAAATTACTTTTCACTCATTGCATTAGATTAAACTCCACACACATACAAATTTCTGTATCTCTCATAGGTAGAGGATCATTAACCTTCAGAACAAATGTTTTCCAATAAAATGATGAATAAACAAAAAAAAGTCAAAAGCACACTCAGTTTTCTGACTGAAACTAGACAACAGCTTTGAGTTCAGGACACTGATTTCTTTCAAAGCCTAGAAAGGCAAGAAAGAGCTCTGACAAGAAAAGCTCTAAATAACAAAATCATTGGAGGATAGATCCCTCAAAATGTGAGCAAATCAATTCCTAAGTAATCCATTCCTAGGATATATCATTACAGTGTTACTAATTCAGATTTATAAAAGAACAGAGTCACTGCTTTTTTTTTTTACTGACTAACAAGGACAGAACCACCAGGCAACAGCCCTTTTCCCGAGATGTAAACTCACCCTCAAGCTGTTCCAGCTTGGGACTCCTGATGATGTAGAAAACACACTGCTAGCCAGGGATTCCAGTCAATGGCCTGGGAATTAAACTCTGAGATCAGTCCCAGTTAAACCATCTTAGAAAGGGAAATTGCATGAGACCTTGGAGTTTCCATAGGCAGACAATGAAAGTATGTAAGAGCAGTGAAATCTGCATGCAGTCTCTAAGTCATTTCTGCCTGGAATATTCCACAGAAATAGGATGCATTTTCACAGAGCTGGCATGAATGTGAGAAGGAAGAATGTAAATACAAAGTATTTTCAGCTTCAATGGATTTCTCACTGTCGTGGTTTAACCCCAGCCAGTAACTAAGCACCACACAGCCGCTCACTCACTCCCCCTGCCCCCAGTGGGATGGGGGAGAAAACTGGGAAAAGAAGTAAAACTCATGGGTTGAGATAAGAACGGTTTAATAGAACAAAAAAGAAGAAACTAATAATGATAATGATAACATCAATAAAATGACAGCAGTAATAATAAAAGGATTGGAATGTACACATGATGCACTGTGCAATTGCTAACTACCTGCCTATCGATGCCCAGCCAGTCCCCGAGAGGTGATTCCCCCCCCCCCACTCCCCAGTTCCTATACTAGATGGGACGTCGCATGGTATGGAATACCCTGTTGGCCAGTTTGGGTCGGGTGCCCTGGCTGTGTCCTGTGCCAAGTTCTTGTGCCCCTCCAGCTTTGTCGCTGGCTGGGCATGAGAAGCTGAAAAATCCTTGACTTTAGTCTAAACACTACTGAGCAACAACTGAAAACATCAGTGTTATCGAGGTTCTTTGCATACTGAACTCAAAACATAGCGCTGTACCAGCTGCTAGGAAGACAGTTAACTCTATCCCAGCTGAAACCAGGACAGTATCCACCCCTTGTTCTATACCATTGATGTCATGCTCAGTTCCCATACCTTCAGTTACATCCTGGTCAATCATCATCACCTTTTCTGTCCCTTTGAGACATATAAACAATAATATATATATGTGTATATATGTATACACACACAGAGGTATCATTCCTTTAGTTTATGGGTCGTGTTCATAAAATGTTTGTTGAGTTCATTTAGTTTCCGACTCTGGGCTCCATCTGTCATACCAGTCTGTCTGGGCAGGAGGGATGGTGCAAATTCCTCTCAGTCGGTAGAGCAGAATTGGGCTCCAGTGCGGTGTGACGAGCAGGTGACATTTGGCGCAGCAGGAGGATGGTGTGCACCGTTGGATTGTTGCATGCTGGAGTCAGTTCTGGTTCCATCACTACTGCGCTGTGCTCAGTTTTATCACAGTTCTTTCTTGCTTTATCTAAGTGATTCTTACTATAGTACTATGGATATAGCATATAACAATTATAGTAATGATAACATACAGTAGCAGGGGTATATAGCAACTAATATCATACAGTTTAATTCTGGATATTTTCACCTAAAGTCAAATCCCCTTGAGGCACACATCAGACTTCTCCATCTTTTTGCATCACCCACCAAGCGCACCCAGGCCCTTGAGCAAAAGCAATCCCACGAATGGGTTTACCTTTGCCTGAGGCAGGAGTAACCCAGACTGTTTTCCCTAACATATTTTTAATGTGCACTACAGGGACTTCATCCCCTTCTACAGTACATAAAATTCTGACTGAGCAGGGCCACCCCGACTGGCAGATTCTCTGCTGTTGACTAACCAGGTGGCTGTTGCTAAATGTGTATCCCAATGTTTGAAAGTTCCGCCCCCCATTGCTCTCAATGTAGTCTTTAACAGTCCATTGTATCGCTCAATTTTCCCAGAGGCTGGTGCATGACAGGGGATATGATACACCCACTCAATGCCATGCTCTTTGGCCCAGGTGTCTATGAGGTTGTTTCGGAAATGAGTCCCGTTGTCTGACTCAATTCTTTCTGGGGTGCCATGTCGCCCCAAGACCTGCTTCTCAAGGCCCAGGATAGTGTTCCGGGCAGTGGCATGGGGCACAGAATGTTTCCAGCCATCCACTGGTTGCTTCCACCATTGTAAGCACATGGCACTTGCCTTGGCGGGTTCGTGGGAGTGTGATATAGTCAATCTGCCAGGCCTCCCACTGTTTATATTTCAGCCATCGCCTTCCATACGACAGGGGTTTTAGCCGCTTGGCTTGCTTAATTGCAGCACGTTTCGCATTCATGGAGAACCTGTGCGATAGTGTCCATGGTCAAGTCCACCCCTCGATCACAAGCCCATCTATATGTTGCATCTCTTCCCTGATGGCCTGAGGTGTCATGGGCCCATCGAGCCATACATAGCTCACCCTTATGTTGCCAGTCCAGGTCCACCTGAGCCACTTCAATCTTGGCAGCCTGATCCACCTGTTGGTTGTTTCGATGTTCTTCAGTGGCCCGACCCTTGGGTATGTGAGCATCTACATGACGTACTTTTACAACCAGATTCTCTAGCCAGGACGCAATATCTTGCCACAGTGCAGCAGCCCAGATGAGTTTACCTCTGCGCTGCCAGTTGCTCTGCTTCCATTGCTGTAACCACCCCCACAGGGCATTTGCCACCATCCATGAGTCAGTATAGAGATAGAGCACTGGCCACTTCTCTCTTTCAGCAATATCTAACGCTAGCTGGATGGCTTTCACCTCTGTAAACTGACTCGATTCACCTTCTCCTTCAGCAGTTTCTGCAACTTGTCGTGTAGGACTCCATACAGCAGCCTTCCACCTCCGAAGCTTTCCCACAGTGCGACAGGACCCACCAGTGAACAGGGCATATTGCCTCTCATTTTCTGGCAGTTTATTATGCAGCGGGGCCTCTTCAGCATGTGCCACCTCCTCCTCTGGTGACATTCCAAAATCTTTGCCTTCTGGCCAGTCCGTGATCACTTCTAAAATTCCTGGGCAACTGGAATTGCATTTAGGACTGCAGTAGGTTTTCCATCCCATTTCCTCATGTCCTCTCCATGGTCACATAGGTAAAACCAGAGGGCACCTCGCGGTGTGTACCTTCTATATTCTCTCTCTTGGGCAGAGGAACGCTCACTCCTAATAGCTGAGACATTGGTCCTTACAGGTGGGGAGTAGGACATATCCTCTTTGATTTGTTGGACATCCTGGGACAGCTTCTCCGCAGCCTAAATGCAGGCTTGCAGGGAGGAGGAGAGATTTTCTTCATATTGCCAGAGCTGGTGAGCCGCTTCATCCACCATTGGTGCCTCTTTGTCTTTCCAGGTCATTATCACCAGTGAGTTGGCACAGGATGATGGTGCGCTCTGTAGAAACTTTTGCCACGTGGGTTGTGTGCATGGGACTTCATCTGGATCTTTGGGTAGTTCTGGGTTGTCCAGCTCATAATGAATCGTCTCTAGCATGGTTAATTCCCTCAGCTATTGGATACCTCTTTCCATGGTGGTCCACTTGCTTGATTGACATATAACATCTTCCTTCAAGGGGTACCTTTCCTTCACACTTGACAGGCGTTGCCTCCAGAGGCTGATGGCTTGTGTCCCTTTTCCAATTGCCTTGTCAATGCCACCTTCCCTGGCAAGTGATCCCAGCTGCTTGGCTTCCCTACCTTCTAATTCCAAGCTATTAGCCCCATTGTCCCAGCATCGAAGAAGCCAGGTGATAATATGCTCACCTATACGGTGGCTGAAATCTTTTCACATAT